>NC_064928.1:186270907-186895907 GCF_023897955.1 Schistocerca gregaria | reverse complement strand
ACGTCGTTTTACGGCACTTCTTCCTGCTGGCGGGGCCCTACAAGCTATCAGGCAGATGTACAAGTTCCTTTGGCTCTTCAGTGTATAATTCTCGTACTCACTGACTGGATGAGATTTGTCAAATCCTGAAGTAATTTCTTAGGGATAACGTTCCCCAATTTCAAATGCATTGGTTGTATTTTGCACGATCCCAGCCGTTTTTTCTGGGCTAAGTTTATGACACTTCAACAAAGCTTCTGTTGAATTAACAATGGCTTTACCTGTGCCATATTGTTATTCCACCAAACCCAGGAATGTGCGCACTATTTTTTGCATTGAGACGCTGAAATGGCTTATACAAACTCCTAGTAATTTTGTAACCGATATACACTATGTGATCAAAAGTATCCGGACACCTGGCTGAAAATGACTTACAAGTTCGTGGCACCCACCATCGGTAATTCGGTATGGTGTTGGCCCACCCTTAGCCTTGATGACAGCTTCCACTCTCGAAGGCATACGTTCAATCACGTGCTGGAAGGTTTCTTGAGGAATGACAGCCCATTCTTCAAGGAGTGCAGCACTGAGGAGAGGTGTCGATGTCAGTCGGTGAGGTCTGGCGGTCGACGTTTCAAATGATCCTAAAGGTGTTCCATAGGATTCAGATCAGGACTCTGAGCAGGCCAGTCCAGTACAGAGATGTTATTGTCATGTAACCACTCCGCCACAGGCCGTGCATTATGAACAGGTGCCTGATCGTGTTGAAAGATGCAGTCGACATCTCCAAATTGTTCTTCTACAGTGGGAAGCAAGAGTTTGCTTAAATCATCAATCTAGGCCTGTGCCGTAATACTGCAACGCAAAACAACAAGGTGTGCAAACATCCTCCACCAAAACACCATAACACCAACGCTTTCGAATTTTACTGTTGGCACTACACACGCTGGCAGACGACGTTCACCGGGCATTCACCATACACACACCCTGCAATCGGATCATCACATTGTGTACCTTGATTCGTCACTCCACACAACATTCTTCCGCTGTTCACTCGTCCAATGTTTACGCTCCTTGCACCAAGCGAGGCGTCATTTGGCATTTACCAGCATGATGTGTTGCTTATGAGCAGCCGATCGACCGTGAAATCCAAGTTTTCTCACTTCTCTAACTGTCATAGTACTTGCAGTGGATCCTGACGCAGTCTGGAATTCCTGGTCTGGATAGATGTCTGCCTATTACACATTACGACCTCTTGAACTGTTGGCGGTCTGTCAGTCAACAGACGAGGTCGGCCTATACTCTTTTGTGATGTACGTGTCCCTTTACGTCTCCACTTCACTGACACATCGGAAACAGTGTACCTAGGGATGTTTGCGAGTGTGGAAATCTCGTGTACAGACGTATGAGACAAGTGACACCCAATCACTTGACCACGTTATAAGTCTGTGAGTCCCGCGGAGCGCCAAATTCTGCTCTCTCACTATGTCTAATGACTACTGATGTCGCTGATACGGAGTACCTGGCAGTAGATGTCAGCACCGTGCATCTAATATGAAAAACGTACGTTTTGGGGTGTCCTGATACTTTTGATCACCCAGTGTATCTGTTGGTTCATCTAAAGTTAATCTGAATCGGTTTTCACCAATATTTTTATGCAGCACTTGCGAAAAGTGTGGAGCTAAAAGATTACAATTTCTCTGCACTTATTTCCGTGTAATTGTAGTTTTGTAGCACATTTGTATCCGAAAATAGCTTTTTTCGTTATTCTGATAAGAAATGAATTGTGTTCAGCAATGAACATGCAGATTCCTGCTTCATATTATTTAATGGCGTTTGTTTTAGTCTCGCTTTTAAACGGAAGCTTTCGTCGTCGAGAACTTTCTAAAGGATCCGAAAATTTACTGTTTTTCTGTGTTTTAACACGCTTTATAAATTCTGTTACTTTTGCATTTGCAGTAAGTACAGTAGTCTCCTGTAGCGTCATATTCAACAGAACGTAACCACCCTTTAAATTGAGGACAGGACTGCCAAACCTATCTGTAATGTTGTTTGTACGAGATTTACGAATAGGTCCCATCGCTAAACGCCAGCGAAATGCGCACACGGACACAGTGGGAATCAAACACTGAAGTCAACGTAACACAACGCTGCAAGAAAACTGTATAACAGTATTATACACTACATTCAACTGGAGTCATTGTTGTAACTTGTTTTTTTTCTTTAGATGAGAACGAACGAGTTCAAAAAATGCTTCAAATGGCTCTGAGCACTATGGGACTTCACTTCTGAGGTCATCAGTCCCCCAGAACTTAGAACTACTTAAACCTAATTAACCTAAGGACATCACACACATCCATGCCCGAGGCAGGATTCGAACCTGCGCCAGACAGTAGCGCCTAGAACCGCTCGGCCACTCTGGCCGGCTACATATAATCACATCATATTATATTTAGAAGCCAGTACGTAACGCCTTTTTGCTTTATCTATTGTGTCTTGTTTTGTTTCTAAGTGTCAAATAACATCCAAAACTGTTTCGCATCACCAGTAGAGTTGATTTACTCGCGGCTGAAATAACTTTCGTTGAAAAAAATGTCCTTTATTTAGATTATTATTTGTGCCCAGTGTACTCTTACTCTTTGTTAACGTATTGCAAAAGTGAAATATCTTTGGGTTTTGAGATATTTGGTATCTCTTGTGGGAGAACATAGGTAGCAAAATTGAACATGTCTTCGTACAACCTTTGCAGCATGCCACGCAAACAGAGCTGACATGGAAATGAAGATGTCCTATAGTACCAAATGGGTGAGAAGGCGGGAGTTTCGAACTCTACAATCACTACGGTGTGTCATCATTGACGTCACTGACCCATTCGGGACATGGTTGACGACTCATTTAAACCCCGTCACGTTTGACGCATTCGCCACCATGATCGATTTTCACCAGAATCTAGTAGGTGCAATATATAGTTTACATCTACAAGACTACATTTAGAGGCAAGATGATTATCACAACGTAACGTTCTGAAAGCTAGGAAGGAACATGCAAAATCTGTGTGGTTGTGTGTGTGTGTGTGTGTGTGTGTGTGTGTGTGTGTGAGAGAGAGAGAGAGAGAGAGAGAGAGAGAGAGAGAGAGAGACAGTTCTTTTTATTTTTTTTGTTTAAAAAAATTATTTAGCACACCGCTGCTTTTCTAATTTACGATTTGTGCGCTGTGGGAAAGGCAATGATACGGGGAACAGATCTTGATAAAAATAGTTTGGATTGCGGAGTTGATACAGGATCTGGGAATAAAACTTTGAATGGGACTGACATCGTATGAAAAACAACAGCAAAATGTTTGAGTATGCGCGTGTGGTTCTTTATACCATTAATGTAACCAGTCTTAATTAATGTCAGTTAGGTCCACTTAATTTTTCATATTGACACAGTGGCAACTACAGACCATTTCCGTCCGCTTCTCCATAATGGCAGAATCGAACAGTTTTACGAAAAAAAAAATGGACAAACGTAGTCTCGCTCTACGAAGGGGAAACAAGAAAGTAGGCAGAGATGTACATTCGATCCATATCTGCAGCTTTACATGATCTCAGACCGAGGTTTCTGGAGTATTATTTTTAACGGTTTATTAAAACTTTACGACGTAATTTTTAGCCACGAGGGAAGGAGGAAAGCATACGACATGTTAGTTTGCGGCCCGCACCATCAACGAGAAACCGATTTGGACCAGAAAGTCGGTCGTGTTAAAACTGGCTTTAAATACCCGGAGAGTATATTTACTATGATAAGGCGCAGCGAAACGTGCGAACGGTGTGTGTGTGTGTGTGTGTGTGTGTGTGTGTGTGTGCAAGCAAAGTCGTCCTTCAAGCAGAAAAAGAACCGTCAACACGGCATGGGTGTTTGTTATCGTTCAATTTTTAACCGTCGCTTCCTAAGTGAGTGGGTGTTGGAAATAGCCAGAAATTTCTAACACGTCTGTGTATAAAACACCGCGTCTTCTGGCTCATGCCTCCGTCAAAACTGTTTCTTAGCAGGGATGAAAACTATTTCATGACCGAGGCTGTTAAAAATTGCACATAAACATGTGTCGCACACTCATTGGTAGTGCCGCTAACTCCGATTAAAAAATTTTGCTTGTAAATTGAAGGGATCTGCCGAAATGTGAAACAAACGCAGATGCGATTGCAGCTTCTTATTAGACATCTTCTATACAGCACGAACTGCACTGGAAATGTTTAACTTGCCCCCCCCCCCTCCTACCCGCCCCCACCAAAAAAAAAAAGACGGATTTCGGGTTTACAACAAATCATCAGTGGCATCAGATACAGCGGAGCAAACAATTATACGCGCATCGACTTCTAAAAAGCGAGAACGGTAAATACCTAACAGTAATACGCTGAAGAGCCAAAGAAACTGGAACACCTGCCGAATATCGTGGAGGGCGCCCGCGAGCACTCAATGGAAATGCTTAAACTCAGAAGAGAGTTCCTGGAGCCACTCTGTGGCAATTCTGGACATGTGGGATGTCGCATTGTCCTGCTGGAATTGTCGGAGTCAGTCGGAATGCACAATGGACATGAATGGAAGCAGGTGACCAGACAGGATGCTTACGTATGTGTCACCTGTCAGAGTCGTACCTAGACGTATCAGGGGGTTCACATCATTCCAACTGCACATGCACCACACCATTACAGAGCCTCCTCCAGCTTGAACAGTCTCCTGCCGATATGCCAGGGTCCATAGATGCATCAGGTTGTCTTCATACTCATACATGTCCATCCACTCGATACTATTTGAAACAAGACTCGTCTGACCAGGCAACATACACTCCTGGAAATTGAAATAAGAACACCGTGAATTCATTGTCCCAGGAAGGGGAAACTTTATTGACACATTCCTGGGGTCAGATACATCACATGATCACACTGACAGAACGACAGGCACATAGACACAGGCAACACAGCATGCACAATGTCGGCACTAGTACAGTGTATATCCACCTTTCACAGCAATGCAGGCTGCTATTCTCCCATGGAGACGATCGTAGAGATGCTCGATGTAGTCCTGTGGAACGGCTTGCAATGTCATTTCCACCTGGCGCCTCAGTTGGACCAGCGTTCGTGCTGGACGTGCAGACCGCGTGAGACGACGCTTCATCCAGTCCCAAACATGCTCAATGGGGGACAGATCCGGAGATCTTGCTGGCCAGGGTAGTTGACTTACACCTTCTAGAGCACTTTGGGTGGCACGGGATACATGTGGACGTGCATTGTCCTGTTGGAACAGCAAGTTCCCTTGCCGGTCTAGGAATGGTAGAACGATGGGTTCGATGACGGTTTCGATGTACCGTGCACTATTCAGTGTCCCCTTGACGATCACCAGAGGTGTACGGCCAGTGTAGGAGATCGCTCTCCACACCATGATGCCGGGTGTTGGCCCTGTGTGCCTCGGTCGTATGCAGTCCTGATTATGGCGCTCATCTGCAGGGCGCCAAACACGCATACGACCATCATTGGCACCAAGGCAGAAGCGACTCTCATCGCTGAAGACGACACGTCTCCATTCGTCCCTCCATTCACGCCTGTCGCGACACGACTGGAGGCGGGCTGCACGATGTTGGGGCGTGAGCGGAAGACGGTCTAACGGTGTGCGGGACCGTAGCCCAGCTTCATGGAGACGGTTGCGAATGGTCCTCGCCGATACCCCAGGATCAACAGTGTCCCTAATTTACTGGGAAGTGGCGGTGCGGTCCCCTACGGCACTGCGTAGGATCCTACGGTCTTGGCGTGCATCCGTACGTCGCTGCGGTCCGGTCCCAGGTCGATGGGCACGTGCACCTTCCGCCGACCACTGGCGACAACATCAATGTACTGTGGAGACCTCACGCCCCACGTGTTGAGCAATTCGGCGGTACGTCCACCCGGCCTCCCGCATGCCCACTATACGCCCTCGCTCAAAGTCCGTCAACTGCACATACGGTTCACGTCCACGCTGTCGCGGCGTACTACCAGTGTTAAAGACTGCGATGGAGCTCCGTATGCCACGGCAAACTGGCTGACACTGACGGCGGCGGTGCACAAATGCTGCGCAGCTAGCGCCATTCGACGGCCAACACAGCGGTTCCTGGTGTGTCCGCTGTGCCGTGCGTGTGATCATTGCTTGTACAGCCCTCTCGCAGTGTCCGGAGCAAGTATGGTGGGTCTGACACACCGGTGTCAATGTGTTCTTTTTTCCATTTCCAGGAGTGTATTTCCACTCATCAAAACTCCAATGTCAGTGTTGACGGACCTAGGCAAGTTGTAAAGCTTTGTGTTGTGCAGTCACAAATGGTACACGAGTGCGCCTTCAGCTTCGAAAGCCCATATCGGTGATGTTGCGTTGAATGGTTCCCACGCTGACACTGGTTGATGGCCCATCATTGAAATCTGCAACAATTTGCGGAAGGGTTGCACTTCCTTCACGTTGAACGATTCTCTTCAGTCGAGGTTGGTACCCTTCTTGTAGGATCTTTTTATAGCAGCAGCGATGTCGGAGATTTGATATTTTACCGGATTCCTGATATTCGCGGTACTCTTGAAAAGGTCGTACGGGAAATTCCCCACTTCATCGCTACCTCGGTGATGCCGCGTCCCATCGCTCGTGCACCGACTATAACACCACGTTCAAACTCACTTAAGTCTTGTAGCAGCAGTAACTTATCTAACAACTGTGCCAGATACTTGTTGTCTTATATAGGCGTTGCCGACCGCAGCGCCCTATTCTGCTTGTTTACATATCTCTCTCTGTATTTGAATATGCATGCCTAATCAGTTTCTTTGGCGCTTCCATGTATAAGTCTATCTACATTATGCTCTTCTATAGCAATGATATACTTGTCAGTTAATACGACAGTACCTGAAATATGTCCTTTAACATAGAACACAATTTGCCACATATATAACTGCTGTTAGATTTTAGACAGTGACAATTCTTGATAACGTTTGACGAAACTGTCATAGAGAGTAAACATGGAACTGACAGGTCAACGAGTCTACATTAGCTGACTTTTGTTGTTTCTGAGATCATACTTACATCTGTGTGTGACATGCATTCACATACTTATGCAAATTACAATCTTTGAAAATTGGCATGCAAAGGTAGATATACGGAAGATATAAGACTACAAAATAATCCAACATACGAGCAGTGTTTTGGTTTGGAGTCCATGTCCTGCACGTAAAATTGTCTAATTTGACGTGATATGTTGGATTATTTTGTAAATTGTACATTTAGATGGCAGTTTTCGAAAATTGTAATTTACTTAATTATATGAACGCATGTCACACACATATATAAATACGATCTTCCAAATAACAAAAGACAGCTAATATAGACTCCTTGATTTGTCAATTCCGTTTCTCTATATGACAGTTATGTCAAACATTATCATGAATTGTCACCACCTAAAATTTGACAGCAGTAACGTACATGACTAACTGTGTGCTACGTATAGGACATATTTCAGATCTTCTCGCATTAACTGACAAGCATTCATGGCTATAGAGCTGCATAAGTAGACTTATATTACTGCCATATGGTACAGTGATCATTTTGCAGAAATCGATGGTTGCTCTGTATCAGATGAGGACTGATCGTCGACAAACCTTGGTGCGACCCCCGTAATTCCTCAAATTTTCTCGTCACGGTCATTTCACGAGACGTACGTCAGAGGAATTAATGCACTGTCTGGCTCCTCTTGGAAATGATAATTTCCTCATTTTGAGAGTACTGAAGGACCGATCTTTTGTTACTTGCTAAAAAATACTCAGCGGCGTAGATTGCACAAAACATTTCTTTATTTAAGACAATCAGTTTTGACAGATTTAGCTGTTCACTTGACAGTCTCGCGGGAGGTTCAGCGTAAAATGAACACGGTTTTCACAATAAAAGATTTTTAAGATCTGGAGGTGACAGCATCTACATCTTCATGGATACTCTGTAAATCACATTTCAGTCCCTGGCACATGGTTCACCGAACCAACTTCACAACAATTCTCTATTATTCCAATCCCGTACAGCGCGCAGACAAAACGAATACCAATATCTTTTCTTGCGAGCTCTGATCTCCCTAATTTTATTGTGATGGTCGTTTCTCCGTATGTAGGTCGGCGCAGTATTTTCGCATTCGGAAGGGAAAGATGGCGATTAAAATTTTATGAGAAGATACCGCCGTAACGAAAAAAGGCCTTGTTTTAACGATGTACATCCCAAATTCTGTGTCATTTCAGTGACACTCTCTCCCCTATTTCAAGTTAATACAAAACGTGCTGCTCTTCTTTGAACTTCCTCGATGTACTCGGTCAGTCCTAACTGGTACCGCGCAGCAGTATTCTAAAAGAGGAAGGACAAGCGTAGTGTAGGCAGTCTCCTCAGTAGATCTGTTACATATTCTAAGTTTCCTGGCAATAAAATGCACTCTTTGGTTAGCCTTCATAACAACATTTTCTATCTGTTGATTCCAATATAAGTTGTTAGTAATTGTAATTGCTAGGCATTTAGTCGAATTTACGGTCTTAAGATTTGACTGATTCATCGTATAAACGAAGTTTAACGGATTCCTTTTAGAGCTCATGTGGATGACCTCCCACTTTTCATTATTTAGAGTCAATTGCCAATTTTCGCACCATACCGATGTCTTTTCTAAATCGTGTTGCAATTTGTTTTGATCTTTTGATGACTTTACTAATTGATAAAAAACGGAATCATCTGCAAACAAACTAAGACGGCTGCTTAGATTGTCTCTCAAACCATTTATATACATATGGAACAGCAAAGGGCCTATAACACAACCTTGAGGAACGCCAGAAATCACAGTGAACAGCAAAGTCTGTCGAAACTGGTTGTCTTAAACAAGAACGTATTTTACGCAGTCTAGGACGTTGTATTCTCTAGGAGGGTAAGCTGTCGGAGTTTCGATAGTAAATTTCTCCTTGAACTCTCACGTAGCGTCTGTCGCTGGAGTTCGTTGAATGCATCAGTAATGCTGTCTCGCTTAATAAACAATAGCGTAATGAAACGCTCTGCTGTTCTAGGGATCTTGTCCATCCCTTCTACTAACACTATTCGGAAACGGTTCGAAACTAAG
The DNA here is from genome assembly GCF_023897955.1 of Schistocerca gregaria. Taxonomy (NCBI): domain Eukaryota; kingdom Metazoa; phylum Arthropoda; class Insecta; order Orthoptera; family Acrididae; genus Schistocerca; species Schistocerca gregaria. Next base: position 186,886,807 of record NC_064928.1, on the reverse strand, counting down.
AGCTGTACTGTTACGGCGCAGAATAGTAAGGGGCAGAAATTAGGGAAAAAAAAATTAAAACACAGTCACATTGGCAAAGGCATACTGAAGTCTTGCCACAGACAAAGGCACAATCAGGAAGCGAGTCAAGGTGTCGCATGTGGATCAGGACAACGACACTGCCGAGTAAGCAATAAGCTTTCAGCAGAAAAGAGGACAGAAAACCACAGGAAGCGTGACAAGCATTTTAGTTAGCTCGTAAGGCATGTTGCACGAAACTGTATGTATTTCATAAGAGCACATTGCGAGGGACCAACAGAGCAGTTAACAGCCTCTTAAGCGCCTCTTAATGTCCCCTCCCCCCCCCCCCCCCCCTGCCCATGAACCATGGACCTTGCCGTTGGTGGGGAGGCTTGCGTGCCTCAGCGACCAGACAAACGTGTGGTTCCTGAAGAGGGGCAGCAGCCTTTTCAGTAGTTGCAAGGGCAACAGTCTGGATGATTGACTGATCTGGCCTTGTAACAATAACGAAAACGGCCTTGCTGTGCTGGTACTGCGAACGGCTGAAAGCAAGGGGAAACTACGGCCGTAATTTTTCCCGAGGACATGCAGCTTTACTGTATGATTAAATGATGATGGCGTCCTCTTGGGTAAAATATTCCGGAGGTAAAATAGTCCCCCATTCGGATCTCCAGGTGGGGATTACTCAGGAGGATGTCGTTATCAGCAGAAAGAAAACTGGCGGTCTACGGATCGGAGCGTGGAATCTCAGATCACTTAATCGGCCAGGTAGGTTAGAAAATTTAAAAAGGGAAATGGATAGGTTAAAGTAGATATAGTGGGAATTAATGAAGTTCGGTGGCAGGAGGAACAAGACTTCTGGTCAGGCAACTACAGGGTTATAAACACAAAATCAAATAGGGGTAATGCAGGAGTAGGTTTAATAATGAATAAAAAATAGGAGTGCGGGTAAGCTACTACAAACAGCATAGTGAACGCATTATTGTGGCCAAGATAGATACGAAGCCCACACCTACTACAGTAGTACAAGTTTATATGCCCACTAGCTCTGCAGATGACGAAGAAATTGAAGAAAAGTATGATGCAATAAAAGAAATTATTCAGATAGTGAAGGGTGACGAAAATTTAATAGTCATGGGTGACTGGAATTCGGTAGTAGGAAAGGGGAGAGAAGGGAACGTAGTAGGTGAATATGGATTGGGGCTAAGAAATGAAAGAGGAAGCCGCCTAGTAGAATTTTGCACAGAGCACAACTTAATCATAGCTAACACTTGGTTTAAGAATCATGAAAGAAGGTTGTATACGTGGAAGAACCGTGGAGATACTAAAAGCTGTCACATAGATTATATAATGGTAAGACAGAGATTTAGGAACAAGGTATTAAATTGTAAGACCATTCCAGTGGCAGATCTGGACTCTGACCACAATCTATTGGTTATGAACTGTAGATGAAAACTGAAGAAACTGCAAAAAGGTGGGAATTTAAGGAGATGGGACCTGGATAAACTGAAAGAACCAGAGGTTGTACAGAGTTTCAGGGAGAGCGTAAGGGAACAATTGACAGGAATGGGGGAAAGAAATACAGTAGAAGAAGAATGGGTAGCTTTGAGGGATGAATGAAGCCAGCAGAGGATCAAGTAGGTAAAAAGACGAGGGCTAGTAGAAATATGGAATTTAATTGATGAAAGCAGAAAATATAAAAACGCAGTAAATGAAGCATGCCAAAAGAAATACAGACGTCTCAAAAATGAGATCGATAGGAAGTGCAAAATAGCTAAGCAGGGATGGCTAAAGGGCAAATGTAAGCATGTGGAGGCCTATCTCACGAGGGGTAAGATAGATACTGCCTACAGGAAAATTAAAGAGACCTTTGGAGATAAGAGAACCACTTGTATGAACATCAAGAACTCAGATGGAAACCCAGTTCTAAGCAAACAAGGGAAAGCAGAAATGTGGAAGGAGTATATAGAAGGTCTATACAAGGGATATGTACCTGAGAACAATATTATGGAAATGGAAGAGAATGTAGATGAAGATGAAGTGGGAGATACGATACTGCGTGAAGATTTTGACAGAGCACTGAAAGACCTGAGTCGAAACAAGGCCCCCGGAGTAGACAACATTCCGTTGGAACTACTGACGGCCTTGGGGGAGCTAGTCGCGACAAAACTCTACCATCTGGTGAGCAAGATGTATGAAACAGGCGAAATACACTCAGACTTCAAGAAGAATATAATAATTCCAATCCCAAAGAAAGCAGGTGTTGACAGATGTGAAAATTACCGAACTATCAGTTTAACAAGCCACAGCTACAGAAAACTAACACGAATTCTTTACAGACGAATGGAAAAACTAGTAGAAGCCGACCTCGGGGAAGATCAGTTTGGATTCCGTAGAAATACTGGATCACGTGAGGCAATACTGACCCTACGACTTACCTTAGAAGAAAGATTAAGGTAAGGTAAACCTACATTTCTAGCATTTGTAGACTTAGAGGAACCTTTTGACAATGTTGATTGGAATACTCTCTTTCAAGTTCTGAAGGTGGCAGGGGTAAAATACAGAGAGCGACAGGCTATTTACAATTTGTACAGAAACCTTATGGTAGTTATAAGAGTCGAGGGGTGTGAAAGGGAAGCAGTGGTTGGGAAGTGACTGAGACTGGAATGTAGCCTCTCCCTGATTTTATTCAATCTGTATATTGAGCAAGCAATAAAGGAAACAAAAGAAAAGTTTGGAGTATGTATGGAGAAGAAATAAAAACTTTTAGGTTCGCCGATGACATTGTAATTCCGGCAAAGACAGCAAGGGACTTGGAAGAGCAGTTGAACGGAATGGACATTGTCTTGAAAGGAGGATGCAAGATGAACATCAACAAAAGCAAAACGAGGATAATGGAATGTAGTCAAATTAAATCGGGTGATGCTGAGGGAATTAGATTAGGAAATGAGACACTTAAAGTAGTAAAGGAGTTTTGCTATTAGGGGAGCAAAATAACTGATGATGGTCGAAGTAGAGAGGATATAAAATGTAGACTGTCAATGGCAAGGAAAGCGTTTCTGAAGAAGAGAAATTTGTTAACATCGAGTATAGATTTAAGTGTCAGGAAGTCGTTTCTGAAAGTATTTTTATGGAGTGTAGCCATGTATGGAAGTGAAACATGGACGATAAATAGTTTATACAAGAAGACAATCGAAGCTTTCGAAATGTGGTGCTACAGGAGAATGCTGAAGATTAGATGGGTAGATCACATAACTAATGTGGAGGTGTTGCAGAGGATTGGGGAGAAGAGAAGCTTGTGGCACAATTCGACTAGAAGAAGGGATCAGTTGGTAAGATATGGTCTGAGGCATCAAGGGATCACAAATTTAGTATTGGAGGGCAGCGTGGAGGGTAAAAATTGTAGTGGGAGACCAAGAGATGAATACACTAAGCAGATTCAGAAGGATGTAGGTTGCAGTAGGTACTGGGAGATAAAGAAGCTTGCACAGGATAGAGTAGCATGGAGGGCTGCATCTAACCAGTCTCAGAACTGAAGACCACAACAACAACAACAACAACAACAACAAGTGGATGTAGGAGAATAAGGACGACGCATTCGGTCATTACGAGCGAGAATTTGCTTCATAGCCTTGCGGTAGCTCCCATATCTTGAGTTGATCATTGGCACCGATGGCATTCACAGTAATAGCACCCAATTCTGTGATTATGATACTGTAGCCAATCCATGTCCCAGATGAACCAGCACAGTCTTTGAAGTAGCCAAAAATGTACTCGAGATGATGGTCTTCACCGCATGAACTTCATGGTGCTCGGCGCCTACATTCTATTGATGTAGAAACTGTCTTCCGGCAAAACCACATCCCAGACTGCTGCGAATACCGGACTTCGGCGTGGAATCCAATAACAGGGCCTCTCGGGGACCATATTTCTGTTCATTAAATTGTCCAAATGGATCTGAGCACTATAGGATTTAACATCTAGGATCATCAGTCCCTTAGAACAACTTAAACCTAACTAACCTATGGACATCACACACATCCATGCCCGAGACAGGATTCGAACCTGAGACCGTAGCAGCAGCGCGGTTCTGGACCCTGTTCAACACAGAGGCGCCTTTTGGTGCTGAATCCTACCAGGGGTAGGGAGCAAATCAACCGACGACACGACTACCGACACCAGCTGCATCGCGGATGGGTCATCGAGGAACATCGTAGAATTCGGAGTGGGGGTGAGTACACTCACCAGCTGGCGCGAGAACCACTTTGCACTGGGCAGCCGCCGCTAAGCCAGCGTCGCCGACGTCACCTCCTGGGCGAGCAAACGCTACGATGACTCGACTGACGTCAGCTGGAAGACGACGTGTAAACACTGTGAATAAATTACTGAACTCCAGTAATGCGTTACTAGCGTCGCTGATGCTTCAAAGGCTCCCGACAGCTATCCTGACTTCATGCAGGCCTGCCGCCGCTCTGCCTGTAGAGTCTTGTGCCGTATGGAACCCAGATGCACACGTTGATTAATACGGTTGTTTCTTTACATGAACTTGATGCTTAACTAGAATAGAGTCCATGCTTTGTGGTACAATCTACTCAGTAGTAGTCCTCTTGAAGACTCTGTAATCTTGGTATTACACCTATAAAATGACTTTTTCTAATAATATGAATACTTATATATGTGTTTGGAGAGAGAGAGAGATAGAGAGAGAGATTGATTTTTGATTCAGATTTTTACTTTAAGTCGTAACTGGTACCTGAATATTGGTTGCTGCCTCCTTGAATGATGAGCTTCTGAACCAATTGGTGACGTATTACAATTTGGAGGAAGTTACTACTGTTCTTTTTGGTTTAAAATACGACTCTGTTAGTCACTTGGCCGTATTGCGGATAGCTTTGAACCCAAGTTTTCGTCGCTCCTCATACCTAAGGGACCACTGTTGTAAGTAAGTAAGATGAAACAGCAAAACTGGTCAGCGGACTTCAGCACCATACTATTGTAGAAGAACATAATCGAATTACTGTAATTAAGAATTTATGAGAGGTTGTTACTTATTGAATGAAAACTATAGAGAATGCATTTCTTTTCCTATATTTTAGTGAACTTTGTGCACTTACAATTCTGTCTATTGATAGACGGCGACGACAACGAACTTCACCTCCTTCTCCAAAAACAAGATGTTTCTATTCTTCACTTCCAGAAATTTTATATACATAAATGTTTGGCAACTCTTACACATACGTTACTCGCTTTTATCACTAAAATATCAATTTTCATTAAATGTAACAATACGTTCTGAGCGACGGCCTAGCAACACGTCCTCTTTCCACAAGACACAGATTAACAGTTCTCTTTTTTTTTTAATTCAATTTTTTTTTTACAGTCCATACTCAAAGATTCACAACTGCTGTCGTTGCAGGGATTGCGCGCTAAAGAGTTTATTGCTGTCCAGCTACGCTTCACTTCAGTTCAAGTACTTTTTGAATCAAATTTACATTTATGGTATTTACATACATTACTGAGCTTCTCATAATAAAATCACACACAGGTTAGTTAAAAAAAAGCAGCGAGGCAGAAATAACATTACACACTATTCCGGTTGCTATGTATTATCGTAGCCTGTGACGCGAACTGCGAATATACCGACGGACTCCAAACTGAATTGTGAGTTAGTGAGGCCCTCCGGTCAGCGGCGCCGGCCTAAATAGGTGCTGTCGAGAAGGCGTTGGCGGCCTGTTGCTTGTCGGCGTGTCTCTGGCCTCTCTGGTGATACGTGCGCTTAATCCAGGGCCTGCTATCGATTTTCGCGCTACGTCTTTGCCGACCGGTGTCCTGGCGACAGCTTACGCCAGCACATGGCTCTCTGTAAAACTCTAGAACTGGTGGAAGAAGGGTTTTGTTAGCCACTTCTTTCGTGGATCAGTTACGTTGCCTTACGATTCTTGCAGTGAATGTCAGACCGGCATATGGTTTTCCAGCAGTTTGTTTTCCGTTTCCTCTTCAGATTGCTCCACACAGTTTCTTGTGGGTATTGTGTGGTTGTCACTCTTTCCAATGCTTTTTCCACAGTAGTGTAATCGAACAGTATTGGATCTCTTCTGCTCTTTATGTACAATAATTTACATTTATTTATGTTGAGGGTCAGCCTTCAGCAACTGCGCCAATAGCTGATATTTTAGAGATCTCCCTGCATTCTGCCACTTTCTTTCTGGTGTTACAACCTTGCTATAGACAACAGCACAGCCTGGAGTTGCTTATGTCATCCACTAGACCAGTGGTCGTGAAACTGCGACCTGCATGGCGCTTGCGGCCCAAATCAAGTTTTCATGTAGCCGGTGGTTCTGAGCCGTATGTTTATAATAATATGCTTCTAGCAACTAACAGCACAATGTAAAATCGTCAGCTAGTGTTAAGAGCTTCTTAACGGTGTATTTTTCTTGCTCTGTAACAAACAGGTAGCGGTGGTAGGTTCCTATGCGACCAAACTGCTGAGGTCATCGGCCACTAGGCTTACACACGCTACTTAATCCAACTTCAACTAACGTACGGTAAGGACAACACACATACCCATCCCAGAGAGAGGACTCGAACCCCCTACGGGGGCAGCCGCGCGAACCATGGCAACGCTCCTCAGTGAAAAACAAAAATACTTCTACATCTACATCTACATTTATACTCCGCAAGCCACCCAACGGTGTGTGGCGGAGGGCACTTTACGTGCCACTGTCATTACCTCCCTTTCCTGTTCCAGTCGCATATGGTTCGCGGGAAGAACTACTGCCGGAAAGCCTCCGTGCGCGCTCGAATCTCTCTAATTTTACATTCGTGATCTCCTCGTGAGGTATAAGTAGGGGGAAGCAATATATTCAATACCTCATCCAGAAACGCACCCTCTCCAAACCTGGACAGCGAACTACACCGCGATGCAGAGCGCCTCTCTTGCACAGTCTGCCACTTGAGTTGGCTAAACATCTCCGTAACGCTATCACGCTTACCAAATAACCCCGTGACGAAACGCGCCACTCTTCTTTGGATCTTCTCTATCACCTCTGTCAACCCGACCTGGCACGGATCCCACACTGATGAGCAATACGCAAGTATAGTTCGAACGAGTGTTTTGTAAGCCACCTCCTTTGTTGATGGACTACATTTTCTAAGGACTCTCCCAATGAATCTCAATCTGGCACCCGCATTACCCACAATTAATTTTATATGATCATTCCACTTCAAACCGTTCCGCACGCATACTCCCAGATATTTTACAGAAGTAACTTCTAGCAGTGTTTGTTTCGCTGTCATATAATCATACAATAAAGGATCCTTCTTTCCATGTGTTCGCAATACATTACATTTGTGTATGTTAAGGGTCAGTTGCCACTCCCTGCACCAAGTGCCTATCCGCTGCAGATCTTCCTGCATTTCGCTGCAATTTTCTAAAGCTGCTACTTCTCTGTATACTACAGCATCATCCGCGAAAAGCGGCATGGAACTTCCGACACTATCTACTAGGTCATTTATATATATTGTGAAAAGCAATGGTCCCATAGCACTCCCCTGTGGCACGCCAGAGGTTACTTTAACGTCTGTAGACGTCTCTCCATTGAGAACAACATGCTATGTTCTGTTTGCTAAAAACTCTTCAGCAACACATCTGGTCTGATATTCCGTAGGCTGTTACTTTTTTTATCAGGCGACAATGCGGAACTGTATCGAACGCCTTCCGGAAGTCAAGGAAAATGGCATCTACCTGGGAGCCTGTATCTAATATTTTCTGGGTCTCATGAACAAATAAAGCGAGTTGGGTCTCACACAATCGCTGTTTCCGGAATCCATGTTGATTCCTACAGAGTAGATTCTGGGTTTCCAGAAATGACATGATACACGAGCAAAAAACATGTTGTAAAATTCTACAACCGATCGATACCAGAGATATAGGTCTATAGTTTTGCGCATCTGCTCGAGGACCCTTACAGGGACAGTAATGTTTTAAGATGTGTTTAATTAACGTTGGTGAATTCGGAAGTGATCTAAATAGAATTTTCCGGTTCCTTCAGGGGCAGAGAGGAATTTAGTGGGTAGTGCGGCTATTGCTGCGTTAATACAAGTGAGAAAGTGGAGGACTTTCTTGTTTGTTTTCTAGTTGTGACAAATCACGAGCATGCACAGCTAGTACCCACCAGCTGCTAAGGGATAAATATCAAACAGAAGTAAAATGGATTCGGGATTGCGTATTATAGAGACGGCCACCTTCAAATGTGGCAGGCTACGTGTTTGTAGCATGTAACACTAAATGAGATTAAGAATTCTGGAATACAGCCTGGTGCACGAAATACCGGCTTCGACTGACAGACTCCTCATTACCAACCACAAGGTGTCATCTATTATTTCGAAGCTGTTACTTGCATTAGCTTATATTTCATTAATTATCTAATTATTAAATGTTTATTTATTTGCTGTTGTATCTGCTCGTGGTGGCCAACAGTCTCTACTCGGGGCCGGTATTTTGTGCGCCACCCTTGATAGTTCAATGAGCAAAAAAGAAAAACAAACCATTAGAAAGATTTAGTAAGCATTTCTGGCCGTGTCTAGTATTGCAGTTACTGTGTCCTCTCTACTTAGACCATCATCAGTTATTTTTCTGCCCAAATAGCAAAACTCATCTACTACTTTAAGTGCCTCGTTTCCTGATCTAATTCCCTCAGCATCACCCGTTTTAATTCGACTATATTCCGCTATCCCCGATTTTATTTTGTTGATGTTATATCCTCCTTTCAAGATATTATCGATTCCGTTCAACTGCTCTTTGAAGTCCTTTCCTGTTTCTGACAGAATTACAACGTCATCGACAAACCTCAACTTTTTATTTCTTCTCCCTGGACTTTAATTCCTACTCCAAATTTTTCTTTGGTTCCCTTCACTGCTTGTTCAATGTGCGGATTGGATAACATTGGGGATAGGCTACAGTACTGGCTGACTCCATTTGTCACCCCCCCCCCTTCCTAATCGGCCTTCTGGACTGCGATATAACTGACCGTTATGGCATATGCCTAATTAAATTTTGCATTGAGTAAGGATACCGCAACAGAAGGAAAATAACACCGGTTAGTTGGAGGAAAGTGTACTACAACAGGCCCTTCTGAAGGACGGATCTGTTCTAAACTTAAGCCGAATACTGATGATAATTTTGAAATGGCGGAATATAGTGCAATCGATCACAAACCGCGCAGGGAGGAACAGGTTAGCACGTAATAATTACTAAAAAAATCGCTGATAACATGAAGAAAACACTGATTAGCTAAAAAGGGGGATAATTAAACGGCCGCCAGCAGGCCAGGGCAATGAATCTCCAGAATATTAAGAAAGGTAATGGCACAGAAATTCGAGCAAATAATCACTGGCGTGGCAACAGAAGGTCGTCACGCTGTTTCACAGCACAACAGTTCACGAGAAAATAATCAGAAAGCACTGAGTTTGGATTACGTATTCTGAAATACTAAATTTTGAAAGTAAAATTAAATGAAATTGCTGGTTAAGTAAATGATTGGCTTGACTTAAACTTTGTTATGTAAAAACAGTGACTCTCAGTAACCTCAGTGTAACGTAACGCGAAATTTAGAAACATGTGAGTTAACGGGCGAGTTTTGCCGCCCTGAAAATATTCAAAGTGCAGAGTTGGCGATCACCGCTCGGCAAACCGTGGCTCGTTAGCAACCGTGTGATGCCGCACAACAGCCGGACCACGTGGTCCATTGGCCGCGTGGCTGGGAATTCCATGGTGACGCTGTGTCGGTGAAGGAGACACGCCGAGAGTGCCGAAGATGGCGGAGTTTGTGAAACCTTAATGGCAGATATTTCACAGTTCGTATGGAAATTAATAGGAGCCAGATGAATCATGATACCTCAAAAAGAAACTTGTACATTACTATTATTTGCAGGACGATTCTGATGGTGTAATCAGATTTTCAATATCTTTATTAAAGTTTAGTATCTGACGGTAAATTATGCAGGTAACACCCAGCAACGAATATTCAAAATCTAAACGTTTCATCCGATTTTGTCGATCGCCATGTCTTTAGAAAGCTGTTAGGGTAAACCTATGTTGTTAGTCCTGAGACTGGTTTGATGCAGCTCTCCATGCTACTCTATCCTGTACAAGCTTCTTCATCTCCAAGTACCTACTGCAACCTAAATCCTTCTGAATCTGCTTAGTGTATTCATCTCTTGGTCTCCCTCTACGATTTTTACCCTCCACTCTGCCATCCAATGCTAAATTGGTGATCCCTTGATGCCTCAGAACATGTCCTACCAACCGGTCCCTTCTTCTAGTCAAGTTGTGTCACAAGATCCTCTTCTCCCCAAATCTATTCAATACCTCCTCATTAGTTATGTGGTCTACCCATCTAATCTTCAGCATTTTTCCGTAGCACCGCATTTCGAAAGCTTCTATTCTCTTCTTGTCTTAACTATTTATCGTCCACGTTTCACTTCCATACATGGCTACACTCCATACAAATACTTTCAGAAAGGACTTCCTGACACTTAAATCTATACTCGATATTAACAAATTTCTCTTCTTCAGAAACGCTTTCCTTGCCATTGCCAGTCTACATTTTATATCCACTCTACTTCGACGATCATCAGTTATTTTGCTCCCCAAATAGCAAAACTCCTTTACTACTTTAAGTGTCTCATTTTCAAATCTAATTCCCTCAGCATCACCCGATTTAATTCGACTACATTCCATTATCCTCGTTTTGCTTTTGTTGATGTTCATCTTGTATCCTCCTTTCAAGACACTGTCCATTCCGTTCAACTGCTCTTCCAAGTCCTTTGCTGTCTCTGACAGAATTACAATGTCATGGGCGAACCTCAAAGTTTTTATTTCTTCTCCATAGATTTTAATACGTACTCTGAACATTTATTTTGTTTCCTTTATTGCTTGCTCAATATACAGATTGACTAACATCGGGGAGAGGCTACAACCCTGTCTCACTCCCTTTCCAACCACTGCTTCCATTTCATACCGCTCGACTCATATAACTGCCATGTGGTTTCTGTACAAATTGTAAATAGCCTTTCGCTCCCTGTATTTTACCTCTACTATCTTCAGAATTTGAAAGAGAGTATTCCAGTCAACATTTTCAAAAGCTTTCTGTAAGTCTACAAATGCTAGAAACGTAGGTTTGTTTTTTCTTAATCTAGCTTCTAAGATTAGTCGTAGGGTCAGGTATTGCCTCACGTGTTCCAACATTTCTACGGAATCCAAACTGATTTTCCCCGAGGTCGGCTTCTATGAGTTTTTTCCATTCGTCTGTAAAGAATTCGCGTTAGTATTTTGCAGCTGTGACTTATTAAACTGATAGTTCGGTATTTCGCCTGTCTCATACATCTTGCTCACCAGATGGTAGAGTTTTGTCAGGAGTGGCTCTCCAAAGGCTCTCAGTAGTTCTAATGGAATGTTGTCTACTCCGGGGGCTTTGTTTCGACTCAGGTCTTTCAGTGCTCTGTCAAACTCTACACGCAGTATCATATCTCCCATTTCATCTTCATCTACATCCTCTTCCAATTCTATAATATTGTCCTCAAGTACATTGCCCTTGTATACACCCTCTATATACTCTTTCCACCTTTCTGCTTTCCCTTGTTTGCTTAGAACTGGGTTTCCATCTGAGTTCTTGATGTTCATACAAGTGGTTCTCTTATCTCCAAAGGTCTCTTTAACTTTCCTGTAGGCAGTATCTATCTTACCCCTCGTGAGATAAGCCTCCACATACTTACATTTGCACTTTAGCCACCCCTGCTTAGCCATTTTGCACTTCCTGTCGATCTCATTTTTGAGACGTTTGTATTCCTTTTTGCTTGCTTGATTAACTGCAGTAATTGAAGCAGTGTAAACCTAAGTTGGTATGAATTACTTGAATAGTACATGAGTTATTGGAGGTCACAGTGGCCGGTTACTATCGATCACGTCAGGCCATAAGTACTCCACAGTTACACGAAAAAACGGTATCAGTATGCTTATAAATATATTGAATCATCTATGTCTTTGCTAATATGTGATATATGCTACTCATGAAGAAACTAGTCAATTATTTGCTGTGTTTTAGAAAGCACAGAGACATAAGGCTCTCATATGTTTACTTAATTGTTTATGTATTTAATAATGTGAGTTAGTGCGTGTTTATGGTGCAGCCGTAGGGATATTTATTTAATTTCAGTTTTTTAAATGTAACTCCAGTATTTCGTATATGTTTCAGTATGTTCGTGACTGTGCGTTGGCATGAAGACATGGCGCAAGCGCTCTAGCCAATCACAGCGCTCGTGAATGGGGAAAGTAGTTTCCGGAGAGAGGACACGGGGGCAGTTTGGGGGTGCGACACAGAACACAGCAGTGAGGGCTGGACAAGGACAGTACTGCGCGACGGAAGCAGAGCGCCGACCTGTGCTCTTGTGTGATTTCCGTGGCTTCTGCGGTGAATACGTAGTGTGCATTTAGAAGTGAATATCTCGCGAGGTATGTTTTCGTTCATAACTAATTAATTGCAGTAGGAATCTATTGTTTCCCTGTTATTCAACTTATATTTTATTTAACTGCTGGACCATCGCACCAATAAGTGTTTTGCAGAAATATATCGCATTATCAAAAGGACTTCTACTATCCTACACATCATTTAAAGCCATTAAGATAGTACCTGAAGATTTTATTTAATTGCAATCTTTCATTTATAAATTTATATGTTACTTTCATAATCCGCAGTTGCCGAGTTATAGAAACCTTCGACCATTCGATTCATGTGTGTACTCTTGTCGTAAACTGTAGACTCCGCAGTATTTGGCCTGTACGCGGCAGCTATCTATCCCAGCCGCTAGGCAACGAAACCAGCCAAAACGTTTATGGTTACAACTCTGAAACAGAGGGTGCGTAGTTATTTTGAAAACCAGCAAACAGGCAAGCAATTTACTTTTCATTATTGAAAGACTGAATTGAATTTCTTTAAGCAAATGAGAAATTGATATTACTTTCGAAATAACAATAATAAAATAAATAACAAGCCAGAAAAAGTCACTCGCTAAGCTAAATACAGAATAAATGAGATTGTGCGCTTTTGATTTGTGCTGTATCTTCAGTTACTTTTTACCAGAGAAATTTTATATCACTTTAAGTGACTGAAGTTAATACTTAAAACTGTAGATTACTTAAACCTTTGTTACAATTGGAAACTACTTAAGCCTCTGTTACGCAATACAAGAATGGAGGAGGAGAATAGTGTTTAACGTCCCGTCGACAACGAGGTCATTAGAGACGGAGCGCAAGCTCGGGTGAGGGAAGGATGGGGAAGGAAATCGGCCGTGCCCTTTCAAAGGAACCATCCCAGCATTTGCCTGAAGCGATTTAGGGAAATCACGAAAACCTGAATCAGGATGGCCGGAGACGGGATTGAACCGTTGTCCTCCCGAATGCGAGTCCAGTGTGCTAACCACTGCGCCACCTCGCTCGGTTACGAGAATGAATAGTTACAGAGGCAGAACATTTAGACTGAAACTGGTCATTAGCAAATAAACAAAATTGGTAGTAAACTGTCGATCAATTTTCATATTCTTACGACACTCGGTGATTGCATGGAAATGATGTTGGCTCTGCCTGGCAATAATGTCTGAGGACAATGAGAACACAGGTGCCCTACAAGTTTTAACTATTGCAAGTTTTTATTCAAGATTGTCGCACTTTGTAAAAGAAATGCAATATGGTAAACCCTCTACTTCACTGTATCTTTCAGTTAACAGTGTTATAATGTTGTAACTGTCCGGACAACGAAGAATGTAGCCGACGACAGTGCTGAGCTGCTGCTGCTGTTTGAGAAAGCAAAGGACATTCATGGTGATTTCCGGAATACACTGGAGGACTCTGCTCCTTCATATTCAACTGTTGCCAAGTGGAAAATTGAATTTAAATTTCGTCGGAAGAGCTTAGATGATGATCCACGCAGCGGTCGTCCAAGATGTGTCACTACTCCAGAAATAATAGCAAAAGTGCACAAAATGGTCATGAAGGATCGCCCATTGAAAGTGCTTGAAATATCTCATGCTTGCGACATGTTATCTGAAAGGATATATCGCATTGTAACTGAAATGAAAATTTTTCTGAAAGATGGGTGCTGCGACACGTGACGCGCGCCCGCACACATGAGCCGTCGCCATGGCACAATTACACGAACTAGATTGGCAATGGCAAGGAAAGCGTTTCTAAAGAAGAGAACTTTGTTAACACCGAGTATAGATTTAAGTGTCAGGAAATCGTTTCTGAGAGAATTTGCATCGAGTGTAGCCATGTATGGGAGTGAAACATGGACGATAAATAGTTCAGACAAGAAGAGAACAGAAGCTTTCGAAATGTGGTACTACAGAAGAATGCTCAAGACTAGATGGGTGGATCACATAACTAATGAGGAGGTACTGAACAGAATAGGGGAGAAGAAATATTTGTTGCATAACTTGACTAGAAGAAATTGGAGGGCAGCGTGGAGGGTAAAAATCGTAGAGGGAGACCAAGAGATGAATACATTGAGCAGATTCAGAAGGACGTAGTTTGCAGTAGGTATTGGGAGATGATGAAGTTTGCACAGGATAGAGTAGCATCGAGAGCTGCATCAAATCTGAAGACCACAACAAGGTACGAAATTGTTTCCACACCGGCCTTATTCACCTGATATGGCTCCGTCAGACTTCCGTCTCTTCCCAAAACTGAAAATTTTTCTTGGTGGGCGAAGATTCACTTCAAACGAGGAATTGATAGCCGGAGTTGACAAATATTTTGCAGGCCTGTAGGAAACTCATTTTAGAGATGGGATCAAGGCAGTTGGAATATCGTTGGTCGAAGTGCATTAATATACAAGAAGACTACACTGAAAAATAAAAAAAAGTTTTTTAGTGATGTAAGTACTTTTTTCTGTTCCGTTCCGAGAACTTTGCAAACCACCCTCGTATCTACATTTTAGGTGTTACACCTTCTCAACCACTGCTTTCCTTTCGAGCCCCACAACTCTTAAAACTGACATTCGGTTTCTATATACATTGCCAATAGCCTTTCCCTCTTTGTACTTTACCCCTGTCACCTTTAGAATTTGAAAGAGAGTATTTCAGTCAACATTGTCAAAAGCTTACTCTAAGTGCAAATACTATAAATGTAGGTTTGCCTTTCCTCAACCAATCTTCTATGCGGAACTGTAGGGTCAATATCACCTCGTGTATTCCTACGAGGTTGGCTTCCACCACTTTTTCCATTTTTCTGTAAAGCTTTCGTGTCAGTATTTTGCAGCCCTGACTTATTAAACTGTTTAAGTTTAATAACTCATCTTCTAATGTGTAGATTGAAAACATGAGAGTGGTAAGTTTGTATCAATAGCCATTGTATGTTGAAAATTGAATATCTGTCTTTGAGTGGCCACTTTTCGCCCTCCCCCCCCCCCCCCCTCCCCCACGCTCCATTTCCTAGGCGGCCCGTGGTGTTTCCCTGACGGCCACTGCACTAGGCCGTTAAATTAATATGTGGGAAGAGCACCACGCGAGAAATGAGTACTTCGACAGAAATGCAGATGTTACCCATGCCTGCTGGTTCCACTGTTTTATTTGATCATGAACGGCACCAGTGCTGGGTCCTCAGCACGTTGCAGTTGTCACTTGTGGCCAGGGCAGTGTATTTATGAGTGCACTATGTCAGAGCTAAGTGAATTCAGATTTGTGTTCCTATGGCAGGTGCTTCTGTAACCATGCGAGTCGAAGTGTTTGGTGTTTTAACAGGCACCGTATCGGAGATACCACATATAGGGAAAGCAAAGAAACTACACCTGCTGAGTCACAATCGGACGATACTGTGTGTTGAGTGATCGTGATGGAAGGTCACTGAAGAGGATGGTGACGAAAACTAACACGGCCAAAGCTGCAAAAGATACTACGCAACGTCAAGTCGCACTCGCGAACTCTGTCAGCACCAAAACAAAACGAAGAGAGTCCCAGGAGCAGGGAGTTGTAGGATGAATTCCACAACCACTCATCACCGATCCAAATGCCCGTAATAGGACAACGACATGCCAAAGCCACAAAAGCTGCACTGTGGAGCAACGCAAAAAAGTCATTTGGCAGACGAGAATTGTTGCTGACTGTTTCCAGTGCCTGGCTGAGCTTACGTCCCAAGACTGACGGCGGAGGTTCAATGATCATTCGGGCAGCCATATTATGGTATTCCATCAGCCTTGTGGTCGCTCTGAAAGATCAAATTACTGCCAAGGATTGTGTGGCGATTTTGGCTCATTGGGTCCATTACATGACACACTGTTTATTCCTCAGTGGTGATGTTGTATGCCAAGGCGACAGGGCTCCTGTTGACACAACACGCATCGCTCAGGACTGGTTTAGCGAGCACGAGGATGAACTGTCGTAACGCCCCAACCAGCACGGTCAGTAGATGTCAGTATTATGGAGACTTGATGGTTTTCTTTGGAGAGAAGGGTGCGTGATCCGTACCCAGTCCCATTATCGCTACCTAAACTTTCCTTTATTTTGCAGGAAAAGCAGGGTAATATTCCGTTGCAAACTGTACAGGACCTGTAGGCCTATATATCCGTTCCGACATTACTGGAAGCAGTTCTTCATGCCAACAACCGTTTTAGGCACAGTAATGTGTTGTACACTCCTGGAAATTGAAATAAGAACACCGTGAATTCATTGTCCCAGGAAGGGGAAACTTTATTGACACATTCCTGGGGTCAGATACATCACATGATCACACTGACAGAACCACAGGCACATAGACGCAGACAACAGAGCATGCACAATGTCGGCACTAGTACAGTGTATATCCACCTTTCGCAGCAATGCAGGCTCCCATGGAGACGATCGTAGAGAGGTTGGATGTAGTCCTGTGGAACGGCTTGCCATGCCATTTCCACCTGGCGCCTCAGTTGGACCAGCGTTCGTGCTGGACGTGCAGACCGCGTGAGACGACGCTTCATCCAGTCCCAAACATGCTCAATGGGGGACAGATCCGGAGATCTTGCTGGCCAGGGTAGTTGACTTACACCTTCTAGAGCACGTTGGGTGGCACGGGATACATGCGGACGTGCATTGTCCTGTTAGAACAGCACGTTACCTTGCCGGTCTAGGAATGGTAGAACGATGGGTTCGATGACGGTTTGGATGTACCGTGCACTATTCAGTGTCCCCTCGACGATCACCAGAGGTGTACGGCCAGTGTAGGAGATCGCTCCCCACACCATGATGCCGGGTGTTGGCCCTGTGTGCCTCGGTCGTATGTAGTCCTGATTGTGGCGCTCACCTGCACGGCGCGAAACACGCATACGACCATCATTGGCACCAAGGCAGAAGCGACTCTCATCGCTGAAGACGACACGTCTCCATTCGTCCATCCATTCACGCCTGTCGCGACACCACTGGAGGCGGGCTGCACGATGTTGGGGCGTGAGCAGAAGACGGCCTAACGGTGTGCGGGACCGTAGCCCAGCTTCATGGAGACGGTTGCGAATGGTCCTCGCCGATACCCCAGGAGCAACAGTGTCCCTAATTTGCTGGGAAGTGGCGGTGCGGTCCCCTACGGCACTGCGTAGGATCCTACGGTCTTGGCGTGCATCCGTGCGTCGCTGCGGTCCGGTCCCAGGTCGACGGGCACGTGCACCTACCGCCGACCACTGGCGACAACATCGATGTACTGTAGTGACCTCACGCCCCACGTGTTGAGCAATTCGGCGGTACGTCCACCCGGCCTCCCGCATGCCCACTATACGCCCTCGCTCAAAGTCCGTCAACTGCACATACGGTTCACGTCCACGCTGTCGCGGCATGCTACCAGTGTTAAAGACTGCGATGGAGCTCCGTATGCCACGGCAAACTGGCAGACACTGACGGCGGCGGTGCACAAATGATGCGCAGCTAGCGCCATTCGACGGCCAACACCGCGGTTCCTGGTGTGTCCGCTGTGCCGTGCGTGTGATCATTGCTTGTACAGCCCTCTCGCAGTGTCCGGAGCAAGTATGGTGGGTATGACACACCGGTGTCAATTTGTTCTTTTTTCCATTTCCAGGAGTGTATTTGTGGTGATTCCATATTCTTGTCCATTTACTGTGTGTCGTTGCGGAGAAGAGAACGCGGTGACGAGTGCTTGAAACGCTGACTCTGCTGGCTCCTGTAGAGCACACAGACCTCCTTGTCTCTGCCCTGTTCGTACCACGAAAGAGGGGATTTCACAGATTCGAATTTCGGATTTATCTTACGTCCAAGCTGAAAATTTCCGGAACATCGATTCCTTGTCAAAAATCTACATTCTAAGTACTCTCTACAACTTCCAGAAGCCTGTAATAGGAAATATAAAACACCATGTATATTGCACATTGGCTCACAGACGTCACATTGGATAATGTTGTGGAAGCTGCACAATATTTCAATGAGACAAGTGTTCGTCATTTTCAGGTACTCACTGTCCTGTAACTAATTTTCCTTGTTTTTTTCTTTTCTTGTGATTTCATATCCCTGCCACAAATGGGCAGGGGAGGGTCGGCAGCAGTACAACCCACCGCTCTTCAGCTGAATGATACATTTAGTAAAAAGATGAAAACAATACATATAAATGGTGATAGAAAGGACATAAGAACATAAGAAGAGGAGACAGTGGAGGTTAAACGTACATGGAAACTTTCGTGTGGGACATCTAAAAAAGTCCATATAAGGTTAAAAAAAACAGTTGGCGTTTTATGAAGCATGTAAAATACACTGAAGTCTAAAGCACAGGTAAAAAGTTGGCCACAGTATTAAAACACACCAGAACGTTGTCACTCAAAAACCGCTTTTCGAGACAGAGCACACATGACAAAGAGTAAAAACTGCTGGGAGAGACCTCCCTCGGCAGGGGAGGGACGCCTGAATGTAGGAAACAAGAGGGGACAGGAGGGGTAGCGTGGGGGGGGGGCGGACTAGAGTGGGGGAGGAAAAGAAAAGGGGTCGGGGCACACCAAGGGGAGGAGAGGTAGAGAGAGAGGGGAGGCAAGTCAGGAGGGAGCACAGAGATGTGGAAGGGGTGCACTAGAAAAGGAGAGGGCTTTGGAGGGAGGGAAAAGGGGGGGGGAAGGGAAAAGTGGGGGCAATGGAGCCCTGAGGAGGAGGAGGGGGACGGTGGGTTTAGAGGTGGTAGGACGAGTGGACCTTGGTGTAGAACTTTTAGAGATCACTCAGCCACAAAAACTGAGGTATCCACGAGCAAAAAACAACGCTACAACGTGGATCATGGGCCACACAGCATCGTTTATTATGCAGAATACGCATGCTACTTTCCTAGACTATTATTCTTACATAGAAATTGAACACTTTAAAATAAGCCAACATTGTGACTACAGGAGGATATTTGGAAATATGCTGAAAATCATAAATAACGGTTAAATGCTTCAAATACAATATTTGGATAATAGAGGTTGCCAGTTGCCTGTATGTATGAATCTTATTTGCTTCCTGGGACTTTTGTTTCTTGCCGGAATTTTAAGATACTATTCAGATGCTCACCAATGCAGAAGGCATTTTTTTTTCTTTCCCATTTTCCTCTCAACATTTTCCTTCTCTCGCAGAGCAGCGGAGCAACTTTCCTTTCGACAATGATGTGATAGTCTTTTGTGCATCTCAAGAAGACATTTCCTTTCTTTTCTTATATTGCGCAACGGCAGCCTAGAACTCATATATACTATGTTCATTCTATTCTCATTACAAATCGGAGCACATGTTTATTTTCCCTTCCTAAAAAACAAAACAAAAAAATAAAAAAAGGGGGTAGCAAAAAAAATGTGGTCTAAGGGTAGCGTCTTTTTTTTTAAAAAAAAGTGGTCTAGGGGCAAAAAAAAAATGTGGTCTAGGGGTAGCGTCTTTGATTCATAATCAAAACGTCTTCGGTGCCGGGTTCGATCCCCGCCACTGCCTAAATTTTGATAAATAATCAGCATTGGAGGCCGAAGACTTCTGGCATAAGAAGTCAGCCTGCCAATGGCTTTGTCAAAGAGGGCGGAGGAGCGGATAGAGGTTCAGGGCACTCTCTTGTCCTAGGGGTGGGAAATTGCCCCTAAAGGCGGAAGAATCAGCAATGATCAACGACATGAGGATGCAGAAGGCAATGGAAACCACTGCATTAAAGACACGTAACGTGTATCCACAGGACATGTTGTCTGTAGTTGAAGAAGTGTCATGATGATCTCTCTATTGGCAAAAGATTCCGGAATAGTCCCCCAATCGGATCTCCGGGAGGGGACTGCCAAGGGGGAGATTACCATGAGAAAAAGATTGAATAATCAACGAAAGGATAACGTTCTACGAGTCGGAGCGTGGAATGTCAGAAGCTTGAACGTGGTAGGGAAACTAGAAAATCTGAAAAGGGAAATGCAAAGGCTCAATCTAGATATAGTAGGGGTCAGTGAAGTGAAGTGGAAGAAAGACAAGGATTTCTGGTCAAATGAGTATCGGGTAATATCAACAGCAGCAGAAAATGGTATAACAGGTGTAGGATTCGTTATGAATAGGAAGGTAGGGCAGAGGGTGTGTTACTGTGAACAGTTCAGTGACCAGGTTGTTCTAATCAGAATCGACAGCAGACCAACACCGACAACGATACATGCCGACGTTGCAAGCTGAAGATGAACAGATAGAGAAAGTGTATGAGGATATTGATAGGGTAATGCAGTATGTAAAGGGGGACGAAAATCTAATAGTCATGGGCGACTGGACTGCAGTTTTAGGAGAAGGAGTAGAAGAAAAGGTTAGAGGAGAATATGGGCTTGGGACAGGGAATGAAAGAGGAGAAAGACTAATTGAGTTCTGTAACAAGTTTCAGCTGTTCAAGAATCACAATAGGAGGAGGTATACTTGGAAAAGTCCGGGAGATACGGGAAGATTTCAATTAGATTACATCATGATCTGACAGAGATTCCGAAATCAGATACTGGATTGTCAGGCGTACCCAGGAGCAGATATAGACTCAGATCACAATATAGTAGTGATGAAGAGTAGGCTGAAGTTCAAGAAATTAGTCAGGAAGAATCAATACGCTAAGAAGTGGGATACGGAAGTTCTAAGGAATGAAGAGATACGTTTGAAGTTCTCTAACGCTATAGATACAGCAATAAGGAATAGCGCAGTAGGCATTACAGTTGAAGAGGAATGGACATCTCTAAAAAGGGCCATCACAGAAGTTGCGAAGGAAAACATAGGTACAAAGAAGGTGGCTGTGAAGAAACCATGGGTAACAGAAGAAATACTTCAGTTGATTGATGAAAGGAGGAAGTACAAACATGTTCCGGGAAAATCAGGAATACAGAAATACAAGTCACTCAGGAATGAAATAAATAGGAAGTGCAGGGAAGCTAAGACGAAATGGCTGCAGGAAAAATGTGAAGACATCAAAAAAGATATGATTGTCGTAAGGACAGACTCAGCATACAGGAAAGTCAATACAACCTTTGGTGACATTAAAAGCAACGGTGGTAACATTAAGAGTGCAACCGGAATTCCACTGTTAAATGCAGAGGAGAGAGCAGATAGGTGGAAAGAATACATTGTAAGCCTCTATGAGGGTGAAGATTTGTCTGATGTGATAGAAGAAGAAACACGAGTCGATTTAGAAGAGATAGGGGATCCAGTATTAGAATCGGAATTTAAAAGAGCTTTGGAGGACTTACAGTCAAATAAGGCAGAAGGGATAGATAACATTCCATCAGAATTTCTAAAATCATTAGGGGAAGAGGCAACAAAACGGCTATTCACGTTGGTGTGTAGAATATATGAGTCTGGCGACATACCATCTGACTTCCAGAAAAGCATCTGCACACAATTCCGAGAATTATCGCATAATCAGCTTCAGCTCATGCATCGAAGCTGCTTACAAGAATAATATACAGAAGAATGGAAAAGAAAATTGATAATGCGTTAGGTGACGATCAGTTTGGCTTTAGGAAAAGTAAAGGCACGAGAGAGGCAATTATGACGTTATGGCTAATAATGGAAGCAAGGCTAAAGAAAAATCAAGACACGTTCATAGGATTTGTCGACCTGGTAAAAGCGTTCGACAATATAAAATGGTGCAAGCTGTTCAAGATTCTGGAAAAAGTAGGGGTAAGCTAAAGGGAGAGACGGGTCATATACAATATGTACAACAACCAAGAGGGAATAATAAGAGTGGACGATCAAGAACGAAGTGCTTGTATTAAGAAGGGTATAAGACAAGGCTGTAGCCTTTCGCCCCTACTCTTCAATCTGTACATCGAGGAAGCAATGATGGAAATAAAAGAAGGGTTCAGGAGTGGAATTAAAATACAAGGTGAAAGAATATCAATGATACGATTCGCTGATAATATTGCTATCCTGAGTGAAAGTGAAGGAGAATTAAATGATCTGCTGAACGGAATGAACAGTCTAATGAGTACACAGTATGGTTTGAGAGTAAATCGGAAAAAGACGAAGGTAGTAGAAATGAGAATAGCGAGATACTTAACATCAGGATTGATGGTCACGAAGTCAATGTAGTTAAGGAATTCTGCTACCTAGGCAGTAAAATAATCAATGACTGATGGAGCAAGGAAGACATCAAAAGCAGACTCGCTATGGCAAAAAAGGCATTTCTGGCCAAGAGAAGTCTACTAATGTCAAATACCGGCCTTAATTTGAGGAAGAAATTTCTGAGGATGTACATCTGGAGTACAGCATTGTATGGTAGTGAAACACGGACTGTGGGAAAACCGGAACAGAACAGAATCGAAGCATTTGAGATGTGGTGCTATAGACGAATGTTGAAAATTAGGTGGACTGATAAGGTAAGGAATGAGGAGTTTCTACGCAGAATCGGAGAGGAAAGGAATCTGTGGAAAACACTGATAAGGAGAAGGGACAGGATGATAGGACATCTACTAAGACATGAGGGAATGACTTCCATGGTACTAGAGGGAGCTGTAGAGGGCAAAAACTGTAGAGGAAGACAGAGATTGGAATACGTCAAGCAAATAATTGGGGACGTAGGTTGCAAGTGCTACTCTGAGATGAAGAGGTTGGCACAGGAAAGGAATACGTGGCGGGCCGCATCAAACCAGTCAGTAGACTGATGACCAAAAAAAAAAGTAGACATCAGGCCAAAGCTCATCATCCAGGACGGGTGGGCACTGGAAATTGCATTGGGAAAGGAGGGGGAGAGCGTGGAGATGGAGACAGGGCGCGATACCAAGATAAAGGCACAGCATTGGGCTGGGGGTAGAGATGATAGAAAACACCAGGGGGTGAGAGGATCGTGTCTGCAGACGATGTAGAGGATGCAGATGTGTTCCAAGAAAAAGAGAAATGGGTGAAGGGGATGAGGTCTTAGAGAATCTGTGTGGGGAAACGGAGGCAGATATGGAAGGTGAAATGCATGGCATTCAAAGATTTGGAGGACTTTATAGAATATGGGTGGGGTGGAAATCCAGGTGACACTGGCGTAACAAAGGATGGGGCAGATCAAGAATTTGTAGGTGTGAAGGATGGTGGAAGGATTCAGACCCCATGTCCCGATGGACAGGAGTTTCAGAAGGCAGACTCTATTCAGGGCTTTGTGTTGCATCATAAGAAAATGGATGGTCCAGGTGAGGTGACAGTCGAGGGTGAGGCCAAGGTATTTCAGGGTAGGGGTCAGGCACTAGGACAACCACAAATGGTGAGGTAAAAATCGTGGAGCCAAGAGGAGTGAGTGGTATGATGATTGCCTGGGTCTTGGAAGGGTTGATGTGAAGGAGCCATTGGTTGCACCAAGCACTGAACTGGTCATGGTGGGTTTGAAGGGTTCATTGGGACCGTTGAAGGGTTGGACAAAGGGCCAGGAAGGCGGTGTCATCAGCAAATTGGATCAGGTCAACAGGTGGTGGAGGCTTGGGCATATCTGCAGTATACAGGAGATAGAGGATAGGGGAAAGAACGGAGCCTTGGGGGAAAATGGCAATGGGATAAAAATTATGGGAGTTGGTATTGTGGATAGTGACATAGGAGGGATGGCAAGGGAGGAAGGAAGCAACGAGTTGGACGAAACTGATAGGAGGAAAGTAGGTACGGACTTTAAAGATGAGCCTGGGATGCCAGACATTTTCATAAGTGTTCTGGAGGTCGAGAGAAATAGAGTGGAGCGATGAAAGTTGGAGGTAAAGAAGATTAGTAAGTGTAAGGATCTGGTAGTCGTCTGAAAGGAGGGCCAGAAGCCGCAATGGGGAAGGAGAAGGAGGTGATGATGGTTAAGGTGGTGTCGAGTATGGAAGAAGACCTTACTGAACACAGACGATAGCAAGAGGTGTCAGAGGTGGATTTGTTGGGCTTAGGGAACAGAAGGCAAGGGCGGAGAGTTGGAGAGGAGGATGTTATAAATGGTAGCAAGGGTAGCCAGGAAGAAGGGGGGGATTCGTTGTGATGGCGGGAGGTGACACCATCTTGACCAGAAGAGGTTTTGCGTTTGGAGTGGAGGATGAGTTTGATGTTGTGATGTGTTGCTGCAATGGTTCGCCAATATATATGCTGACTCGCTAGAGGCGCGCAGGTGCCAAGGGGTGGGATTATAACGTATCACAGACGAGTCGCAGACCACGGTGACATCCACTGCCGGTGAAACGGGCCACAGTCTTCGTCTCACGACAGGGGGAAAGCGCGGCCCCAAGTAGCAGCCTAGCGCTCGCGCGAGCACAGTGTTGGCGCCCAGATTCAGTGTGCCGACTCCCATTCTCCGCCTGTGTTGGCTCGGATCCGGTCGTCTGCGGCCGACGATGCCTCAGCACCGCCAATGCTGGTTACCATGCTCTGCTGAGTTGAAAGCTCGTGTCTCTGTTGATGATGTCGTTACTTATACGTATTTCTACTCCTTCTTTAATCAAGGATTTCCAGTATGTGGACGCAGACGAAAGGATCTATTTTTCTCCGTAGTTCATGCTGTGTCCCATGTCAAGCCAGTGTTCAGTCACAGCAGACATTTCTGGCCGTGCCAGCCAGTATGACGTCTATGTTCAGCGCATCTACTCTTAACAGTGTGTCGAGTCTTGTCAATATATGAATTCCCACATTGGCACAGGATTTTATATATATCTGGTCTCCTTAGATCTACGTTTTCGGTAAAAGAACCCAGCATAGTTTGCACTCGCGTTAGAGGGTGGAAGACACGTTTCATTTAATGTTTTTTGAACAGTCTGCCAGTGTTAAAGGACACGCCACCAACATAAGCTATAATAATGCTCATAAATTAAGTATAACGCTGATACATGGTGAAACAACGCTCTGGTGGGCCGTTGCCGAGTTTAAATCACCTCGGGGTATGACCATGCGGTGCATTTGACCTGCGGTCGTCGCACAGCGGTGCTGGAAGCAGTCCACATATGCAGAGGTATGTTGGTGCATGTCAGAGTACGGTGCAGCGAGTAAGTGTGCAGACGTTTTCAGACGTCCTAATGGTGGCTGTGTGTTGAAAATGGCTCAAAGAACACATATTGATGACTTTATGGTGGGTAGAATACCAGGGCAACTGCAGGCTGGTCAAATACAGCAGGTCGTAGCACAGGCCTCCGTGTGCCACAAAGTGTGATCTCAAGATTATGGCAACGATTCCAGCAGACAGGAAACATGTCCAGGCGCTACAGTACGGGACATCCACAGTGTACAACACCACAAGAAGACCGATATCTCACCATCAGTGCCCGCAGACAGCCACGGAGTACTGCAGGTAGCCTTGCTCAGAACCTTACTGCAGCCACTGGAACAGTTGTCTCCAGACACACAGTCTACAGACGAGTGAACAGACATGGTTTATTCGCCCAGAGACCTGTAAGGCGGATTCCACTGACCCCTGGTCACAGGAGAGCCCTTAAAACCTGGTGTCAAGAACACAGCACATGGTCATTGGAACAGTGGTCCCAGATTATGTTCACAGACGAGTACAGGTATAGTCTGAACAGTGATTCTCGCTGGGTTTTCATCTGGCGTGAAGCAGGAACCAGATACCATCCTCTTAATGTCCTTGAAAGAGACCTGTATGGAGATCGTGGTTTAATGGTATGGGGTGGGATTATGATTGGTGCATGTACACCCATGCATGTCTTTGACAGAGGAACTGTAACAATGGTTCAAATGGCTCTGAGCACTATGGGACCTAGCTGCTCAGTTCATCAGTCCCCTAGAACTACTTAAACGTAACTAACCTAAGGACATCACACACATCAATGCCCGAGGCAGGATTCGAACCAGCAACGTAGCGGTCGCGCAGTTCCAGACTGTAGCACATAGATCCCCTAGGCGGAACTGCAACAGGTCAGGTGCATCGGGACGTCATTTTGCCCCAGTTGCTCGCCTTTTCAGGGATGCAGTGGGTGCCACCTTCCTCCTAATGGATGATAATTGATAACGCACGTCCCCACCAAACTGTCATCGTGGAGGAGTACCTAGAAAGAGAAGATATCAGGCGAATGCAGTAGCCTGCCTGTTCTCCAGACCTAACCCCATGGAGCACGTCTGTGATGCTCTCGGTCGACGTATCGCTGCATGTCTTCAAACCGCTGCAACACTTCAGGAGCTTCGACAGGCACTGGTGCAAGAATGCAGACTGTACCGCAGTAGCTGCTCGACCACCTGATCCAGAGTATGCCTGTGTACGTATGCATGGTGATCATATCCCATATTGATGTCGGGTACATGCGCAGGAAACAGTGGCATTTTGTAGCACATGTGCTATGGGACGGTTTCTCAACTTATCACGTTGTGTGGTACCACATTGTGCAATTATCCTTATTTTATGAGCATGAGTGTAGGAAAACAATCCCTGTGGGTTTCTCCGTTTATTATGGCTGTTGTTGAGCTTTAGTACGTGCTGGTTGGAATGCTTTAAGGATCATAGTACCCATTTTGTACAAACACAGAGCGAAGATGACTCAGCTCAGATGATAAGCTCCCTACATCTGAGATGATTCTAACCCTATGAACGAAAGTCTGTGAACATGCCACTGCCTTGAGATGGGTGATGGCAGCTCATAGCTGGTCGATATAGGCCAGTGTCAGTTGCTCTACAAACCACACTGTGCTGCAAACCAAGAAAGGCAGGTTTCCATTTTTCCTCACCTCCATGGTGAAGCAAATTCTCGAATGGTGGAATTTAAGGTGTTCCAGAAATGCAGGAAGCTTTGCTGTTCCATGTGGTCAAACTACAAAACTGCCTTTTCTCCAGCAGGTTGCACTGGATGCCGCCATGCTCTATTATTCGTCTATGGTGATGTCATGGTCCCAGCCCTTGGTGCCTGGGCTTTTTTAGAGAGTCAGCGTATATATTGATGAGTCATACCAGCAACATCTCAGTAAGCACCTGAAGTTGATGAGCAGCTGTCTCGTTCAAATACTGTGCTGCTTTCACAGCATTATCTGAAGCGACGCTCATGAGCCAGTGAAGCAGTTACTACATCGGGAAAGTCTTAAACAGCATACCACGTGTATTGTATGCATGCATGGTCTTGCAGCGATATCATTTAATAAAATCTTCTCGGACTTCCAAAGGTGGTTAAACTCCAACGAGCTTTCCAGTGAGCTCTCCTCTCCCATTGTCCAGAGGTAAATGAGTGCCGTGTCACAGTGCACTCTCCATTATATAGCGCGCTGCTGGCTGTGACATCAGTAGTGCTCTCCTCCTCGAGAACTGTGGTAATGTTTTCGTTCCGTATCCGTCAGGCCCACTGCGTCTTTACAATTGTAGCGTCCCATTCTGTGCTGAACTGGAAACCGCTGTCCTTGTTGATGGTGTTTTGAGATAGTTTTATTTGTAGCACTTTTTTTATGACGCTATCCCAACATTCTGCGGTACTGATAATGAAAGATGTTTTATCGAACAGAATTCCGTGTCATGTTCTGCCACAGTTGATTTTTCAGGAAAGCATAGGCATGAGCAGGTCTCGTGTTCCATCCAATGTTGCTTCAAAGTGCATGTTGTTTGGACGATGTGGTAGCAGCTGGGCTGACATGGTATTTTGTACACTCGAGATGTTCTAAGCCATAGATCGTCCTTCACAGACCTCATGAGCTTGCTCTGGGGCCTGAACATCGATGTGATGCTGTGTTTCTTCAGGAGACAACTAATCCTCCCGGCACTTTGCCACAAAAAAGTCTTGCTCTCTTCTTTGGTGATTCTCGTCCTTACACGAGGCATCACAACAACGTTTCACCAGGCAACGCTGGTCAACTGCTGTTTGTGTCTGAGAAATCGGTTGGCAACTTTCCTCATGTCAGCACGTTGTAGGTGTCGCCACCGGCGCCAACCTTGTTTGAATGTTCTGAAAAATTAATTATTTGCATATGACATAATCTTCTTCCTGTCGGTTGAATTTCGCGTCTGTAGCACGTCACCTTCGTGGTGTAGTAATTTTAATGGCCAGTAGTGTATATAATTCCAAAGTCGTTGAGACCTTTCTGACGCCACCTGTCAAGTGTAGTGAGCGAGTGGGAGTCGCTTTAGAAAGTCACAGAAATATGGCTCCACTCGCAGTGGACTCAAGCGAACGGTTAGGTGGGTGTGTCAGAGGCATGCCGAGCCTAGGCAGAGAGAACTGAAGCGCGGGCGTGGGAACAGACCAGACGTGTTGTCGCTGCAGCGGACCGACGGGCCAGATAGCCGCTATCGCCGCCTCTGGTGGGTCGCGCCGCGCGATATCCGGGGTCGATTGTTCCCTGGAGAGCTGGACACGCGTAATCGCCTGTTGTGTTGTTTCGGGGCACGCCGCTGTGCGTGTACAGCCGAGCCGCATACAGTACGCTCGTTATAAGTTCCAAGCACGGCAGTCAGCTGCGTTCTGTGACGTCACATATAAACCGTCAATTAGGGCGGTTCACAAACAACGTGTTATTCCAAAACGTTATCGTGGAATTGGGAGCCAGGAGGTGCTGGTGAAATAACACACACTGCTAAAGATACCTTTTTATTTTAAAACATTCTCAATAATTAATTTTAAAGTCTGGCATTTCTTAAAAAAAAAATTCAAAACGATTTCAAGTAGTTCGACAATTTTCATTATGAAAAGGAGATTACCGGGTACGACATTAACAACTTGCCAATAATGAGGTTTTAACTCGATATATACAGGGCTATTACAAATGACTGAAGCGATTTCATAAATTCACTGTAGCTGCATTCATTGACATATGGTCACGACACACTACAGACACGTAGAAAAACTCATCAAGTTTTGTTCGGCTGAAGCCGCACTTCAGGTTTCTGCCGCCAGAGCGCTCGAGAGCGCAGTGAGACAAAATGGCGACGGGAGCCGAGAAAGCGTATGTCGTGCTTGAAATGCACTCACATCAGTCAGTCATAACAGTGCAACGACACTTCAGGACGAATTTCAACAAAGTTCCACCAACTGCTACCTCCATTCGGCGATGGTATGCGCAGTTTAAAGCTTCTGGATGCCTCTGTAAGGGGAAATCAACGGGTCGGCCTGCAGTCAGCGAAGAAACGGTTGAACGCGTGCGGGCAAGTTTCACACGTAGCCCGGAAGTCGACGAATAAAGCAAGCAGAGAGCTAAACGTACAACAGCCGACGGTTTGGATAATCTTACGGAAAAGACTAAAGCAGAAGCCTTACCGTTTACAATTGCTACAAGCCCTGACACCCGATGACAAAGTCAAACGCTTTGAATTTTCGGCGCGGTTGCAACAGCTCATGGAACAGGATGCGTTCAGTGCGAAACTTGTTTTCAGTGATAAAGCAACATTTTTTTCTTAATGGTGAACAGACACAATGTGCGAATCTGGGCGGTAGAGAATACTCACGCATTCGTGTAGCAAATTCGCAATTCACCAAAAGTTAACGTGTTTTGTGCAATCTCACGGTTTAAAGTTTACGGCCCCTTTTTTTCTGCGAAAAAAACGTTACAGGACACGTGTATCTGGACATTCTGGAAAATTGGCTGATGCCACAACTGGAGACCGACAGCGCCGACTTCATCTTTCAACAGGATGGTGCTCCACAGCACTTCCATCATGATGTTCGGCATTTCTTAAACAGGAGATTGGAAAACCGATGGATCGGTTGTGGTGGAGATCATGATCAGCCATTCATGTCATGGCCTCCACGCTCTCCCAGCTTTACCCCATGCGATTTCTTTCTATGGGGTTATGTTTAAACTCCCCTCTACCAAGAAACGTGCCAAAACTGCGAGCTCGCATCAACGATGCTTTCGAACTCACTGATGGGGACATGCTGCGCCGAGTGTGGGAGGAACTTGATTATCGGCTTGATGTCTGCCGAATCACTAAAGGGGCACATATCGAACATTTGTGAATGCCTAAAAAAACTTTTTGAGATTTTGTATATGTGTGCAAAGCATTGTGAAAATATCTCAAATAATAAAGTTATTGTCGAGTTGTGAAATCGCTTCAATCATTTGTAATAACCCTGTATATGACGACAGTTAAAAAACTCTTTTAAAAATAACTGTATGTAAAGGATATTGCAAGGTTTGACGTTAACAATAAGAAGATTTTAAACTTGGTATATCAATAAGGGAACAGTTCCAAAAAAAAAAAAAAAAAAAACTTTAAGTAGCTAGCTTGTACTAAGCAAAAATAGTTGTCTCTCGCCAGTTACATAACTTATATTTGTTACAAGATAAATGTGAATACGCCAGCACACAAACCTTCGCATTAAAGGCAGTTCCCAAAAAAAAAATAAAAAAATCCTTAGCTCTGTGAGGGAGTGACACGTGTAAATGGGCCCAAATCACAATAGGCGGAATGGTTACTGGTGATCTACAGGGCAACAGCAGATCAGCCCCAAAATTTCCATTACAGGCCACCACCTCCCCGAGTTACTCAAAACCAGAAGATGTAGCAATGGCGGTGCCTGCACAGACTCCAAACCACAGAGGCCCGTGACACCGACCCTAAATCACCCAATCGAGGTGTGAAAGAAAAGGGCCCTACCGAGAAGCAATTAACATATTCCCGTGAACAGGCAAACGAAAACTGTAGTGGGAAGACCCCAGCAAACCACTGGTGAAGAAACTCATACATTTCACTAGAATTAGAAGAACCCCTATATAACTAACTCTGTTACACAAAAACAGCACTCAACTTCTCACAGTCCATTACAGCGCCGGGAACACGTTGCACTTCCTTATGCTCGTCAGAGCCAACCGCTGCCAGTGGTTTCAACGGCCGATAAGAAGACATACGGTCACACGTGCTGATCTCCTGCGCCACGGCTTCTAAGCTCCATAAGCCACGTACATGCGGGTAAGGCAGACTTAGCCCCTGACAGCCAAGCCGGCCAAAGCTCGTGGTGAACAGTTGACGACCCCCAAGAGCAGGGCCCCGCTCGCGCCACCACCTCTCTGGGTCACCACCCAGTACAGTGTGTAAACTTTTAGATGGCAGACCTCTCCCTAGTCCTGAATCGGTAGAAGTCGGTTAACGTCGGGAGGCTTCGGGAGGCTTCGGTAGGCACGCAGTTTCGACTGCTGCCAACATTACTTAGCTGACTGTGTTGTACAAGGTAGCCATTGTCTTCTGCTTCGTTATTGTTTTGCGCTGTACTGTTCTGCGTGTTTTTATCGTGCAGTTGTGCTAAACATTATCAAAATGAGTGAAGAGGCAGTTGCTGGCCGATCTCGGGAGTCGCCAACAACCCCTAGCGGTAGGCCTACGGTTAGAGGGAAACCAGTACTACGTAGCGACGCTCGCAAAATTATATTGCGTGTGATTGAATGCTGCGAAAGGAAAAGGGAGCAGAAAAAATTGCTTACCTCATTTACAAATCTTCAGTGAGAGCTGCTACATACACAGGACAAAGCATGAGTAGCATTGGAAGATTCAAACATCCAAGAATCATCATGTCGTATCACCACTAACGCCTGGCAAGAAAAGATGAGTTTCCATTTCAGATACACTCCTGGAAATGGAAAAAAGAACACATTGACACCGGTGTGTCAGACCCACCATACTTGCTCCGGACACTGCGAGAGGGCTGTACAAGCAATGATCACATGCACGGCACAGCGGACACACCAGGAACCGCGGTGTTGGCCGTCGAATGGCGCTAGCTGCGCAGCATTTGTGCACCGCCGCCGTCAGTGTCAGCCAGTTTGCCGTGGCATACGGAGCTCCATCGCAGTCTTTAACACTGGTAGGAAGCCGCGACAGCGTGGACGTGAATCGTATGTGCAGCTGACGGACTTTGAGCGAGGGCGTATAGTGGGCATGCGGGAGGCCGGGTGGACGTACCGCCGAATTGCTCAACACGTGGGGCGTGAGGTCTCCACAGTACATCGATGTTGTCGCCAGTGGTCGGCGGAAGGTGCACGTGCCCGTCGACCTGGGACCGGACCGCAGCGACGCACGGATGCACGCCAAGACCGTAGGATCCTACGCAGTGCCGTAGGGGACCGCACCGCCACTTCCCAGCAAATTAGGGACACTGTTGCTCCTGGGGTATCGGCGAGGACCATTCGCAACCGTCTCCATGAAGCTGGGCTACGGTCCCGCACACCGTTAGGCCGTTTTCCGCTCACGCCCCAACATCGTGCAGCCCGCCTCCAGTGGTGTCGCGACAGGCATGAATGGAGGGACGAATAGAGACGTGTCGTCTTCAGCGATGAGAGTCGCTTCTGCCTTGGTGCCAATGATGGTCGTATGCGTGTTTGGCGCCGTGCAGGTGAGCGCCACAATCAGGACTGCATACGACCGAGGCACACAGGGCCAACACCCGGCATCATGGTGTGGGGAGCGATCTCCTACACTGGCCGTACACCTGTGGTGATCGTCGAGGGGACACTGAATAGTGCACGGTACATCCAAACCGTCATCGAACCCATCGTTCTACCATTCCTAGACCGGCAAGGGAACTTGCTGTTCCAACAGGACAATGCACGTCCGCATGTATCCCGTGTCACCAAACGTGCTCTAGAAGGTGTAAGTCAACTACCCTGGCCAGCAAGATCTCCGGATCTGTCCCCCATTGAGCATGTTTGGGACTGGATGAAGCGTCGTCTCACGCGGTCTGCACGTCCAGCACGAACGCTGGTCCAACTGAGGCGCCAGGTGGAAATGGCATGGCAAGCCGTTCCACAGGACTACATCCAGCATCTCTATGATCGTCTCCATGGGAGAATAGCAGCCTGCATTGCTGCGAAAGGTGGATATACACTGTACTAGTGCCGACATTGTGCATGCTCTGTTGCCTGTGTCTATGTGCCTGTGGTTCTGTCAGTGTGATCATGTGATGTATCTGACCCAGGAATGTGTCAATAAAGTTTCCCCTTCCTGGGACAATGAATTCACGGTGTTCTTATTTCAATTTCCAGTAGTGTATTTTGCTCGCAATCACTTTGAAGGAGCCCCCTATTTCGTCCGAATTACCTTATATTCCATATACATGACGATTTCAGTTTCGTTTACGAACAACATTTAAAGCGAGTTTTACTTCCAAGCCTTTCGTCTGCTTTCGTGTAAGCATGACGCGTAATTTGAAGTGCCAGCACTGCAACTTGTAGGGGTGCCGTGTCCCCCCCCCCCCTCCCCGAACGGCTCCTCTACCCTCGCCAACCAATGCTTGCTTCTTCCTCTCCCGGCACTCTGCCCACAACTCTGCCGTCTTACAGTTAAAACACTGTACGTACTCCTCCTCGATCGGCACGCGCCCGTCCACTTCCTCCACCTCCCGCCCGCGTCGTCGACGAGGTCGTCAGATACGGAGCGCAAGCTCTCATTGTGTCAAGGATGGGGAGGAAACCGGCCGCACCCTTTCAAAGCAACAATCCCGGCATTTGTCTGAAGAGATTTAGGCAAATCACGGAAAACGTCAATCAGGATGGCCGGACGCAGGTTTGAACCGTCGTCACCCGACATGCGAGTTCAGCGTGCTAACCTCTGCGCCACCCCGCTCGGTGAGGTGTCTGGAAGTCCGAGGACGAATGGCCGCCCATTCGCCCCGCCCTCTAGTTGAGAAAGCAGAGAAGCCAGAGACAGTGGCTTCCGGGGCAGAGATGGAGGTCATCGCTGAAACAATATCGATTTTTCTTAGACGCCAGTTTAACGGGACTGTTGAAACCGCTCAAAATAACTGGTTTCTGAAGTAACCGATTTTCAGTTTTTGTATCCCTATTGTTGTTGTTGTGGTCTTCAGTCCTGAGACTGGCTTGATGCAGTTCTCCATACTACTCTATCCTGTGCAAGCTTCTTCATCTCCCAGTACGTACTGCAGCCTACATCCTTCTGAATCTGCTTAGTGTAGTCATCTCTTGGTCTCCCTCTACGATTTTTACCCTCCACGCTGCCCTCCAATGCTAAATTGGTGATCCCTTGATGCCTCAGAACATGCCCTACCAACCGGTCCCTTCTTCTTGTCAAATTGTGCCACAAATTCCTCTTCTTCGCTATTCTATTCAATACCTCCTTATTAGTTACGTGATCTACCGATCTAATCTTCAGCATTATTCTGTAGCACCACATTTTGAAAGCTTCTATTCTCTTTCTGTCCAAACTATTTATCGTCCATGTTTCACTTCCATACATGGCTACACTTCATACAAATTCTTTCAGAAACGACTTCCTGACACTTAAATCTATACTCGATGTTAACAAATTTCTCTTCTTCAGAAACGCTTTCCTTGCCATTGCCAGTCTACATTTTATATCCTCTGTACTTCGAGAATCATCATTTATTTTGCTCCCCAAATAGAAAAACTCCTTCACTACTTTAAGTGTCTCATTTCCTAATCTAAATCCCTCAGCATTACCCGATTTAATTCGACTACATTCCATTATCCTTGTTTTGCTTTTGTTGATGTTCATCTTATACTCTCCTTTCAAGACACTGTCCATTCCGTTCAACTGCTCTTCCAAGTCCTTTGCTGTCCCTGACAGAATTACAATGTCATCGGCGAACCTCAAAGTTTTTATTTCTTCTCCCTGGATTCTAATACCTACTCCGAATTTTTCTTTTCTTTCCTTTATTGCTTGCTCAATATACAGATTGAATAACATCGGGAAGAGGCTACAACCCTATCTCACTCCCTTCCCCACCACTGCTTCCCTTTCATACCCCTCGACTCTTATAACTGCCATCTGGTTTCTGTACGAATTGTAAATAGCCTTTCGCTCCCTGTATTTTAAGCTGTAATGGAAATGCCGTGTGGCGAGGGCCTCCCGTTGGGTAAACCGTTCGCCTACTGCAAGTCTTTCGAGTTGACGCCATTTCAGTGACTGGAGTGTCGTTGGGGATGAAATGATGATGACAAGGAGAACACAACACCCAGCCTCTGAGCGGAGAAAATCTCTTACCTATCCGGGAATCGAACCCGGGCCCTTAGGATTCACATTCTGTCGCGCTGACCACTCAGCTACCGGGGCCGGACATGATTACCTGACAGAAAACGTTTCACTGCCTTACCTTCAAAATACCTAGAATCGAAATATTAAATTGCGTAGGGAAATAAAAGATAATTTGGACCAAATTCGCTGTTTTCTCGAAAAGTGATAAGTAGTTGACAACAACAAAACAAATCTCAATTATTCTCCTATTGATTATAATTTCTTGACTCAAATGGTTCAAGTGGCTCTGAGGATTATGGGACTTAACATCTCAGGTCATCAGTCCCCTAGAACTTACAACTACTTAAACCTAACTAACCTAAGGACATCACACACATCCATGCGCGAGGCAGGATTCGAACCTGCGACCGTAGCAGCCGCGTGGTTCCAGACTGAAGCACCTAGAACCGCTCGGCTACCGCGACCGGACAGAATGTCTTGAAACGCTACTCAAAAATCACGTTGTAATCAAGGATCATATCAGCATTTGGGCATGAAGGATACTAAGTGCTAAAGGGTGAAAACTGAGGGTGAAGAATTCTGTTTTCCGTATTCATTTGACCGTTTTCTGCGGCTACAAGCAAATAAAGATGAAGACGTAGGTAGCAGATTACCTGCTTTCTGTTTTTATTGTAATTACATATGAACTATTAAGTTTTAAATTTTTTTCTTCATGTTATTCCACAAGTATGCTGTGGCTTCTCCCGTTTCTGATCTTTTAAAGCAAATGGTGCACTGTACTACACTGCTACCGCATTTTATAAAATACTTCCAGACTAGGGATTGTATACGCCACCACCTCGTGGCAACAGCTTTATTATTACATCAGCAATGCTGTACCAATCCTTATGCCATGTATTTTTGTTGTGGTTTTCTCTCGTCATTGTTGTTAAAACAGCACTGATGACTTCTTCCATTTCCTGTTATACCGTTATATTTGAAAGCAATGAAAATCTTACGAATAAAAATTAATTGTTCTCTAAGAAACATTTACGTAAAAACGAAAAATGTTTGACTGCTACCACTTTAGAGCGAAATCGTTGTTCTGACTCATTCTAAAGGTGTTCCGCTGGGTTCAGGTTGGACTTTGGACGCGCCAGGCTATTTCGAGAATGATACTGCCGACAAAGCATTGTGACAGGGTGCATTGCCATGCTGACACTATTATCGTATCCGGATTGTTCCCCTACTTTACGCAGTAGACAATACCGTGAAAGCTACTCACATCTTTCGGTATTTAGCGTTTTCTTAAGCGCAATAAGGACACTGCACCCTTACTTCCTTATCTCTTCCCGTTCAAAAATTTGCGCCAGCCGGGAATCGAACTTGGGCTGTCCACGCAAGCTTTGTACCCCACAGTTATGCGGCCCTTCGGAAAAATGTGTGGACTGTGCGGCTGGTCTCGGCGGAGGTTCGAGTCCTCCCTCGGGCATGGGTGTGTTGTGTTTGTCCTTAGGATAATTTATGTAAAGTAGTGTGTAAGCTTAGGGACTGGTGACCATAGTAGTTAAGTCCCATAAGATTTCACACACATTTGAACATTTTTGAAAAAGTGTGCTTGACGTAGGCGATTAAAGACGGTTGGAAACTTATGCGGTGATTTTCTCGAGAACTTTAATCCTTGCATCGAACCGCTTTGAGATTTTGATATTTTAGTTCTGAACTTCACATACCATAAATATAAAAAAATAAAAAATGCTATTGCTGTGTGGATTCCTGTAAAGAAAGAAGTATGACGAAGAGACTGACTTGCGGAACTTAGGCAGAAACAACTGAAAGAACATGCTCGCACAGCCTGCAGACTTGTGTTCACCATCGTAGCGTTCAGTAATATCTACATGTATGTCAGTACATCACTCTGCAGCTCACTTGTAAAAAGAAACCGTTTGAGTGGGAGGTCGCAAGTTCAATTTTTAGTAAGGCTCATTTGAAAGTGTTCTGTTAATAGTTATGACATGAAAAATATTAGCTGCTAAAGACTCACCATGTGCACCAGGAGCGCGACAGGAAATGAGTGTCCAGCAGATGCAGAGATCAACGTTCTATGGGATATATGTATTACACTCAACAAAATGGACATCGTGGACATTCAATAAATGTTCAAAACAAATCATTAACTATGACCATGGGCACCAAATGAAAAATGGGCGTCACAGTGATCACAAAGCTTCGCACCATCAAGATCGAAGGCGAACTCCTTGGGAGATACAAACCGTGCATGATTTTCAGCTAGGTAGCCACTGTTAAAGAATGCATGTACAATCATACTGGTGTAACGGGGTGATGAGAGCTGATGGAATGTGATGACACGCAACCGAATGCGAAGCAGTCTGTGATGTAGCTTATCATGAAACTGGCTGTGCTTTTAGGCGTAGCTTCACGGAAAAACGAACGTCCAGAGGCTGAATTTGTCCAGTGGTCCTACGTGGTATGAACTACAATGTCACACTTTTGCCGGGGGGGGGGAGGGGGGGGGGAGGGGGTTGGTTTGCTCTAAGGAAGCATGATTTCTATATGCAGACCAGCAATCAAGCAAAAGCACGTTACTTAGCTGAGCTAGGGGCCAAAAACAGTGCTTATACCATAGTTCTAGTTCTCTTATGCCAATTTTCTCAATCTTACTTGCTGTGACGTAAATATACTCTACTGCCCTTGCAAAAATCACACAAAGCTGTTTCACAGAAGAAGACTGCAATGTAGTTCCTTCTCTAGATTGTCGCACAGATGACAAAATGGTAGATACCGAAATAGATGACAGAGGGATAGAAAAACAACTAAAATCGCTCAAAAGAGGAAAGGCCGCTGGAGCTGATGGGATACCAGTTCGGTTTTACACAGAGTACGCGAAGGAACTTGCCCCTCTCCTTGCAGCGGTGAGCGTTAGGTCTTACCGGAGCGTAGGGTCCCAAAGGATTGAAAAAGGGCACAGGTCATCCCCGTTTTCAAGAAGGGACGTCGAACAGATGTGCAGAACTATAGACCTATATCTCTAACGTCGATCAGTTGTAGAATTTTGGAACACGAATTATGTTCGAGTATAATGACTTTTCTGGAGACTAGAAATCTACTCTGTAGGAATCAGCATGGGTTTCAGAAAAGACGATCGTGTGAAACCCAGCTCGCGCTATTCGTCCACGAGACTCAGAGGGCCATAGACACGGGTTCACAGGTAGATGCCGCGTTTCTTTTCCGCAAGGCGTTCGATACTGTTACCCACAGTAGTTTAATGAACAAAGTAAGAGAATATGGACAATCAGACCAATTGTGTTATTGGATTGAAGAGTTCCTAGATAACAGAACGCAGTATGTCATTCTCAATGGAGAGAAGTCTTCCGAAGTAAGAGTGATTTCAGGTGTGACGCAGGGGAGTGTCGTAGGACCGTTGCTATTCACTATATACATAAACGACCTTGTGGATAACATCGGAAGTTCACTGAGGCTTTTTGC
The DNA here is from genome assembly GCF_023897955.1 of Schistocerca gregaria. Lineage (NCBI taxonomy): Eukaryota > Metazoa > Arthropoda > Insecta > Orthoptera > Acrididae > Schistocerca > Schistocerca gregaria. The sequence continues at coordinate 186,847,986 of NC_064928.1, read as the reverse complement.
AGATGATGCGGTAGTATATCGAGAGGTTGTTACAATGGAAAATTGTACTGAAATGCAGGAGGATCTGCAACGATTTGACGCATGGTGCAGGGAATGGCAATTGAATCTCACTGTATACAAGTGTAATGTGCTGCGAATACATAGAAAGAAAGATCCTTTATGATTTAGCTACAATAAGCAGCTCACCAAGTGGAAACAGTTAATTCCATAAATTATCTGGGAGTGAGCATTAGGAGTGATTTAAAATGGAATGATCATATAAATTTAATCGTTCGGTAAAGCAGATGCCAGCCTGATATTCATTGGAAGAAAGCCAAGGAAATGCATTCCGAAAACAAAGGAAGTAGGTTACAGTACACTTGTTCGCCCACTGCTTGAATACTGCTCGCCGGTGTGGAATCTGTACCAGACAGGGTTGATGGAAGAGATAGAGAAGATACAACGGAGAGCAGCGAGCTTCGTTACAGGATCATTCAGTAATCGCGAAAGCGTTACGGAGATGATAGATTGACTCCAGTTCCAGTGGAAGACTCTGCTCAGTAGCTCGGTACAGGTTTTTGTTGAAGTTTGGAGAACGTACCTTCACGGAGGAGTCAAGCAATATATTTCTCATTCCTGAGTATATCTCGCGAAGAGACCATGAGGATAAGATCAGAGAGATTAGAGCCCACACAGAGGCATACCGACAATCTTTCTTTCCACGAACAATACGAGACTGGAATAGAAGAGAAGACCGATAGAGGTATTCAACGTAGCTTCCCCCACACACACCGTCGGGTGGCTTGCGGAGTATGGATGTGGATGTAAATGTAGAAGGAATAGTAGGGGGCAGAGCACCTCAAACGTCTCGCAGCGCAATAAATAACTTTCAAGCCATTTTACCATCCAGGTTAACTGTCGGCATGATTCTGTACGAAGGCGTTAAGGAAGTGATGGTACCTGTACAACCCTCCCGGTACCTCTAATTTCAGGGTTCCTTTCATATGCGTTTCATCTTTAAATCCCGATTGGCCGAGGTTGAAAGCAAATTCCTTACTGAAGGATGGGATAGTTTGTTTATCGCATCTACAAACATTCTGGTCGACCCCGTAGATTGCTGTGCAACGCCGAGTTGACGCTTTGTTTGTAATTTCGTTATCTCACATCTTCCAGGTCTTTAGCACTGTTTGAAGATGTGCAACCATCCACTGCTTCCCGTGAAATTACTGTATGCTGTGCCGCGCGCAGTTTGTTGTGTTTATCGTAGTATATTACTACCAAGCACATCTCCCAAATTGCATCGAGCGTCCTTGAAGCGCTTAAACAATAGTTTTTGCAATTAGTGTGCCTTGTCCTCCCTTGAACCTATGCAGTTTTTCTAATGCACTGCACGGTCACATTGCTGCGAACCCATTCGAAATCTGTACATAATTTATTTCTTTTGTTACTATGACGTAGATGACTTTCCAAATACCTAATTATTTATAGCACCCGATCCTTGGACAACGGTTGTCCTTGACGACGTTTCATTGCAAACGAGATTTGAGGCTCCTTGTCCGACATGGATGATGAAGCTCGGCACCTATTTCACCATCACTTTCACCTGTTAATCACGTATCATCACCTTTGTACTCCTCATGAACATTATCCACACAGTCAAGCCTATACGACATCACACAATCCACTCATTCATCTTGAGGGAATACTAACATTTCATCAGCCACATCTTTCTCACTCTGTGCAATTCCTTGGGTTACTTTCTGACAAAATGTCAACTTCAGCACTGTGTTGTAGAATTCACGCAATGCTTGCTTCATTTATCATTGCCATTGTTCTAGTTGTTGGTTGGCTAGTTGATTTGGGGGACAGGACCAAACAGCGAGGTCATCAATCCCATCAGATTAGGGAAGGGTGGGGAAGGAAGTCAAACTTACCCTTTCAAAGGAATCATCCAGGCATTCGCCTGAGGGTAAATCACAGAAAACCTAAATCAGGATGGCCGGATGCGCGTTGGAACCGTCGTCCTCAGACATCCTAGTCTAGTATGCTCACCGCTGCACCACCTCGGCTGGTGCTCTGCTTCATATCATCAACAGCACTGTAGAACTGATGTGAATTACTCGTCCAACTACGCTACATAGACTCATGCTGTACTTACCACTAGATATCTCCAGTCGTGCCCCCTGTTGCTGCAGCCTCATGCTATGCTCACCACTGGATATCTCCAGCCCTGCTCCCTGTTGCCGTAGCCTCATTCTCTGCTCACCACTTGATATCGCCAGTCCTGCTCCCTGTTGCTGTAGCCTCAAGCTCTGCCTACCACTGGATATCTCCAGTCCTGCACCCTGTTGCCGTAGCCTCGTGCTGTGCTCACCACTGGATATCTTCAGTCCTGCTATCTGTTGCCGTAGCCTCATGCTCTGCTCACCACTGGATATCTCCAGTCCTGCTCCCTGTTGCCCTAGTCTCATGCTCTGCACACCACTGGATATCTCCAGTCCTGCTCCCTGTAGCTGTAGCCTCATGCTGTGCTCACCACTGGATATCTCCAGTCCTGCTCCCTGTTGCCGTAGCCTCATGCTGTGCTCACCACTGGATATCTCCAGTACTGCTCCCTGTTGTCGTAGCCTCGTGCTTTGCTCACCAATGGATAACTCCAGTCCTGTCCCCTGTTGCTGTAGCCCCATGCTGCGGTCACATTTTTCATATCTCCAGCCCCACCCCCAGCTGCCATAGCCTCATGTTCTGCTCACCATTGCATATCTCCTATCCTGCTCCCTGTTGCCGTAGCCTCATGCTCTGCTCACCACTGGATATCTCCAGTCTTGCTCCCTGTTGCCGTAGCCTCATGCTCTGCTCACCACTGGATATCTCCAGTACTGCTCCCAGTTGCCGTAGCCATATGCCGTGCTCACCATTAGATATCCCAGTCCTGCCGCCTGTTGCCATAGCCTCATGCTGTGCTCACCACAGGATCTCCAGTCTTACTCCCTGTTGCCATAGCCTAATGCTGTGTCTAATATTGCTATCTCCAGTTCTTCACCCTGTTGCCAAAGCCTCATGCTGTGCTCACCTTCGCATATCTCCAGTCCTGCCCCTGTTCCTGCAGGCTCATGCTTTGCTCACCATAGCATATCTCCAGTCGTGCCCTCTGTTGTTGTAGCCTCGTGTTGTGCTCACGATTGCATATCTCCAGTCCTGCCCCCTGTTGCTATAGCCTCATGCTGTGCTCACCTTATTATATCTCCAGCGCCGCCCCTTGTTGCCGTAGGCTAATGCTGTGCTTACCATTGCATATCTCCAGTCCTGCCGCCTGTTGCCATAGCCCCATGCTCTGCTCACCATTGGATACCTCCAGTCCTGCTCCCTGTTGACGTACCCTCATGCTGTGCTCACCACTGAACACCTCCAGTCCCGCTCCCTGTTGCCATTGGCTAATGCTGTGCTCACCATTGCTATCTCCAATCCTGCTCCCTGTTGCCATAGCCACATGCTGTGCTCACCTTTGCATATCTCCAGTCCTGTCCTTGTTCCTGTAGCCTAATCCTCTCCTCACCATTGCATATCTCCAGTCGCATGCCCTGTTGATGTAGCGTCTTACTGTGCTCACAATTGCATATCTCCAGTCCTGCCCCTGTTGCCGTGTCCTCATGCAGTGCTCACCTTCTTCATATCTTCAGCCCCGCCCCCAGCTGCCGTAGCCTCATCTTGTGCTCACCATTGCATATCTCCAGTCCTGCTCCCCGTTGCCGTAGCCTCATGCTGTCTCACAATTGGATATCTCCAGCCCCGCCCCCTGTTGCTATAGCATCATGATCTTCTCATGGATGACTCCAGTCCTGCCCACCATTGCATATCTCCAGTTGCACCCACTTATACTGTACGCTCGTGTTGTGCTCACGATTGCATATCTCCAGCGCCGCCCCATCTTGCTATAGCCCCATGCTTTGCTCACCTTTCTCATATCTCCAGTCCCACCCCTTGTTGCCGTACCCTAATGCTGTGCTCACCATTGGATACCTCCAGTCCTGCCCCCTGTTGCTGTAGCCTCATACTGTGCGCATTATTGCATATCTGCAGTCCTGCCCCCTGTTGCCATAGACTCATACTCTGCTCACAATTGGATATCTCTAGTACTGCACCATGTAGCAGTAGCCTCATGCTGCACTCACCACTGCACATTTCGAGTCCCGCCCTATGTTGTCATAGCCTCATGCTGTGCTCACCAGTGCATATCTCCAGCCCTGCTCCATTTTGCTTTAGCATGATCCTGTGCTCACCACTGGTTATCTCCAGTCCCGCCCAATATTACTATAGCGTCAAGATCTGCTCAGCATTAGTTATCTCCAGTCCTGCCCCCTGTTGCTGTAGCCTCCTGCTGTGCTCACCATTGCATATCTCCAGTCGTGCTCATTTCTGCCGTAGACTCATTCTGTGGTCTCTGTTGCGTATCTCCAGTCCTGCTCCCTGTTGCCGTAGCCTCATATTGTGCTCATCATTGCATACCTCCAGTCCTGCCCCTGATGCCGTAGCCTCATGCTGTGCTCACCATTGCATATCTCCAGCCCTGTTGCCACAGCCTCATGCTGTGCTCACCACTGGATATCTCCAATCCTGCCCCCTGCTGCAATAGCCTCATACTGTGCAAACCATTCCATACCTCCAGTCCCGCCCAATAATACTATAGTCTCATGCTCTGCTCACCATTAGTTATCTCCAGTCCTGCCCCCTGTTGCCATAGCCTCATATTGTGCTCATCATTGCATATCTCCAGTCCTGCCCCCTGATGCTGTAGCTTCGTGCTGTGCTCACCATTGCATATCTCTAGTCGTGCTCATTTTTGCTGTAGCCTCGTTCCATGCTCTCCGTTGCGTATCTCCAGTCATGTCCTCTTTTGCTGTAGCCTCATATTGTGCTCACCATTGCATATCTCCAGTGCTGCCCGTTTTGCTGTAGCCTCATGCTCTGCTCACCATTGCATATCTCCAGTCCTACCCCCTGTTGCTGTAGACTCATGCTGTGAAAACCATTGCATATCTCACTCCCTCTCCCTGTTGCAGTAGCTTCATGATCTGCTCACCATTGCATAACTCCAGTCCTGCTCCCTGTTGCCGTAGCCTCATGGTGTGGTCATCATTGCATATCTCCAGTCCTCCTCCCTTTTGCCTTAGCATGATGCTGTGCTCACTACTGGATATCTCCAGTCCTGTCCCCTTTTGCCGTAGCCTCATATTGTGCTCACCATTGCATATCTCCAGTCCTGCCCGTTTTGCTGTAGCCTCATGCTCTGCTCACCATTGCATATCTCCAGTCCTACCCCCTGTTGCCTTAGACTCATGCTATGATAACCATTGCATATCTCACTCCCACTCTGTGTTGCAGTAGCTTCATGATCTGCTCACCATTGCATATCTCCAGTCCTGCTCCCTGTTGCTGTAGCGTCATGCTGTGCTCACTATTGCATATCTCCAGTTCTGCTCCCTGTTGCCGTAGCCTCATATTGTGCTCATCATTGCATATCTCCAGTCCTGCCCCCTGATGCCGTAGCCTCATGCTTTGCTCACCATTGCATATCTCCAGCCCTGTTGCCACAGCCTCATGCTGTGCTCACCACTGGATATCTCCAATCCTGCCACCTGCTGTAATAGCCTCATACTGTGCACACCATTGCATATCTCAGGTCCCGCCCAATATTACTATAGCCTCATGATCTGCTCACCATTAGTTATCTCCAGTCCTGCCCTCTGTTGCCATAGCCTCGTGCTGTGCTCACCATTGCATATCTCCAGTCGTGCTCATTTTTTCCGTATTCTCGTCTGTGCTCTCCGTTGCGTATCTCCAGTCCTGCCCCCTGTTGCTGTAGCCTCATACTATGCTCACCATTACATATCTCTAGCCCTGCTCCTTTTTGCCTTAGGATGATGCTGTGCTTACCACTGGATATCTCCAGTCCTGTCCCCCTTTGCTGTAGCCTCATATTGTGCTCACCCTTGCATATCTCCAATCCTGCCCGTTTTGCTGTAGCCTCATGCTCTGCTCACCATTGCATATCTCCAGTCCTGTCCCCTGTTGCTATAGCCTCATGATCTGCTCACCATAGGGTATCTCCAGTCCTGCCCCTGTTGCCGTAGTCTCGAGCTGTGGTCCACATTGCATATCTCCAGCCCGGCCCACTGTTGCCGTAGCCTCCTTCTGTGCTCTCCATTGAATATCTCCATTTCTGCCCCCTGTTGCTGTAGCCTCCTGCTGTGCTCACCATTGCATATCTTTAGTCCTGCCCCCTGTTGCCGTTAGCAGCCAATATTGTGGTTGCGTGGTGGACAGTACATGGGACGTCGAATGCTGTCATTAGCCTGTTGCCATCTTGCACTCGAAGGGTACGTTTTAGGGGCTTTGCAGAGGTTTCATACCACTTCCAGACTATTTCGCGACAGTTAAACTCTTCAATAGCGCGAGGAGAGAAAGGAGCATCTAATCGCTTCTATGTGTGAGCTCTGATTTCTTTTATTTTATAATGATGATCTTTACTGCATGTGCTAACAGGGAGCAACAAAATAATTTCGCTTTTGGCGTAGAACGCTGGCGATTGAAGTTTCGTGAAAAGATTTTGCCACAGCGGAAAATGACTGTTTTAATGCTTGCCAGCCGTAACTGGTGTGTCATGTCCATAACAGTCTCTCCCCTACATCGCGACAATACCGCAACAAAAATAACAGGTCAGACTGGGCACAATTTTAATAAGTGGTTTGAATAACATGTACATATCGCCTGCCCCAAAACAGTTCATCTGAAAGAAACAGGTCGCTCTATTTCTATAAGGATTTTGCGTATTGTGATTAAAGAAATGCCGGCCGCGGTGGTCTAGCGGTTCTAGACGCTCCGTCCGGAACCGAGGGACTGCTACGGTCGCAGGTTCGATTCCTGCCTCGGGCATGGATGTGTGTGATGTCCTTAGGTTAGTTAGGTTTAAGTAGTTCTAAGTTCTAGGGGACTGATGACCACAGATGTTAAGTCCCATAGTGCCCAGAGCTATTTTAACCATTTTTAAAGAAATGGAAGGCAGCGCTTTAAATTTTTTGGAGGAAATACAGGTTCAACTTTGAATAATCTGATTAAGTTGAGACCCTACAATGTCCTATTGAATTTTATCTGTATCCTCGCCAATAGTACTAGGATGGTTTTCAGATTAATCTATCATGGATAAAAAAAACTCAAGTACTTTCCATTTCGTAATTTTATAATACTGAGATACTAATGTAATATGCGTTCTTTTATCTTTTATGTCCACAATAGACCACAACTTTTTAAAGTTGTGTAACGCAGTTACGGGCGTACTACTGTTTTCCTTGTTATGACTGCCACCTCACAGCTGTTAGTGTGTTTACTATGTTTTCCTCTTCTGAACCGTGGCTTTCCGTCTTCCAGCGTATTTCTAGCCTCCATGGGCTGCTTTCACCACATCGGCCTCTCAGTCACACGGCGGATGTAAGCAAGTCACACAAGATTTTAAGCTTTTCTTACGTCGGTTTCATACAGCTGGTGGCTACCGAATTCGGTAATGTATCCTACGGTATGTTATGTGGTAACTTATTTTTCAGATTGCTTCCATTCTCGACTTTTCGGTTCCATACTACTGAATTAATTTTTGGATAATATCTTCCCGTGTACATAGAGTACTTCTCCTAGGCGTTAGTTAATTTTCGGGCATTTTATCCCCGTCCACATTACTGTGCCATTCGTTATCTGTTTTTTTCCCGCTTTTTTCTGGGTCTGGCACATTCAGTAGTCATGCTTTTTACACTTTCTACAAATATCTTTTGGGTGCACTTCCTTTTATTACGACAACCCACCAACGCGGTTTGACTCTGAGCGAGTCCCGAATGCTGAGTCGCCTAATTGTTATGAGAATATATCCATCGCTTTTTGTTGAGCGCCAGCGCTGTCTATCGACCTACAGTTTGATAGAGTTTCACGCAGTTATCTGTATATTTGGCAGATACACCTGGGCGTGCGTCTAGTGAAGTTAGACCGGTAGCTGCAATACAGCACCTCCGTAGATCTACACGGCATTTGACAATACCTCAACATTGGCTCAAATGGCTCTGACCACTATGGGGCTTAACAGCTGAGGTCTTCAGTCCCCTGGAACTTAGAACTACTTCAACCTAACTAACCTACGGACATCACACACATCCATGCCCGAGGCAGGATTCGAACCTGCGACCGTAGCGGTCGCGCGGTTCCAGACTGAAGCGCCTAGAACCGCTAGGCCACTCCGGCCGGCATACCTCAACATTGTTGAGTTTTTTAAATTGTTAGGCCGCAAGTGGCCCATCGGGAGGATGCGGATAGGAGGGGCGTGTGGCCAGCGCACCGCTCTCCCGGTCGTTATGATGGTTTTCTTCGACTGGAGCCGCTACTATTCGGTCGAGTAGCTCCTCAATTGGCATCACGAGGCTGAGTGCACCCTGAAAAATGGCAACAGCACATGGCGGCCCGGATGGTCACCCATCCAAGTGCCGGCCACGCCCGACAGCGCTTAACTTAGGTGATCTGACGGGAACTGGTATATCCACTGCGGTAAGGCCGTTGCCCTATATGTGTTCTTAGAATCGTGTTAATTGTAATCTTTGTCTCGTGGTATAAAAGAAAACACGTTTTTTGTTTCATTGTCTTCTGTGTCTTCTTGGTTCTGATGTCCTAGCTGAAGGACGCATGAAAATCACGGTCAGTAATTAATACAATTATCTGTATCTTTATTATATTTTTTGTTAAATATATATCCAAATAATTACTGTAGAGTGTGTTTTTGTTAGTAGCAAGAAAGTACCTTTCCTATCCATGATTTAGTTACCTAATAATTAAATATTATCCTGCCCATTTTGTGTAAGTGCATTGTTGAAGCGACGCCATTAATGATAAAATGATAAAAACCTTTTCAATAGTCATTTAATTCTGAAAGTATTGAAGTGAATAATCTCAATAAATACCAGACAGCGTCCTGTAATACTTTGCAATTAAATTTTTAAGCCAGAGGACAGTTTTATTAAAAAAAATTATAAATGTATAACTTACGCTGCCATTGCACATAAGGAGCTATACTGGAGCATCAGGCCTCACGAAAAAGGAAATATTTAGCATTGAGTTTAATTTGCTTATTACGTTAACATTAGAGAAATATTTTTTTCACGCATCATGAGTAAGACGGATGTCTTCACGTTGGAATACGTGTGATATTTATGGCAATATCGCCTTGAGAAAAAATAGTTGTGGCTTTTAACAAACATAAAAGAGTATTTTTAACAAAACATTATTCCAAATTTAACAGAATAATTTATTTCATTGAGTTTTCTAAAAGTTAAGCGATACTTCGTCAGTTCTCTCTGGGAATTATACTGATAGCTTTGAGTGCCCTATATACATTCTGAATTGTTCTGTGCAGTGCAGGAGTCATTTCCCGTTGTACAACCCTTGCTGTATCTTTCCCTCGCGTTTACTTTCTTCATAAGATCTACTTCCGATACAGCACAACTTTCGTACCTTCTGAAGACGATTCTGTCTGAGTCAAAGATTTTACACCCATCTCGACCGTCTGCTGACCGCAACAGTCCCTGATAGCGCCGATTTTCTGTCCACGAGGAAAGATTCTCACACTGAACCAGTCCTTTACTTCTATCATTTCAGAACTCTCCAATCAGCGAGGTGGGTGTATAACACTGGCACGGAAGCTTTATGCCAAAGAAAGTTTTGAGTTTCTAACGCAAGCAATTCGTCGCGATATCTGAACCGGTTGAATGCAGCTGTTTACATCTATTTCTTTATCGGGGTATCTCTCTAGAGATTACGGGCCAGACACGGCCGCTCTGTTGAGATAGGCTGATAAGGGCCGGACTGTGTAAACGTTCGGAGCAAAGCCAGCTGGCAACGTCTCGCCGAAATCCACGGCGTAAACAAGTTGTTCAAAATGTTCAAATGTGTGTGAAATCTTATGGGACTTAACTGCTAAGGTCATCAGTCCCTAAGCTTACACATTACTTAACCTAGACTATCCTAAGGACAAATACACACACTCATGCCCGAGAGATGACTCGAACCTCCGCCGGGATCAGCCGCACAGTCCATGACTGCAGCGTCTGAGACCGCTCGGTTAATCCCGCGCGGCAAACAAGTTGTTTCAGAACCTCTTTGTCTGCCGCTGTCGCCAAAGATTGGTGGGCTCCTTCATTACGTTACGCACTTGTCGTTGTGATCTTGAGTACAATGATTGGTTTGATGCATCTCTCCATGCAGCTCTATCCTGTGCGAGCTTCTTCATCTCCGAATAACTTCTGCAATCTACATCCCTCCGCATCTTGTTACTGCATTCATCTTTCGGCCTCCCTCTACAGTTCTTACCCCCCCCCCCCTTCCCCCTCGTGCTCTACATTTAACCTCTGTTAGCAAATTAACAATCCCGATGCCTCAGGTTGTGTCCTAACAACCAATCCCATCGTTTAGTCAACTTTTCCATAAATTTCTATTTTCACCAGTTCGATTCAGCAGCTCCTCATCAGTTGTACGATCTACCCTGTGATCTTCAACATCCTTCAGTAGTACCGCATTTCACAAGCTGCTATTCGCTATTTGTCTGAACTGCTTATTGTTTACTTTCTCTTGACACACGCTTGAATTAACACGTGGTTTTATCAAAAAGAAAAAGAGTACACGAAATAACCAAAAGACGGCGCTTCAGATGACACATGGCGTCTCAAATGAACGTTTAAACGAGGGTTGGAACTCCGATAGTGGCAACTATTTATTTACAGCTAGTACAAAACAGATACGTGTTTCAAAGTTCTGCTGACCTTCAAAGTAGTCACCAGCATTGTGTATAACACGTTGCCAGCGATGTGGAAGTCGTAGGATGCTCTTAGCAGTGCCAGGTGAGTTGACAGTTCGAGCGGCGCGGTCTATTGCCCGACGAATTTGTAGCAGTTTTGAAGCGAATGCCACGAAGTGTTTGCTTCAGCTTAGAAATCGAGTTGAACTTACGAGGGCCCAAGTCATGGGAGTACAGTAGGTGGTATAGCACATAGCAGCTGCATCCGTTAAACAAATCAGCAACTGCTTGTACGTGCTTGAGCACTGTCCTGCAAAATGATGGTCAGGTCCTGCAAAAAGTGTCACCACTTCTGTCTCTATGCTGCTCATTTTTGGAACACAACCTCCGACCAGCTTAGACACTGAAGTCGTGACACTTTCTCCACGACCTGACAATCATTTTGCAGGACAATGCTCAAGCACGTACAGTGCAAGCTGTTACTAATTTGTTTAACTGATGGGGCTGCTAAGTGCTGTACCACCTACTGCACTCCCCTGACTTAAGCCTCCGTAACTCGATTTCTAAACTGAAGGAAAACTTGACGGCATTCTCTTCAGAACTGCTACAAATTCGTCGCCGCTGAACTGTCAACACAACTGGCACTGCTAAGAGTACCTACGACTTCCACGTCGCTGGCAACGCGTTGTACAATGCTGGTGACTACTTTGAAGGTAAGTAAAACTTTGAAACACGTATCTAAATTGTACGAGTTATAAATAAATAGTTGCCAGTATTAAATTTCCAACCCGCGTATTTGATGTGTCAAGGTAAAATAGAGACTGAAATCTATCGACTTTTACAGTGGATTTTCCGAAACTTTTCATCCATACAAACATTATCATGGCAACAACCAAGGTTGAAAAAGGTGTATGGAGATGCTGCTGTCGATGGCAGTACAGTTAGTCGTTGGACAAGCAGGTTACGTGATGAAAGCGGGCACGGCAATATTGAGGATTGTCCTCACGGCGGCAGGCCTCGTACTGCACACACTCCAGACAATGTCCAGAGGGTTAACGAATTGGTGACTGCTGACAGACGCATCACAGTGAACGAATTGTCACGCTACGTTGGGATAGGGGAAGGACGTGTTTGCAGAATACTGAAAGTGTTGGCGTTAAAAAAGATTTGTGCCACGCGGGTTCCCATGAGTTGACAGTGGCTCACAAAGAAACAAGAAAAATGGTATGCAGCGAACTTTTGGAATAGTACGAGAATGCTGGAGATGAATTTCTTGGAAGAATTGTGACAGGTGATGAAACATAGCTCCATCATTTTTCAACAGAGACGAAGAGGCAATCAATGGAGTGGCACCATGCAAATTCACCCAAGAAAAAAATTCAAAACCACACTTTCTGCTGGAAAAGTTATGGCTACAGTGGTTTTCGATTCCGAAGGACTCTTGCTTATTGACATCATGCCAAGTGGAACCACCATAAATTCTGATGCATATGTGACGACACTGATGAAACTTCAAGCTCGACTGAGTCGTGTTCGACCACATCGGCAAAAGCAGGATGTTTTGCTGTTGCACGACAATGCACGGCCACATGTCAGTCAAAAAACCATGGAAGCGATCACAAAACTCGGATGGACAACACTGAAACACCCACCTTACAGTGCTGACCTGGCTCCATGTGACTATCATCTCTTTAGGCAACTGGAAGACTCTCTTCGTGGAACAAGGTTTGAAGATGATGACTCCCTTGTGCACGCTGCCAAACAGTGCCTCCAACAGGTTGGTTCAGAATTTTACCGTGCGGGTATACAGGCGCTGGTTCCAAGATGGCGTAAGGCAGTTGAGAGAGATGGAAATCATGTGGAGAAAAGAAAATATTGTTCCTAAAGGATGTATCTACACACTGTAAAACTTTCAAACATGTAGAATAAAAGATGGATTTAAAAAAAAATAGTGTGTGCATTTCTTTTGGAGTGACCCTCGTATTTAGATTTTGAATACGTCTTTGTATTTACAAGAACATGTGTGTTTTTACACAAAACAGACAGAGATTTCTTTAGCCAGAAGAAGACAAAAAAAACAGTAGTAGCACAACATTGTGTCGTATTTCACATCAAGAAATGTATAGTTCTGCAAAATAGTGTAGGATTAGGCAGGTAACAACAGTGCAACGTTGTTAGTTGTGGAACGTGCAGCCAGAAGGCGTTTCCAGATGTTAACGAAAATCAGGCACAGTATACCTTTAGTAAATCAAGATCTATTATAAGGAACTGTTTTCAGATCTATGAAGCAGTCTAGATTCTGTACATATTTCATTACGGACCGCTGATGAGTTTTACATCAATAAAAGGAGTCGAGTTTGATGACAAAAGAAGCATTTTCTTGAAGTTGCGAAGACGGATTTAAAATGCGATAATGGAAACAAGTGTTCATACACTAGAGAGTGGAAAAGTAAGCTGCAATAAGAAACCAAAAACACTAATTGGATATGCACTATACACATTGGCCAGTCGCCAACGCAGCTATACTGGTATATAGAACGAGAATGAACAAGCCCTTACAAAACAAAATACAAAAACGTCTGCCAAGTTCTCTACTGCGCTGGGAATTAAGTATTGATATACCAACAGAAAATGAAACTTCTAACAAAACCAGAACTTGTTTAATACTTCGTATGCACACCCTTCCGATGTATTACTTCTCGCAACCTCCGTGGCATGGAATGGACCTATTTTCTTGTAGTTTCCGACGTGATACCTTCCCATTCTCGAAGGAGAGCCTCTTTCAAAGAGGCCTTACTACGAATGTCGTGTTTTCTTACTCGTGTTTCCAGTTCACTCCACAAGAGTTCGATAGGATTCAGGTCCGGACTCTGAGCCGGTATTTTAAGAGTTTGTGGAGTGTTGTAGAGCAACCACAGCCAGACAATTGGCGCCGTATGTTTGGGATCATTGTCCTGTTGGAAGTAATAATTCGTAGGAAGACCCAAGGCGTCAACACTCTGTTGTACGTTCTGTTTGAGGATTTCATGTACACAAATCTGTCCACGGTACCTTTCATAAACGCTAATTTTCCGACACAGAAGGCTGACATACAGCTCCATACCATCACTCCACCACCTCCGTGTTTCACTGTGGGTTGAATGTTGTTGCGGTCGAGGTCTTTATATTCGGTCTTCTCCAGACCAAGATCCTACCATCATTATGCGCGAAATTAAATTTGCTTTCATCACTAAACAATACAGTATCTTAGAAGAGTGCTGTCTTGGATACGTGCTGTTTCGCGAGTTCCATCCGCCACTTCCTGTTCTTTTTGCTGATGTAGGGCATTCGTCTCGGGACCCTGGCTCTGTAGCCCAAAGGACTGAGAATGGTACGAACTGCCCTTGGAGTGACGCCCTTTCGGAAGTGGTCATGTACATATGTGGATAGTGCCGACGCTGTCGTTTTCGGGTTTTTCTTGATGATTCTTAGTAGCAATCTGGTCTCTCTCGCTGTAAGCTTCTGCGGACGACCGTGTCATTCACTGTTTATTACTACACGTCTGTCCTTAGATCGCTTAATGATAGATTGCACAGTCGCTCGGCTTCGTCCTATGACGTTCGCAATTTCGGCATACGACTTGTGCTGAAGATATTGGGCGACAACGATGTTTCGTTCCTCAATGGTCGCTTTGATCCCCTTGCGGCCTCACATCCAACGTGCTGTTGCTTCACAGCCGCCACACGACTCCACAAGTGAGGCATCCACTCCGGGGCTGCGTCAGTCGTTTGTTTGGTTGAAAGTAGTCCGCTGTATGAATAGATTTTGCCCTGTCGTAGACTGTGCGGAGTGTAACATATTTTATTTTCCCTGGATAGATTCATGGCGTACGGGAATGTTCATTACCAAGAACATGGTTATCTGACGCTACATCATCGTACTTATTCGTATCGGCGCTGTGGGTGATTTACTATCCCAACACACCATCGGAGTTTGGCACCACCTACTGTATGAATACTTATTTCCATGACTGCACCTTCAATAGACACAGAATAAGTTTTAATATAGCCCGCCGGGTGTCCGAGCTGTTCTAGGCGCTACAGTGTGGAACCGCGCGACCGCTACCGTCGCAGGTTCGAATACTGTCTCAGGCATGGATGTGTGTGATGTCCTTAGGTTAGTTATAAGTTGTAGGAGACTGACGACCTTAGAAGTTAAGATCCATAGTGCTCAGAGCCATTTGAACCATTTATGTTTAATATAACCCCAGTCAGATTCATTTTCAATTCCTGCCGGTTTGGAAACCGATTGTCATTGACACGGCATGACACTTGTGTCCGGTCCATATCTGTTAGGGTCTTTTTACAATCGCTGCTGTTATGGCACATTATGTGGTTGCTAGTGGTCCACCATTCCATGTAGACACACTGGAGCGTCTGCTTTGATATACCAACAAATCGGCCAACTACGTTCACTGTGTGGCCATAGGCACAGCTAAACAGGGTGACTCTACAGAGGACTACGCGGAGACACCTTCTCGTGAAGTCCGGATAACAGTAGGGAACCTGTGAGGCATCAACGACGCCAGTACAACGTCATTACAGTTCAGTTGTTTACTCACAACGTTTACAAGCCTCGGCTGCGTGTTGGATTCCAGCTGACGCCCGTCGAGTCAGCTCTACGTCTGCACGCCCGCGTGTGACGTCTACATCTACATCTACATCTACATCCATACTCCGCAAGCCACCTGACGGTGTGTGGCGGAGGGTACCCCGAGTACCTCTATCGGTTCTCCCTTCTATTCTAGTCTCGTGTTGTTCGTGGAAAGAAAGATTGTCGGTATGCCTCTGTGTGGGCTCTAATCCCTCTGATTTTTTCCTCATGGTCTCTTCGCGAGATATGCGTAGGAGGGAGCAGTATACTGCTTGACTCCGCGGTGAAGGTATGTTCTCGAAACTTCAACAAAAGCCCGTACCGAGCTACTGAGCGTCTCTCCTGCAGAGTCTTCCACTGGAGTTTATCTATCATCTCCGTAACGCTTTCGCGATTACTAAATGATCCTGTAACGAAGCGCGCTGCTCACCGTTGGATCTTCTCTATCTCTTCTATCAACCGTATCTGGTACGGATCCCACACTGCTGAGCAGTATTCAAGCAGTGGGCGAACAAGTGTACTGTATCCTACTGCCTTTGTTTTCGGATTGCATTTCCTTAGGATTCTTCCAATGAATCTCAGTCTGGCATCTGCGTTACCGACGATCATCTTTATATGATCATTCCAATTTAAATCACTCCTAATGCGTACTTCCAGATAATTTATGGAATTAACTGCTTCCAGTTGCTGACCTGCTATTCTGTAGCTAAATGATAAGAGATCTTTCTTTCTACGCATTCGCAACACATTACACTTGTCTACATTGAGGTTCAATTGCCATTACCTGCACCATGTGTCAATTCGCTGCAGATACAGCTGCATTTCAGTACAATTTTCCATTGTTACAACCTTTTGATACACCACAGCATCATCCGCAAAGAGCCTCAGTGAACTTTTGTTATCCAAAAGGTCATTTACGTATATTGTGAATGGCAACGGTACTGGCGGCGTGGCGGCTGCCCGGCGCGAAGTGTTTCTCCCACCGGCTGCGGAGTGTTCTCGGTATCACTCCGATATCTACGATGAGCTTCGATATCCCATCCGCGATCTACCCCTCATCGGTTCCAGTAGCCGAAGGCGCCTCGGTGTTCAAAAGGACCGTGGACCCCGAGAGGCCCCTGTTGCTGGCTCCCGCGTTGAAGTCCTGTATTGGCAACAGTCTGCGATGTGGTGTTGTCCGAAGACAGTCAATTTCTCCATCAGCAGATGGTAGGCGGCGAGCAGCGAGAAGTTAATCCGATGAATGCCATTATCTTGAACACATTTTCGGCTAGTCCATAGTGTGCTGGAGCATCTAGGAAATAGATTCACTACAGTACCGTAATCACGGAATCGAGTGCCATCACTGTGAATGGCATCGATCCCGATGATCAGCTGATGACAAGAGGTGGATTATTTACAAAGAGCTAGAGTGAGGCTGTTCAAAAAAATGGTTCAAATGGCTCTGAGGACTATGAGACTTAACATCTGTGGTCATCAGTCCCCTAGAACATAGAACTACTTAAACCTAACTAACGTAAGGACATCACACACATCCATGCCCGAGGCAGGATTCGAACCTGCGACCGTAGCGGTCGCGCGGTTCCAGACTGTAGCGCCTTGTTCCGTCACACCGGCCGGCCGTGAGGCTGTAATACAACGCTTGGTTCGCAATGACCAAATGTGTCTTCCTTATTCTGCTATGTTCACTTAATAGGCTGTTAACTGCTGTGTCGTTCCCTGGAAATGTGCGCTTATGAAATACCTACAACTGTTTGCAACATGGCTTACGAGCTGGCGAATATGCCTGTCTCGCTTCCTGTGGTTTTCCTGCTGAATGCTTATTCCTTACTCGGAACCCAGTGCCGTCGATCTGACCTACACTCATGCTCATAAATTAAGGATAATGCTGATACATGGTGAAACAACGCTCTGGTGCGCGGATTGTGGGTCTAAATCACCTCATGGTATGACCATGTGGAGCATCTGACCTGCGGTCGTCGCACCGTGGCGCTGGCAGCAGTCCACATACGCAGAGGTGTGTTGGTGCATGTGAATAAGTGTACAGACGTTTTCAGACGTGCTAATGGTGACTGTGTGTTGAAAACTGATGACGTAATGAGGGGTAGAATACTAGGGCGACTGGAGGCTGGTCGACAACAGAAGGACGAAACACGGGCTCACCGTGTGCCACAAAGTGTGATATCAAGATTATGGCAACGATTCCAGCAGACAGGAAACGTGTCTAGGCGCTACAGTACGGGACGTCCACAGTGTACAACACCACAAGGTGACCGATATCTCACCATCAGTGCCCGCAGACGGCCACGGAGTACTGCAGGTAGCCTTGTTCGTGACCTTACCGCAGCGACTGGAACAGTTGTCTCCAGACACACAGCCTAGAGACGACTGAATAGACATGGTTTATTCGCCCGGAGACCTCCAAGGTGCATTCCACTGACTCCTGGTCACAGGAGGGCCCGCAAAGCCTGGTGTCAAGAACACAGCATATGGTCATAACGGTGGACCCAGGTCATATTCACGGACGAGTCCAGGTATAGTCTGATTCTCGCCGCGTTTTCATCTGGCGTGAACCAGGAACCAGATATCAACCCCTTAACGTCCTTGAAAGGGAACTGTATGGCGTCGTGGTTTGAGGGTGTGGGGTGGGATTATGATTGGTGCAAGTACACTCCTGCATGTCTTTGACAGAGGAACTGTAACAGGCCAAGTGTATCGGGACGTCATTTTCCAGCGATATGTCCGTCTTTTCAGGGGTGTAGTGGGTCCCACCTTCCTCCTGATAACGCACGGCCCCAGCGAACTGCTATCGTGGAGTAGTACCTTGAAACAGAAGATATCAGGTGAATGGAGTGGCCTGCCTGTTCTCCAGACCTAAACCTCATCGAGCATGTCTGGGATGTTCTCGGTCGACGTATAGCTGCACGTCTTCAAACCCCTAGGACTCTTCAGGAACTCCGACAGGCACTGGTGCAAGAATGGGAGGCTATACCCCAGCAGCTGCTCGACCACGTGATCCTGAGTATGACAAGCCGTTGTGCTGCCTGTGTAAGTGTGCATGGTGATCATGTCCCATGTTCATGTCGGGGTACATATGCAGGAAACAGTGGCGTTTCTTAGCACATGTGTTTCTGTACGATTTTGGCAACTTATCACCAATATTGTCAACTTATCACCAACACCGTGTACTTACTTACAGATCTGTGTCGTGTGTGTTCCCTATGTGCCTACGCTATTAGCGCCAGTTTTGTGTAGTGCCACGTTGTGCGGCGCCACATTCTGAAATTATCCTTAATTTATGAGCATGAGTGTATTTGCGACATAATGTCTCGCTTTCTGATTCCGCCTCAGTCTGTGACAGGGTTTATATTAACCTGAGTCAGTGTGAGAGAGTTTTAATAATTTTCTTTTACACTGAAGCGCCAAAGAAACTGGTATAGGCATGGGTATTCAAATACAGAGAAATGTAAACAGGTAGAATACGGTGCTGCAGTCGGCAACGCCTGTACAAGACAACAAGTGTCTGGCGCAGTTGTTACATCGGTTACTGCTGCAATGGGAAGTTAACAAGATTCAAGTGAGTTTGAAGTTGGTGGGACAGACGGCGCACAAGCGATTGGACACAGCATCTCCGAGGTAGCCGTGGCTAGTATCCCGTACGGCCATTTCATGACTGTACCGCGAATATCGGGAATCTAGTAAAACACCATATTTCCGGCTGTAATAACTGGACCAACGACGACTGAAGAGAATCGTTCAACGTGACAGAATTGCAACCCCCCCCCCCCCCCCCCCCCGCAAATTGTTGCAGATTTGAGCGCTGGGCCATCAACAAGTGTCAGCGTGCGAACCATTCAACGAAACACAATCGATATAGGCATTCGGAGCCGAAGGCCCACTCGTGTACCCTTGACGAATACACGACACAAAGCTTTACGCCTCGCCTGGGTCCGTCAACACCCACATTGGTCTCTTGATGACTGTAAATATGTTGCCTGGTCGGCCGAGTCATTTCACATTGTATTGAGCGGTCGTGTACGGGTACAGTGACGACCTCACGAATCCATGGACCCTGCATGTCAGCAGGGGACTGTCATGATATGTGACAGCTGATTCGTGTAGATACAACTCTGATAGGTGACAAGTACGTAAGAATCATCTATGATTACCTGCATCCATTCATGTCCATTGTGCATGTGTGTATTTTGTCGAGCAAATAAAATAAATGTGTACTTCTGAAATGTTTGGACGACACTTTCTGTTCTTTCCGTCGTCCGGAATGTGAACAATTTATCACGTGACCTTTGGCAAGAACTTCCCCTATGAATTCTGCTTCGGTCGTTAGTAAACTCTGTCATCATTGCTTCTTCCTACGTGTTGTTAATACGTTTCAATTATTTCCGCCGGCCAGTGTTGCCAAGCGGTTAAAGGCGCTTCAGTCTGGAACCGCGGGACCGCTCGGTCGCAGGTTCGAATCCTGCCTAGGGCATGGATGTGTGTGATGTCCTTAGGTTAGTTAGGTTTAAGTACACTCCTGGAAATGGAAAAAAGAACACATTGACACCGGTTTGTCAGACCCACCATACTTGCTCCGGACACTGCGAGAGGGCTGTACAAGCAGTGATCACACGCACGGCACAGCGGACACACCAGAAACCGCGGTGTTGGCCGTCGAATGGCGCTAGCTGCGCAGCATTTGTGCACCGCCGCCGTCAGTGTCAGCCAGTTTGCCGTGGCATACGGAGCTCCATCGCAGTCTTTAACACTGGTAGCATGCCGCGACAGCGTGGACGTGAACCGTATGTGCAGTTGACGGACTTTGAGCGAGGGCGTATAGTGGGCATGCGGGAGGCCGGGTGGACGTACCGCCGAAATGCTCAACACGTGGGGCGTGAGGTCTCCACACTACATCGATGTTGTCGCCAGTGGTCGGCGGAAGGTGCACGTGCCCGTCGACCTGGGACCGGACCGCAGCGACGCACGGATGCCCGCCAAGACCGTAGGATCCTACGCAGTGCCGTAGGGGACCGCACCTCCACTTCCCAGCAAATTACCCTCCTGGGGTATCGGCAAGGACCATTCGCAACAGTCTCCATGAAGCTGGGCTACGGTCCCGCACACCGTTAGGCCGTCTTCCGCTCACGCCCCAACATCGTGTAGCCAGCCTCCAGTGGTGTCGCGACAGGCGTGAATGGAGGGACGAATGGAGACGTGTCGTCTTCAGCGATGAGAGTCGCTTCTCCATTGGTGCCAATGATGGTCGTATGCGTGTTTGGCGCCGTGCAGGTGAGCGCCACAATCAGGACTGCATACGACCGAGGCACACAGGGCCAACACCCGGCATCATGGTGTGGGGAGCGATCTCCTACACTGGCCATACACCTCTGGTGATCGTCGAGGGGACACTGAATAGTGCACGGTACATCCAAACCGTCATCGAACCCATCGTTCTACCATTCCTAGACCGGCAAGGGAACTTGCTGTTCCAACAGGACAATGCACGTCCGCATGTATCCCGTGCCACCCAACGTGCTCTAGAAGGTGTAAGTCAACTACCCTGGCCAGCAAGATCTCCGGATCTGTCCCCCATTGAGCATGTTTGGGACTGGATGAAGCGTCGTCTCACGCGGTCTGCACGTCCAGCACGAACGCTGGTCCAACTGAGGCGCCAGGTGGAAATGGCATGGCAAGCCGTTCCACAGGAGTACATCCAGCATCTCTACGATCGTCTCCATGGGAGAATAGCAACCTGCATTGCTGCGAAAGGTGGATATACACTGTACTAGTGCCGACATTGTGCATGCTCTGTTGCCTGTGTCTACGCGCCTGTGGTTCTGTCAGTGTGATCATGTGATGTATCTGATCCCAGGAATGTGTCAATAAAGTTTCCCCTTCCTGGGACAATGAATTCACGGTGTTCTTATTTCAATTTCCAGGAGTGTAGTTCTAAGTTCTAGGGGACTGATGACCTCAGATGTTGAGTCCCATAGTGCTCAGTACCATTTGAACCATTTGAACCACGGAAATAATCAATATTTCCGTAAAAAGGATAGCCATCTCGTAACCTCGTTTTCACCATTCATGTCCCTAACTGCACAGCAGACAGCTCTCTCAACACGGACGAGTTTGGTGCCTGACGTGTAAATGAAAATGACCACTTGAAACAGACAAGACTCAGTACGGGAACAGAATGACTGGGGCGGTGCAGTAGATGCGCTTGTCTGGAGTCGATCGAGACGAGAAAGGTCAATAGTGTAAAAGGGGATTTAGATATTTATGTATTCTTCACAGTTATAGCCTATTATCTGAAAAGCTAAAACAGGCCATACAAATCGCATTTACTTGGGCAGTAATAAGTTATGCATTAATTATTTATTGCTGATACTTTAAAAAGAGATAAGAAACTACAAGTATTCCTACTACTACAAAACTACATTCAGACCCTAAACTACTCACCCAGCTACTAATCTACTGTACACACTACAGAATTTCATTTCTGTTTGTTCATTTATTTTGGTACATTTAATTTGTAGATGGTTGTTTCCGCTACTGGATCCGCCCTTGGTCGGCTGCTGTGGTCGAGCGGTTCTAGGCGCTTCTGACCGGAGCCGTGCTGCTGGTACGGTCGCAGGTTCGAATCCTGCCTCGGGCATGGATGTGTGTGATGTCCTTAGGTTAGTTAGGTTTAAGTAGTTCTAAGTTCTAGGCGACTGATGACGTCAGATTTTGATCCAACCTCATGCTACCCCGATCAACAGCCATAGTCTGCCGGATTCATTCGACGTCACGCAGCACGTCAACAGCGTTTCCACTATAGCAAGTAAATCCACCCATCACTGTTACTTCTTAAAGTCCACACTTTGGTGATCACTTGCACCAGAGCAATGGGACAGTGTTTCATTCGGTGGTCGCCGACGTGAGTTATGATCTCTCCATCTGTAGAGTATGCTGTCTAGCCTGGATGGCAGCATGATGACTTACGATTGAAAGTCTTCTTTGGGCTTCCTGGATACCGCAGCTGCAGCATCGTCCAAGATGCGCCAGTTCGACTCGCTACCTAATGTTGCTTTGGTATCCGACATCCTTAATACCTGATGTCCTTTACGCCGCTGAATCTTCATATAGCGCGCAGCCCCACTGGTTCTGTTGTGGTCACACTGCCGCAGGCGCAGATATCATTCATCTGTCTTCTGATTATGTGTATATACGAGACTTCTGGTCAGGTGACTACAGGGTTATAAATACAAAATCAAATAGGGGTAATGCAGGAGTAGGTTTAATAATGAAAACAAATATAGGAGTGCGGGTAAGCTACTACACACAGCATAGTGAAGGTATTATTGTGGCCAAGATAGACACGAAGCCCATGCCTACTACAGTAGTACAAGTTTATATGCCAACTAGCTCTGCAGATGACGAAGAAATTGAAGAAATGTATGATGAGATAAAAGAAATTATTCAGGTAGTGAAGGGAGACGAAAATTTGGTAGTCATGGGTGATTGGAATTCGAGAGTAGGAAAAGGGAGAGAAGGAAACATACTAGGTGAATATGGATTGGGGCTAAGAAATGAAAGAGCAAGCCGTCTGGTAGAATTTTGCACATAGCATAACTTAATTATAGCTAACTCTTGGTTCAAGAATCATAAAAGAAGGTTGTAAACATGGAAGAATCCTGGAGATTCTAAAAAATATCAGATACATTATATAATGGTAAGACAGAGATTTAGGAACCAGGTTTTAAATTGTAAGACATTTCCAGGGGCAGATGTGGACTCTGACCACACTCTATTGGTTATGAACTGTAGATGAAAACTGAAGAAATTGCAAAAAGGTGGGAATTTAAGGGGATGCGACCTGGATAAACAGACTAAACCAGAAGTTGTACAGAGTTTCAGGGAGAGCATAAGGGAACAATTGACAGGAATGGGGGAAAGAAATACAGTAGAAGAAGAGTGACTAGCTCTGAGGGATGAACTAGTGAAGGTAGCAGAGGATGAAGTAGGTAAAAAGACGAGGGCTAGTAGAAACCCTTGGGTAACAGAAGAAATATTGAATTTATTAGATGAACGGAGAAAATATAAAAATGCAGTAAATGAAGCAGACAAAAAGGAATACAAACGTCTCAAAAATGAGATCGACAGGAAGTGCAAAATGGCTAAGCACTCATGGCTAGAGGACAAATGTAACGATGTAGAGGCTTATCTCAATAGGGGTAAGATAGATACAGCCTATAGGAAAATTAAAGAGACCTTTGGAGAAAAGAGAGCCACTTGTATGAATATCAAGAGCTCAGATGGAAACCCAGTTCTAAGCAAAGAGGGGAAAGCAGAAGGGTGGAAGGAGTATATAGCGGGTCTATACAAGGGCGATGTACTTGAGGACAATATTATGGAAATGGAAGAGGATGTAGATGAAGATGAAATGGGAGATACTATACTGCGTGAAGAGTTTGACAGAGCACTGAAAGACCTGAGTCGAAACAAGGCCCCGGGGGTAGACATCATTCCATTAGAACTACTGACAGCCTTGGGAGAGCCAGTCCTGACAAAACTCAACCATCTGGTGAGCAAGATGTACGAGACAGGTAAAATACCCTCAGACTTCAAGAAGAATAGAATAATTCCAATCCCAAAGAAAGCAAGTGTTGACAGATGTGTAAATTACCGAACTATCAGTTTAATAAGTCACAGCTGCAAAATACTAACGCGAATTATTTACAGACGAATGGAAAAACTGGTAGAAGCCGATCTCGGGGAAGATCAGTTTGAATTCCGTAGAAATGTTGGAACACGTGAGGCAACACTGAACTTACGACTTATCTTAGAAAGAAGATTAAGGAAAGGGAAACCTACGTTTCTGGCATTTGTAGACTTAGAGAAATCTTTATACAATGTTGACTGGAATACTCTCTTTGAAATTTTAAAGGTGGCAGGGGTAAAATAGAGGGATCGAAAGGCTATTTACAATTTGTACAGAAACCAGATGGCAGTTATAAGAGTCGAGGGACATGAAAGGGAAGCAGTGGTTGGGAAGGGAATAAGACAGGGTTGTAGCCTCTCCCCGATGTTATTCAATCTGTATATTGACCAAGCAGTAAAGGAAACAAAAGAAGAATTTGGAGTAGGTATTAAAAATTCATGGAGAAGAAATAAGAACTTTGAGGTTCGCCGATGACATTGTAATTCTGTCAGAGACAGCAAAGGACTTGGAAGAGCAGTTGAACGGAATGGACAGTGTCTTGAAAGGAGGATATAAGATGAACATCAACAAAAACAAAACGAGGATAATGGAATGTAGTCGAATTAAGTCGGGTGATGCTGAGGGAATTAGATTAAGAAATGAGACACTTAAAGTAGTAAAGGAGTTTTGTTATTTGCGGAGCAAAATAACTGATGATGGTCGAAGTAGAGAGGATATAAAATGTAGACTGGAAATGGCAAGGAAAGCGTTTCTGAGGAAGAGAAATTTTTTAACATCGGGTATAGAATTAAGTGTCAGGAAGTCGTTTCTGAAAGTATTTGTATGGAGTGTAGCCATGTATGGAAGTGAAACATGGACAATAAATCGTTTGGACAAGAAGAGAATAGAAGGTTTGGAAATGTGGTGCTACAGAAGAATGTTGAAGATTAGGTGGGTAGATCACGTAACTATTGAGGAAGTATTGAATAGGATTGGGGAGAAGAGAAGTTGTGGCACAACTTGACTAGAAGAAGGGATCGGTTGGTAGGACATGTCCTGAGGCATCAAGGGATCACCAATTTAGCATTGGATGGCAGGGTGGAGGGTAAAAATCGTAGAGGGAGACCAAGAGATGAATACACTAAGCAGATTCAGAAGGATGTAGGATGCAGTAAGTACTGGGAGATGAAGAAGCTTGCACAGGATAGGGCAGCATGGAGAGCTGCATCAAACCAGTCTCTGGACTGAAGACCACAACAACAACAACAACAACGTCGTACAAGGACCATGGCCAGTCAGGTAATGTCACTCCATTCGATGGGTTAAGAAATCTCATTTGTAATCCCTCTCTGATGTCAGGGAGAAATTCGTGTAAGTTCACGCGTGTGCCTGAAGAGTCACGTTCATTTTGCTACAACTTTAATATGCGGTCTTTTATTGCCTCTTTCGAAATGGCCGCAGTTGCTAGCCCCCTTCGTACTTGCATTTTATTGCCTTTCTTTAAGCTGTAAAATGCTCGAGCGGTTCTAGGCGCTTCAGTCCAGAACCACGCGGCTGCTACGGTCGGAGGTTCGAATCCTGCCTCGGGCATGGATGTGTGTGATTTTCTTGGGTTAGCTAGGTTTAAGTAGTTCTAAGTTCTAGGGGACTGATGACCTCAGATGTTCAGTCCCATAGGGCTTAGATCCATTTGAGCCATTTTAACCTGTAAAATACCCGCCCCCCTTTTCCTAATTTCCAATTCCAGTGGGCATATTCCTAAAATTACAAGCAAACCATCATTCGGGGTAATGCAACAGCCGCCCATTAATCTTAGTAGCAAGACTCGTTGAACTATTGCCACAACTGTGGCTGACTTCATTAGCTGCAATCTACGAGCCGAGACGCCCGCATCATATCCTACGACTGATGCTAGTACAGATTGTCTTCAAGGGAATCCGAAACCGGTATTTACAGTGTTATAATTTCATTCATCACGTTTGAAACTTTTCTGCCTACTTCCTCTACCTTGTGTGAAAAGTTACGACGTTCATCCAGAAATACGCCTAGATATCTCGTTACTTCGCTTCCCCTAGTCATGACATCTATCTATCGCTTGCGCTTTGTCCCACTGTTACGTAGGGTCCGCAATGGTTAATCGGATTTGGCATGTTAATATTAAGGGGTGGCCGGACGCCCTTCCTGCCGCCACCCTGCACCCCCCAGGACGGAATTAGTGTACCCCAACTGTTTGCGTCAAGCGGAATCCGTGAAATAGTGTGAATGTGTTCAGATGTCTGATTGTAATTGAGGCGGAACGTGGGGACCAGCCTGGTATTCACCTAGCAGGATGTGGAAAACCGCCTAAAAACCACATCCAGGCCGGCCGGCACTTCCGGCTCTCGTCGTTGATCCGCCGGGCGGATTCGGTCTGGGACCGGCGCGCTTATCCGAGTCCAGGATGCAGCGCGTTAGCGCTCTCGACTACCCTGGCGGGTCCCCTAGTGTTACATCAATTAAATTTATTTTAGGATGTCTTGTTAGGTTCCCTTTGAGCGGGAGGTTCGATGTTTTGTTAGGTGCCAGTGACAATTTAATATTTCGGTTTTAGATAGTTACATAGCAGCTCAAATAACTGGTGGAATGGAAAGTACCCCTGCCTTGTACTTCACAGCGGTCGGCAGAGGATGGGTGTTGAGGCAGGAACCCCACGGTCTCTCTCCCAGCGCCATCGCCCAGTATGCAGCGTGGAGCGGCGCGCTGTTTACTGGTTGCGAGCGGTGGCTGTCCACCAGCCGGGCTTTGCGAGCGCTAAGCCGCTCTCATGCGGGATATCGTCAGACTCCCGGCGGCAGCCGCGCCGCTATCGACCCATCGGTGCGATAATGGAAAGCCTGTCGTGCTGCCCAAACCACGGTAATCAAATGATTTCGCTCACCACAGGCAGAAGGAGGCTCACTGACATACGGGGTCTATTCAAAAATCTCTGGAACTTTGTCCACAATATTTTTCTACGCTTACTTCTTACTTGATGTACATGGTCCCCCACAATAACTGATACGCCGCTCGCAACGCCGTCTCCACTTCCGGAAGCAGTCTTGTTACGCCACTTGCTGGATCGCGCGAAGCGGCATTGCGAATTTTCCTTTATCTCGTCTATCGTTGCACACCTTCGTCCTTTAAACGAGGATTTCAACTTCGAAAATAAGCAAAAAGTCCGTGACGGCCAGGTTTCGAGAAGACTGAGTATGAGGCAGCAAAGTTTTAACGTTCTTTATAAAAAGATTTTTTGTTTTTGTTTGCCAACGAATATGAAATGCGTAATATTTTTGTGGTGCAAATTTATTGAGTGTTGCGTTGACGAGCAAATGACTTGATCTCCAGAACCAATACGCAATTTTCATAGTGAAATCAATCCCTCCGAGATTTACACAGCCCTCTGAGCACCGAGTTGTATGGCCCTGTACAAAATACTGACAAAATTCTCTGTGCAAATAAACAATCAAATAAATTTTCCTCTAAAGTCACAACGGATGTAATCTTGCTTTTCTGTTCTGTCCACAATAGGCAGTCTTGGCACAGCGAAGTGCAACTCTGGTCGTAAAATGGTTTCATGCATATAATATCAGTAGATTGGTTCATAAATGAATAACCTTGCAAATGTTCAGTGAAAATGTTGGATATTGGCTCAGCGCTGTGCAATGCTGCCCGCATTGAAGCTGTTACAAACATTAATACTTTTCTGATTCTGGTACATTAATATTTTTGTGACTCGGATTGAAGAAAGATTTCTTTAAAAATATATATTCATTCGGCTCAAATAAACATAACATGGGATAGGATGAGGTACTGATCAGGGTATATCCTAAGACCAAATGCCCAAGTTTGAAAATTGTTTTCAAAATAAAGTTTCTGCTTGGCCGGCCTTTGTGACCGAGCGGTTCTAGGCGCTTCAGTCCGGAACCGCGCGACCGCTACGGTCGCAGGTTCGAATCCTGCCTCGGGCATGGATGTTGAATTTAAGCAGTTCTAAGTCCCATAGTGCTCAGAACCATTTTTTTCTACAAATGACAATCGTTTCAGGAAATTTTTTACGAATTATATTACAAAATCGGGCTCCCCACAAACTGATTTTGTATTTTTTTGTGCAATAGTCACTCACCAACACGGATCAATGTGAGGGAGCGTTACCGCGATGCAAGAGCCATGAATTGTCTCGCCACGTTTCAGGCCGTTTCACTTCTCACTTTTTCTGGGATGCGTCGCTACACGTCCCGATAGCAGCATCGATTTACCCTTTGACCCTGTAGCACGATTTCAAGATGAACTAATGCTTGACAAGGTATCAGCATGGCTTTGACTTTTGACCTGACCTGACGAACTGTTTTTGATCTTGGAGAACCTTTCCCGACCAATTGTGAACATTGAACCTAACCCACGTCTCATCACCAGTTTCGATTCTCTTAAGGAACATCTTGTTCTGCGAAGGTCTTTCTGGTCTTGACTCATGAGACGTGGGATGAACTTGGCGGCAACACGATGAATTCCAAGATGCTGTGTCAGTATTTCATGACGTGATCCAACTGAAATACTACATTCTTCTGCACTCTCTCGGACAGCCAGTCTTCGATTGGCACGCTCAAATTCGTTGACGTTCGTGACATGAGCGCCGTCGGTAGACGTCGAAGGGCATCCTAAACGAGAGTTACCTTTAACATCCCTCCGGCCGATTTTAAACCGTGTGAACAATTCGTAACACCGAGTACGGCTGAAGCACTCATCACCGAGGGCTTCCTGCATCATTTGGTGCGTCTCTGTAAAGATATTCTTCAGTTTTACGCAAAATGTAGTGCAGACACTTTGCTCCTCCACTCTAGCATTTCGAGATTCGCAAACTGTGCGTCTCATCGTTCTACTCGATACAGCACTGAACAAAAACTAATAAACATCTAACAATGAAACTTCCGGCAGTTAGAAGTGAAGAACAGGCGTGTGCAGGGATATAAACCGCACTTTGTCCAACACACCATTGGCGGGAAGTTACGTATGTTTCGGAATTTTTGATCAGACCTCGTTTACGAGGTTCGTTTAATAAGTAGCGCACCAAATTTATTGTTGTGCCGTTTATACAAGGGTGATTCAAACGAAACTTTAGAAGTTCCTTAAAATTTCGAAACATTTTGCAGTGGAGATGACATGCCGCGTGGGATTAGCCGAGAGGTCTGGGGTACTGCAGTCATGGACTGTGCGTCCGGTCCCGGCGGAGTTGCAAGTCCTCCCCCACGGGCATGGGTGTGGCGTGTTTTCACACACATTTTTTGGAGATGACATATGGCAGTGGTGTTCACTGAAGTGAATTAGGAGGACTGAACCGCACTGGTAAGAGCAGGCCGCTATGGCCGAGCGGTTCTAGGCGCTTCAGTCCTGATCCGCGCTGCTGCTACGGTCGCAGGTTAGAATCCTGCCTCGGGCATGGATGTGTGTGATATACTAAGGTTAGTAAGGTTTAAGTAGTTCTAAGTCTAGGCAACTGATGACCTAAGATGTTAAGTCCCATAGTTTAGAGCCATTTGAACCATTTGAATTGGTAATAAAAGGAATTTGTGGCAAAACTTGACTATAAGACGAGTTCAGTTGATGGAGCACATCTTAAGGCATCAAGAAACAGTCCATGTCTCACTCCCCTACAAGGTTGCTGTCCAGGCAAAAACCTGAGAAGCGTCCACGGTGCCTAGAAACCACTATTAGAGTCCAGTGGTTTATTCACAATGTTTAGAAGTTGTCGTTCCTCTGTAGCAGCCTCTGCTGTCACTAATTCAGCTGCGTGTCGGATTCCAGCTGACGCCCGTCGAGTCAACTCAGCGTCTGCACAACCAGGTGACGTCAGCGACCCTGGGAGTGCGGCGGCTGCCAAGCGCAAAGTGGTTCTCGCAACGGCCGCGGAGTGGACTGGCTCCCACTCCGAAGTCTACGGTGACCCTCGATGACCCTTCCGCGATGTACCTGGTGTCGGTAGTCGTGTGCTCGGCTGATCTCTTCCCTAACCCTGGTTAGATTTCAGCACCCAAAGACGCCTAAGTGTTGAACAGTAATATGGGCTCTGGCTTCTGCGCCGAAGTCCTGTCTGCGCTGTGCTGTTTGAAGACAGTCAGTTTCTCCATCAAAAAGCGATAGGTGACGAGCAGCATGAAGTTCATCCGGTGAAGACCATTATCTTGAGTACATCTTCAGCTAGGTCTGTGCTGGAGCATCTAGGACACAGATTCACTACAGTATCTTAATCATGGAATAGAGTGCTATCACTGTTGTGAGTGTGGGGTTGATCTGCTATTCTGTTATTCTGCGCAACGGATTAACCTGGGATGTACCCTTTACCCTGTGTCTCCTGCAAGATGCAATTTCCACCCCCACACTACTACAGAAGCCAGACTGAGTCTCCCAACATTCTAAAGAGAAATGCCTGAAAAACTTTCAGCAATAAATATGTTTTGGAGTCGTCCGCTGTAAGGAAATGGCACAAAAATTCACAAAATTTCTTACGTAACTAGTGGGATACTTGGGTACTGGACTAGTGCTAGTTAGTGTAAGAAAAACATGAAACTAATGAAAATTATTAATTATTTTGCAAAAATTCTGAGAAATCACAATGACACTTTTAGTTATGAATTGAACAAGTTATATCCTGGTTCTTTTCGGAATGTGAAGTTACCTCTCAAGGATAGGATTCGCTAATGAAATTTCAATACAAAGTTTAAGATTGTTATTGACTTGGCAGAAAGGCTGAGAGGCGTGCCTACTCAACTTGAATAATTATCCATTAGAATGTTGCTAGGTACGGTCGAGGCGGTCGCGAGTGAAATGCAGTGAAGTGTACTGTTGTGGAGGAAATATGGGGCTTGCCAGAGCTGTAGTGCACAATACTGTAAGCTCCTATGACTGCTGTCTGCGCCGCTCGCTGCTGCCAAATAAGATAACTCTCGTTCTATCTGGATTGACCTACGCCAATCAAACTCTCCCTACGCCTTGATGAAGTCAAGGATTCCTATTCGCCCCTAGTCGAACTATTGGCGTGGTACACTGGTCAGATAACCAGTCCAACGTTATGCCAGTCAAAACTTCGCTCAAAGACGTTTAACTATAACTGTGTCCATTCACACCGCACAGTAAGTGTGTCGGCCAACACAGTGAACAACGCTTCATCGCAAGGACTCAATATAGACTCGCACTTCGATTCGCTCTTGACAGAGGTGCTCTCCCAATGAAGTACTGAGGAGAGACCTGTTCCTCGCTCCAAGACCTGAAGGGGTCTATCTTTCAATCTCTTCCATTACTCCTTCAGCTCAAGGCGTCAGAAATATCGTCTGCCAATCAGCATTGCTCTTCTAAAACTGGAGAATGACTTTTCGTTTAAGGCGACCAATCCGAAAATCTGTAGTATCGGCGTTAGGCGTTTGCTGTCTCCCTGTGAAAATCTCTGAAACTGTGTGCTATGTGTAAAGACTGCGTAGGTTGGACACTCCCACACAATGTAGCGAAATTTGCTTTTAAGCCTAACACGAGGTCGTTCCCCCTTTCACTCGGGCACACGCTGTCTGCTCCACGGGTGGCCAAGGTTGACTCGTCATCTAAAGGGACCGGCCTCCCGGTGTGTGGTGTGCCTCTCTCGAAGTAAAAGCTCCTGTGACCGTCGTGTCTCGAATGTATGTGTGTACGCCAGCCTTGAGTATTTCAACCACGGTGCGCACTTGTTATTTGCATATCATTTACATGAATTCATACAACGCTGATTTTATCTTATCGAGTTCGGGTTCGAATGAAGTGTCTTGATGTGAGGAATATGATTGTGAGGGCGGAATTTGTAAGCAATGAAAGTCAGGAGACCACGACGTCTTACATTGTGAATGCCATCGATCCTAGTGGTCAAGTCTTGACAAGAGCTAGAGAGCCAGAGTGAGGCTACGTATCAAATCACGGTTCATGATGACGGAATGTGTCCTCCTAATCCTGCTACATTCGTTTAACAGAATGTTAACTGCTGTGTCGGTCCCTCGTTATGTGCTCTTATGAAATACACCCATGCTCATAAATTGAGGATAATTGGGGAATGTGGTACCACCACAACGTGGCACTACACAAAACTGGGGCTAATAGCATAGGCACGTAAGGAACACACACGACACAGATCTGTAAGTCCATGGTATTGGTGATAAGTTGAGAAAACTGTCCCGAGACACATGTGCTATAAAACGCCATTGTTTCCTGCGCATGTACCCCGACAACAACAGGTTGGCGTACTCCGGATCAGGTGGTCGAGCAGCTGCTAGGGTATAGCCTCCCATTATTGCACCAGTTCCTGTCGGAGCTCCTGAAGTGCCATAGGGGTTTGAAGAGGTGGGGCGATACGTCGACCGAGAGCAACCCAGACGTGATCGATGGGGTTTAGGGCTGGAGAACAGGCAGGCCACTCCATTCGTCTGACATCTTCTGTTTCGAAGTACTCCTCCACGATGGCACCTCGGTGGGGGCGTATGTTATCATCCATCACGAGGAAGGTGGGACCCACTGCACCCCTGAAAAGGCGGACATACTGGTGCAAAATGACCTGTTACAATTCCTCTGTCAAAGACATGCAGGAGTGTACGTGTACCAATCATAATCCCACCCCACACCATCAAACCATGACCTCTATACAGGTCCCTTTCAAGGACAGTAATGGGGTTGGTATCTGGTTCCTGGTTCACGCCAGATGAAAACCCGGCGAGAATCACTGTTCAGACTCTACCTGGACTCGTCTGTGAACATAACCTGGGAACACTGTTCCAATGACCATGTACTGTGTTCTTGACACCAGGCTTTACGGGCTCTACTGTGACCAGGGCTCAGTGGAATGCACCTTGCAGGTCTCTGGGCGAATAAAGCATGCCTGTTCAGTCGTCTGTAGACTGTGTGTCTGGAGACAACTGCTCCAGTGGCTGCGGTGAAGTCCCAAGCAAGGCTACCTGCAGTACTCCGAGGCCGTTTGCGGGCACTGATGGTGAGGTATCGGTCTTATTGTGGTGTTGAACGCGTCCCGTACTGTAGCGGCTGGACACGTTTCCTGTCTACTGGGATCGTTGCCATAATCTTGAGATCACATTTTGTGGCACACGGAGGGCCTGTGACGCACCTGCTATGTTTGACCAGCCTCCAGTCGCCCTAGTACTCTACCCCTCATAACGTAATGAATATGCGTTGTTTGAGCCATTCTCAACACACAGTCACCATTAGCACGTCTGAAAACGTCTGCAGACTTACTGGCTGCACCGTACTCTGACATGCACCGACACCCCTGTGCGTATGTGGACTGCTGCCAGCACCACCGTGCGCCGACCGCAGGTCAAATACACCTCATGGTCATACCCCGAGGTGATTTAAACCCACAAACCGCCAACAGAGCGTTGTTTCACCATGTATCAGCGTTATCCTCAATTTATGAGTATGACAGTGAATACAGTTTCTTGCCACATGCCTCACGAGCTAACGAATATGCTTTTCTCGCTTCCTTTGGCTTACCGTCCTCTGTTCTGGTGGATGCTTATTCCTCATTCGGTCGACAGTGTCGTGGACTTGAGCCACTTGCGACATAGTGGCTCGCTTGCTGCTTTCGCCTTTGTCTCTGGCATGACTTGAATTTTCCTGAGGCAATGTCAGTGGCTTTTGATGACTTTTTTTCCATTTACTGGTCATTCCTCTCCTGTGCCGCAACAATTACTTTGCTGCCAAAATAGGAAAACTGATCTGTACTTAATTTAATTTTCTCGGCATCACCAGATTCCTCGCGACATTCCATTGCCGTTGCTTAGTGCGTTTGTGAATTCCTAAGGCACCAAACTGCTGAGGTCATCAGTACCAGACATACTCACTACTTAAACCAACTTAAACTGACTTATGCTAAGAACAATACAAACACCCTGAAACTTCCCCTTATGTATGTAAAGAATGACTGTGCTGTAAAACTTCTACATTACTTGATTTTAAAACAACAGACTGAAACAGAACGTACTGAGACTGTTTCCTCCTTACTTATTGCCATCATTTCTAGACTGACACAATATTTGTCGGCCGCTGTGGCCGAATGTTTCTAGGCTTTTCAGTCCGGGACCGCGCGACTGCTTCGGTCGCAGGTTCGAATTCTGCCTCGGGCGTGGATGTGTGTGACGTCCTTAGATTAGTTAGGTTTAAGTAGTTCAAAGTCCTAGGGGACTGATGACGTCAGATGTTTAGTCCCATACTGCTCAGAGCCATTTGAACCTTTTTGAAGACAATATTTTAGCGCAACGCAATCTGACTTTCACTAATCCCTACTAAAGAATAGCCCTGACTAACAATAACCTATACCCTTCATGAATCACTTACTTCACAAAAATCTTCTTTACTCGAACTACAGCAATGCAGAGAGCGCCAATACTGCTAGCTGAATAAAAGATTCTAACTACTGAAGGCACTAACTACTGATAGGCATATAGTTAGCGAATGAAAGATTTTGGTAGAGAACGATGTAATTACCTTAATCACGTTCACAAGTCATTCTTGATATCCATTTTAACAGATTTCCTTTTTATAACGGACACAGGTCCAGATCGTTCGCTCATATTGACATCTCACGACTCTGCCATTTCTCCCCACATCCACCACTGCTGGCGGCTCACCTCCAACTGTCCAACGCTACGGGCTGTTCACATCCAACTGTCCAACACTACACTGTACAATAACTTCCAACAACGAGTCCAACAAGCCACATACGGCACACAGTGCAGCCAGCGATTTTAATACAGAGCCTACGTGGTGCTACCAACATAAAAACTTAAGCAGTCTACTCACAACCCATGCCCGAGGGAGGACTAGAACCTCCGGCAGGAGGGGACGCGCAATCCGTGACATTGTGACGCGAACCGCGTGGCTACTCCGCGCGGCACCCTTGTATTAATTCCGTCTCATTTTTCGGCCACTACCCGCTCTGTTCAGCAACTGTTCTACCTTCTCTGTCATCTTTGACGGAGTTACGAGGCGTGTTTTTGAGTAAGCACCGCTTTGAACAAAAGACGTGCAAAGATATCTCAATAATTTTATTTTTACATGAAAGCCTGGACGTTAATCTACTTTTCTACATAATTTCCGTCAATATTGAGGCAATTGTCATAACGTTGTACGAGTTTTTGTATACCCTCCTCATAGAAGTCTGCCGCCTGACTTGTTAACCACTGCATGACCACTGTTTTGACTTCGTCATCGTCTTGAAGACGCTGACCGCCCAGGTGTTTCTTCAAGTGCAGGAACAGATGGTAGTCACTGGGCGCAAGATAGGTGCTGTACGGAGGACGATCCAGAGTTTCCCATCGAAAGGATGTGATGAGATCTTTCGCCACAAGCGGACGGGCATTGTCTTGCAGCAAAACGATGCCCTGGCTCAACTTCTGTGGGCTGTTCCTTTGATTCTGGTGTGACGTAGGCCGCCCATGTTTCATCGCCCGTAATAATTTGGCCTAATAAAGCATCACCGTCGTTGTGGTACCGCTCAAGGAAAGTCAATGCACTGTTTAAACGTTTGGTTTTGTGCACAACCGTCAACATTTTCGGTACCCAAAGTGCGCACAATTTTCGGTAATTCAAGTGCTCGGTCACAGTGCCATGCAAAACACTACGAGAAACATTAGGAAAGTCATCCCTCAAGGAGGAAATCGTATACCGTCTGTTTTCTCTCACCTTATTGTTCACTTCCTGCACCAAACTTTCATTAACGACCAAAGGACGCCCACTCCGTTGTTCATCATGGCACATTTGTGCGGCCATCTTTCAATGCTCTCAGCCACTTTCTTACCATTTCATCACTGATAATGTTTTCTCCGTGAACTGCGCAGATCTCACGATGAATATCGATCGCTTTTAGGCCTTTAGCAGTTAGAAATCAGGTTCGAAAATGGTTCAAATGGCTCTGAACACTATGGGACTTAACTTCTGAGGTCATCAGTGCCCTAGGACTTAGAACTACTTAAACCTAACTAACGTAAGGACATCACACAGATCCATGCCCGAGGCAGGATACGAACCTGCGACCGTAGCGGTCGCGCGGTTCCAGACTGTAGAGCCTAGAACCGCTCGGCCATTTCGGCCGGCCAACGGCGTCAGTGCGTAGAATAAGGTACAGGTTCTCATGTAAAAGTAAAACTATTGAGATATCTTAGCGCGTCTTCTTTTAATTTCAAAACGGTACTTATTTCAAAAAACACGCCTCGTAGAATCTCATCAACAAACATCAGAGTATTTTTCTGTTTCTTCTCCGTGAACTTGAAGTTCTGTTCCACATTTCTTGTGGATTGCCTGTGCTGCTTTATTTAATATGGAGTCCGAACAATGACGGGGACACGTTACTATCTTGCCCCCTTCCTTCTCAACCACTGATTCCGCGTGAAGCTCTTCGACTTTTATGAATGTAGTGTGGTCTCTGTACAAGTTCCAGATTGCATTTTCCTCCTTATATTTTATGCCAACTACCTCCAGAATTACAAACAGTATATTTCAGTCAACAGCGTCAAAACCTTCCCTCAAATCTACACTACTGGTCATTAAAACTGCTACACCACGAAGATGACGTGCTACAGACGCGAAATTTAACCAACAGGAAGAAGATGCTGTGATATGCAAATGATTAGCTTTTCAGTGCATTCACACAAGGTTGGCGCCGGTGGCGATACCTACAACTTGCTGACATGAGGAAAGTTTCCAACCGATTTCTCATACACAAACAGCAGTTGACCGGCGTTGCCTGGTGAAACGTTGTTGTGATGCCTCGTGTAAAGAGAAGAAATGCGTACCACCAATTTTTCCGACATTGATAAAGGTCTGATTGTAGCCTATCGCGATTGCGGTTTCTCGTATCGCGACATTGATGCTCGCGTTGGTCGAGATCGAATGACTGATAGCAGAATATGGAATCGGTGGGTTCAGGAGGGTAATACGGAACGCCGTGCTGGATCCCAACGGCCTCGTATCACTAGCAGTCGAGATGACAGGCATCTTATCCGCATGGCTGTAACGGATCATGCAGCCACGTCTCGATCTCTGAGTCGACAGATGGCGACGTTTGCAAGACAACCACCATCTTCACGAACAGTTCGACGACGTTTGCAGGAGCATGGACTATCAGCTCGGAGACCATGGAGGCGGTTACCCTTAACGCTCCATCGCAGACAGGAGTGCCTGCGATGGTGTACTTAACGGCGAACCTGGGTTCACGAATGGCAAAACGTCATTTTTTCGCATGAATCATGGTTCAGTGAACGCACATTGGAAGCGTGTATTCGCCATCGCCATACTGGCGTATCACCCGGCGTGATGGTATGGGGTGCCATTGGTTACACGTCTCGGTCACCTCTTGTTCGCATTGACGGCACACTGAACAGTGGACGTTACATTTCAGATGTGTTACGACCCGCGGCTCTACCCTCATTCGATCGGTGCGAAACTCTACATTTCAGAAGGTAATGCACGACCGCATGTTGCAGGTCCTGTACGGGCCTTTCCGGATACAGAAAATGTTCGAGTACTGCCCTGGCCAGCACATTCTCCAGATCTCTCACCAACTGAAAACGACTGGTCAATGGTGGCTGAGCAACTGGCTCGTCACAATACGCCAGTCACTACTCTTGATGAACTGTGGTATCGTGTTGAAGCTGCATGGGTTGCTGTACCTGTACACTCCATCCAAGCTCTGTTTGACTCAATGCCCAGGCGTATCAAGGCCTTTATTACGGCCAGAGGTGGTTGTTCTGGGTACTGATTTCTCAGGATGAATGCATCCAAACTGCGTGAAGATGTAATCACATGTCAGTTCTAGTATAAAATATTTGTCCAATGAATACCCGTTTGTCATCTGCATTTCTTCTCGGTGTAGCAATTTTAATGGCCAGTAGAATCTCATGAACAAACATCAGAGTAGTTTTCTGTTTCTTCTCCCTGAACTTGAGGTTCTGTTCTACATTTCTCTTGGATTGCCCGTGCTGCTTTATTCAATGTACAATCCGAATAATGACGGGGACAGGTTACAACCTTGCCCCACTCTCTTCTCAACCACTGCTTCCGCGTGAAGCTCTTCCACTTTTATGACTGCAGGCTGGTCAATTGCAGATGGGATTTTACTCCCTGTATTTTATGGCAGCTACCTTCAGAATTTCATATTTCAGTCTGCAGCATCAAGAGCTTCCTTAAAATCTATGAAACTGTGTCCGCCCAGACAGCTTAGTGGTCAGCGTGACGGATTGCCGTCCTGCGGCCCCGGGTTTGATTCCCTGCTGGGTCGGAGATTTCCTCCGCTCTGGGACTGGCTGTTGTCTTCATCATCATTTCATCCCCATCCGGCGCGCAGGTCGCACAATGTAATAAGACCTGCACCAAGGCGGCCGGACCTGCCCCACAAGCGGCCTCCCGGCAAATGAGGCCAAACGCTCATTTCTGTTGTTGCTTTATGAAACTGTGATCGTACTGAGTTGGAAACCCTGCAGTGACAGCTCTCCCCCACTTGCACCCTAGCACTCTGGACCGTGTCTTGTCGCATCGCCTTCGCACACACCGGCTTGCTGCGCGACCGCTATATCGACCCTTCCCAGCTGTTTACACGGTCGCGATTCGAGTCAACAGCTGCGCTGGTGGGCAGCACCCATCCATCAGGCCCGAGGGCCACACCCTGTTTGTCGCCGAGAGCTCAGGACTCCACCATCCTCAGGCTGTTCTCTCTGGCGCTGCTGCACCACCACACGCCACATGCAGCGGGCGGCCCACGGAAAATACATTCTACCCTTTTCGTGCCATCGAATCCTCGCATATACACTCCTGGAAATTGAAATAAGAACACGGTGAATTCATTGTCCCAGGAAGGGGAAACTTTATTGACACATTCCTGGGGTCATGTACATCACATGATCACACTGACAGAACCACAGGCACATAGACAGAGGCAACAGAGCATGCACAATGTCGGCACTAGTACAGTGTATATCCACCTTTCGCAGCAATGCAGGCTGCTATTCTCCCATGGGGACGATCGTAGAGGTGCTGGATGTAGTCCTGTGGAACGGCTTGCCATGCCATTTCCACCTGGCGCCTCAGATGGACCAGCGTTCGTGCTGGACGTGCAGACCGCGTGAGACGACGCTTCATCCAGTCCCAAACATGCTCAATGGGGGACAGATCCGGAGATCTTGCTGGCCAGGTTAGTTGACTTACACCTTCTAGAGCACGTTGGGTGGCACGGGATACATGCGGACGTGCATTGTCCTGTTGGAACAGCAAGTTCCCTTGCCGGTCTAGGAATGGTAGAACGATGGGTTCGATAACGGTTTGGATGTACCGTGCACTATTCAGTGTCCCCTCGACGATCATCAGAGCTGTACGGTCAGTGTAGGAGATCGCTCCCCACACCATGATGCCGGGTGTTGGCCCTGTGTGCCTCGGTCGTATGCAGTCCTGATTGTGGCGCTCACCTGCACGGCGCCAAACACGCATACGACCATCATTGGCACCAAGGCAGAAGCGACTCTCATCGCTGAAGACGACACGTCTCCATTCGTCCCTCCATTCACGCCTGTCGCGACACCACTGGAGGCGGGCTGCACGATGTTGGGGCGTGAGCGGAAGACGGCCTAACGGTGTGCGGGACCGTAGCCCAGCTTCATGGAGACGGTTGCGAATGGTCCTCGCCGATACCCAGGAGCAACAGTGTCCCTAATTTGCTGGGAAGTGGCGGTGCGGTCCCCTACGGCACTGCGTAGGATCCTACGGTCTTGGCGTGCATCCGTGCGTCGCTGCGGTCCGGTCCCAGGTCTACGGGCACGTGCACCTTCCGCCGACCACTGGCGACAACATCGATGTACTGTGGAGACCTCACGCCCCACGTGTTGAGCAATTCGGCGGTACGTCCACCCGGCCTCCCGCATGCCCACTATACGCCCTCGCTCAAAGTCCGTCAACTGCACATACAGTTCACGTCCACGCTGTCGCGGCATGCTACCAGTGTTAAAGACTGCGATGGAGTTCCGTATGCCACGGCAAACTGGCTGACACTGACGGCGGCGGTGCACAAATGCTGCGCAGCTAGCGCCATTCGACTGCCAACACCGCGGTTCCTGGTTTGTCTTCTGTGCCGTGCGTGTGATCTTTGCTTGTACAGCCCTCTCGCAGAGTCCGGAGCAAGTATGGTAGGTCTGACACACCGGTGTCAATGTGTTCTTTTTTCCATTTCCAGGAGTGTATTTGACGCATACTCTTGAATTTCAGGAGTTCAGAACGCTACTATTTTTATTTATTTACCAGCAAATCTGCAAAGCCTTGCAGTTGCTAAGTATGTATGGCCATTCCATGTACGTGCCAAATTGCTTACCTCCCCTCCCTCTGCCCACCTTCTCATCCGTCCCTCTCTCTCCCTATACCTGCTCCTCTCCAGTCTCTACGTAGATTCCCGTCTGAAATTTCACTAGAGTATCATGTAAAAATTTGAAGTATATCTGTCAAGATGTTTTTGAGATTTTTGGTAATGTTCCCCCTTTATACAATACTGGCCATTAAAATTGCTACACCACGAAGATGACATGACACAGACGCGAAATTTAACCGACAGGAAGAACATGCTGTGATATGCAAATGATTAGCTTTTCAGAGCATTCATACAAGGTTGGCGCTGGCGCCGACACCTACAACGTGCTGACATGAGAGAAGTTTCCAACCAATTTCTCGTATACAAACAGCAGGTGACCGGCGTTGTCTGGTGAAACGATGTTGTGATGCCTCGTGTAAGGAGGAGAAATTCGTACCATCATGTTTCCGACTTTGATAAAGGTCGGATTGTAGCCTATCGCGATTGCGGTTTATCGTATCGCGACATTGCTGCTCGCGTTGGTCGAGGTCCAATGACTGTTAGCAGAATATGGAATCGGTGAGTTCAGGAGGGTCATACGGAACGCCGTGCTGTATTCCAATGGCCTCGTATCACTAGAAGTCGAGATAACAGGCATCTTATCCGGAAACCATGGCTGCGGTTACCCTTGATGCTGAATCACAGACAGGAGCGCCTGCGGTGGTGTGCTCAACGACGAACCTGGGTTCACGAATGGCAAAACGTCATTATTTTCGGATAAATCCAGGTTCTGCTTACAGTATCATGATGGTGGCATCCGTGTTTGGCGAGATCGCAGTGAACGCACATTGGAAGCGTGTATTCGCCATCGCCATAGCGGCGTATCACCCGGCGTGATGATATGGGGTGCCATTGGTTACACGTCTCGGTCACCTCTTGTTCGCATTGACGGCACTTTCGACGTTACATTTGAGACGTGTTACGACCCGTGTCTCTAGCCTTCATTCGATCCCAGCGAAACCCTACATTTCAGCAGGATAATGCACGACCGCACGTTGCAGGTCCTGTACAGACCTTTCTGGATACAGAAAGTGTTCGACTGCTGCCATGGCCAGCACATTATCCAGATCTCTCACCAACTGAAAACGTCTGGTCAATTGTGGCCGAGCAACTGGCTCGTCACAATACGCCAGTCGCTAGTCTTGATGAACTGTGGTATCGTGTTGAAGCAGCATGGGCAGCTGTACCTCTACACGCCATCCAAGCTCTGTTTGACTCAATGCCCAGGCGTATCACGTCCGTTAAATACGGCCAGAGGTGGTTGTTCTGGGTACTGATTTCTCAGGACCTATGCACCCAAACTGCGTGAAAATGTAATCACATGTCTATTCTAGTATAATATATTTGTCCAATTAATGTTCGTTTATCATCTGCATTTCTTCTTGGTGTAGCAAAAGTATATTAAAGGGTGACAGTCTTTGAACTATATGAAATTAAACAGTCATACCTCCTGAAAGCTTTGCGTTAGGACGTCAAACTGCGCAATTGACCGCGCGACATCATAGGAACTAGTATGCGCTTTACGGTTTGGTTTAGCGGCGAAGCCTACTTTCATTTGGATGGATTCGTCAGCAAGCAAAATTTGTGCGTTTGGGTAACTGAGAACCCGCATTTTCGCGATCGAGAAGTCTCTTCACCCTCAACGTGTGACTGTGTGGTGTGCAATGCGTAGGCACTGAATAGTCGATATTCCTTTATGTCACGGTGACTACCGAATGCTACGTGAAGATTTTGGAACACGATTCCATCCCCATTATCCAAAGTGACCCTGATGTCGCCGAGACGTAGTTCATGCAAGACGGAGTCCGACCGCATCGAAGCAGGAGAGTGTTTGACGTCCTGGAGGAGCGCTTTGGGGGCCACACTCTGGCTCTGGGGTACCCAGAGGCCACCGCCATGGGCCTCGATTAGTCGCCATATTCTCCGGATCTGAACACGTGAGATTCCGTTTCGTGGGGCTGTATTACAGGCAAGGTGTACAGCAGTAACCCCAAAACCATTGCTGACCTTAAAACAGCCATTCAGGACGTCGTCGACAGCATCGATGTTCCGACACTTCAGCTACTCATGCACAGTTTTCGCTATCCGCCTACGCCACATCATCGCCAATGATGACAGGCATGTAGAACACGTCATAACCTAAGTCCGGATACTTCTAGTGACGTTTACATCTTGGATAAACTGCGTGGACGCCGTAGTTTGTATCTAATTTACGTCTTTTCATATACTTCAATAATTGTCTCCCGGTATCTATTTATTTATATACGTAATATATTACAAAATTTTTTAAGCTATATCCGTCCGAATGTTCATTAGAGTACGATGTAAAATTGGAAGTAAATCGGGAAAGAACTTATGGAGATTTGTGGTAACAACTCTTCCCGTTTATACATTAAACACACGCATATACACTCCTGGAAATAGAAAAAAGAACACATTGACACCGGTGAGTCAGACCCACCATACTTGCTCCGGATACTGCGAGAGGGCTGTACAAGC
This sequence comes from Schistocerca gregaria, assembly GCF_023897955.1. Taxonomy (NCBI): domain Eukaryota; kingdom Metazoa; phylum Arthropoda; class Insecta; order Orthoptera; family Acrididae; genus Schistocerca; species Schistocerca gregaria. The sequence goes on along the minus strand of NC_064928.1, from coordinate 186,804,954 downwards.
AATGATCACACGCACGGCACAGCGGACACACCAGGAACGGCGGTGTTGGCCGTCGAATGGCGCTAGCTGCGCAGCATTTGTGCACCGCCGCCGTCAGTGTCAGCCAGTTTGCCGTGGCATACGGAGCTCCATCGCAGTCTTAAACACTGGTAGCATGCCGCGACAGCGTGGACGTGAACCGTATGTGCAGTTGACGGACTTTGAGCGAGGGCGTATAGTGGGCATGCGGGAGGCCGGGTGGACATACCGCCGAATTGCTCAACACGTGGGGCGTGAGGTCTCCACAGTACATCGATGTTGTCGCCAGTGGTCGGCGGAAGGTGCACGTGCCCGTCGACCTCGGACCGGACCGCAGCGACGCACGGAAGCACGCCAAGACCGTAGGATCCTACGCAGTGCCGTAGGGGACCGCACCGCCACTTCCCAGCAAATTAGGGATACTGTTGCTCCTGGGGTATCGGCGAGGACCATTCGCAACCGTTTCCATGAAGCTGGGCTACGGTCCCGCACACCGTTAGGCCGTCTTCCGCTCACGCCCCAACATCGTGCAGCCCGCCTCCAGTGGTGTCGCGACAGGCGTGAATGGAGGGACGAATGAAGACGTGTCGTCTTCAGTGATGAGAGTCGCTTCTGCCTTGGTGCCAATGATGGTCGTATGCGTGTTTCGCGCCGTGCAGGTGAGCGCCACAATCAGGACTGCATACGACCGAGGCACACAGGGCCAACACCCGGCATCATGGTGTGGGGAGCGATCTCCTACACTGGCCGTACACCTCTGGCGATCGTCGAAGAGACACTGAATAGTGCACGGTACATCCAAATCGTCATCGATCCCATCGTTCTACCATTCCTAGACCGGCAAGGGAACTTGCTGTTCCAACAGGACAATGCACGTCCGCATGTATCCCGTGCCACCCAACGTCGTCTAGAAGGTGTAAGTCAACTACCCTGGCCAGCAAGATCTCCGGATCTGTCCCCCATTGAGCATGTTTGGGACTGGATGAAGCGTCGTCTCACGCGGTCTGCACGTTCCAGCACGAACGCTGGTCCAACTGAGGTGCCAGGTGGAAATGGCATGGCAAGCCGTTCCACAGGACTACATCCAGCATCTCTACGATCGTCTCCATGGGAGAATAGCAGCCTGCATTGCTGCGAAAGGTGGATATACACTGTACTAGTGCCGACATTGTGCATGCTCTGTTGTCTGTGTCTATGTGCCTGTGGTTCTGTCAGTGTGATCATGTGATGTATCTGACCCCAGGAATGTGTCAATAAAGTTTCCCCTTCCTGGGACAATGAATTCACGGTGTTCTTATTTCAATTTCCAGGAGTGTATATATATATATCGAAAATATGTTGCGCTTGTCCGTCAAACATTCATTAGAGTGGTTTTGTTTAAAAATTTGTTGTAGTAAATCGGTCTAGAACTTTTCAAGATTTTCGCTAACAATGTTTTCCCTTTACATACTACATATGTATTCATATATTGTAGATGTAATTGTCAAAGAAATCCTTTTTGTTATGAAAACATGTGACAGCAGAACTGTCATACTGAACGCAAAAATTCCTTTTATTTTATTTTCCATACCAAAACTACCATTACCGTCCACAAATACGAACACAAAAAAAGACAAACAACTCGGTGGAGACGCTCTCAAGTGTGCACCTTCCACAACCGATTTTAATTTTCGACTTTTTCAGGGGATTTTCCAAAAATTTTCTTTCATACAAACCTTGTCCTAACAATAACGAACTCTATCATAAAAAAGCAACCAAATCGATGAAGCCGATCTCAAATGATGACCTTTCATATTTTCGACAACTGATTTTTATTTACACATTTTTACTTAGGACTGAGGGTAGATGGAAGGCTAGCTTGGAAGTACCACATTCAGGACCTAATGGAGAACCTGAATGCTACTACAGGATGTAACGAGACAATTTGTAGGACACATTCCTCAAACGTAGACGAAGGAATTATTGTATATGACATGGCTCTGAAAACCCTTTGTTTCCATGTTACAACTCATTTTCTCCAATCATGAGTCGCAGTAAATTTCGGATGCGCTGATGTATCCCTGGAGTACTGCGTATGGGTTCGCAGCCTTCCATAATACGGGCAAGGAGAGCTTTGAAATACACCTGCAAAATAATAAAAAGTCCAATGGATTGGCCAGGAGAGCATGGAGGCCAGGTAGTTGGTCCGTCTCGAGCTATCCACCCATCACCGAATCTGTTATTTTGACCCTTACGGACATTTACACTACAATGAGGAGGTGCTACATCGCGCATCAAGTACTTGTTTTTTAGCACAGCTAAAGGTACATCTACCAACACATAGGGTAGAACCTTTTCCACGAAATTACGAGGACTTTGTTGTTTGAGCCATGGTGTAATGAGATAAGGCCCTACGAATCACCAACAATGCCGGCCCAAGCACTGACAGAAAAGGTTTGTTGATGACTTGCTTCAACACTTGCACGAAGGTTGACGTCTGCCCATACATGCCGATTGTGAAAATTTACGATCTGATCTCGTTGAAAGGACGCTTCACCTGTGAACAGCACCGTTGTACTACAATTAGGGTTGACACTTTGTTGTATAAACCACTAGCAGAAGAGTACCCGTGCAGCAAAATGTGCTGCTGGTTGTGTGCACGCTCTGTAAATGGTTTGGGTACAGCAGGTCTTGTAACACTCGCCCCACAACCATGTCGCCAACATTGAATATTGCAGCTACGTGTCGTGTACTGACACTAGGCTCATCGCCAACTGCACGAAGAATTGCCGCCTCCTGTTTCTAGGCGTGGTTGACATTATTGGAACTAAAATCGATTCTTTAAATATATGTCACGTTCCCGATTTAAATTTACCCTTGCCAGCAATACAATGATTTTCTGAATAAATCTAAATAAACTGTTTCGATCCATAATTTTACTGAAGCCCTTGTTGAGCGCAATTTGCTGCTTTTTCATTTCCTTAGTATTTCCGAAATAGAACCTGCCATATTTTGTGAAAGAAGTTCGATTGTCTTTCAAATTAAATTCATTTCCGCAGATTATCATTTTGAATTCGTGTGTGTACTCAATTTCAAAAGGTATCGATGCCAAACAGCTTATAAGTCCAGCTACGAACAAGAATATTCACTAACAAGAATTTAAAGTAAATTAAGGTTAATCAAAACAATTAAAAACATGTACAAGCCATTGCACATCGTCTTGTAGCAGAAGTAGAGGGGAACATAACTTTTATCTACTGTAGGCTAACTGCCTCAACGAGAATTTTCATTTAGAAAAGGGTGGGAATTACAGGTCTTGTACCACACGAGCGAAACAATAAAATACGAATAAAATAAGGCAAAATGAGTGTACCCCGATTGAGTCATGTGATTTTGCAGGAATTACATTAGACAATGATAAAATGAGGAGGTACCCGCCAGGATAGCCGAGAGCGCTAACGTGCTGCTTCCTGGAGTCGGGTAGGCGCGCCGGCCCAGGATCGGATCCGCCCGGCAGATTAACGACGGCGGTCGGTGTGCCAGCCAGCCTGGATATGGTTTTTAGGCGGTTTTCCACATCCCCTAGGTGAATACCGGGCTGGTCCCCACGTCCCGCCTCAGTTACACGACTCATAGACGTTTGAAACACATTCGCACTATTTCACGATTTACGCTCGACGCAGACAGCTGGGGTACGCTACTTCCGTCCTGGGGGGTCTGGGGTGGCTGCAAGAAGGGCATCCGGCCACCGCTTACAATTAACATGCCAAATCCGGTTAACCATGGCCGACTTTGTGTTACCGCGTGTCAAGGCGCAAGCGATACATACAATGCTAAAATGAGGAGGTGAAAATAGTGGAAGAGATTTTCTAGTGCGCCGGAAAAGCAACTAACGACATCAGAAACAGAGAGGGGATGAAAAGTAAACCGGAATAGCAAGAAAAGCACTCCTCAAAAGAAGAAACATATTAATGTTAGTAATGCAAGTTTTCTAAGGAATCGATCACTTACGTATGAAACAACTTCAAACGTCCGATTAATTTAGAAATTATTTAATTCGTTAAATATCTGACTTGAGCATGTGAGCAAGAAAAAATTTAGGAAGGGATTGAAATTAAGTTTAAACATTATTGTGGAAGCCGGTAAGTGCTTTCATAATCAAAAACTCTGGGTGAGTTTAGTATGGGAAATTTGGGCTCTGTGAGTTAGGCTGCCTGAAGAGGTAATACACGGTTTATAACTGTAACACTCGTCTCTCCCTGTTATGCCTGTGACATAAAATTGTATGTCGTAATGAACAGATTACGGCACAATTTTAAATTTCTCATATCAGTCTTAATTATTATTCAGAAATGTTTGTTGCCCCAGAGGCCATTACATAGGCCACCTGGCCACACAGTACAACACAGTCCTCACACGGAGGCGAAGAAGTTATGTTGTATGAACATGCGTCTGCAAACTCATTTTCTACAACTAGTTAATCATGGGAAACAGACAATGACAGAACTCAGAATCGTGAGGAACATGCACTCTCGGTGAGGTCTGGTTACATTGTGCGCCGCCGGTGTTTTGTTTTACACGTCATTGTTGCCACGCACCGTACGTCAGTGCTTGGTTACAGGCAACATCAACTGTTCCAGCGATCAGTACGGCCTTCACAAGCACACGGTTACTACGAGGGCTATCCACAAAGTACATTACGTTTTGGAATTAAAAATAAATAAAGTATTGGAATTTTTAAAAATTATATACAGATGAAAGCCACACTTAAATACTACTTTTCTACATAGTTGCCATTTAAATTAAGGCACTTATCGTAGCGATGGACGAGCTTGGAAATTCCTTCGTCGTAAAATTCGGCCGCCTGCACCTTCTTTTGGGACAGAGAAGGTGTGATTTTTGTGGATTTCCTGGAAAGAGGCACTACAATAAACTCTCAAAGGTATTGCCAAACTCTGCACAACCTCAGAAGAGCAATACAAAACAAGCGCAGGAGAAAGTTGGGATCAAAGATCTTGCTGATTCACGACAACGCCCGGGCCCACACGGCAAATGCCACTCGTGAAGTTCTCGAATATTTTAAGTGGGAGTTGTTTCCTCATCCGCCGTACAGTCCCGACCTGGCACCGAGCGACTCCCACTTATTCCCAGCAATGAAGAAGTGGTTGGCTATGCAGCGGTTTGATGACGGCGCACAGCTTCAAGAAGGGGTAACTACGTGGTTGAAGGCGCAGGCGGCCGAATTTTACGACGAAGGAATTTCCAAGCTCATCCATCGCTACGATAAGTGCCTTAATTTAAATGGCAACTATGTAGAAAAGTAGTATTTAAGTGTGGCTTTCATCTGTATATAATAAAAAAATCCAATACTTTATTTATTTTTAATTCCAAAACGTAACGTACTTTGTGGATAGCCCTCGTATATAGAGTTAATCACGGGCTTCGCTGGTGCAGTGGTAGTGTACACAGATGAAGAGATGGCAGATGCCCATTTGATGTATGGATTAGCCGAGGGCAATGGCGCTCGCACTCAGCGTTTGTACCGGGAGAGATTTCCTGGACGAAGGTGCGCCGACAGGGAAACGCTTGAGGCCACTGATCGTCGACTTAGAGAACATGGGGCATTTGAGCCCAATACTCGCGACTGGGAGAGGCCAAGAAGGGTTGGGTTGTTTGGAGGGAGGAGGCCAGACAGCGAGGTCATCGGTCTCATCGGAGTAGGGAAGGACGGGGAAGGAAGTCGGCCGTGCCCTCTCAAAGTCACACCAATACTCAAAAAGGGTAGTAGGAGTAGTCCGCTGAATTACAGGCCTATATCAGTAACGTAGATTTGCAGTAGGGTTTTAGAACATACACTGTATTCGAACGTTATCAAGTACCTAGATTTATTGACATAAAGTCAGCACGGATTCGGAAAATATCGTTCTTGTGAAATACAATTAGCTGTTTATACTTATGAAGTAATAAGTGCTTTCGACAGGGGATGTCAAATTGATTCCATATGTTTAGATTTCCAGAAGGCTTTCGACAGCGTTCCTCACAAGCGTCTTCGAATCAAACTGCGTGCCTACGGAGTATCGCCTCAGTTGTGCGACTGGATTCGTGATTTCCCGCGTCTTAGATTGTTTGCAGATGATGCTGTCACTTACCGTCTTGTAAAGCCATCAAAACGACTTGCAAAATGATTTAGATAAGATATCTGTTTGGTGCGAAAAGTAGCAATTGACCCTGGATAAAGAAAAGTGCGAAGTTATTCACATGATTACTAAAAGAAATCAGCTAAATTTCAAGTACGCGATAAGTCACACAAATCTGATGGCTGTAAATTCAACTAAATACTTAGGGATTACAATTACAAATAATATTGTGGGTAGAGCAAACCAAAGACTGCGATTGACAGATAGAACAGTTAGAAGGTGCAACAGGCGCACTAAAGAGACTGCTTGCACCGCGTTTGTCAGCCCTATTCGGGAGAACTGCTGTGCGGTGTGCGATCCACATCAAGTGGGACTGACGGATGACATCGAAAGAGTACAAAGAAGGGCAGCTCGTTTTGTATTATCGCGAAATAGGGAAGATAGTGTCACAGATGTAATACGTGAGTTGCAGTGGCTATCATTAAAACAAAGGCGATTTTCGTTGCAACGGGATCTTCTCATGAAATTTCAATCGCAAATTTTCTCCTCCGATTGCGAAAACATTCTGTTGGCACTCACCTACATAGGGAGAAATGATCATCACGATAAAATAAGAAAAATTGGGGCTCGCACGGAAAAATGTAAGTGCTCGTTTTTCCAGCGTGCCCTTCGAGAGTGGAACGGTAGAGAGGCAGCATGAAGGTGGTTCATTGAACACTCTGCCAGGCACTTTATTGAGAATATCAGAGTAATCACGTAGATGTAGATGTAGATCCCGGCATTTACCTGGAGCGATTTAGGGAAATCACGGAAAACCTAAATCAGGATGGCCGGACGCGGGACTGAAACGTCGTCCTCCCGAATGCGAGTCCAGTGTACCAACAACTGCTCAACCTCGCTCAGTGTTTCTCCTCGGAGTGTGAACATGTTCTGTTGGCGCCCACCTAATCAGGGAGATATGGGCGTCACAACAAAATTAGAGAAATCAGAGCTTGCGCGGAAAGATTCAAATGTTCGTTGTGCTGGGTGCTGTTCGAGAGTTGAACGGTAGTGAAACAACTTGGAACTGTTTCGATGAAGCTCCTGCCAGGCACTTAATTGTGAATTGCAGCCTAATCTTGGACACGTAGATATAGGTGTAAACAAACGTTTATAGATGTCCATAACGATTTGTTTTTCTATAACCATGAACTGAATTACAATACGTTGCTTGTAACTAGTGTCTTGTGGAAACACAGGACTCTTATCAGTCGGAATCGTTCAAAACTTCGCACACGTACAGAATATATCAAATTTAAGGCATCTAAATGACGTTTTGCTTCATACACTGAAGCGCCAAAGAAGCTGGTGTAGGTATCCATATTCAAATACAGAGACAAGTGAACAGGCAGAATACGGCGTTGCGGTCGGCAACGTCTGTGTAAGACAAGTGTCTGGCGCAGTTGTTAGATCGGTTACTAATACCGCAATGGCAGGTTATCAAGATTTAAGTGAGTTACAACGTGGTGTTATAGTCGGCGCCAAGCAATGGGTCACAGCATCTCCAAGGAGTGATGAAGTAGCGATTTTCCCGTGCGGTCATTTCACGAGTGTACTGTGAATATCAGGAATCTGATAAAACATCAGATCTCCAACATCGCTCTGGCTGGCAAAAGATCCTGCAAGAACGGGGCCAACGACAACTGAAAAGAACCGTTCAACGTGACAGAAGTGCAACCCCTCCGCAAATTGCTGCAGATTTCAATGCTGGGCCATCGACAAGTGTCAGAATGCGAAATTTCAACGAAACATCATCGATATGGGCTTTCGGAGGCGAAGGCACATTCGTGTACCACTAATGACTGCACGTCACATAGCTTTATGCCTCCCCTTGGCCCGTCAACACTGACATTGGACTGTTGATGACTGGAAACATGTTGCCTGGTCGGAAAGTCTCGTTTCAAATTGTATCGAGCGGAAGATGTCTACAATATCATGAGTCCATGGACCTGCATGTCAGCAGGGGACTGTTAAAACTGGTGGAGGCTCTCTAATAGTGTGGGGCGTGTGCAGTTGGAGTGATATGAGACCCTTGATACGTCTAGCTACCACTCTGACAGGTGACACTGTCTGATCACATGCATCCGTTCATGTGCATTCTGCATTCATACGGACTTGGGTAATTCCAGCAGGACAATGCGACATCCTACACGTCCAGAACTGCTACAGAGTGGCTCCAGGGACACTCTTCTAATTTTAAACACTTAACGCTGCCCACCAAACTCTCCAGACATGAACATTATAGATCATATCTGGGATGCTTTGCAATGTCTGTTCAGAAGAGATCTCCACCCCCTCGTACTCTTACGGATTTATGGACAGCCGTTCAGGATTCATGCTGTCAGTTCTCTCCAGCACTACTTCAGACCTTAGTCGAGTCCATTGGACGTGTTGCGGCACTTCTGTGCGCTCGCAGGGCCCCTACACGATATTAAGCAGGTGTAACAGTTTCTTTGGCTTTCCAGTGTATATCAATGGCTGTAAGAATATTGGGGCATTGTTCTCACATGTGCCGTTTTTTCTGAAGAAAAAAAAACGTAAATGTACTTTTCTCGAAATTCAACAATGGTTCAAATGGCTCTGGGCACTATGAGACTTAACATCTGAGGTCATCAGTCTCCTAGAACTTACAACTACTTAAACCTAACTAACCTAAGGACATCACACACATCCATGCCAGAGGCAGCATTCGAACCTGCGACCGTAGCGGTCGCGCGGTTCCACACTGAAACGCGTAGAACCTCTCGGCCACAAAGGAGGGCTTTCTCGAAGTAATGCGGCCCATTTTTCTGCTCAGTCGTCCAATTTACCTCCATGCAACAAAACAGTCTCATACAACGCACCCAAACAGAGGAATATTAATATTTATTTGCACTCGTTCTCGCGCGCTATGTTAGCAAGTGACATAGAAAAGAAATTACGTAAGAGTATCTTTCTATTTCACTTTAGGCGGAACTAATCCTTAGCTTAAATGCTATCATTTATCACACGTGAGCAGTGTAGGGAACTGCTGTATTATTTTTTATCTGTTTGCCAGTTAAAATAAAATACTGTCTGTCCATTCAGAAAGACTACAGCCAGATAACTACACACTGTCAGAATGTACCACAGTACTCATTAGCCTGGGTGTTTTTCTTAACCGGGACCTAAGACGTAACACTAACCAGCTTCGTATTTGTGATTCGCAAATTGGAAGAAACACTGTCTGCTTTCAAAAACTGGAAGTAAACAGAGCCCTTTCTCCATACATACCACCCTTTTGTTTTACTTTTATAAAGACACTACGGTGATTTTAGGTTCAGCACTATTTCTCACAGATTGCAACTGTCAACAACTTCGTTTTTATTTTTTTCAAACGCCACCGATGATAGCTCAAGTGACCTTTCGTCCTAGGTTGGTCATTTGTGGCCCTCATTTTAACTTGAAATACACACAGTAGATATTATTATACGTCCAACTCACTCATTAGGAACAGTATAATTTCCCATTTTAACTGGAAATGCAGACAGTAGGCATTCTATACACCCAACTCACACCTTCTTAGGAACAGTATAATTTAAGATATTTCAGACAATTAGAACATACCGTATAATCACACTGGCGTGGTACAGCACACTCACGTTCTCCTTCCATATCTGAAACAGAACAATAACGTGAGTATGACTATTTTATACTATTAAATTTCTATTTTACAGTGCAAGAAGATACACTTTTTTACTTATTCATATTTGTAGCCTTCGCGTGTTCATATTTAATGCGGACACAGTATGCTCCCAACATGCAGTAACTTGTGGACATACAGGATGTAACACTTGTTTTAGGCGATTTCCGTTCCGCTAACATGCGTCATCTGTCGGTCGAAAATGATGCTGTGTCCACACTTTGAACAGTATTGACACTACCTAGAGTACAGCGAGGCAGCTGATACCGTCAACTGTGACAAATCGCTCACGGAAACGCGACAGATAAAACTAGCGGTTGGAAAACTACTCTAGAAGCAAAAAGCAACGTATGGTCGGTGAAAATGAAAACTGGACCTGTTAGCTTGTTCTGTTAGACGTCGCACAGGGCTCTGCTCTCAGGTTAAAGTAATTCTTTGATGCGGACGGTATTCTAACATTTATAATAAAACGATGTTGTGATACGTTGTATATGAATTATTTGCGATAAACAGAGAACCGGCAAGGATTCTCAAAAGATCGATCACGAGAAAGTTGCTGTTTTCTCACATAACTTTCTGAAAGCTGTAGATAAACGCAGTTACGTAGATGTACTATTTCTTGACTTCCGAAAAGCATTTGGCTCTGTACCACAGCAACCATTCTACTATTAGGAGACATATTAAACGAAATTTGTGACTGGATTGTCTTGGATGGAGAGCCACTGACAAATGTAGAAGTAACTTCAAGTGTTTCCCAAGAAACTGTATTGGAACGCCTGTTGTCAAGATGGTTCATTAAAGACCTAGCAGATAACATTAACAGCTTTCCCAGTTTATGCATTTACCGGTGATGGTATATAGTCTGAAGAAAGCTGCGCAAGTATTCAGTCACATCTTGAAATGATTTCAAAGTGGCGCAAAGACGGGAAACATGGGTTCTTCTGTTCAAAAATGTAAACCTTTTTCCTGGTGGATGATTGTAATATGACTTTGCCCATTGAAAAGATATAGATAAAAGAATCCGAGAATTTGGTGTAAAGTCAAAATTAACAAATTTAATTCGTGAAATAGTCACAGACACTGAATCTAATGTGAAATTTATGGGAGAAATGTCTCAACGCTTCTAGATAAACACAGGTGTACGGCAAGGTGATGATGGTTAACTGTCTTTCGGAAAAAGCAGTTAAGACTTTCGAACAGACGACTGAATGAGTGAGATTTCACAAATAAGATTGGGTAGAGGAGACAAAAATATCGGAATAAACTGTCTCGCACTTGTAGATGACTTTTGTATACTTTCTGAAAATGTCATATAGCTCGAACACAAATTAACCTTTTTGAAGGAGCAGAAGAATTTATGCGGAAAACACCAAATTTTTAACATAAATCAAAAGTGCAGCGAAATTTCTGAAAACGGATGTTGGGGAAATAGAGAATGTTGAAATATTTAAATACCTTAGGGAGATAACCCAAGAAAATGGTTTGGAAAGAGCTGCTAGACAGAAAATATAACATAGAAAAAGGCCCATATAAATGTAAAACTAAAACATTACAACAGTGAAGCCTGGTTGCCTGAATCCATACGAATATCTAAGATTATACTACAATTTAGATTAATTAGAAATACTAGAAAGACGCAACACACGGAAAATTATGGAAAGTTGAAAATTACGAGATAACGATGAAATTTACCGAAATATAAAATATACAGTATATCAGAGGTACTGAGAAAGTGGATACTGCTATTTTCGGAAATGTATATCGAATGCAGGAGAGTAGGTTAATCAAAAGGAACCTTGCAATATTTGTCGGATATGAAGCCAACGAAAAGGTGGATCCTTGACTTTGAAATAGATTTCGAAGAAAACCCAGTAAGTACATCCCCCCCCCCTCTCCCCGACCTCTGAAACAATGGCATTGCCATGCATAACAGCTTTGAAAGTCTGATTACATTAGAAATAAGTTTCTGCCTTAAATATTTCACGTTGAGCATATAAGCGAGAAATAGTTAAAAACTCTTTGTAATTATGTTCATAATCTGTCGGAAATAGCTAAGTGATGTATTAACAAACACTGCATGAGTTACGTATGTGTAATTTGCACACCGTTTTAAGCAAAAGCTTGTTTTCCACGCATCTCAATGTTAATTACCTGATATCTCCTGAACCATGTATCGAAGAGTAATGTAATTCTACAGTTTGTTTTAGAGTATATATGGATAGTGCCTGCAAAACTGGCTACGAATAGAGTTAGTAGTAATGAAGCTATAAATTTAAATGTCGTAACTCATTGTGAATTATTGTATGAAAGGCGGAAATATAGCAAGTGATAAAGTTTCTCCCTTTCATCATTTTGTGGGGGAAACAACAACAAAAATTTTCTTGAGGGTTTGGAATTGTGTGCAAAGTTTGTTGTAAGTCGATAAGTGCTCCTTTTCTCAAATACTGAATGAAGGTAGTCTGAATGATTTGCGGGTCGCGACCAATACTGTCTCAAGACATGTAAAGACATATACACAGTTCCCAACTGTAATACTTGACTTATTTTGCTAAATCTGTAACACTATAGCTATCAAAGAGTAGGTTATGACAGTATTTAATTTATTTAAAAAAATTCTGTCAACAACCGTATAAAATATCAAAAATCAAGTTTTTGTTACGTATAGAAGACATCAGATAGGCAATCAACAAAAGGAACCGTGACACGTGTTATTCAGCTAGTAAAGAAAGTAAGAGGACGTGCTGAAAAGTAATGACTGAGAACTTTTTTTTATGTGAATGCTCTTAAAGCTTTGTATTCAAAACAAACTTTACAAACATTCTACATCTTTATTCTTCATGTCTGCATATTTATTGCCGGCCGGGGTGGCCGAGCGGTTCTAGGCGCTTCAGTCCGGAACCGCGTTGCTGGTACGGTCGCAGGTTCGAATCCTGCCTCCGGCATGGAGGCGTCTGATGTCTTTAGGTTAGTTAGTTTTAAATAGTTCTAAGTCTAGGGGAGTGATGACCTCAGATGTTAAGCCCTATACCGCTTAGAGTCATTTCAGACTAGTTTGTTAATATCGCCATTGTAAAATGTTTGACTTTATTTACGGATCCACAGCCTGACGTCTGCTTGCACCGCTTCATTACTAACGAAGTAAAGTCCTCGTAGGTGTTCTTTAATTTTTGGGAACATGTGAATATCTGTTGGGGTCAAATCGGGAATGTATGGAGGATGAGAGATGATAGTGAACTTAGATTAGATTAGATTAGTTTTTCGTTCCATAGATCAGTGCTGAGGAGATCCTCGTGGATGTGGAACATGTCAATTTTTTTAAGCTGAAATAACAATACTGATAGTATGAGTATATACAATACATCATTTTTTTAAGCTGAAACGACAATACTAATAGTATGAGTGTATAAAATACACTCCTGGAAATGGAAAAAAGAACACATTGACACCGGTGTGTCAGACCCATCATACTTGCTCCGGACACTGTGAGAGGGCTGTACAAGCAATGATCACACGCACGGCACAGCGGACACACCAGGAACCGCGGTGTTGGCCGTCGAATGGCGCTAGCTGCGCAGCATTTGTGCACCGCCGCCGTCAGTGTCAGCCAGTTTGCCGTGGCATACGGAGCTCCATCGCAGTCTTTAACACTGGTAGCATGCCGCGACAGCGTGGACGTGAACCGTATGTGCAGTTGACGGACTTTGAGCGAGGGCGTATAGTGGGCATGCGGGAGGCCGGGTGGACGTACCGCCGAATTGCTCAACACATGGGGCGTGAGGTCTCCACAGTACATCGATGTTGTCGCCAGTGGTCGGCGGAAGGTGCACGTGCCCGTCGACCTGGGACCGGACCGCAGCGACGCACGGATGCACGCCAAGACCGTAGGATCCTACGCAGTGCCGTAGCGGACCGCACCGCCACTTCCCAGCAAATTAGAGACACTGTTGCTCCTGGGGTATCGGCGAGGACCATTCGCAACCGTCTCCATGAAGCTGGGCTACGGTCCCGCACACCGTTAGGCTGTCTTCCGCTCACGCCCCAACATCGTGCAGCCCGCCTCCAGTGGTGTCGCGACAGGCGTGAATGGAGGGACGAATGGAGACGTGTCGTCTTCAGCGATGAGAGTCGCTTCTGCCTTGGTGCCAATGATGGTTGTATGCGTGTTTGGCGCCGTGCAGGTGAGCGCCACAATCAGGACTGCATACGACCGAGGCACACAGGGCCAACACCCGGCATCATGGTGTGGGGAGCGATCTCCTACACTATCCGTACACCTCTGGTGATCGTCGAGGGGACACTGAATAGTGCACGGTACATCCAAACCGTCATCGAACCCATCGTTCTACCATTCCTAGACCGGCAAGGGAACTTGCTGTTCCAACAGGACAATGCACGTCCGCATGTATCCCGTGCCACCCAACGTGCTCTAGAAGGTGTAAGTCAACTACCCTGGCCAGCAAGATCTCCGGATCTGTCCCCCATTGAGCATGTTTCGGACTGGATGAAGCGTCGTCTCACGCGGTCTGCACGTCCAGCACGAACGCTGGTCCAACTGAGGCGCCAGGTGGAAATGGCATGGCAAGCCGTTCCACAGGACTACATCCAGCATCTCTACGATCGTCCCCATGGGAGAATAGCAGCCTGCATTGCTGCGAAAGGTGGATATACACTGTACTAGTGCCGACATTGTGCATGCTCTGTTGCCTGTGTCTATGTGCCTGTGGTTCTGTCAGTGTGATCATGTGATGTATCTGACCCCAGGAATGTGTCAATAAAGTTTCCCCTTCCTGGGACAATGAATTCACGGTGTTGTTATTTCAATTTCCAGGAGTGTACATCATTTGTTTATGTTAAAAAATTCGTAAATGAAGTAGGAGTTGGCCATTAGTGAGTCTTTCAGGCTCCTTTTAAACTGGTCTTTATTTGTAACTAGTGTTCCTGAGTAGTGGACCCCTTTTTGAACTAAAGTAAGTGCTTTTAAGTCCTTGTGCAGATCATTTTTGTTCCTGTTATTGTATGTATGAACGGAGCTGTTTGTTGGAGAAAGAGATATATTATTTAGGACAAATTTCATTAAGGAGTAAATATACTGAGAGGCAGTAGTTAGTATACCCAGTTCTTTGAAGAGGTTTCTACTGGACGCCCGTGAATTTACTCCACAAATAATACGTAATAAGGCGTCAGATTGTTGCAGATTTTACTGCGCTCGTGTGTGTGTGTGTGGTCTTGCAGTGTCATGCTGAGGAGAGGGTGTTCCATGCGTGGACGAACTCTTCGAATTCGTCAAACTCGATTTCAGCACGCTGTTTCTCACTCACAGACGTAGTTAGGCTACACGCATGCATGTTATACGCTGTAATTGGGAGCCCTCTACCGGCAGGTTAATCCTAACTAACCTACGACCGCAGCGGTCACCCAGGAAGTTAATCCAGTAATATGCACGACACGTCATACATCCGATATTCCGAACAGAATAAGAGAAAACGAGCCATCACTTTTCAATGCGCCCTTGCAGATAATCTAAAAGATGAGGAAATAACTGACACAGAGGTCTTGTAAGGACATTATGTGTACATTGATCCAAAACGCTGATTTGTGTAGCAGCTTTATTTTCATTGGCTATAGGCCTTTGAGCCAAAATAGGCCATAGCCAATGAATATAAAGTGACAGTAATAACAATTGCTACACAAAGCAGCGTTTTGGCTTAATGTACAGATAATCTCCTTACAAGAGATATATAACGCTGCAGGCCTAGAAGAATTTAAAATATTGATACCTATGTCATATCACATTACGGGGAACTTTCTGCGATAAAATAGCCTTTGAGCCGAAATTGACCTATAGCCAATGAAAATAAAATCACGATAATAACGACTACTACACAAAGCAGCGTTTTGGCTTAATGTACACATAATGTCCTTACAATAGATATATAACGCTACAGGCCCAGAAGAAATTAAAATATTGACACAGAGCTATTCAGGGTAAAATTTTAGTATATGACGTGACTCCAAAGTGTTTTTCTTCTTGTGGTCTTCAGTCCGAAACTTGGTTTGATGCAGCTCTACCTGCTACTCTGGCCTGTGCAAGCCTCATCAGCGACTAAGTACTGCAACCCACATCCTTCTGAATCTGCTTAACGCATTCATCTCTTGGTCTCCCTCAATGACTTTTACCCTCCACACTCCCTCCAATGCCAAACTGGTGATCCCTTGATGTCTAGCCGGCCGCGGTGGTCTCGCGGTTACGGCGCTCAGTCCGGAACCGCGTGACTGCTACGGTCGCAGGTTCGAATCCTGCCTCGGGCATGGATGTGTGTGATGTCCTTAGGTTAGTTAGGTTTAAGTAGTTCTAAGTTCTAGGGGACTGATGACCACAGATGTTAAGTCCCATAGTGCTCAGAGCCAACCTTGATGTCTCAGAATGGGTCCTGTCAACCAATCCCTTGCTCTAGTACCGTTCTGCCACAAATTTCTTTCCTCCCAGTTCTGTTCAGTACCTCCTCCTCAGTTACCTAGTCTACCCATCTAATCTTCAGCATCCTTCTGTAGCACCACATTTCGAAACCTTCTATTCTCTTCTTGTCTAAAGTGTTTAGCGTCCATGTTTCACTTCGATACATGGCTACACTCCAGCCCTTCACAAGACTTTCTAACACTTAATTCTATGTTAGATGTTAACAAATTTCTCTCTTTCAGAAACACTTTTCTGGCTATTGCCAATCTACATTTAATATCTCTCTACTTCTACCACCATCAGTTATTTTGCTCCCCAAATATCAAAATACATCTACTACTTCAAGAGTCTCATTTCCTAATACAATTCCCACAGCATCACCTGATTTAGTTCGATTACATTGCATTATTCCCATTTTGCTTTTGTTGAAGTTCATCTTATATCCTACTTTCAAGACACTGTCCATTCTGTTCAACTCCTCTTCCAGGTCCTTTGATGTCTGTGACAGAATTACAATGTCATCGGCAAACCTCAAAGTTTTTACTTCTTCTCCCTGAAATTTAATTCTTATCCCAAATTTCTCTTTGCTTTTTTTTACTACTGGCTCAGTGTACAAACTGAATAACATCGGGGACAGGTTGCAACCTGCCTCACTCCCTTCTCAACCACTGCTTCCATTTCATGCACCTCAACCCTCGTAACTGCCATCTGGTTTCTGTACAAGTTATGAATAGCCTTTCGCTGCCTGTATTTTCCCCTACTACCTTCATAATCTCATAGAGAGTATTCTACCCAAACTATCGAAAGCTTTATCTATGTCTACAAATGCTATACGCTAGGAGAGTGAAAACAAAAACTAGGCTAAAGTCGTCAGAAGGCAGGAAGAGAAAAGAGTGAACAGATAGAAGAGTACGTAGTGTAAACGAAAAACTAGTAAGGAACTGAAATTGTCACAGGTTCTTCAGGCAGACAGAGAGAGAGAGAGAGAGAGAGAGAGAGAGAGAGAGAGAGAGATCGCTTCCTTCCGCCTTCAAGTGTCAATTTGTAGAGCAAGTGTAACGAAAAGGCCTAGATTTCAACCAGTGTAGTAGGGTAATTCGCCCGCATATCGTGGTCGTGCGGTAGAGTTCTCGCGTCCCACGCCCGGGTTCCCGGGTTCGATTCCCGGCAGGGTCAGGGATTTTCTCTGCCTCGTGATGGCTGGGTGTTGTGTGATGTCCTTAGGTTAGTTAGGTTTAAGTAGTTCTCAGTTCTAGGGAACTGATGACCTACGATGTTAAGTCCCATAGTGCTCAGAGCCCTTTGAACCATTTTATTAGGGTAATTCGCACAGTGTACTTCCCAGTGACGTTAAACGGCAGTCACGGATAGCAGAATACTCGGTATGGATCACGAGGTGTACGCACAATAGCAAGGTGCGCCGCTGACGTCATAGTGAACCCACCCACCGCTCAGTAGCCCTCAAATGCCACAATGTGTTGTGCTGTAATTGCGTTTACAAGAGGAAAAAAAAGGTTGTTTACGGCGACTGAGTAAAGAGTTGAGTGGTAATTATCAGTGCATCGACAGACTTTTGGAATAAGTTCTTAGGCGAGAAATAATGGTTTGTTGCACTATCACTAACTGTATTGAAGACAACAGGTAAGAAAGTCATGTCTTCAAAATGTAATCAAGACATTCTTGAGAACTAGTTTTCCAAAGTAAGAGGACTGGGAAGATCTATGATCACCGTCTCGCCATAATGCGATCGATCAGTGAGAAATAATTTTATACTTTAAGTGCTAATATACTGGGAAACAGTCGAGATACAACTGTAGAACCATCATGTTCTGAGAAGTAAGAGACTTATTGTCCATAGGAAAGTGAATGTGGCAACAAGGAAGTTGAAGAGATTACTTGATAAGTGGGATAAATTTTTCAGAATTGTAGCGAATATGAAGCGGAAAATGTTGCAGATTTGGACAGTGTTGAGCTATTGGAGCATCATATGTTGCTTATAGAGTTAAATGCAAACACCTCAAATCAGCAGACTTACACGGTAAACTAACTGATTACGTGCATCTTTCAGGATTGCAGTGGCTTCAGGCAATTTCAAAAGGACGTCCAATAAAGCGCACTGAAAGTTTCATGGATTTGTAAATGGAAAGAGAATTTATACAATTCCTTGACAATTTTATTTATCATAAGGTTAAAGGAGGCTATAAATGAGATGTATTCAGTAATGAAGGACTTTGCTGTGAAGTGTCTTGTAAGAACTCGCCATTTCATCAGAATGAAAGCTATCAGCAAGAGGGAGGGGGGGGGGGGGAGGAAGTGGGGAATGCAGAAGTAACTAAGAGTGAACAAAGAAAAAACTAAAAAAATGATTAAAGTTGTAGCATAATTTTAGAGAATAGAAAAAGAAAACATGTTCAGACTGTTAAACAGTTTAAAGTAAAATTATAGCGGGTTTATGTGGTTTAAGCCTGTAGGATCCTCTTCCCCCAGAAAAAAACAGTCCTTCGGGGGCTTTACACCAGCACCATAGAAAAGAACACTCTAAATAATACTAAGCTTAGAAATAACAACAATAATGGATCACAGGTGGCGGATAGTGAATGTTCCGTCAGATATGGTGGACAGCAGCGAATACCGAATAAGCAGTCCCAGACCAAGGCAAAAGAAAACTAAATTAACTTTTCACCTCTCTTGTAGCAAGCGGCAAAGTGATCAGTGTCTGTTCACCAATAGTACAGCTGAAATTTAAATTCTAGAACCAGAGTGTGCTCCCTGCCGCCGTTGGATAAACAGCTGCCAGCACCAAGTCGTATACTCTTAGCTCACTTATTTGTTGCATAGTTTAATTCTTAATTTCTTTGCATGTTTTTGGGTACTTGCATTGTTTAATTCATGAATTTCGGGCGTATTATAGTATTTGAGAGCTGTAGCATCGCGTTTTTAGTACCTGAATAGTGTAAAATCGCGTAGTCTCCTTCCGCCGCCGAGCAGTGTGTCAGCAGTGCGCAAGTAGCAGCATTACTGCATTTACTAGGCAGTCTTGAATTTTAATAACCGTTTAAATTTTGTTTCGAATTGTTTGTGCTCTCTGTAGATTAGTTCAGACGTTCTTTGCACAACAGATTTTAGCATGGATAGGGACTGCAACTGCTGTGTTCGGATGCAGGCTGAGTTGGCATCCCTCCGCTCCCAGCTTCAGGCAGTGTTGGCTTTGGCCACACAGCTTGAGGCTGTTGCCAATGGGCGTCCCTGTGGGGGTCCGGATGGGGGTTTGTCGGGGACGGCCAGCTCGTCCCACGCATCCCCTGACCGGACTACGAATGTGGCTGCCGGGGATACTGCCCACATTGAGGCTGATCCCTCACCTGTGGTACAGTGGGAGGTCGTCTCAAGGTGTGGCAGGGGGTGAAAGACATTCCGGAGCGCTGAACAGAAGGCGTCTCAGGTTTGTCTGACGAACCGGTTTCAGGCTCTGTCTCCGGTTGATACTGATCTTCGGCCAGACATGGCTGCTTGTCCTATTCCAGAGGTTGCCCCTCAGTCTGCAAGATCCGGGCGGTCGCGGAGGGTGGGCTTACTGACAGTTGGGAGATCCAACGTCAGGCGCGTAACGGGGCCCCTTAGGGATTTGGCAGCAAGAGAGGGGATGAAAACCAATGTGCACTCCGTGTGCATACCGGGGGGAGTCATTCCAGATGTGGAAAGGGTCCTTCCGGATGCCATGAAGGGTACAGGGTGCACCCATCGGCAGGTGGTCGCTCATGTCGGCACCAATGATGTGTGTTGCTATGAATCGGAGGAAATCCTCTCTGGCTTCCGGCGGCTATCTGGTTTGGTGAAGACTGCCCGTCTCGCTAGCGGGATGAAAGCAGAGCTCACCATCTGCAACATCGTCGATAGGACAGACTGCGGACCTTTGGTACAGAGCCGAGTGGAGGGTCTGAATCAGAGGCTGAGACGGTTCTGCGACCGTGTGGGCTGCAGATTCCTCGACTTGCGCCATAGGGTGGTGGGGTTTCGGTTTCCGCTGGATAGGTCAGGAATCCACTACTCGCAACAAGCGGCTACACGGGTAGCAGGGGTTGTGTGGCGTGGACTGGGCGGTTTTATAGGTTAGATGGCCTCGGGCAAGTACAGAAAGGGCAACAGTCTCAAAGGGTGCGGGGCAAAGTCAGGACATGCGGGGACCAAGCAGCAATCGGTATTGTAATTGTAAACTGTCGAAGCTGCATTGGTAAAGTACCGGAACTTCAAGCGCTGATAGACAGCACCGAAGATGAAATCGTTATAGGTACGGAAAGCTGTCTGAAGCCAGAGATAAATTCTGTCGAAATTTTTACAAAGGCGTTTTAAAGGATAGATTGCATGCAACCGGTGATGGCGTGTTTGTCGCTGTTAGTAGTAGTTTATCCTGTAGTGAAGTAGAAGTGGATAGTTCCTGTGAATTATTATGGGTGGAGATTACACCCAACAAGCGAGCTAGGTTAATAATTGGTTCCTTTTACCGACCTCCCGACTCAGCACCATTAGCAGCAGAACGACTGAGAAAAAATCTGCAATACATTTCACATAAATTTTCTCAGCATGTTATAGTCTTAGGTAGAGATTTCAATTTACCAAATATAGACTGGGACACTCAGATGTTTAGGACGGGTGGGAGGGACAGAGCATCGAATGACATTATACTGAGTGCAATATCCGAAAATTACCTCGAGCAATTAAATAGAGAACCGACTCGTGGAGATAACATCTTAGACCTACTGATAACAAACAGACCCGAACTTTTCTACTCTGGAAGTGCAGAATAGGGAATCAGTGATCATAAGGCCGTTGCAGCATTCCTTAATATGGAAGTTAATAGGAATATTAAAAAAAGGGAGGAAGGTTTATCTGTTTAGCAAGAGTAATAGAAGGCAGATTTCAGACTACCTAACAGATCAAAACGAAAATTTCTGTTCCGACACTGACAATGTTGAGTGTTTATGGCAAAAGTTTAAGGCAATTGTAAAATGCGTTTTAGACAGGTACGTGCCAAGTAAAACTGTGAGGGACGGGAAAAACCCACCGTCGTTCAACAACAAAGTTAGGAAACTACTGCGAAAGCAAAGAGAGTTTCACTGCAAGTTTAAAAACCTCTCACACAGAAGCTAAACGATGTCAAAGTTGGCGTAAGGAGAGCTATGCGTGAAGCGTTCAGTGAATTCGAAAGTAAAATTCTATGTACCGACTTGTCAGAAAATCCTAGGAAGTCCTGGTCTTACGTTAAATCAGTAATTGGCTCGAAACAGCATGTCCAGACACTCCGGGATGATGATGGCATTGAAACAGAGGATGACACGCGTAAATCTGAAATACTAAACAACTTTTTCCAAAGCTGTTCCACAGAGGAAGACCGCACTGCAGTTCCTTCTCGAAATCCTCGCACAAACGAAAAAATGGCTGACATCGAAATAAGTGTCCAAGAAACAGAAAAGCAAATGGAATCACTCGACAGAGGAAAGTCCACTGGACCTAACGGGATACAAATTCGATTCTACACAGAGTACGCGAAAGAACTTGCCCCCCTTCTAACAACCGTGTACCGCAAGTATCTAGAGAAACGGTAGGTTCCAAATGATTGGAAAAGAGCACAGGTAGTCCCAGTCTTCAAGAAGGGTCGTCGAGCAGATGCGCAAAACTATAGACCTATATCTCTGACGTCGATCTGTTGTAGAATTTTAGAACGTTTTTTGCTCGCGTATCGTGTCGTTTCTGGAAATTCAGAATCTATTCTGTAGGAATCAACATGGATTCCGGAAACAGCGATCGAGTGAGACCCAACTCGCTTTATTTGTTCATGAGACCCAGAAAATATTAGATACAGGCTCCCAGGTAGATGCCATTTTCCTTGACTTCCGGAAGGCGTTGGATACAGTTCCGCACTGTCGCCTGATAAACAAAGTAAGAGCCTTCGGAATATCAGACCAACTGTGTGGCTGGATTGAAGAGTTTTTAGCAAACAAAACACAGCATGTTGTTCTCAATGGAGAGACGCCTACAGACGTTAAAGTAACCTCTGGCGTGCCACAGGGGAGTGTTATGGGACCATTGCTTTTCACAATATATGTAAATGACCTAGTAGATAGTGTCGGAAGTTCCATGAAGGTTTTCGCGGATGATGCTGTAGTATACAGAGAAGTTGCAGCATTAGAAAATTGCAGCGAAATGCAGGAAGATCTGCAGCGGATAGGCACTTGGTGTAGGGAGTGGCAACTGACCCTTAACATAGACAAATGTAATGTATTGCGAACACATAGAAAGAAGGATCCTTTATTGTATGATTATATGACAGCGGAACAAACACTGGTAGCAGTTACTTCTGTAAAATATCTGGAGTATACGTGCAGAACGATTTGAAGTGGAATGATCATATAAAATTAATTTTTGGTAAGGCGGATGCCAGGTTGAGAGTCATTGGGAGAGTCCTTAGAAAATGTAGTCCATCAACAAAGGAGGTGGCTTACAAAACACTCGTTCGACCTATACTTGAGTACTGCTCATCAGTGTGGGGTCCTTACCAGGTCGGGTTGACGGAGGAGATAGAGAGGATCCAAAGAAGAGCGGCGCGTTTCGTCACAGGGTTATTTGGTAAGCTTGATAACGTTACGGACATATTTAGCAAACTCAAGTGGAAGAGTCTGTAAGAGAGGCGCTCTGCATCGCGGTGTAGCTTGCTGTCCAGGTTTCGAGAAGTGCATCCCTGGATGAGGTATCGAATACATTGCTTCCCCCTACTTACACCTCCCAATTAGATCACGAATGTAAAATTAGAGAGATTCGAGCGCGCACGGAGGCTTTCCGGCAGTCGTACTTCCCGCCAACCATACGCGACTGGAACAGGAAAGGGAGGTAATGACAGTGGCACGTAAAGTGCCCTTCGCCACAGACCGTTGGGTGGCTTGCGGAGTATAAATGTAGATGTAGATGTAGATGTAGATGTTGAGCCCTTCTAGTCTTAACACTCTCAAGTTCATTCAGTGTGCCTACTCAACCCTACCTGATGCCAGGTACTATCATCGTGGCGCATTTTGATAATCACAATATTACCCCACCTCCAGTATTACTGGCGCAACTGGTCTTCCGGGTAAATAACATTTTCACTCTGCAGCGGAGTGTGCGCTGATATGAAACTCTCTGGTTGATTATAACTGTGTGCCGGGCCGAGACTCAAACTCGGGACCTTCGCCCTTCGCGGGCAAGTACTCTACCATCTGAGCTATCCAAGCACGACTCGCGACCCGTCCTCACAGCTTCTATTCTTCCAGTACCTCTTGTTCGCAAGGATATTTCGACACATGGCTTAGCCACAGCCTGGGGGATGTTTCCAGAATGAAATTTTCACTCTGCAGCGGAGTGTGCGCTGATATGAAACTTCCTGGCAGATCAAAACTGAGTCCAGGACCGAACGTCGAACTCGGAACCTGTGCCTTTCATGAGCAAGTGCTCTACCACAATTTTAATCTGCCAGGAAGCTTCATATCAGCGGACACTTCGCTTCATAGTGAAAATCTCATTCTGGAAACATACCCCAGTCTGTGGCTAAGCCATGTCTCCGTAATATCCTTTCTTCCACGAGTGCTACTTCTGCAAGATTCTCAGAAGAGCTTCTGTGAAGTTTGGAAGGTAGGAGACGAGGTATTGCAGAACTGACGCTGTGAGGAAGAGTCGTGAGTCGTGCCTGGAGAGCTCCGATGGTAGAGCACTTGCCCGCGAAAGGCGAAGGTCCCGAGTTCGAGTTTTAATCTGCCAGGAAATTTCGGTCTTTCGGATTCTCGGGTGGCCAGGTTAAAATGCATTGTGATTCAGCAGAGAAAGTCGGAGTCCTCTTGCTAAGTTCGAACCAAAATAAGTACATTTTTTGCAACACTTAACATACAAACACTTTTGCAACCAAGTAAACTTCATAGATTGGAAGACACATTAAGAGAACAGAAGATCCAAATTTTGGAACTTCAAGAAACACGAATGATGGACAATAACACCATGCATTTTGGCAATTATCGTCTTCTTAAAGGTAAAAGTGATAAAAGAATATTTAATAATACATCAGATCTAGGAGTTGCTTTTGCAGTTTCCAAAAGTATTTGAAATTCAATAAAGGAGGTAAAACCAATGAATAACAGAGTAATATCAATTTCTCTTCAATGCGCAAATAAATCATTTTAATTAATGCCAGTGTACGATGATGACTGTAAAAAAACAGAAGAAGTTGATGAAGCTTGGGAAACATTATAAAGCATCATCTCGAAAATTCCCTCAAACAATGTTAAAATTTTAATGGGTGATTTCAATGCTCAATTTGGTAAAGAGAAAAGACATAAGCAAACGGTGGGTGGATTTCCTTAAGAAAACGGTCTGTAGAAAGCAGGAAACGAAGATCACTGTCAAATACTGGCAACTGCATTCAGATTAGCACAGTAAACTTAGGCGTTACAGCACCATAGTCAAACCAGAACGTCTATATGGAGCAGAAACTTTAGTTTTAAGTAGAGAGAGGGATGTTGAAGAAATTCAAAAGTAAGGAAGGAAGAAAGATTATTACGAAAATATTATACCGCAGTATTACTGGTGGAGAAATTTATAGGCTGAAAAGTAATAAGGAAATACAAGAATACACAGACACACATGGTGACAAGAGAAAACGAAGACTTAAATTTTGTAAACACATTAAAAGAATGACACCCACTAGGTTGACAGAAGAAGTAGTAAAATTATACGAAAAAAGTAGTAACGCCAAAACTGAGCCAATTAAATTGATTTCAGCCATTAATGAGGATCTTAAAATAGCCAGTATAACTCAAGCAGACGTTACAGATAGAAAAACATTCTGACAAAAGATATTTGATTGAAAAGTTGGTCAGATTGAAGTTAGAAAACGGACTGGAGCACCGTGGTCTGATGAAAGAAAGAGACTTAATTCTGAAAGGATGAAACAAATTTGGACACAAAGGGAGGCCAATCATCAAAAGCGACATTGATGAATTGTACCTCACGTGGTCGTATTGCACCCATGCATGAATAATAATGATAGTAATAATAATAATAATAAAAATAATAATAATACATTAAAACATGGAAAAACTCGACTATATTCATAGTACATATGAGTTAAACATGTGTATGTCGTGTGCCTGTAGGCTTCAGGATAGTGCGACGAGGCGAGAGGATTCACCATGGCGTCACAGTTCACAGCCCTTCTGAACATGACCAGTATGGTGTATCCTACAGTCCGATTAAAATTACTTGATAGCTGACTTCTGCCACTTGCCACTACAGTGTTACCTCAACGGTTCCTGGCTACCGATCTGTTACAGGTGACACACAAACACGGCGGGTCACTTCACAAATGCTGTCAGCGTGTAATGCAGGGCAATGGTGGAAGTGACAGCCGCAAGGTATGGCGGAAATGCGAAATGATCTGCTGAGAGCTGATTTTAAGTGACCAGTGACTGAACTGAGACAGGGGACACGTTTCGTAGCCTGAAATTTAAACACTTTTCCTAAACAAACCACAACTTTGTTATGTGTAATGTATCAGAGAAAGTGATGGTATAAATTCTATGGCAGAACTATAATCATGATCGCTTTTTTCACGGCTATTAAAGCTAACCCCTACAAGTAAGCTCAAGACATAGATAGTCCAGTTCAGCGCTAAAAGCAATCATTGGTTACCTGAAACCATCATCTCATTAGCTATGGAAGCTACTGCCTTATAATCCAAAATTCTTTGGCCGCTAGATGCACAGTCTGCTAGCAAAGCATTGAGAGAGAGGCAGTGGTGGGGACCGCTCAGAGCGCTGTAGGGGAAATGCCGAGCACTGGAGGGGAAGTGCCGTTCTGAATTGAAGCCTATACTCACATTTTTTTTTTCTTTTTTGTAAATATAAGGGGGGCTCCTCCAAAACCACACTTGCAAGGTGACCATTCAGAAAGATCAACTGTCACCTCTGTTTTAATTAGTGTCTAAAAAGAATTCCGTCGAAAATGCAGCGATTTTGTTTTCGCCTGGCTTGTTAACCGTTTGTAACTTTCAGAGAAGCGTCCATGAGAGGCGAATTTCGGGTGAAACCTACACATTTCTCTGGTTGTCATATCAAAATTTTCTTCTTTTGCCAAAACACACAGGGGTTTGCACTGTTTCATCTCACTGACATGTTGTGCAGACACAAATGTAAGAGAATACTGAAATGGTGGTTTATTAAGTTTATTAAGTGAGGAATTGAGGAAAAGTAGAGTCAGAAACTTATAAGAAAGCACATCCTCGGTACTAAAAATGTCTAATGTCTTCGCATGTGTTGTTCCAAGACCCATGGCATTTCTCGTTTCTCCAGCTATCAATGTCCCCTAAAAATTACATTCTTTCACCGGAAAAGTCTGTAGTTCATGGAATAACACGGCAGATAATGAAGTTTTACATAGTAAATATATCGTAAAATACTCTCCTCTTTGAGTGCTGTCATTTAGCAACATTTCATTTCGATATCTGAAACCATTCATGAAATATGTGGATATTTCACTCTTGCGCGCATACGCAAACGAGTGCGCTACGTCAGATCAATTTTCTCAAGATTGGTGACAGATAGATACCTTTACCCAAATCTAAAAGAGTCCAGTGTGTTGGCTAAACTTCATATGCAACAACATATTATGTAATATGCATCAAACGCAAAATCATAGCGATCTATCTTTTTCATTGCACTCTTTTACGAATTCCGAGCTGTCTCTTACTATCACGTAAATATCACAATAACTATGACCATTAAAGAAATGATGGGCACATCATCGTAAACCTGTAAAGAAAAAATGATTTTTTTTACTGAATAGTTTCTGTAAAATCGTTTGAGGAAGACTGCAGGCCGCACGCCTCGATTCTGTCATCGCCAACCGCCGAAGGATGGCAAACACTTACCGGCCGCACCCTTCTGAACAAACTAATGAGGTCGTCCAGGTCGGTGGACGGAAACTGGTCACTTCTCATCGACCATCGTATCCTGCGTGACCTATACCAACCGAAGAGTCCTTGTTGGCACTTGGTTGAAGGTTATAGACGACACAGGCAGATTGCGGACGAAAAAAGAATGATCGGCAGAAAAATAAGAGCAAATAAAAAGAAGTTAGTACGATGATAAAAAATGACATGGCAAAGACCAGAAATGAAAAAAAAATCAACTGAATAAAAATGATAATCAGACTCTTTTGACTATATTTAGCGTCTTAAAGTATAACACTGAGCCAAAGGGTTGTATGTTTGACTGTGATCACCCAATCGCAATGATGAATCGTAGCCTTCAACAACTCGGTTTAACGCAATTCCGTGCGGTCCGCACCTTGTGTTTTAGTAGTTAGCTTTGCTGCCTCTGGGTAACAGTGTCCCGGGTTAGTTTCCCGGCCGGGTTGAGGGTTTTATCCACCTGGGGACGTGGTGTTCGTGTTGTCCTCATCATTTCATTGTTGTTGTTGTTGTGGTCTTCAGTCCTCAGACGGGTTTGATGCAGCTCTCCATGCTACTCTATCCTGTGCAAGCTTCTTCATCTCCCAGTACGGTCTGCAGCCTACATCCTTCTGAATCTGCTTAGTGTATTTATCGCTTGGTCTCCCTCTACGATTTTTGCACTCCACGCAGCCCTCCAATACTGAATTGGTGATCCCTTGATGCCTCAGAATGTGTCCTGCCAACCTATCCCTTCTTCTAGTCAAGTTGTGCCACAAACTCCTCTTCTCCCCAATGCTACCTCCTCATTAGTTATGTGATCTACCCATCTAATCTTCAGCATTCTTCTGTAGCACCACATTTCGAAAGCTTCTATTCTCTTCTTGTCCAAACTGTTTATCGTCCATGTTTCACTTCATTACATGGCTACACTCCATGCGAATACTTTCAGAAACGACTTCCTGCCACTTAAATCTATACTCGATATTAACAAATTTCTCTTCTTCAGAAACGCTTTCCTTGCCATAATTTCATTATCATTCGGTTAAACGGCGCTACTGCACTATAAGAAGAGTGGGAATTCGTACAGACGATGATAATCGCGTCGTTCAGCGTCTCACAAACCAAACCGCATCATCTTCATCAATGTCGTGCGAAGCTTAGCTAACGTAAGGCGGTATCTGTGGTTATGAAAACCGCGTATGTGATACTGAATCGCCTCTTGTGCGGAAATATCGAGTAGTTCCCAACATGGAGGTAATTATTGCTGAGGGGTAACATGAAATTTTGTGAGGGGCCAAAACCAAAAGATTCGATTCTGCTTCAGGCACAAAACTAAATTATATTGAAAAGGACAATACTATTATCACAATTTTGTAAGACTCTAATATTGATTATAGAAGTTATGAACCATTACTTTTTCTTTATTATTGACATTAATGAAGTGGAGGCTACAGATACCTCACAGAGTCCACCCACTAACACATATGCTGCCCTTTGCCCCGTACATTGCAGATGATAAAAGTGAGGTATATACGTAACAAATCCTAAATATGTCAAGAAAATGTCTTCTTCAAGGTGTAGATAGTACCTGCAGTAGTCCAGAAATTGCTTTATTGGTCGCTTCGAAACAGATAATTGAATTAATTGATACACGACACAGCAGCAACTACATAACGGCTACTATAGTGCTGCTCAACACACTACTGTTATTATCATCATTTTTACTGTTACATTACTGGCTGTGGTTGGATACAAAACATTAATAGCCTGAAGTCTTCAAATTTCTGACAGTTCAGAAGTATGGAATTGAGCAGTGTTTCACGAACAGAAAGTATAGTGCCCACGTTTCAGCTTGGTTGATTTTAAATTGGGTCGCAGTGTGGATGGCAAGCAAGTGCCGTAACGGAAAGGAGGAATGTAGGGGAAACATGGTTTGTAACGAGTGTCTACCCTCACTGCGGACAATTGGATTTCTTATTTGAGAAGGAGTTGTGGGTAGCACTTGCGATGCACCACGAACTCCTCGGCCATTCATTCTAACAATCCCCCCCCCCCCCCCCCCCGTGCACCTCTCCATACACACACAAACGAAATATCAATATCATTCATATTTCATCAAGAAAAGTCTTTCATTTACAGTTTAGTTCGATGCTAAAGATGGTGATAATGCAGGGGAGGGAGACAGACAACAGGGGGCGGGTTGATGTGGGGACATTTGGGGTACTAGCTAATGACTGATTTCACTGAGAGGTAATGATCTAAAAAAGGTTGGGAACCGGTGGTTTAGTTAGTGCGTCGTGTGTGAAACTTGTGTATTTCATTACCTTCCTTATGTGTGTGTGTGTGTGTGTGTTGTTTTAGGTGTGGTTATCATGTATCTGCATCTTCATCATACTCCGCAAAGCACCTAATGCTGCGTGGCGGAGGGTACTTTCGGTATCACTGTCTGATCCCTCCAGCCTTGTTCTGCTCGCGAATAGTGCGTGGGAAGAATGATTGTCGGTAAGCCTGTGCACAGGCTCTAATTTCTCGAATTTTCTCCTCGTGGTCCGTACGCGAGATGTATCTGGGGGGCAGTAATATGTTGTCTGACTCTTCCTGAAAAGTGCTGTCCCGACATTTTAATAGTAAATCTCTCTTTCTTGTAACGTCTGTCAGTGGAGTTTGTTTAGCATCTCCGTAACGCTCTCTCGTCATATAAACGATGCCGAGACGAAACGCGGAACTCTTCGTTGGATATTCCCTATCTCCTTTATCAGTCCTACCTGATAGGGATTCCAGGTTGACGAACAGTTCTCAAGAAACGACCGAACAAGCGCCTTGTAGCCGGCCGCTGTGGCCAAGCGGTTCCAGGCGCTCCATTCAGGTTGAAAATGGTTCAGATCGCTCGAGCACTATGGGACTCAATTGCTGTGGTCATCACTCCCCTAGAACATAGAACTGCTTAAACCTAACAAACATCAAACACATCCATGCCCGAGGCAGGATTCGAACCTGCGACCGTAGCAGTCGCACGGTTCCGGACTGCGCGCCTAGAACCGCGAGACCACCGCGGCCGCTTCATTCAGGAACCGCGCTACCGCTACGATCGCAGGTTCGAATCCTGCCTCGGGCATGGATGTGTGTTGGTTAGGTTTAAGTAGTTCTAAGTTCTAGGGGACAGATGACCTCAGAAGTCACGTCCCATAGTGCTCAGAGCCATTGAACTATTCTCAAGCGCCTTATAAGCCACTTCTTTCGTGACTGATTTACATTTTTACTGATTTTAAGAGTCTATCCATGAATCCTATTTCCTGTCAGGAGGGTCGCAGTTCGTAGTAATAGACGGCAAATCATCGAGTAAAACTGAAGTGATATCAGGTGTTCCCCAGGGAAGTGTCTTGGGACCTCTGCCTTTCCTGATCTATATAAACGACCTGGGTGACAATCTGAGCAGTTGTCTTAGGTTGTTCGCAGATGATGCTGTAATTTACCGTCTAGTAAGGTCATTCGAAGACCAGTATCAGTTGCAAAGTGATTTAGAAAAGATTGCTGTATGGTGTAGCAGGTGGCAGTTGACGCTAAATAACGAAAAGTGTGAGATGATCCACATGCGTTCCAAAAGATATCCGTTGGAATTCGATTACTCGATAAACAGTACAATTCTCAAGGCTGTCAATTCAACTAAGTACCTTGGTGTTAAAATTACGAACAACTTCAGTTGAAAAGACCACATAGTTAATATTTTGGTGAAGGCGAGCCAAAGGTTGCGTTTCATTGGCAGGACACTTAGAAGATGCAACAAGTCCACTAAAGAGACAGCTTACACTACACTCGTTCGTCCTCTGTTAGAATATTGCTGCGCGGTGTGGGATCCTTACCAGGTGGGATTGACGGAGGACATCGAAAGGGTGCAAAAAAGGGCAGCTCGTTTTGTATTATCACTTAATAGGGGAGAGAGTGTGGCAGGTATGATACGCGAGTTGGGATGGAAGTCATTAAAGCAAAGACGTTTTTCGTCGCGGCGAGATCTACCTGTATTTACGAAATTTCAGCCACCAACATTCTCTTCCGAATGCGAAAATATTTTGTTGAGCCCACCCAACATACGGAGGAATGATCATCAAAATAAAATAAGAGAAATCAGAGCTCGAACAGAAAGGTTTAGGTGTTCGTTTTTCCCGCGCGCTGTTCGGGAGTGGAATGGTGCAGAGATAGTATGATTGTGGTTCGATGAACCCTCTGCCAAGCATTTAAATATGAATTGCAGAGTAATGATGTAGATGTAGATGTAGAATCCTGAGTGTGGTGTCTGCTTTTCTCATTGTCTGTTTCATGTGGTTATTCCAATTAAGGTCGCTCTGGATAGTTACGCCATGATATTTTACGGCAGACGCTGTCTCGAGCTGTTTATTATCAATAGTGTAGCTGTACAGCAGTGGATTTCTTTTTCTATGTATGCGCAATATGTTACATTTCTTTTAGGGTCAACTGGCAGAGTCTGCATCATTCATGAATTCTCTGCAAGTCTTCTGCAAATTCTTACTATCTTCTGGCGTTGCTACTTTCGTATAGACAACTGCATCATCTGCGAATAGCCTTAAAGAGCATCCGACGGTTTCCACTAGATCATTTATATATATTGTAAACAGCAACACTCCTATCACACTTCCCTGTGGTACTCCGGATATTTCTTTAACATCTGTAGATTTAGTTCTGCTAGGAGCGACGTGGTGAGTTCTAACTGGAAGAAAGTCTTCAATCCTATCGCAGGTCTTCTCCGATACTTCTAGTATTTTTTTTTTCATTCATGTGTGATGAAATACGAAGGAAAGTCGGAATGAATGACAGCTTAGAAGATTTATTCTGAAAGTAAAGTGAAACATAACTCAGCGTAATCACTTGTGGCCAGGTACGTTGCCAAAGTTTATCTCCCGTAAACAACATGAAAGTAACAGGGTGGCGACTGAGGGGAGACCTACTAAGTACTCCAGGAAGCCCACCAGATGAGTCCTCATCTGGGCGAAGAGGACGCGACTTAATCCCGTGGGGCTGCATCCTGATTGGCTCCTCCGACTCCAGCTGTGTGACTGCTGCATCTCTTGTAACGCCCCTCTGTGAACACTTTGAAGTACGACGCGCTACTTCCAGTGGCGCGTTGGCACACGGTGCCCGAGAAGACGGTGGCAGCGTCTAAGGTGCGGCGACGGCGCTGGTTGAACACACCGCACAACCGAAAGAATGCCGGACAAGGAACTGGAGGTGAACCGACCAACCGTGGTGGCAGTTTGAAAACGGCGAACGGCTAGGGCGTGAAGTTGGGCGATCTGATTGGAGGAAACCAACTCCAGCGTATGAAGTTGACAACTATCGAGTAATTTTAATGAGGGTTACCCGCAGACTGCTTTCGGCGTTAGACGAGACAGGCCGCTGGTCTAAAAAATGGCGCATCACTCTTAACGCAGGGAAAA
This sequence comes from Schistocerca gregaria, assembly GCF_023897955.1. NCBI lineage: Eukaryota > Metazoa > Arthropoda > Insecta > Orthoptera > Acrididae > Schistocerca > Schistocerca gregaria. The sequence goes on along the minus strand of NC_064928.1, from coordinate 186,772,244 downwards.
CTCAAGCCATCATAATTACCCGCAGACTAGGTAAACGGGCTCCCGCTCGACAGCCACTCCTACTCAAGCTGAACGGCCAAGAACTTCCATGGCGACGAACCGCCAAATATCTAGGAATCACCCTAGACACCAGGCTCACCTGGAGGGTACACATCGAGAACTTGCGCCGTAAAGCCTGTGGTAGGATGCACATGTTGTATCCTACCCTCAACACCCACATCACTCTGTCAGCAGAAACAGGAGTCAGAACACGTTGTGGTTGTTGTGGTCTTCAGTCCTGATAATGGTTTGATGGAGCTCTCCATGCTACTCTATCCTGTGCAAGCTGCTTCATCTCCCAGTACCTACTGCAGCCTACATCCTTCTGAATCTGCTTAGTGTATTCATCTCATGGTCTCCCTCTACGATTTTTACCATCCACGATGCCCTCCAATACTAAATTGGTGATCCCTTGATGCCTCAGAACATGTTCTACCAACCGATCCCTTCTTCTGGTCAAGTTGTGCCACTAACTACTCTTCTCTCCAATTCTCTTCAATACCTCCTCATTAGTTATGTGATCAACCCATCTAATCTTCAGCATTCTTCTGTAGCACCACATTTCGAAGGCTTCTATTCTGATCTTGTCTAAACTATTTATCATCCATGTTTCACTTCCATACATGGCTACACTCCATACAAATACTTTCAGAAACGACTTCCTGACATTTAAATCTATACTCGATGTTAACAAATTTTTCTTCCTCAGAAATGCTTTCCTTGCCATTGCCAGTCTACATTTTATATCCTCTCTACTTCGACCATCATCAGTTATTTTGCTCCCTAAATAGCAGAACTCCTTTACTTATTTAAGTGTCTCATTTCCTAATCTAATTCGCTCAGCATCACCCGACTTAATTCGACTACATTCCATATCCTCGTTTTGCTTTCGTTGATGTTCATCTTCTACCCTCCTTTCAAGACACTGTCCATTCGGTTCAACTGCTCTTCCAAGTCCTTTGCCGTCTCTGACAGAATTACAATGTCATCGGCGAACCTCAAAGTTTTTATTTCTTCTCCATGGCTTTTAATACCTACTCCGAACTTTTCTTTTGTTTCCTTTATTGCTTGCTCAATATACAGATTGAATAACATCGGGGATAGGCTACAACCCTGTCTCACTCCCTTCCCAACCACTGATTTCCTTTCTTATAACTGCCATCTGGTTTCTGTACAAATTGTAAATAGCCTTTCGGTTCCTATATTTTACCCCTACTACCATCAGATTTTGAAAGAACATACTGCTCCCTTATCCGAGCCCTAATGAAGTACGCTTCTCCTGTCTGGGGTTATGCGGCACAATGGCACATCCGCAAACTCCAGTCAGTACAAAATCGAGCACTGAAAAGGGGCCGGCCTGAGTGGCCAAGCCATTCTAGGCGCTACAGTCTGGAAACGCGCGACCGCTGCGGACGCATCTTCGAATCCTCCCTCGGTTATGGAATTGTGCGACGTCCTTAGGTTAGTTAGATTTAAGTATTTCTAAGTTCTAGGGGACTGATGACCTCAGATGTTAAGTCCCATAGTGCTGAGAGCCATTTTAACTGAAAAGGGCACTAGACCTACCGATACGCTCCCCCACTGCTCACCTGAACGAAGCAGCCGGCATACCGACGCTCAACGAGCGTTTTAAAGAACTGGGCGAAAGTTTTTACACGAACACGTCCAGATTAGATAATGACCTTATAAAAAATCTAGGACGATACGACACCACAAATGACACCCAAAAACGACCAATAAGCATTCTTTGCTAATTAAGCCAGCCTACATGGCCACAGAGTAACAACACACACACTGCACCACAACATACCATAAAGCACAGACAATACCCACTGACAACATTGAGGAAATGTCTCCTAGGGTAACACGCTCCACCACTTATGCTCTCCTCGACTATGAGGAAAGCGCAATGCAGTAGTCGGGACTGTAGTATCCGTGACGGCAGCGAGCGATGGAAGAAGCATCGTGGAGACGGCCTGTGCCCTAGGGGCTGCTGCTGCAACTAGTAGGGTCCAGAGAAGCAGGGAGCGGCCGCTGTGGAGAGCTTGCCAGCTGCACCTGCAACGGCAGGAGAACAAAACAAACAGCCAGCGCGCAGTATGTCAGGCGTCAGGTGTATGTACGTACACACACACACCCCCACGCGCGCACACGTGCTGGGCGGCGCGCCGCTTACTGCGCTTTTGATGTTCACCCGGAACGCCTTCCCGCTCTCCTCTGTCAAGCACGCCGACTGAAGCCTGCCTACCGCTGCGTCGCAGCGCTTCTCACAGACTACACTGCGGAAGTACCTTCATTTGTTTACACGTCACGACAGGTACCGTGGGTGGCCTCGTTACAAAGATATACTTTGACTATCTCGAAGGCATCGGTACAGGTCTCTTTTGTCAAGAGACGAGGTATCGTTGTGATTGTTGGCAGCCATTCCAGCAGACGAATTAAAGCAGAAGCTCTATATGCGAGGGGGCACAAAGAAACGGAGTAGCCCGCTATTACACTATCAAACTGATTTGTCAAAGATTTGATCAAATATTCGCCAAATATATTTGACAAAGATCTTTGACGTGGCGCTAAAAATGGGTCTTACGCTGTCATCATATTTTTCGTCAAAGTTCTAGATGTCTGACAAGAACAACTTGTTATTAACCGCACCAGTTGCATGTACCTCAATTGCACTATGTGCACATGCGTATTCAGGGTGCCTCACGTTGTAAAGCGCCTCATTAGCTTCATATATCTCTATTAATTTTGTAGTTGTCGGAATACACCAATTGTATTTACCGGCAATGTTTATAAAAACACTACAGATGACAGAGCGCTGCAGCGATGCTAGCACTCCATGTGGTAACATGTCACATTGCAGTGAACAGAAGACAACCGACTTCTTTGATCAAATGTACAGCGAGGCCCTAGATTTGATCAAATTTATACTCTCCCCCACCTCTGTACAATAAGAATGCGGCATTTCTTTACCTCCTCTTCAATTAAAAATAAACACCTCTGTTACTAGTGGCTATGTACAGGCAAAATTAATAAACAGGCGTTGGTTGTTACTGTGTAACATCCATATTTGAAGACGTTGGTACCTAATCCTGAACTCATCAAATTTAGTTTTTACAAACTAACACACTACGTTTCTATAGCCATGCAATATTATATTTCAATTTTTTTCTGTTATATTCAAAGAGGATACTAAATATCTCTATATACATTAATTACTGTTTGGTTCACATTCTAGTGTAATATCAAATATTTTATAAGGAGTATCGTAAAAAGATGCGTTTATAGGTTAATCACCCACAAGTTAAAGATTGTTCAATCCTGAGAGACGGGAAACGTATGGCAGACGACTCAGCCTGTTATATAAGAGCTCTGGAAAACTAGCATATGGAAGAATATGGCCAAAACATCTCTCTTCATTGCCTCCAGATTTTCTTTATTTCTCACTGTCTCCCCATAGTATACCTGCAAGTTTTCTATAACAGCTACTCACAATGACACCTGAACAAAAGAGCGTTGTTTACAAACAGCAGAAATAAAAGAATACCAACTGTTGCATTCCAAGGATAGCCAACACACTTGGGAATAAAAAAAAAATTCCCAAATTGCAATTTAGGGGATATAAAGATCTAAAACACATGCAGAAAAGTGGGTGACAGAGAAGTGGACGTGGCACATAAACACATGTGGTAGGAAAATGCTCTTTAAATGCTCGAAAAAAATTTTTTCAGCAAAATCCTTTTCAGAGTACTTAAATAAAACCATAATCTATCGAAATGTGATAAAAACCGAAAATCGATTTTTTTCGACGTGAACCACGCTGTGGTCCCCGTAGTGTTCGTCTGCTGTATTGATTATCATACTCTCTCTCTTTAAGGCTTTTATCGTTCATGTGCTGTTAAATGACATTTGATGATAATGGTGATGTGTTTCTGATAAATTTTCAATGCTCTGTTAGCTTGAAACGGCATACTGCAAATTACAATACAAGCGTGTTTCACGCTTTACTTCTAAATTATTGACGGTAACAACTCACTCCCGAGAGAGCACTTTTATATGAAGGCATTAACCGTCGATACATCACGTAGTGTCGTTTGATTATTGCAATAATTTTAATAAATTCCAAGAATGACATGTGATGTTTTTTATAAATCTCCGATACGCGACCATGAAGTCTTGTGAAAGGTCCGTATCGATGCTGACGAAAGTCAATAACCGATCATTTGGTGGTCAGTATTGCGTGTGACATCCGAGGCCCACGAGAAAGATTCGGTCGTGGCGCACGTCACAGCACGTGACGCTGCAAGTCTTACGAGTGACAGCAGCCGTCTCCAGAGGGGAGCGAGGACCTACTTCAGACGAGTTAGTCTTAGGAGAACAGCCTTGCCGCAGTGGGTACACCGGTTCCCGTCACACCACCGAAGTTAAGCGCTGTGAGGCGTGGCCGGCTCTTGGATCGGTGACCATCCGGGCCGCCATGCGCTGTTGCCATTTTTCGGGGTGCACTCAGCCTCGTAATGCCAATTGAGGAGCTACTCGACCGAATAGTAGCGGCTTCGGTCAAGAATACCATCATAACGACCGGGAGAATGGTGTGCTGACCACATGTCCCTCCTAACTGCATCCTCATATGAGAATGACACGGCGGTCGGATGGTCACGATGGGCCACTTGTGGCCTGCAGACGGAGTGCGTCTGCGTCGTCTTAGTCTTGGCTCCGTGTTTAAGTGTATGCAATTTCTCGATAGCATACTACATAATTAATACCTTCAGTGGAAGTCGACTATACTGTACTCTGTTCATCGTAAGGAAAAAAAAACCTGATGTAACCATTAAGGCATGTATTATTCCGTGTTTGATTGAATCTTGTTGCATTTCGTTTCACGTGGCGCTGAAGCCAAGCTGTAACAAGTAGAGTGAAGTACGATCGCAAGGATGCATTTTGTGCTGTCTTACACGCACATAGACTGAGCGATAATGTGGGACAACAGCTTTAGCGGCGCAGCGGGACAGCACTGCCCCGCCAGCGGTCCAACTAGCCTGTAATGACATGAGCAGTTGCAGCTCAGACGTAAAAACAGACGAGCAAATATCAATATACTTTCGAATGTCACTTAAAAAAGAAATGAAATAATATTCGGCAAAACTCCAGCAGTACTGCGCGCTTCTTAGGCGAGAAGACGCAAAGCATAAAATGCTCTCGTTCTCACCTTACGTACTATTTTAATTACACACAAGAGTAATGAAAATTTCTAACCTAAACACGGGGTACTTTTTCTGAGTGAGCTGTGTGCGATGCAAAAGAATACTGCAGGGTTTTCACTGTGCTGTTGATTATTGAAGCCACTGAAGGTATTAATTACCGCCAGTCGTCTAGTAATCTCTTACCTCCTTCCATATCCGAATCCGAGAAATACGTTTCAGCTCTGGAACTGTCATCCGGTACGTTGATAATGAGTCGATCAACAATAGAATCCACGAAGCCACCGGACACCACCTTTTCTCCCTCTTCTTTTATCGCGTGCCGTTCTATATCCCGCCACTGTTCGGCCGGTGTGGCCGAGTGGTTCTAGGCGCTTCGGTCTGAAACCGCGCGACCGCTACTATCGCAGGTTCGAATCCTGCCTCGGGCATGGATGTGTGTGATGTCCTTAGGTTAGTTAGGTTTAAGTAGTTCTAAGTTCAAGGGGAATGATGACTTCAGATGTTAAGTCCCATAGTGCTCGGAACCATTTGAACCACTTTTTTGTTCGGCAGTGACATGTGAAAAAGCTGCGTACGTTAGTTCCAGTACGACTGGCAGTTTAACAGTCGTGGCATGTCTCAGGCTAAGTCCCGTAACTTGGTCGCAGATCAGTTCTGTTGGGTTCATATTGTAACAGTACAGTGGCAAATGTAAAAATGCAGCATTTGTGTGGTGTGCTCCATGCTGTGAAAATGGTTGTCTTCCATGTTTCTACGACACTTATCTACATCTGTGGTATATAACAATGGACACGGTTCTAATAAAGAGTATTTGGTCTTCCACTTTTGCCTTAAAAAATTGAATTGTTATGTTTCCTTAATTTAGACAACTTGCATCAACAGTCTTTCATAAAATATAGATAATTAAAAATTTATATTTGAAATGAAAACAGTAATTTCGCGACCAATATGTAATTAGAACCAAGCCGATGTGCATTATTCACAAAAAAATTTATGATGAATTTTAAAATTACGAGATGTAGGCATATCAAATTGAACGATAAAAAACAATGATGAGACGAGATTTCAACCAGCAACCAATGAACTCTAGTAGAGTTTCAGTCAATTACGCCTCCGATTCCGCTACGTTCAAAAATGTTTCAAATGGCTCTAAGCACTATAGGACAACGTCTGAGGTCATCAGTCCTCTAGACTTAGAACTACTTAAACTTAACTAACCTAAGCACACCACACACATCCGTGCCCGAAGCAGGAATCGAACCTGCGACCGCAGCAGTCGCGTGATTCCCAACTGAAGCGCCTAGACCTGCTTGGTCACAGCGGCCGGTCATCTCGCTACGTGTCTTGTATATATTTGCATCAGCTGAATCTGATACAGTCCCACGGAAAACTTCTAAGCCGACTATCTCTGTAATTTTATGAAAAACATTAAGAAGAACCTACTTCTCGGCAATTTTTAACCGCGTTCCACAGGCGTATTAGACTACTGTAACGTTCTATGGAAGCACGCATCCAAAGTGAAAGTTAAAAGAGCATTTCGATATATAATGCTCACTGTAACAAATAATTTACATGCAATTTCTGTTAGTTGAATTTCAAAAGGACACTTAATTTTGCGAGGAAAAACATAATTATGAATTTTGCTATTATAAATGATTATTCAACGAGCGTGAAATACTATCTGTGGTGGAGGATGTGAAAACCGCCACAGAAGAAATGATATATAATTAAAAATGACTGCGACTGTGCAAGAAGTAGTTAAGATATAAACAGGCAATATATTGAATAGAATCGCTTGTCTTCTGCATAGAGTAAATATCTCTGGAGTGAGCATTGAATTCTGCGCATGTTGTCATCATTAAACCAGGATTGTCACGCGTTTTCGGGACTTCGCTACGCGTGTGCTTTCCGCAGAGTTTGAAGTGTATAATATCAAGAGTTTTTGTTGTGTATTCACCGTTAGTTGATAGTGTAATAGCGATGGTGATTTACTGTTGTTGCTACGGATGCAAAGAAAAATATGTGAACGGAGGGATAGTAACTTTTCATGGGTACATACCATGTAGCTCTAATTATAGTTATCACATTAGTAAGAGACACTGCATATGTTTAAAAATTTCGAGATGCATTATAATTAAGGCTTGATTCTGTAGACCTATTTTCATACAATTTTATGACTATATAATAGATATTACCGCTGGTACAAAAGCTTACAAAAATCGCTTCCTCTCGTGAATTTGCTAGTGGAGCAGGAAAGGGAGTTGTTAGTTGTTTCAGCAAATACCATCCTCCATGCATTTATCAGTGACTTGTCTATTATGTATATAAATCTGAAAGTCGGGAGACAAATTCAATAGAGTGGGAGTCTGTAATTGTCTTCGTATAATATGTGTGTCAAAACCTTTTTGTTTATTACCATATAAAGTTACAGCAGGAGACCATGTTATGTGTGTCTACGACATGGAGAATGATTATGTGTGATTTATATTTTAGTTTCCCGAAGGATGAACAACGAGTAAAGATGTGGCTCCAGAAAATAAGGAGGAGTAATTTTGTCCCCACAAAATATTCCAAAGTATGTTCAAAATATTTTGAAGAGGAATGTTTAGTCACAGAAAAATTTGGACCTGTGTGGCTGAAGGCAGCTAATCAAAGTACACATTCATCTTCCTTGGTGTATTTTACCTTCAATTTATTTGCTTCACCATTTGATTAAGAAGCGTAAAATATTAGTAAACATGTCCTCAAACTCTTTCATTTGTGTCACTTTCCACTTCCCTTAATGGTGCTATATGGGTTGACTATTACATGACCAACTGTAATTGCTTTTCAGTACATTTATTCTCCGACCGCCTTTCTGCCCCCCCCCCCCTTCGTACTCAGTCTACTATTTATTTAATAAACTGGGAGCAAGTACATAAAATGCGTTAAATAAATACTTCAAAGTGTCACCGGTAAGAAAAACTGTACTTTAGGTCACAAAAACGAGAAAATAAATACGCAGAAATAGCAGAAAAAAGGACGAATTAGCAGGGATGTAATCGCTAATGTGTGGCAAATTCGGTGTTTTTCGGATACTTGAAAAAAGTACTAGCGTACTGTCAAGTCGTTTTGCAAGACTATCACTGCAAAAATGTATGTCAGGTTCTGTAATACTATAAAGTACCGTATCATACCGAAAACTACCAAAAATCGAGTGCATCTGAACTGTGACACCTATCGCAAAGAAGCAGAATGCAATATCACTTGCCCTTAAAAGTTACGTAGCTGGTTTATTCCCGGTATCAAATGGATACTGTTGAAATGTCTGCGCAACATATACAAATAATCCACGACACGTACGAAAAGAATCCGTCTGTACTAGGGATGTAGTGACATTCTAAATATACAGGGCGCTATACGGACAAACACAGGACGTCCCGAGAACACGTGACGAGGACGGCAATGTATGTTGAAAACACCAAATCTGTTCTGCGCATGTGAACGTTCACTCCAGAGATATTTACCCTATGGTCTTCTGCACGGGCTGAATGGGAGAGGAACTCGTGACATTGCATTAAGCTCTTAGGTAGTCTTCATTTGTCATAAGTCGATGATCGACGCCATTTGTAACTGGGATTGTAAAAAGTGTGTAAAGATTTTAATTGTTTCTGTTATAATATATTTATCTAGTAAAATATGTTTGTCACAATTGCTCAAAGTTAGCACCGGACATTACCCATTTTATTTAAGTAATTTCATCATTTTATTGGATATCGCTGGCGGTGCGGAACTGCGCCGCGAGCAAGCAGTCTGCAGCAGCGGCAGATTTAAATATACGGTCGCAATAACGACCACATCCTAAAAAGGGTACAGTTAGAGGTGAGGGAAAATAATGAAGTGTTTCTTTTCACAGCATTCCAGACGCAGAATAAAAAGAGATAGTAGATTTTATCATTCACAGGTGGATACAAGCTGCAGCTTTTGTAAATTTTCATTCAAAAAAGTGATAAATTCTGAACATGTCGTAAAGTGTATTTAAAAGTGGATAATTTTCATGAGAACTTAGCACTATAAAAAAAAGAAGACATATTCATATAGTAAAGACAGTCTTATGCCTCAAAGCTAGTCGGGGTATATCCAGTTAAACAAAAATCCACTGAAACGTGAAAATGTTTGCTAAGTTCGATGGATAATAATATTTTCATTCTTGCATAAACTGCTTTAGTACTTGAATAAAAGTAAAACTTGAATCATTATTTTGGAATATTTAAAGAAATTTATTTTTATTGATCTGCAACAGAATATTTCCTACGTAAAGTAATAATCAGAGATGAAATATTTATTGCAACCTTTCATTTCTCATGACCATCTATGCACATGTTAAGTTCAATCTCAACGGTTTCCCAGTCAAATTAAACGCAAAAAGCAAAGAAGGTTTAAAACCAGACGGTCGACTCCCGAATAATTAAAAGGGACAGAATCACATTAAAGTACGGAACAGCTAGTACTCTCAGCTATTTTGATACTGCGCACCAACAGCACGTCAATCAGAGTCAACAGTGCATAGGCTATGACTGTACAAGATGTTTGACATGAAAACTACATTGTTAAAGCGTAATTGAGACAAACGTTGATGGCTGTTAATAAATTTGAAGACCTTAAAGTTTTATTTAATGTAACTTAGTAATAAACAACTGGCCGTTAAAATTGCTACACCAAGAGGAAATGCAGATGGTAAACGAGTATTTATTAGGCAAATATGTTATACTAGAACTGACATGTGATTACATTGTCTCGCAATTTGGCTGCATCGATCCTGAGAAATCAGTACCCAGAATAACCAACTCTAGCCGTAATAACGGCCTTGATACGCCTGGGCATTGAGTCAAACAGAGCTTGAATGGGCGTGCTGCCCATGCAGCTTCAACGCCATACCACAGTTCATCAAGAGTAGTGACTGGCGTATTGTGACGAGCCAGTTGCTCGGCCACCATTGACCAGACGTTTTCAATTGGCGAGAGATTTGGAGAGTGTACTGACCAGGGCAGCAGTCGAACATTTTCTGTATCCAGAAAAACCCGTACAGGACCTGCAACATGCGGTCGTGCATTATCTTGCTGAAATATAGGGTTTCGTTGGGATCGAATGAAGGGTAGAGCCACGGGTCGTAACATATCTGAAATGTTACGTTCACTGTTCAAAGTGCAGTCAATGCGACGAAGAGGTGACCGAGATGTGTAACCAATGGCACCCCATACCATCACACCGGGTGATACGCCAGTATGGCGATGAGGAATACACGTTTCCAAAGTGCGTTCACAGCGATGTTTCCAAACACGGATGCGACCATCATGATGCTGTAAACAGAACCTGGATTCATCCGAAAAAATGACGGTTTGCCATTCATGCACCCAGGTTCGTCGTCGAGTACACCATCGCAGGCGCTCCCGTCTGTGATGCAACGTCAAGGGTAACCGCAGCCATGGTCTCCGAGCTGATAGTCCATGCCTCTGCAAAAATCATCGAACTGTTCGTGCAGATAGTTGTTGTCTTGCAAACGTCCCCATCTGTTGACTCAGGGATCGAGACGTGGCTGCACGATCCGTTACAGCCATGCGGATAAGATGCCTGTCATGTCGACTGCTAGTGATACGAGGCCGTTGGGATTCAATACGGTGTTCCGTATTACCCTCCTGAACCCACCGATTCCATATTCTGCTAACAGTCATTGGATCTCGTTCAACGCGAGCAGCAATGTCGCGATACGATAAACCGCAATCGCGATAGGCTACAATCCGACCTTTATGGAAGTGGAAACGTGATGGTATGCATTTCTCCTCCTTACATGAGGCATCACAATAACGTTTCACCAGGCAACGCCGGTCAACTGCTGTTTGTGTATGAGAAATCGGTGGGAAACTTTCCTCATGTCAGCAGGTTGTAGTGTCGCCACCGGCGCCTACTAATCATTTGCATATCACAGCATATTCTTCCTGACGGTTAAATTTCGCGTCTGTAGCACGTCATCTTCGTAGTGTAGCAATTTTAATGGCCAGTAGTGTATCTAATACATAAGTAGCACCTACTTCTGAGAGCGTAACAGCACCAGTTGTCGGGTGCTACGGCTTCTGACCAATCGGCGCGTTTGTGTTTGTTTACATCTGGTTTATTCTTACGATGAACGGAGCGTAGTGCAAAAAAATGGTTCAAATGGCTCTAACAAGGGAACCTCCCCATCGCACCCCCCTCAGTTTTAGTTATAAGTTGGCACAGTGGATAGGCCTTGAAAAACTGAACACAGAACAATCGAGAAAAAAAGGAAGAAGTTGTGTGGAACTATGAAAAAATAAGCAAAATATAAAAACTGATAGGCAGCATCGAGGATAGTTTTAGTTATAAGTTGGCACAGTGGATAGGCCTTGAAAAACTGAACACAGAACAATCGAGAAAAAAAGGAAGAAGTTGTGTGGAACTATGAAAAAATAAGCAAAATATAAAAACTGATAGGCAGCATCGAGGATAGTTTAAGCTCAGAACCGCCGTGGTCTCGTGGTTAGCGTGAGCAGATGCGGAACGAAAAGTCCTTGGTTCAAGCGTTGCCTCGAGCGAAAATTTATTTTCGCAAAGTTTGATCTGTCCGTTTGTTCATTGACGTCTCTGCTCACTGTAATAAGTTTAGTATCTGTGTTTTGCGACGGCACCGCAAAACCGTACGATTAATGGAACCGAAAACATTTGATCGCAAGGTCATAGGTCAAACGATTCCTCCATAGGAAAACACGTCTGATATATTCTACACGGCATGTGCGTTACATGATAGGAATATGTTGTCGACCCACCTAACTTGTACACTTGGCGAATGGGTAAAAAGATTCTTCTACCTTCCCGATTTAGGTTTTCTTGTGGATGTGATAATCACTCCCAAAAAAGTGATGAAACATAAGAGTTTGTCATATAAACTGCAACAAATGAGTTGTCTGATAATGAAGAAAGTAAAGTTTTCACTCGAGGGAAGACTTGAACCAAGGACTTTTCGTTCCGCAGTTGATCACGCTAACCACGGGACCTCGGCGTCCTGAGCTGACGATCTCCTGGATGATACCTATCTTACGCGTGGACTACTCACTTTGTATATTTTGCTTATTTTTTCATAGTTCCACACAACTTTTTCCTGTTTTCTCGATTGATCTGTGTTCAGTTTTTCAAGGCCTATCCACTGTGCCAACTTATAACTAAATCTGAGGGGGTGCGATGGGGATGTTCCCTTGTAAGCACTATGGAACCTTTACATCTGAGGTCAGTCCCCTACACTTAGAACTACTTAAAGTTAACTAACCAAGGACATCACGCACATCCATGCCCGAGGCAGGATTCGAAGCTGACTGTAGCAGCAGCGCGGTTCCGGACTGAAGCGCCTAGAACCGCTCGGTCACAGCGGCCGGCGCAGCGTAGTGCGATGTCATTAGTTCGTTGCAGGGCCCGAGTATCTCGTTGGTCCCGTGTGATGTCAAAAAGACAACACGTTTACATGGAGTGTTGCGAGACTAGTGTTACCCTAGTGGTGAGGAAAGGGGTGAGGCCGGGAGCGCGCTACCTGTTACATGTGATCCCCCGGCGGCCGCCAGCTGGGCTGCGGCACTACGGCTGTCGATATCCGCGGGCCGACTGGGGTCCGTCGCGTCGCAACGCATCGCCTGCTGGCCCGCCGGGCGTTTTCCGCTGACGGTGCGTCAGATTACGACGGCGGCGCTAAAATTACCCCGCGATGACAGCCGCCACAGCCGGAGGCCGTGGGCCCTGACCGACATTCTCCGCGCACAACACGGCCGCGGCGCGTCTGCTCACAGCTGATCTCCCGCGTGGCCAGGCAGCTGTCACACGGAGCGTATTTCCGAACGGAAACGTTGCGGTTGTCTAGTTCAGCGAACTGCTGAACGCTCATAAACTTGTGGTGGTGGTGGTTAGTGTTTAACGTCCCGTCGACAACGAGGTCATTAGAGACGGAGCGCAAGCTCGGGTTAGGGAAGGATTGGGAAGGAAATCGGCCGTGCCCTTTCAAAGGAACCATCCCGGCATTTGCCTGAAACGATTTAGGGAAATCACGGAAAACCTAAATCAGGATGGCCGGAGACGGGATTGAACCGTCGTCCTCCCGAATGCGAGTCCAGTGTGCTAACCACTGCGCCACCTCGCTCGGGATAAACTTGTGTATACGGTACGTGCACGCATACTACACTACGAGGTCGGTGATGTCCAAGAATGATTTCCTATCTAAGTTGGAGGGCTCCAAACGATACATATCGAACGTGCGATAGTAAATCGATTATGGAAGTCTCGTGGCGCCCGTTATGATAAATTATTTGTGATCGTCATTTTTGCCACCTTTGCGTTGTTTCCTCAGTTTACATTACATTCCCGCCGAAACTGTTTGTGAGTCCATTGGGGCCGGCCGCGGTGGTCTCGCGGTTCTAGGCGCACAGTCCGGAACCGTGCCACTGCTACGGTCGCAGGTTCGAATCCTGCTTCGGGCATGGATGTGTGTGATGTCCTTAGGTTAGTTAGGTTTAAGTAGTTCTAAGTTCTAGCGGACTAATGACCACAGCAGTTGAGTCCCATAGTGCTCAGAGCCATTTGAATTTTTGACTCCATTGGGAAATCGACACGGTTTCTCTTCATAGCGAGTGTAATGTGTGCTGCTTCTCAAGTTTCTTCTGCCGGTTGCCTCACATGGAAAACTCGAATTCCGCGCATATCCAGCATAGACAAATGTTTGACTTTTGGCCGGAAATATAGACTTCTGCCGGACGAGGAAGGAGGAGGAAATTAGTGTTTAACGTCCCGTCGACAACGAGGTCATTAGAGACGGCCGGACGAGGAAAGGTGGGACTTTGTTGACTGAGGTGCTGCGAAGTCTGTGAAACTCCGTAAGAGGAGTGTGGACATTGAGATTCCGTTGCAATTTCATTGCGGGCTTTGCGGGAAGCGAACCAGCATCAGGAAAAATGCGTGGTTCGAGTCCTCCAAATTATCGACTCAGACGAGAGTAATTCTTGTGTCATGCTGGATTCGAGATTATACGTTACAAGCCACAGCATCAGAAAATGAGTTATCGGCAAATACCGTGTGTGACTACTTCGGTTTTTGCCGAGCAGTGTGCTACGTTATAGTGATAGATGATAGTGTGCCAATTGGTGTACCGAATAGAATAGTAGAAGTAGACAAATCTCATATTGCTAGCGAAAGAATCAGAGAGGACGACCTTGTAAAAGTGAAGTAGATCATATTTGGGTTTTTGATGGGCTAGAAAGGGAGTCGCGCAAGTGTTTCGTTGTGAGGGTACTGTCCCGAGACAAGGTGACTTTAGTCGGTCTCATAAAACATTTCATACTGCCTGGAACAAAAGTCAACACAAACGCTTTTCAGTCGTACCAGACTCTCAAAGCTGAAGGGTTCGAGCATGAATTCGTGTACCGCTCTTTGGAGTTTGTCTCTTCATATGACGCCAGTGTCCATACCCAGAATATAGAACGGCTGTGGAAGTCTGTGAAGGGTACCATAAAAAGAGAAGGGCGTCCAGGACAGGGGGACGAACTGTTTTTGTTACACTACCTATACTTTCACAACTTGCGTTTGCAGGGGAAAGTCGACGCATGCAACACTCTGCGGATATTCCTGCGCGATATTGGCAGAGTTTATCCTGGGTACGAGAAAAAAATAATTGCCCCTGCAGCTTATAGATCACACGGACTGTCACTAGATGATAAAACCGACGACGAGTAAGGTAAGTCGTCTCCTTTGAATTTACAAGTGCCTCTAACACTTTTCTTTTGTCGTTGCTGTAGTGACAACTTGAAACATACTCGTAACGCGCGCCACGAGACTTCCATAATCGATTTACTATCGCGCATTCGATATGTACCGTTTGGAGCAATCCAACTTCGATAAGCAATCATTCTTGGAAATTATCAAGAGGTCTGTTCAAAAAATTTCGTAACTTTCTCCACAAAATTTTTCTTCGCTCACATTTTACTTATTGTGCATTGTCTCGAAACACTCTCCTCCACAACTGATACACAACTCCCAACGTCACTTCCGGAAGCAGCCTTTGTACACCTCATGCTGGATCGCGCGGAGCGCCGTCTGCGAATTTTCTTTTATCTCGTCTATCGTTGCAAATCTTCGTCCTTTCAACGGGGTCTTCGACTTTGGAAATTAAAAAAGGAAAACGCCCGGAGGGGCCAGGCCTGGAGAGTACGGAAGAGAGGTTGGTTCGTTGACTTGGGGGAGGGGACCAAACAGCAAGGTCACCGTTCCCGTGTGATCGGGGAAGGATGGAGAAGGAAATCGGCCATGCAGTTTCATTACGAGCAACTTAAATTGTAAAGACTACATAGATAATATTGTGGGGAAGGAGAAACAAAGACTGCGCTTTGTTGGCAGAACACTTAAAAGATGCGACAAGCTCACTAAAGAGACAGCCTACATTACACTTGTCCGTCCACTGCAGGAACAATGATGGGCGGTGTGGGATCCTTACAGTATTAGTATTGATGTTCAAGAGAAAAAAATAGAGATTATAACAGTAGTACAATGATAATTATAACAATAAAAATAATTATAACAATCAAGAATAATAATGATAATAATAATAATAATAGTAATGACTATGTATATGAAAGTAAACATACTTTTCTTTTGTGAATGTCAGTCCTATTGTTATGTGGGAATTTTCTCTTTATGTTCTTGCAGCTTGTGAGTTATTCTCATCGAGCAGAGACATAAGACGAAAGAATGGGGTGAAAGAGATATGTAAGAGGTACATAGGTTAGAGGAAGAGGATCGACGGAAGACATCGAAAAAGTGCAAAGAAAGGCAGCTCGGGTTGGGTTGGGTTGTTTGGGGGAGGAGACCAGACAGCGAGGTCATCGGTCTCATAGGATTAGGGAAGGATGGGGAAGGAAGTCGGCCGTGCCCTTTCGAAGGAACCATCCTGGCATTAGCCTGGAGGGATTTAGGGAAAACACGGAAAATGTAAATCAGGATGGCTGGACGCGGTTTTGAACCATCGTCCTCCAGAATGCGAGTCCAGTGTGCTAATCACTGCGCCACCTCGCTCGGTACGGAGAATGAGGCAGCACAGTGATTTCGTCTTTTGTGCAATAGTCACGCACCAACAAGGATGAATGAGCGGGTGGGTTATTGTGATGCAAGAACCATGAATTGTCTCGTCATATTTACTGCCGTTTCCTTCTCACATTTTCTTGCAGGTGTCGCAACACGTCGCGGTAGTACCATTGTAAGTAGGCTGTTTAGGTTTTTTTATTGGTAACGCCGCCTCCACGTAGCGCTCTGTATGAAAATCACTGGCTGTGCCGTGTGCAGTCTGTGGCTGGTTTGCATTGTTGTCTGCCATTGTAGTGTTGGGCAGCTGGACGTTAACAGCGCGTAGCGTTTCGCAGTTGGAGGTGAGCCGCCAGCAGTGGTGGACGTGGGGAGAGAGATGGCGGAGTTTTGAAATTTGTAAGAATTGGTGTCATGAACTGATATATATATATATATATATATATATATATATATATATATATATATATATATATATATATATATATAATGACTATTAAGGTAAATACATTGTTTGTTCTCTATTAAAATCTTTCATTTGCTAACTGTGCCTATCAGTAGTTAGTGACTTCCGTAGTTTGAATCTTTTAGTTAGCTGGCAGTAATGGCGCTCGCTGTATTGCAGTAGTTCGAGTAACGAAGATTTTTGGTGAGGTAAGTGATTTGTGAAAGGTATAGGTTAATGTTAGTCAGGGCCATTCTCTTGTAGGGATTATTGAAAGTCAGATTGCGTTGCACTAAAAAAATATTGTGTGTCAGTTTAAGCACAGTCGTGTATAATTGTTCTAAAGGGACGTTTCACCATCGATTAACAGTTTGTCCCTTTGGCACGAATTCATGATGAACTAATCCTTAAAAATGAAAGAAAACTATCACCATGGCTTTGAAATTTGGCCTGACCTGACGCTATTCTTTTGATGTTGGAAAACCTTTCCCGATCCATTGTGAAGACTGAAACTTGGTCTAACATCATGACCGTGGAACCGTGTCTCATCACCAGTTAAGATCTTATTCTTATTTGCGCGATCCAAAAGATGATCACAGTTGCGAGTCGAAGGTGTTCCTGGCCTTAAATCATGAGCCGTGGGACGTACTTGGCGGCAACACCATTCATTCCAAGATGGTGTATGAGGATTTCATGACAAGATCCAAGTCAAATGTTACGTTCTTCTGTAGTCTCTCGGACAGTCGGTCTTCGATTGTCACGCACAGTTTCGTTGACGTTCCCGACAGGAGCGTCGTCGGTAGACGTCGAAGGGCGTCTTGAACGGTGGTCATCTTTAGCTTCCTACCGGCCATTTGCAAACCGTGTGAACCATTCCTAATACCGAGTATGGCTCAAGCAGTCCTCACTGTAGGCTTCCTGCATCATTTCGTGTTTCTCTGTAAAGGTTTGCCGGCCGGTGTGGCCGAGCGGTTCTAGGCGCTTCAGTCCTGAACCGCGCGACCGCTACGGTCGCAGGTTCGAATCCTGCCTCGGGCATGGAAGTGTGTTAAGTCCTTAGGTTAGTTAGGTTTAAGTAGTTCTAAGTCCTAGGGGAGTGATGGCCTCAGATGTTAAGTCCCATAGTGCTCAGAGCCATTTGAACCTTTTTTTTTTTTTGTAAGGGTTTCATTGAGATTCGCGAAAAATCTAATGCAGACGCTTTGTTCCTCTAACTCTGTCATCTCAAAATTCGCAAACTACGAGACGCAACGCTCTACTCAATGCAGCACTGAACAGTAACTAACAGACATACAACAATGAAACTTCGGCGTTACACATTAAATACAGGCGTGTGCAAAGATGCCAACCGCATTTCGCTGCAACACACTATGGGCGCGAAATTACGAACGTTCCGGAATTTTTTGATCAGACTTCGTACACAGGTTGTTCCACTATTCATCTTAGACACTTCTAGAGGTTTTACACGAGAGTTACGAGGTCGCGTTTTACATAGGGACCCATGTCCAGAAACGTTATCCAACGGCGCTACAGAACGTCAGACTTACAGGCGCTGACCCTTAAAAAGGTAGGTGTACATACAGAGCTATTCCATGACGATATTACAAATGTTCAAGGAAAATGGAGCAGGATAAATGTATCTGTTTGAGGTAAGGATCCCCGTACCGGAACGAATGAGTCAAAAGTTACAAATGAAAACCGTTCTGATACCTCTGACCGTAGAATACATGTACCGGTACCATTGTTGCTGCTGCCGAGCGGAGTGGCCGCGAGGTCTAAGGTGCCATGTTACGGATTGCGCGGTCCCTCAAGCCGGAGGTTCTAGTCCTCCCTAGGGTATGGGTGTGTGTGTTGTTCTTAGCATAAGTTAGTTTAAGTGGTGTGTAAGTCTAGAGATCGATGACCTCAGCAGTTTGGTCCCCTAGGAATTCACACACATTTGGACATTTTTTTCAAAAATGGTTCAAATGGCTCTGAGCACTATGGGACTCAACATCTGAGGTCATCAGTCCCCTAGGACTTAGAACTACTTAACCCTAACTAACCTAAGGACATCACACACATCCATGCCCGAGGCAGGCTTCGAACCTGCCACCGTAGCGGTCGCGCGGTTCCAGACTGTAGCGCCTAGAACCGCTCGGCCGCTCCGGCCGGCCAAACCTTAACAGCTTGTGTAGTTTTGGAGAAATATGTTGACAGTGTTGACCGGAATATATTCTTCGAAATTCTGACGGTAGCAAGGATATAATACAGGGAGAGAAAGTTAATCTGAAACCTGTATGGAACTAGACTGCAGGGAATCAGAAGTGTCCCCCGTGTTATTCAGTCTACATGTTGGGCAAATTCTGAACGAGTCAAAGAAGAAATTTGGAAATTTGTAATTCTATCACAGATGGCAAGGAGCACTTGAGCGTAAAGAGGTTAACATATGAGCATCAACGAAAGCGAAAAATATGTAATTGATATTAACTGAATTAAATCATAAAAAACTGAGGGAAATGAGGAATGGAGGCAGTTAAAGTAGTAGTAAAGTAGTTTTCTTATTTGAGCAGCAAAACAACAGATGATGGGTGAAGTAGAGGGGACCTAAAATAAATCTTGGCAGTAGCAAGAAAAACGTTAGAGGGGAAGAGAAACTGATTAAAACAGAATGTAAAGTAAGGTGTCAAAAAGCATTTTTATAAAGGTATTTTTCTGGGGTGTGGCGTTGTATGGAAGAGAAACGTGGTCGACTATGAGCGCAGACAAGAATAGTGGTGCTACAGGACAATGCTAAAGATTAGATTTGTAGACTGCGTAGCTAACGACGACGTATTGAACCAAACTGGCGAGAAAAGAAAATTATGGAGCAAATCAACTAAAAGGATTGGATTGTTTGGGGGAAGAGACTAAACAGTGAAGTCATCAGTCTCATCGGATTAGGGAAGGACGGGGAAAGAAGTACGCCATACCCTTTCAAAGGAACCATCTCGGCATTTGTCTGGTGTGATTCACGGAAAACCTAAATCAGGATGGCCGGACGCGGGATTGAACCGTCGTCCTCCCGAATGCGAGTCCAGTGTGCTAAACACTGCACCACCTCGCTCATCAACTAAAAGATGAATACAGTTGACAGGACACATCCTGCGACGTATGTGAATTAAAAAAACAAAGGCCTGAGACGTGAAGGTGTTGTGGTATGGAGGGAAATGTAAGAATAAATATTAAAATTGGAGATCAAATTCAGACCACAGTAAGCAGATTCAAATCGATGTGGGTTGCAATACTTATTCTGAGATGAAGACGCTCGCGCAGGATAGAGTAGCATGGAGACCTGCATCAAACCAGTCCTTGGACTGGAGACCACGACAACGCAAATATCCTGAGGAGAGGATACAAAATCGGCGTCTTCATCTTCATATATAGGATTAGGCGTCCAGCTGCAGGGTATTTTAGAAACATTTATCCGATTTCACAATACTGTATATTCCACAGGAATGAAGATAGAAACTTGAGCTAAATTTTAAGTTATACAATGACTGCCAGATTTTTATTTTCCAACGAACCGTCCGATTTTATAACAATTTAAGGCAAATCCTTAGGATCCTGTTAGGTCCACGAAAAGCTATTGGCGGTTGGAACTCACGAAGTAACGTTGAAATTTATCGATCCACAGAAGTGATATGAAGCCATCGCAAGAAAACTGGTAATTTTTGGACAATAATATCCAATGCCAGGCAGTAAATTATCCAAAAGGCACTCTACATGTTTTTGGAATACGAGGGCTGTTCAATAAAGAATGATCATAGTTTTTTGGCAACATACCTTCACTCATCCTCATAATTTTGATAGTCCTTCTCAAAGTAGTCTCCCATGAATGCATTGCAATTGTGCCAACGATTCTACCAGTCTACAAATACATGATGGAAACCATTTTTTAGAGGTCATTCAAAATCGCCTCGCAGCCTTCACCACTGCTTCTGATGCTTGATAATGCCTCCCACGAAGGCGTTTTTTCATGATAGGAAATAGAAAAATGTCACATGGGGCTAAATCCGGACTATATTGAGGGTGAGGGATGCACTTCACGTTGTTTTTTGCAAGACATTCAGCAACTACATTGACAATATGCGGCCGCACATTATCGTGGTGGAGCATCGAGACTGCTTCACAGAGATGTGGTCTTTTGCGCCTAATATGGATATGCAATGTTTTCAGGACATCCCTGTAGTATTGTCCAGTTACTGATGTGTGTCCAGGTACAACATGCTAATAAACCATTCCATGAATATCAAAGAATGAGATGACCATAACTCTCCCAGCAGAGGCAACGAGACATCACAACAACGTTTCACCAGGCAACGCCGGTCAACTGCTGTTTGTGTATGAGAAATCGGTTGGAAACTTTCCTCATGTCAGACGTTGTAGGTGTCACCACCGGCGCCAACCTTGTGTGAATGCTCTGAAAAGCTAATCATTTGCGTATCACGGCATCTTCTTCCTGTCGCTTAAACTTCACGTCTGTAGCACGTCATCTTCGCGGTGCAGCAATTTTAATGGGCCGTAGTGTAGCTCCTGTAAATTTTCTGTAACTCTTCCATCGTTTCCTTGCGATCTTTGCGGGGGAAGGTGGCCGCATGAACAAGATGTCTCCTCGAGCGGGTTATGATGATGATGATGATGATAATGATGATGATGCTGATGATGATGATGATGATGTAGCGATCGTCCCTCTTTCCCAGTATGAGTGCAGACAATTTCTGTAAGCTGTTGTGCAACACTACCACGTGTTTCAAGTCCTCATTCTCACGTGACGTAAGTCTCCTCTGCGACAACAAGACGAAAACAATGTGTCTTGTTGTGTTGGGAACTGTCGCTCGCAGAGGTGTTTACATAATTGCCTAATTGGAGGAAGTCGCCGACGTCCAGTGTCTGACGTATGGCAGTGTGAACAGTGGCTACTTGTTCACTGAGCGATTAGCACGCCTTGTAACCAGCAACAGTTTTACTACAGTCGGCATGTTTGTAGTTAGAGATTCCGCTACTGTGCCAATAATTAAAACTTATTTTGCTGTCACAGCCGCACATTATTTTTTTAATGATATGACTAGTTCCCGAGTAGCGTGACCCGCCACATTTAATAGTACACAGACAAGAGGGCATCACGACATTCGTCGTCGGATTTCCCCTCTATTTTAAATGACAGTTCGCCGACTGTGGTATTTTTTTTACTGTTTTGCGTAATTTTAGATTCCTTTCCTAAATATTTTGGGCGATGAAACTTCCTGACAGATTAAAATTGTGTGCCCGACCGAGACTCGAACTCGGGAGAGCTTCTGTAAAGTTTGGAAGGTAGGAGACGAGATACTGGCAGAAGTACAGCTGTGAGGACCGGGCGTGAGTCGTGCTTCGGTAGCTCAGATGGCTGCCGACACGGTAGCTCAGCGTGTTCGGTCAGAGGGTTACGTGCCCTCTGTAATAAAAAAAACTGAGTTCATCGATCAGCAACGAACTTCAATGGATGTCTTACGACGTCCGCCCCGAGCAGATGAAGCGAACAAAATGAGATTAAAAAAAAGATGTTAGAGCACTTGCCCGCGAAAGGCAAAGGTCCCGAGTTCGAGTCTCGGTCGGGCACACAGTTTTAATCTGCCAGGAAGTTTCCTATCAGCGCACACTCCGCTGCAGAGTGAAAATCTCATTCTGGATTTTGGGCGATGTTTTTACTGTGTTACCAAGGTAACACATACGTCTCATCCGTGTTTCTTCGTAAGTGATCAGCTAACCACATTTTCTTGTTATTCTGTCTTAGATTGCTTCTTGTATTACGTGTATTTTATTTGTCAGTTTTAACGCTGTCTTACATGATGTGAGCTGGTGTGATTGTGCGGGCGATCATAGGTGAGAATGAGTGCGATTTATTTTAGATTGCGTTTTATGCTTTCTGTCGCAGTTTGTACGGTTTCACTGCAGTCGTTGAGTGCCTCTAAATCCACAAACACACACACACACACACACACACACACACACACACACACATACACATACACACACACATGACTCTGCCGAACAAAAGATGTTTGTGGAATGTAGATGTAGGTGTAGAGTTACAGGGGGGGCGTGCTGAAGAAAAGTGCCGCCGAAATTTTTATTCTGTTCTCAGTATTGGTGCCTTCTCTGCTCGGTAGCAATGGAAACACTGTCGATGACAGTGCTGCAAAAGCAGAGATACTAACACAGTCCTTCGAAATTACTTCACCGGAGCCGAAGTAAATATTTCAGAATTCGAATCAAAAACAGCTGTCAACATGAGCAACTTAGAAGTAGACATCTTCGGAGTAGTGAAGCAACTTAAATCACTTAATAAAAGCTAGTCTGCTGGCCCACACTGTATACCAGTTAGATTCCTTTCAGAGTATGTTTATGCAATAGCTCCCTACTTAACGGTGATATAAAATCGCGCACTCCACGAAAAATCCGTACCCAAAGACTGGAAAGATCCATAGGTCACACCAACATTCAAGGAAGGCGATAGGAGTAACCCACGAAATTATAGTCCCATATCATTAACGTCGATATGCAGCAGGATTTTGGAACATATATTGTGTTCGATCAATACGAATTATCTCGAAGAGTACGGTCTATTGGTACAAAGTCAACACGGATGTAGAAAACATCGTTTTTGTGAAACACAACTAGCTCTTTACTTACACGAAGTGTTGAGTACTATCGACAAGGGATTTCAGACAGATTCTGTATTTATAGATTTCCAGAACGCTTTTGACACTATACCTCGCAAGCGGCTTGTAGTTTAATTGCGTATTTGTGGAATATCGTCTCAGTTAGGAACCTGGATTCTTTACATCCTGTAAGAGGTCACAATTGTAGTTACTGACGGAAAGTCACCGGGCCCTCCTCACGGTAGTGTTGTAAGCCCTCTACTATTCCGTATTTATATAAACTATTTAGGAGACAATCTGAGCAGCAATCTTAGGTTGTTCGTCATCTAGTAAATCAGAATATCAAAACCAATAGGAAAGTAATTTACGTACCCGTATGGTGTGATAATTGGCAGTTGACGCTGGATAGTGAAAAGTGTGAGGTCATCCATGAGTGTTCGTTAAACTTCGGTTACACCATAAATCAATCTAAAGGTCGCAAATTCAGTTAAATGCGTAGGAGTTACAATTACGAGCAACATAAATTGGAAAGAACATATAGAAAATGTTGTGGGGAAGGCGAACCCAAAGACTACGTTTCACTGGCAGAACAGAAGATGCAACAGATCTGCTAAGGAGACTGTCTACACTATGCTCGTTCGTCCTCTTTTGGAGTACTGCTGCGCGGTGTGGTATCCGTATCAGATAGTACTAACCGAGTACATAGAGAAACTTCCATGGCAGTACATTTTGTACTATCGAGAAGTAGGGCGGGATCTTCTCACGAAATTTTGATCACCAACTTTCTCCTCCGAATGTGAAAAACATTTTGCTGACGGCGACCTACTTAGGGAGAATAAGAGAAATCAGAGGTCGAACGAAAATATTTAGGTGTTCATTTTTCCAACGTGCCATTAGAGAGTGGAATGGTTCAAATGGCTTTGAGCACTATGGGACTTAACATCTATGGTCATCAGTCCCCTAGAACTTAAACCTAACCAACCTAAGGACATCACACAACACCCAGCCATCACAAGGCAGAGAAAATCCCTGACCCCGCCGGGAATCGAACCCGGGCGTGGGAAGCGAGAACGCTACCGTACTACCACGAGATGCGGGCAGGGTGGAATGGTAGAGAAGTAGTTTGAAAATGGTTTGATGAACCCTCTGCTAGGCACTTAAGTGTGAATTGCAGAGTAACTACCTAGATGTAGATGCCTTGGTTTCACTGTCATCGATCATCCTCTAGGCAGTCCCGACTTGACCCCGTTCGATTTTCATCTGCTTCCAAAATTTGAAGGACGCCTTTGAGAACTTTAATAGTGATGAAGTGGTGAAAGCAGAGGTGAGGCTGCGGCTGCTTCAACGAAGTCAAACATCCTGCAGCGACGGTATCGACAAACTGGTGTCTCGTTGGGAGAAATGTGTTCGTCGCCAGCGTTGACTTCGTTCAGAAATATATGTATGGACACGAGGAATAAATATGTACAATATTAATAAAGTTTTCAGCCGCCGGAGTGGCCGTGCGGTTCTAGGCGCTATAGTCTGGAGCCGAGCGACCGCTCCGGTCGCATGTTCGTATCCTGCCTCGGGCATGGATCTGTGTGATGTCCTTAGGTTAGCTCGGTTTAATTAGTTCTAAGTTCT
Organism: Schistocerca gregaria; assembly: GCF_023897955.1. Classification (NCBI taxonomy): domain Eukaryota; kingdom Metazoa; phylum Arthropoda; class Insecta; order Orthoptera; family Acrididae; genus Schistocerca; species Schistocerca gregaria. The sequence continues at coordinate 186,747,168 of NC_064928.1, read as the reverse complement.
AGGCGACTGATGACCTCAGAAGTTAAGTCGCATAGTGCTCAGAGCCATTTTAATAAAGTTTTCCGCGCGGTGTAGTCGCGCAGTCTAGGGGGTCTCGTCCCGGTTCGTGCAGATCCCCCCGTCGGAGGTTCGAGTCCTCCCTCGGGCAAGGGTGTGTGTGTGTGTGTGCGTGTGCGTGTGTGTTTTGTCGTTGTAGTAAGTTAGTTTAAGTTACATTAGGTAGACTGTAAGCCTAGGGACCGATGACCTCAGATGTTTGGTCCCATAGGAACTTAACACAAATATAAAGAAATTAAAATAAAATAAAAATAAAAATAAAAGTGAAAAGTTTTTGTTTTTTAGAAAGAAGGCGTTACTTTTCAGCATGCTCTCGAAGAAAGTAGACTTAATTATCGCCAAATTCTATCAGGTACATTTAGAGAAATTGTATTTGGGAATATTCTCCAGATCTGTAGTCCACACTACGTGGCGTAGCGTTTAGCGTCGCTGGATGGTGAACTGCTGGGGTCCCAGTTCAAATCCGACCACTAGCTGTTGTTTAGTATCTATTTTTTTCTGGAATGTTCTCTAAACTTCTTATGTTTCTATATTCTGGAATGTTTTATGTCTGTGCAAATAGCTGCATTCTCCGTCCAGAAGCTGAGTTCTGCTCTGCCCGGACGTCGGAGTCAGTAATAAAACTGCTTTCATTGCCGAGATCTGTACTTCACGGTCACCCCTGGTTTTAGATTTGCAGTTGATTCTTGTTACGAGACGACTCTATTTGGTGGAGACGCCGGGTAATTCATAACATCAATATCTCCGTGGTTCTGATTAAGCAGCGCAAATTCCTTCGCCTTCACGGACTCGAACCGGAATACAAATAGTATTTAGCTCTCGCGGTCCGTATGTTCAGGAGACCAATGGATTCGAAAACAGCAGCAAATAAGATAAGAAATGAGGGGCTTCTCCACAGAATTAACGAGGAAATCAGTGGTTGGAAAGCATTGACAGGAAGAATGGACAGGAAGACTGGACATGTGTTAAGACGTAAAAGTGTGTGTGTAAATATTCGCAGGAATTTTTCTTGTTTTGAGTGTCTGGGTATAACGATACAGCCTTCCCCAAAATTCATACGAAAGAGTCTGATACCATCTTCTTTTTGTATGCATCCGGATAATTATCGGACAATTTAGTGCTTCCTAGGGACTTATATGTGTGTCTGTATGTATATCATACTGTCCAGTTTGCTAATAATACTTGATATTCATTGTGAAAGCAAACAGAAGGATCTGTAAAAACGTGTATTGCCATAATTATCAAGAGATCGTTGTCATTAACACAATTAAGTACAAACGCTGGATTGAATGTATAATAAAGAAATTGAAGGGATAAATATTTGGCGGAAAATGTTAAAATGCTGTGGAGGTGTTAGCATAAGTGGCCGGCGCCTCTAATTACCAAAATTACAATCGAGTAACGAGTTAACTCAAAGAACATCATTATCTTGGGAATCAGCTTAAAAGTTATTAACAAGCGATGTATTTTGTTATTTATTTTTATGTCTTCCTCTGTAATTAATATTCTTTGTAATTACATTTCTAATAAACTCTCTAATTGTTTACATCGCACAGTTTTCCAATTGCAGAAATTGAGGCCTTATTTGTACATTCTATGTATTTAATTAGATAAAGCACGAGCTCAGTACTACCATTACATGTTAGTAATCAAATCCAAACCTTAATTAATTACGCAACTATAATAATACGAGAGACATTATTGTAATAAAAGTTCGGAATGATTTTCTTATGGAAAACTAAAGATATTACTAGAAAAAAAATGTTATTCAAATATTGTATTTTATACCTTATTCGGCTATAACCTCAGTTTTTTGTACGTTTTTTAAATTTTAATTGCAATGTTGAAATTATACAAAATTAGTAATGTAATATTTTGTGAGCAATTACTAAAATTCTATATAAGGAAAAGCAGCGAGGCTGTAACTCACTTGTCCGCAGCTCGTGGTCGTGCGGTAGCGTTCTCGCTTCCCACGCCCGGGTTCCCGGGTTCGATTCCCGGCGGGACCAGCGATTTTCTCTGCATAGTGATGACTGGGTGTTGTGTGATGTCCTTAGTTTAGTTAGGTTGAAGTAGTTCTAACTTCTAGGGGGCTGATGACCATAGATGTCAAGTCCCATAATGCTCAGAGCCATTTGAACCATTTTTTTGTAACTCAGTTGATGTTGTTGAGTCTGCTTGACAGTCTGTTTGTCAAAGAGATCAGTGATGCCTGTGAGGTGCTTTGTTTAAACGTATGAAGAATGCAGTTCTGTTGTCAATAAATAATGAGGAGTTCCAAATTTATGTTCTTTCATCATAATGAACTCCAGGAAAAAGCTCGCTTTGTATTATCACGTAATAGGAGAAAGAGTGTGGCAGATATGATACACGAGTTGGGATGGAAGTCATTACAGCATAGACGTTTTTCGTCGCGGCGAGACCTTTTTACGAAATTTCAGTCACCAACTTTCTCTTCCGAATGCGAAAATATTTTGTTGAGCCCAACCTACATAGGTAGGAATGATCATCAAAATAAAATAAGAGAAATCAGAGCTCGAACAGAAAGGTTTAGGTGTTCGTTTTTCCCGCTCGCTGTTCGGGAGTGGAATAGTAGAGAGATAGTATGATTGTGGTTCGATGAACCCTCTGCCATGCACTTAAATGTGAATTGCAGAGTAGTCATGTAGGTGTAGGTAGGTGTAGGTGTAAGTACTTTTAAGTAACGATCAAAAGAATGTAGTATCGACATACGGTATATTCACAAAACTATGAACTTTCCATCCTGTCACTGACGTTTCTGTTCCCCTTCTATTGCCCTGGCAATTGTCATACTATACATTGGTTACATAGTATGAGTAATGAGTGAGAATATTTTATATTAGCGTCACCAATAAATGTGATGAACAGTGACGGCAGGGGAGATGCTGCAGAGCTTTCTCACATAAATGAAAACAACAAATAAACGGGTGTGAATTACGTTGCAACAAAGGAATTCAAGAGTCAAAACTTCCAAAAAGGAACGCAAGAGTTGTAACATGCAGTACTTGTGTAGAACAAATTGGAGGTACGTACGTCTGTAGGCCCCATCCTTACTCTCCGTTACTGCAAACGGACGTTGCACCAAGACAGAGACACGAATTTGAATACAGCGAACAGACACGTCAAAGACCGGAGGAACAGTTCACAATTTTGTGAATAGATATGTGGGGCAATAAGGAGATCTGAACACGGACCTCAGCCTTCGGAGTCCAGCACCGTGACCACATAACCACCAAAGCGATTATTCAAATTAGCTCAATGTTGAATATCTTGAGTTTGGACCATTCACTGCTTCTGTTTAGCTTCTGTGTTCACAGTTCAGTACACTTTCTCCCTGTTTTCATGCTTAATCTGAGTTAAGTTTTTGACGAAATATCCACTGGACCATCTTACCACTAACTCTGAGGGGGCTGCGATGGGGAGTTTCCCTTGTTAGATATGTGCACCCAGCCGCGGTAGAGAAGCTGCGCTGCACAGATATGAGGTGGTCTTTATTCTGCATGGATCCGGGAAAGATTCGTCTGTTGATCGCGAGGAGAGCAGAGGAGAGGAGACAGACAGTTGAGCTTTGGTGTTAGGTGCAAACAGTCGAGTTTTGATTTAGGAGCAGTAAGCAGCAACAATTGGAGATTTTTGGGAAATATATTACGAATTATTGGACGATTTATTGTGGAGAGAAAAGAATTGATTTTTACATTGGTACGATTACACTCTCTCTGGAGACTGGATTGCTGGTAATGATTAATTCCGTTTTATTTGCGGTAGCGGTTTGGTAATGCAGCATTCTAGGTTCAACAGACATCCAGATTAGCAACCTTTTTGCTTTTCATTTTTTTTTCTTAGGTTTCATCGATCATTGTGAGAGAAATGGGTATAAGAAATAGATTTTGGAATTTTGTTTAAGTAAATATTATACATGTGAAGTTCAATTTTTTGTAATTCTTGGGTTGGAGTTTATAACATAATTTGTTTATGGTTTATTTAAATTTTTACAATTTCTTTTGCTTTAAAATTTTCGCTTATTGGTACCATATTTTCTGTATATATAAAGTATAGTCTACTATACTGGAAGTTGAAGTGCTTTGAACTGTATGTCAGTAATGTTTGTAAATAATTTTCTGATGATATTTTGTATTTAAAAATATTTGTGGGTATAAATTGTTCAAGTTGATGTAAATTTGACAATTTAAAAAAAGTCACGCTTAAGAATAATGTAGGAAATAGGTATTATGTAAAAGATGGTGTGTTTCTGTTTGAAACGAAAATGGCTCTGGGGTGTGGAAAAGGTGGCAAGGGAGAATTGGGGCGCTACCTAGAGTAATTAAGGGAAGTACACCACTGGCCATTAAAATTGATACACACGACGATGACGTGCTACACACGCGAAATTTAACCGACAGGAAGAAGATGATGTCATGTACAAATGATTATCTTTTCAGAGCATTCACACAAGGTTGGCGCCGGTGGCGACGCCTACAACGTGCTGACATGAGGAAAGTTTCCAACCGATTTGTCATACACAAACAGCAGTTGACCGGCGTTGCCTGGTGAAACGTCGTTGTGATGCTTCGGGTATGGAGGAGAAATGTGTACCATCACGTTTCCGACTTTGATGAAGGTCGGATTGTAGCCTATCGCGATGGCGGTTATCGTATCGCAACATTCCTGCTCGCGTTTGCAAGACAACTACCATCTGCACGAGCAGCTCGACGACGTTTGCAGCAGCATGGACTATCAGCTCGGAGATCATGGCTGCGGTTACCCTTGACGCTGCATCACAGACAGGAGCGCCTGCGATGGCGTACTCAACGACGAATTTGGGTGCACGAATGGCAAAACGTAATTTTCTTCGGATGACTGCAGGTTTGGTTTACAGCATCATGATGGTCGCATCAGTGTTTCGCGACATCGTGGTGAACGTTGCAAGTGTGTATTGGTCATCGCCATACTGGCGTATCACCTGGTGTGATGTTATGGGGTGCCATTGGTTACACGTCTCGGTCACCTCTTGTTGGCATTGACGGCACTTTGAACAGTGTACGTTACATTTCAGATGTCTTCCCTTCAAATGGTTCAAATGGCTCTGAGCACTATGGGACGTGACTTCTGAGGTCCCATAGAATTTAGAACTACTTAAACCTAACTAACCTAAGGACAGCACTCACAGCCATGCCCGAGGCAGAATTCGAACCTGCGTCCGTGCGGTGGCGCGGTTCCAGACTGTAGGGCCTAGAACCGCTCGGCCACGTCGGCCGGACTACACTTTTCATTCGATCCCTGCGAAACCCTACATTTCAGCAGGATAATGCACGACCGCATGTCGCAGTTCCTGTACGGGCCTTTCTGGATACAGAAAATGTTCGACTGCTGCCCTGGCCAGCACATTCTCCAGATGTCCCACCATTTGAAAACGTCTGGTTAATGGTGGCCGAGCAACTGGCTCGTCACAATACGCCAGTCACTACTCTTGCTGGACTGTGGTATCGTGTTGAAGCTGCATGGGTACTGATTCGGGATTAGCCGAGCGGTCTAGGGCGCTGCAGTCATTGGCTGGGCGGCTGTTCCTTCGGGCATGTGTGTGTGTGTTTGTCCCTAGGATAATTTAGGTTAAGTAGTGTTTAAGCTTAGGGACTGTTGACCTTAGCAGTTATGTCCCATAAGATTTCACACACATTTGATCATTTTTTGGGTACTGATTTTTTGAGGAGCTATGCAGCCAACCTGCGTGATAATGTAATCACATGTCAGTTCTAGTATATTTGTCCAATGAATACCCGTTTATCATCTGCATTTCTTCTTGGTGTAGCAATTTTAATGGCCAGTAGTGTAGGTCACACAGTCTGTATGCAGCAGTCATTGAGGCAACACATTTGTGGAGCAGGAGGAGCTTTGCCTGCAAATTTGCACACAATTGCCGCGGATGGAGACTGCAAAAGGCTTACGGCATAGCTGCGAGTTGTTGGGTTACTGTATGTTCAAATGGCTCTGAGCACTATGGGACTTAACATCTGTGGTCATCAGTCCCCTAGAACTTAGGACTACTTAAACCTAACCTACGGACATCACACACATCCATGCCCGAGGCAGGATTCGATCCTGCGACCGTAGCAGTCGCGCGGTTCCGGACTGAACGCCTAGAACCGCTAGACCACCGCATGTAAAACTGAACGACATCAAGATGAGAAATTGAGCCCATACAGGAAGATACTTGCAGGCCGTGCTGTGGGTAGTGTAGTCGTCATAACTGTTCGCGACACCCAAGCCTACAGTCATCAGACAAGATTTTTTGGTAGTTTTAATTTTGTACATTAATTTAAACTGCTTTTTAATAATCATTCCTGAACGTTAAAGAAACTGGTTCACCCTGTTATTTCAGCCTAATCATAGACCCATATAGAGTTCCTTCCTGGTGTTTGATTAACACGAGTATCCTATTTTATAGACTTATGAAGTGCCAAGTCAGTACAAAAAGACACCATTTAAATTGTTTTTGTGTTTTCTTAACTACTGCAAGGTGTTATAGTAAAAGTTTGCTTACGTAAAATTCAGAGTGAAGCCAAATTACTAGAATCTGTTAAATGATTATACATAATTAGTTAAAAGAGTAAGAAAGTAAATTCCAGTAAGAAAGAGGTTTTCTTGAAGTGAAATGTTCAGTATAAAAAGTGTGTGCTTTAGTATTTAAGTGTTTTAGTATTTAAGTTTGTTGATTATGGAAACTGCTTTTCTAAAGGTCCCCCCTGGCCAAATTTTTTCAGCTTCCTTGAAGTTATCTAATGGGCTTTTTCTCTTTTAAAATCGTGATGAATAAGAGTGTAGCCCAATATTGTTTAAGTGAAGTAATATTTATTCGAAGAACAAAATTAAACATCAGCAAGAAAGTAGACAAAATTCATACGTCTGCTTTTCCAATACTTCACTGATTCATTGCGTGGATAGGCCGGCGACCATTAGTACATGTTTTAAACTACCAAATGAACTTGGAACTGAGTTTTCCTAGCTTCAGTATAATATTATTCTATGAAACTTCCTGGCAGATTAAAACTGTATGCCCGACCGAGACTCGAACTCGCTACTGGCAGAAGTAAAGCTATGAGTACCAGGCGTGAGTCGTGCTTCGGTAGCTCAGTTGGTAGATCACTTGCCCGCGAAAGGCAAAGGCCCCGAGTTCGAGTCTCGGGCGGCACACAGTTTTAATCTGCCAGGAAGTTTCATATCTGCGCACACTCAGCTGCAGAGTGAAAATCTCATTCTGGAATGTTATTCTAAGTAACCGCATGGATACTTTGCCGCCTGCGCTGCAGAAGTCCACTTCGTGATCCCCTATTCTGATCTTAAGTTTCTCCCTGTTCTCATTTCTGCTACTACTCATTACTTTCACCTTTCTTCGATTTACTCTCAATCCATATTCTGCACTCATTAGACTATTCATTCCATTACTGTAATTCTTCTTCACTTTCACTAAGAAGATCAATGTCATCACCGAATCTTATCATTAATATCCTTTGACCCTGAATTTTAGTCCTACTCCTCAGTCTTCCTTTTATCCTTTCATTGATCCTTATTTATGGATTGAACAGTAGGGCGAAATACTACATCCCTGCCTTACACCCTTTTCAGTCTGAGCACTTTGCTTTTAGTCTTCCAGTCTTATTGTTCACTCTGGTTCTTGTACATATTGTGTATAACCCCTGCTTTTCTCAAAATGTCCAACACCTTGTACTATTTGATATTATCGAATGCTTTTCATAGATCGACAAATCATATGAGTGTGTTTCGATTTTTCTTAAGTCTTGCTATCATTACCAACCACTACGTCAGTACCACCAACGTGGTGCCTTTACCTTTCCAATGGCCAAACTGATCGTCATCTAAACGATCCTCAATTTTCTTTTCCATTCTTCTGTATATTATTTTTGTCAGCAATCTGGATACATGAGCTGTTAAGCTGACTGTGCGATAATTCTTGCACTTATCAGCTCTTACAATATTGGGAACCGTGTGAATTCTGTTTTTCCGAGTCAGATGGTTTATCGCCAGTCTCATACATTATACACATTCATATCCATTTCCTGACATCCCCCTTTGATTTTAGAAATTCCGCTGTAATGTTAGTATCCCTCCTGTCTAATTTGATGTTAAGTCTACCAAAGCTCTTTTAAATTCTCATCCCAATACTGGATCCTATATCTGTTCCCTATCGATTCTTGTTTCTTCTTCTATGACGTCATCAGACAAGTTCTCCCCATCTTGGAGCCCTTCATTTTACTCTCTTCACTTGTCCGCCCTCTCCTCTGCATCTAACAGTGATATTCCCATTGAATTCTTTATGTTACCGCCCTTGTTTTGACTATTCTACATGCAGAGCCCATCCTTCCGGAAATCATTTCTTTTTCGATTCCTTCGCTTTTTCCTGCTGCCATTTTGCTTCTATGCACTACTTATTTATTTCGTTTCCTAAGTGACTTGTATTTTAGTTTTCCCGAATTTCCTTGAGCGTTTTTGACTTCCTTCTTTTATCAGTCAGATGAAGTATTTCATGTGTTATCTACGGTTTCTTCGCAGTTCCCTGCAGTTTTCTTTCCAACTTCTGTGATTAGACTGCCGGTAGCACTGTGGAAATCATGAGTTTTTCCTGCCGCTAATTTCGCGCAATTTTTTACAAACACTCTCCGCAATCCTGAACGGTTCCTGGCCGTCAATACGTGAGATCTGCCTTTTCTGGCGTACATTTTACAATCACATTACCAACAGTCAACTGCAACAACTTTAGAAGGGTGAAATGTTTCTCACGGATGGTTGTCGTGTCCTAATATAGGTGGGAGAGGGAGAAAAGGGGTGTCTGGACAACCTGCACTCCCGAGCCGTACAGAGCAGAAGGCAGAAGGACAGTTCACAGTGAAAGCATTTGATTGTTTTCTTGTATCTGAGCCAACACTGGTACAGTCATTTACTAGAAATGTAGGTGGTGAGTCTGTAGGGAACTCGTTGCGCAGACTGTTGGACAAACAGGGTTTTGAAATAGTTGTTTATTCCAGACAGGACTAACTAATACACAGGAGGCTAGTTCTAGGGTTAGAAGAAACCACGAATAACACTATTACAACAGAAACCAGTGCAGAAGTCCCAGGAGTGGATTCTAACCACAGTAGCAGACACTAGCAGCATCTTAAGCCAACAACTTAGTTGCAAAACAAAACATACTGAATGTGACACTGTTCACTGAGGCACTCCAAGAGACAGAGCAGAGTTACGCGGAGCGCTGGACCGAGGCTGGAGCCGACGGACGCGGATTCTGCGCCCAGATCGTCTGACTGAGAACTCCGCCAAAATTCCGAATCTAGGGGTTTTAAAGAGTCGCGTGGGGGCGCTGCTTTCCCAACTTAAAGCCACCCAGCCAATCCCGTAGGTCTCTTGCAGGGATCTGCCAATCACGGTTTAGTTATGTCCTCTCTACTGCTCCTAAGGCGAGGATGTCAATGCAGTTGCACTAACTAATTCCGTATTTGGTATCAACATTGGTGAGCTGAAAGCTAAACGTCACTGCTCTGCCAAATAAGGCTTGCAACATTATTGTTGTACGTCATGTAGCCCCGCCCCTCGGGCTCCCTGGAGTAGGGCCTGTTAGGTTAAGAGTTTTTTTGGCGTTTTCGCTCTCTTTCTAACCCTTGTGAGCCTACTGAGGTTGCTGTTCTCAGGGCTGGTATCAAGCTGGCTTTATACGCTAGTACGTGCCAGTTGGTTACAAAGTTCTACGGTCTACACAGCGTCTAGACGACATATGAAGTTACATTTTAATTCCTTGAAGAGTAACTAGCGCCCTGGGACCGCGTCTGGGGGCGTCTGCATTTTCACAAGGCTCTCCCCTTGCGGTTTACTTCAAGTAACACTATCTCTCCTAGTTTCGTCTGCCCTCAGCATCGTCTCTGCTTCCGCGCCTTGAAGCTCCTGTCCTCCTTTCTCACAGCTTCACTACAGTAGGAATAATCAATATATTACACGGCGACATACAATGACTAGTCCACATTCGAAGTCACTGGGTTCTGGTGTTCTGCTGTGACTTCTTCTCTACTGACAACGGTATACTTCCTAACTCCTTTTACACAAGTGGTTCCGGCACCCGTGACTTGTAGTCGTCGATTCCGTTTTAGATAGGCATGTCTGGACACCTTTTAACAGTTACTGCATAACAGCATCATTCGTGTAATGCCTCACAGAGCTTGCGACATTGCCCACTAAGTAATTGATGTAGATTGTCAACAGCAGCGGGCCTACAACAGTGCCCTAAGGTACGCGCAAAGCTGGTTTCACCTCCGTACGTAACACATAATGTTTTTAGTGCCATTTACGTATCTACTTGATTAACTGTTGTTTTATTAATGGGGAAGTGCCATTTGTGCGTAGCATCCAGGCCACAGATTACAAAAATATGTAACTTTTAGGTGTTCACTGCTTTTACATGAGGCATAAATTCTAGAAGTACGCTACACGGGAGACGTTATATGAACCACCTAGACCTTAAGCTAGATGTGTAATGCATATGTATTTTACCGCTTCTCCATATCGGTCTTCGAATGTGACTGATTTCATGAACATATTACAGAATAAGCTAGAATATTGCTCGTCAGTCATCAGTAGTTCATGCTATATTCTATAGCAAATAGCTAGGTATAAGGTCACTGTGACAAATTCTTATCTTTCAAGATTATATTCTGTCTTCTGTAAGATACACAGATCGAAAAAGTTTTGCACCACCTCGGTTCCGAGAGTTCCAGAACCCGTACAGAAAATTGGAATAGAGATCTACATAAACATCATTTCCCCCCCTTTTTTTTTGCTCATGGAAACCACACATTGCATGTTGTGCCACCATACAGCGAGGCCTTCAGAGGTGGTGGACCAGATTGCTGTACACACCGGTAGCTCTAATACCCAGTAGCACGTCCTCTTCCATTGATGCATGCCTGAATTCATCGTGGCATTCTTTCTACAAGTTATTCAAGGTACTGTTGGTCCAGATTGTCCCACTACTCAACGGCGATTTAGCGTAACCCCTCAGACTGGTTGGTGGGTCATGTCGTCCATAAACAGCCCTTTTCGATCTATTTCAGGCATTTTCGATAGGATTCATGTCTGGAGAACAAACATTTGGCCACTCTAGTCGAGCGATGTAATTATGCTGAAGGAAGTCATTCACAAGATGTGCCCCATGGGGGCGCGAATAGTCATCCATGAAGGCGAATGCCTCGCCAATATGCTGCCGATATGGTTGCACTATCAGTCAGAGGATGGCATTCACGTATCTTACAGCCGTTACGGTGCCTTCCAGGACCACCAGCGGCGTACGTCAGCCCCACATAATGCCACCCCAAAACAGCAGGGAAGCTGCACCTTGCTGCACGCGATGGACAGTGTGTCTAAGGCCTTCAGCCTGACCGGGTTGCCTCCAAACACGTCTGAAGGCATATGCGACACTTTTCGTTGAAGAGAACGTGATGCCAATACAATGCGGTCCATTCGGCATGTTGTTGGACCCATCTGTGCCGCGCTGCATGGTGTTGTGGTTGCAGAGATGGACCTCGCCATTGACGTCGGGAGTGAAGTTGCACATCATGCAGCCTATTGCGTACAGTTTGAGTCGTAACAGAACGTCCTGTGGCTGCACGAAAAGCATTATTCAACATAGTGGCTTTGCTGTCAGGGTTCCTCCGAGCCATAATCCGTAGGTAGCGGTCATCCACTGCAGTAGTAGCCCCTGGGCTGCCTGAGCGAGGCATATCATCAGCAGTTCTGCCTCTCTGTATCTCCTCCATGTTCAAAGAGCGTCGCTTTGGTTCACTCCCAGACGCTTGGACTCTTTTCTTGTTGAGAGCTCTTCCTGGCACAAAGTAACAATGCGGACGTGATAGAACCGCAGTAATGATCGTCTAAGCATTGTAGAAAACATGAGCCGTGTACCTCCTTCCTTGTGGAATGACTGGAACTGATCGGCTGTTGGACAGCCTCCATCTTATAGGCGGTACTCATGCATGGTTGTTTACATCTTTGGGCAGGTTTAGTGACATCTCTGAAAAGTCAAAGGAACTTTGCCTGTGGTACAATACCCACAGGCAATGTCTATCTTTAGGAGTTCTGGGAACCAGGGTGATGCAAGGCTTCTTTTGGTGTGTGTATAATGGCTCATTTGTACTGCTACCGGTTAGCCACAGATATACTGGTTGGTTATGATTGCCATCGGTCGAGCTGGTTGCAGCTAGCACCTAGATAGCTGGTTATATTATTTTTTGTCCTAATATTCAATATTACGAATTTATTACGTTTTTTGGTTAGTAATTTTACTATACTTTTTGTGCATAAAATAATGTTCTCTTCAAGTCACAAATCCCTGACATTCTTTACTTCCTGTTTTTTAGTATCTGTATTATGTAAGAAATAGGTAATACTCACTGGTATGAATATAATTTCTAACATTTATCTCACTTAGGCTATAGTCAACATATGTACAAATTTCAAAAAATGCATAAAACTGTGCTGTCTGCAATAATGTTGTTTTGTTTCTGTTCAGGACCATCATCACTGGCAGACAATTGTCACAGATGTATCACATGTCACACATGTTTTAAAATCAGGTACCACAGAAAACCATAATTGCCAAGATAATACAAAATAAAAAAATGTAACAAGATAAAAATATGATGGCACATCGACACAAGGACAAGTAACGTCACTTATGTTAAAGCACATATTACATGTGATACACCCGTGACAATTTTTCTGCCACTGATTATGGTTCAAAATTGAAAACTATAGCAAAATAAAATAACATTACTATAGACAGCACAGTGCTATACATTTTTTTTTAATTCTAAGATTTACATTGATGTGATTGAATACAATGTACCTGCTGTTAAACTCAGAGAACAGATTTTGAAACAGTCAGATCCACCATTTCAGCAGGTAGTGCAAATACTAGATCAGTACGATTTAGGTGTCCTGTCGGCCGATAAATTTAAGCAGCCAGCAATTTGCGAGTTGAGTCCCTTGTTTGCAATTGGCCCATTTGTCCGCTGCTGCCTGCGCTCGCCAGACTGAGATAACAGATGGCTACTCAGGCGAACACAATTAAGTCTTTCCCTCGGTGTTATTCGCCGCATAAACACCAAGACTGCCCCTCCTGACAAGCTCAGTTTTACGCTTGTAGCAGGAAAGGACGCGTGCATCCGTAAGTTGGGAATGGAAAAAAATTAAGAATTCGGTCCCCTCACAAAAATCTAGTCACAAGGACCATGTCGTTAGGCCGGCCGGTGTGGCCAAGCGGTTCTAGGCGCTTCATAGGCGCTTCAGTATGTAACCGCACGACCTCTACGGTCGCAGGTTCGAATCCAGCCTCAGGCATGGATGTGTGTGATGTCCTTAGGTTAGTTAGGTTTAAGTTGTTCTGAGTTCTAGGGGACTGACCACCTCAGATGTTAAGTGCCATGGTGCTCAGGCGGAGCTAAGGCCCATGTCATTAAAGCAGTATATTCAAAGTCTGCAACAGGCATTAGCAAAACTAGCAAGAGTGCAGTTTCTTCAGTGATACGCCAGTCCAACGAACTTATTGTCCATTTAATTCTTTGTGGGAAACATGTAAACTTTCAGTTGGACTTGGGTGCCTCTGTTAGATTGTTAAATCGTCACACATACGACTGTTAGGCTCCCCACGCCTGTCTAAAACGAACACGCAGCTGACAGCTTATAATGGGAAAGACATTCCCGTTATCGGAAAATGTAATTTGCCTGCCATGTCTTGCTCATATACACGAAGAGTGACTTTTACGGTGCTGCAATCACGCGATTGTGAGAACATATTTGATCTTGATTCATTTGATTTGTTTGGCTTTAACATTCAGTACAGTGTGTTGTCAGTGTCTGCATTCCTTGCTAAAGACAGTGTAGCTATCTTGGTAAAAGAATTCCCATAACTGTTTTGTGGAAGTTCAGTCAAAGTACTGGAAGAGCCGTACAAGAAGATGCCCACTAGCAGAGCCGGACTAAAAGACAAGAAGTGACAAAAAAATATTTAGCCTTGACATGCTATCTATTTAAATTGCTTGCATGGAAATTGTATATATGGAAGGACACTGATTATTTGCAAGTCGCCAACTGCTTGAAACACATCATTGTACATCCGCCAAGTTAAGTATTGTCAATTGACTTTACTCTAATAAACTCCATTAACATGATTTGCTTGAATTGTTGTCCAGATATCCTAGAAAACAGATTCCTAGGCACTCTATAGAAGACGAGTGGGCAGGATCCAAGATACGTAATGTAAATTTTATCAGTCATTATATTAAAATCCTTTGTCTTACTAGAGTCGCGTCTGAATAAAATTACTTGGATGAGAGTGCCATCTGGCAGGCAGAGCTTTCATGTGGCCGAGACACTACACCTCAGCCAGTTGGTCTACAGCTGTCACACAGGCACTTCCCTGTTCCTGACGTGAATGTTAGAAATGATATCTTGCTTAAATCTACTCATCATTTCTGTCGATCGTTTGTACATATATGCGGAAAAATGTACTCTGACCTTCAGAGTAGCCACCAGCATTGTGTATAAACCGTCGCCAGCGATGTGGAAGTCGTAAGATACTGTTAGCAGTGCCAGCTGTGTTGACAGCCCGACGAATTTGTAGCAGTTCTGGAGCGAATGCCGTGAAGTGTTTCCTTCAGTTCAGAAATGGAGTTGAACTCACGAGGGCTTAAGTGAGGGGAGTGCAGTATGTGGTATGGCACTTAGCAGCTCCACCAGTAAAACAAATCAGTAACAGCGTGCACTGTACGTGCTTGAGCATTGTCCTGCAAAATGATGGTCAGGTCCTGCAGAAAGTGTCACCGTTTCTGTCTCTGTGCTGTTCATTTTTGGCACCCAACGTACGACGAGCTTTGAGACAGTACTGATGATACTTTCTGCAGGACCTGACCATCATTTTGCAGGACAATGCTCAAGCACGTACAGTGAAAGCTGTGCCATACCACCTACTGCACTCGCTTGACTTAAGCCCTCGTGAGTTCAAATCGATTTCTAAACTGAAGGAAACACTTCACGGCATTCGCTTCAGTACTGCTACAAATTCGTCGGGCAATACACCGCGCCGCTCGAACTGTCAACATAACTGGCACCGCTGAGAGTATCCTGCGACTTCCACATCGCTGCCAACAGGTTCTACACAGTGCTGGTGACTACTTTGAAGGTCAGTAAAACATTGAAACACGCATGTATTTTGTACGAGCTGTAAATAAATAGTTGTCACAATTAAAGTTACATCCCTCGTATTTCCCCATTATGAGTATAGAATTTTTGTATTTAATTAGGGCAACGAAGCTCTAAAAAATATGATGATGTGGAACGAGTGTCATTCGCTGGACAACATTTTAGACTGGTATGTATTGCTTCATGGAAATTCAAGTATTGAATGATTTTTTTATTGTTCTCTTTTTATACGCAATTTTATGTGGTTTTTTTTTAATCTTCACCTAGGATTTTTTTATCCATACATGTCCGAAGATTTGTCTCCATTAAGAATGGCCTGCTCTGTTCTGTATCTTAGGAATGCTTTAACCCATTCACATCACTGGTACGATATCCTGCACTCTCGGCTGTTGCTTATTGGGTTGCAGGGCGGACGTGTACTGAACTCCTTCCGGAAGACAAGGATCACGCCACTGTACTTGCTCGCCGCTACCTGCCGCCGTATGGGTCTCGCCGTGTGGCACCACGGCTGTGACGTCAGGGAAATCGCGCAGAGGAGGCGCCCGCCTCGCCCTGATAGGTCTCTTAGAGCGGCCGTGGTAACGAGCCAGCCAGGCGCCGCCAGGGGTCGCTAACGAGGCGGACACACTCTGGAACTGACCAGCCGCCCCGCACCTTGCCGTCTGCTGGCTGCAAGGAATGTAGTCGTAGGAGAAATCGGGCGCTCTGCACCTGTAGTTCGCGGTCGCCATAAGATATCCGCGGCTATCTGCCCTTGTACTGGTTATTTCATACACTACTGGCCATTAAAATTGCTGCACCAAGAAGAAGTGCAGATGATAAACGGGTATCCATTGGACAAATATATTATACCAGATGTGATATGTGATTACATTTTCACGCAATTTGGTTGCATAGATCCTGGGAAATCAGTACCCAGAACAACCACCTCTGACCGTAATAAACGGCCTTGAAACGCCTGAGCATTGAGTCAAAGAAAGCTTGGATGGCGTGTACAGTTACAGCTGCTCAACACGTTGCCACAGTTAATCAAGAGTAGTGACTGGCGTATTGTGACGAGCCAGTTGCTCGGCCATCATTCACCAGACGTTTTGAGTTGGTGAGAGATCTGGAGAATGTGCTGGCCAAGGCAACAGCCTAACATTTTCTATATCCAGAAAGGCACGTACAGGACCTACAACATGCGGTCGCACATTATCCTGCTGAAATGTAGGGTTTCGCAGCGATCGAATGAAGGGTAGAGCCACGGGTCGTAACACATCTGAAATGTAACGTCCACTTTTTAAAGTGCCGTCAGTGCGAACAAGAGGTGACCGAGACGTGTAAACAATGGCACCACATAACATCACGAAGGGTGATACGCCAGTACGGCGATGACGAATACACGCTTCCAATGTGCGTTCACCGCGATCTCGCCAAACACGGATGCGACCATCATGATGCTGTTAACAGAACCTGGATTCATCCGAAAAAATGACGTTTTGCCGTCCGTGCACCCAGGTTCGTCGTTGAGTACACCATCGCAGGCGCTACTATCTGTGATGCAGCGTCAAGGGTAACCGCATCCATGGTCTCCGAGATGATAGTACATATTGCTGCAAACGTCATCGAACTGTTCGTGCAGATTGTTGTTGTCTTGCAAACGTGCCCATCTGTTGACTCAGGGATCGAGACGTGGCTGCTGCACTATCCGTTACAGCCATGCGTCTCGACTGCTAGTGATACGAGACCGTTGGGATCCAGCTCGGCCTTCCGTATTACCCCCCTGAACCCACCGATTCCATATTCTGATAACAGTCATTGGATCTCGACCAATGCGAGCAGCAACGTCGCGATACGATAAACCGCCATCGCGATAGGCTACAATCTGGCCTTTATCACAGTCGGAAACGTGATGGTACGCATTTCCCCTCCATACCCGAGTCATCACAACGACGTTTGACCAGGCAATGCGGGTCAACTGCTGTTTCTGTATGAGAAATCGGTTGGAAACTTTCCTCATGTCAGCACGTTGTAGGTGTCGCCACCGGCGCCAACCTTGTGTGAATGCTCTGAAAAGCTAATCATTTGCATGTCACAGTGTCTTCTTCCTGTAGGTTAAATTTCGCGTCTGTAGCACGCCATCTTCGTAATATAGCAATTTTAATGGCCAGTATATAACGCAATTTTCAAAAATTCCATAATTAACTGAGCGAGGTTGCGCAGTGGCTAGCACACTGGACTCGCATTCAGGAGGAAGACGATCCAATCCCGCGCTGACCATCCTGATTAAGTTTTTCGTGATTTCCCTAAATCGCTCCAGGCAAATGCCGGGATGCTTCTTTGAAACGGCACGGACGGCTTCCTTCGCCGTCTTTCTATACTCCGACGAGACCAATGACCTCTCTGTCTGGTTTCCTCCCCCACAACAACCCAACCCTCATATGCAGCAACATCTTAATGCAATAATTAAGTCAACAATAAATCGAAATAAAAAATCTTTTATTTTTATTTCCTTCTACGTACGATGTAGGTTCCAAAAGTTTCCGGCATGACTACATATTTAAAGCTGTTAAAATAAAGCAATAACGCTATTTTTCAAATACACTTTTCACATCTCTGAATTAACAAGTTCGTGCCTTTAAGAAGATAATCTGATTCTTTATCAGCAAAATGTAGCATTTCAGGAGCTTTCACTTCATCATCATCATCAAGTTCCCTTCCTTGAGTTTGGAGAAGGGACAGTAGTTACTTGGGGCTGGATATGGACTATAGGGTGGGTGGTCAATTTCCTGGAAGCCACATTCCTTTACTGTAGCCTTCACAATTGCCGCCGATTCACTGGCGCATTGTCGTGGAGAGGACGAACATCAAGTGAGAGTCAGTTTTAGTTTTAGTGACGCCTCTTTAGTTCGACGGAGCAGCATGGGTTTCGAAAAAGACGACCCTGTGAAACCAGCTCGCGCTATTCGCCCACGAGACTCAGAGGACCATAGTCATGGGTTCCCAGGTAGATGCCGTGCTTCATGACTTCCGTAAGGCGTTTGATACAATTCCCCTCAGTCGTTTAATGAACAAAGTAAGAGCATGTGGACTATCACACCAACTGTGCGATTGGATTTAAGAGTTCCTAGATAACAGAACGCAGCATGTCATTCTCAATGGAGAGAAGTCTTCCGAAGTAAGAGTGATTTCAGGTGTTCCGCAGGGGAGTGTCGTAGGACCGTTGCTATTCACAATAAATATAAATGACCTTGTGGACAACATCGGAAGTTCACTGAGGCTTTTTGCGGATGATGCTGTAGTATATCGAGAGGTTGTAACTATGGAAAATTGTACTAAAACGAAAGAGGATCTGCAACGAATTGACTCATGGTGCAGGGAATGGCAATTGAATCTCAATGTAGACAAGTGTAACGTGCTGCGAATACATAGAAAGAAAGATCCTTCATCATTTAGCTACAATATAGCAGGTGAGCAACTAGAAGCAGTTAATTCCATAAATGACCTGGGAGAAGGCATTAGGAGTGATTTAAAATATAATGACCATATAAAATTATTGGTCTGTAAAGCAGATGCTAGACTGAGATTCACTGAAAGAATCCTAATGAAATGCAATCTGAAAACAAAGGAAGTAGGTTACAGTACACTTGTTCGCCCGCTGCTTGAATACTGCTCACCGGTGTGGGCCCCGTACCAGGTAGGGTTGATACAAGACATAGAGAAGATCCAACGGAGAGCAGCAAATTCTGTTACCGGATCATTTAGTAATCACGAAAGCGTTACGGAGATGATAAATAAGCTCCAGTGGAAGACTCTGCAAGAGAGACACTCAGTAGATCGGTACGGGATTTTGTTGAAGTTTCGGGAACATATGGAGGAGTCAAGCAGCATGTTGCTCCCTCCTATATATATCTCGCGAAGAGACCATGAGGATAAAATCAGAGAGATTAGAACCCACACAGAGACATACCGACGCTTCAGGATTCTACCAATAAACCGCAATCTAGAGTTCGCCTTGTCCGTTACTTGTCTAAACTGATCACTCCATTTGAGATCATTTGGAATAGTCACATCCAGATACTTCTCGGGTGTTACCGCTTCCAAAGACTGGGAATTTATTTTGTATTCTTACGTTAATGGAGATTTTCGCTTTGTTCTACGCAGTAGGCTACACTTACTAGTATTGAGAGATAACTGCCCGTGATTACACCACTCATTGATTTTCTGCAAATCCTCATTGATTTGTTCACAACTTTCGTGTGATACTACTTTCCTGTAGACTACAGCATCATCGGCAAACAGTCTAATGCTGCTCTCAATACCATCAACCAGATCGTTTATGTAAATCGTGAAAAGCAGCGGACCTGATACGCTGCCCTGGGGTACAACTGAAGTTATGCTTGTTTCTGTTGAAGTCACCCCATTCTATCCAACAACATATGTCATCGGATACACCGTAAGCTCGCACTTTTTGGAGCAAGCGACAGTGCGGAACTGAGTCGAACGCCTGTCGGAAGTCGAGAAATATGGCATCAACCTAGGAGCCGGTATCTAGGGCCTGTTGTATATCATGCACAAAGAGGGGCTGTGTCTCGCATTACCGCTGTTTCCTAAAACCGTGCTGGTTTCTGCAGATGAGCTTCTCAGTCTAGAAAGGTCATTATGTCTGAACACAAAATATTTTCCATGATTCTACAACAAATCTATCTAACTGAAATTTGCCGGTAATTATGTGCATCCCATTTTCTACCCTTTTTATAGATCTACGAAGGTCGTGATGACCCTTTCACAGACACCTCTGTTGCTCCCCTGCATGTCCATCTTTTCAGGGGTGGTTGCGGCATCTCGGCTGTTCCGCACGGAACATCAAATCAAACATTTTTCAACCACCTAAAGCAAGATGCTTGGCTACACGATATGTCGGAGAGTCCATATTTCTCGCTATAGGACGGAAGGAATCGTGTATCTTTGGAAGGCCATGTACTGTACCTTAGAGGGAACAGCACTTTAGGTGTTAAGAGTCTTGATAGTGTCCTGCGACAAACCACTTCTTTTCAGGAGGCTGTTGGTCTTTCTCTCAACTTTTTTCGTGGGGTCAGCATCGATTCTGCGATATGCCGAGTCAGATAATAAACATTGTATCTTTTGTACAGAATCCTGTTTGTTTGAAACAACGGTGGCATTGTCCTTGTCCGCAAGTAAAATAACAATGTCAGGATCAACTTTGAGCGAGTTTGAAGCAGCCCTCTCTGCTGCTGTTACAATCTCTTCGTTAGACGAGCCCTAGTCAACACACGACATGCCTCCCTCCTCGCCTCCTTTGCATTGTCAGGAGGTAGTTTGCAAACTGCCTGTTCAACTGAACTAAAAAAATCAACTACTGGCAAACTCTTTATTGTGGGTGCAAAATTTAAACCCTTCCCTAGCACCGATAAGGTTGTGTCGTCAAAAGATTTCTTTGTGAGATTTATTACAGAACATCAAGATATAAAATCAGACTGCGAGCGACGGAAACGTTCAAACTTTGCCAAATTCCGAGCAGTAACAGAACAGTATTCCCAATCAGCTTCAGTCCTCTCACTTTGATCATCTCTGGTGGTACTAGTGTTCAGTTTGTGTGTATTTTATCTTTCCTGAATTACTCCGAGAACCGAGGTTTGAAATTTTCCTGTACATCGCCAGTCTGTTACAGTTGACCATGAAAATAGCGTGGCGTACTCCCGCCGAAATATCAGCGGTCGCTGTAAATATTACATGGCTGAATTGCCGTAAGTTGTTTGAAAATTGTGTAGGTCAGGAGAAACTCAGGTCTTTGCATTGTAGTAATCTGTCCCCACAGAACCTTACTATACTGGATATAAACTTTATAAGCTGCCAAAATTATACAGACGATACATCTCGGTGTGCTTTACAGAAAAAGCCTAATGAAATCTCGTTATATTACTTTCTTTATTTTTGTATTTCTACAGGACAGATATTTGTAGGTTTGCTAGTAGACGGATATCTGTTTACACTGTCAGCTGACGGCACGCGACCTTGGTCGACATCGACGCGGCCTTCAGAGAAAGGTAACGGGCGAAGCAGAGCAGTGGAAACTTTGGACGTGCACAACGACGAGGCGGTACGGCTAGTTACTACCGATACAAGCAATGTAAACAGTCACTGTGTCCTAAAGAACGTGTAATTCGTTTTACGTAAACAATGAATTACATACAACGAGACGTTTTCTCTTTTATTCCACTACCATAGCGAAAGTTGTTGTAGCAAAGGAAATCAAATATCAAATAAAATGTATTTCCCTTAGTGCAAAATCAAACAATTACGCGTAATTTGTTGTGTGTTAAGTATAATCAACTGTTTCCTCTTTTCACAACAATACCATAACGAAAATTAAGATTCAGATTATTTTCCTTTCCTACAACAGCATCGTAGCGAAAATGAAATCCACGTTACTTTGTTTCCTGTTACACCAGTACTACAATAAAGTGTTCAGAATGCCCAACTTTTGATTTTGTCGTACTCGTTCACAGATACGCACATTTGCATTTATGGTATTGGCAGCACTGGAACTCCTCTGCGGTGCGGTAAGTTCGTCCACTTTATTTATTTGCTGAGCATCATTAAGTTCTTTCATATGGTCCCAAAAGTAAAGAAAAAAAAGCAGTGGATTACAATCAGGACCGCGTGCTGGAGTGGATTATACGTCCTATCCATCATCCTGGAAATAATCTTTTCTAAAATCTTCGTACTCTGTGACCCGTGTGGGGTGGAGCACCATCGCGGAGGAACCACGTGTTATGACGTGCCGCTAACGGAATATTTTCTAATGACGTTGGTAGCAATGTTTCCTCTGGGGAGTTTCGGTAATCAATCAATCGTGCAGGTAAAGCGTACGGCCTAATGCTGTAATCATCGAATATACCCGCCCACACATTTAAGGGAACGTTACGCTGAAAATGAATTGCTACTAGTTGGCGTGGATGGTGTGCTTTTTTTGTAAAATGGTATTACGTCGCGGGTGAAATACACTTCATCTGTGACGAGTATTTTGTTCACAAAATAATACTGAGCATCTTGTAACAAAACCAACTCTGAGAATTCTGGTTGCGTGGGAAAAATCTTGCTCTTCCAACTCTTGTGCGCATTGAATGTGGTAAGAATGTAGACGCTCCTCTTTCAAAGTGCGATTAACTATAGTTAACATGGCGGGCGATGTTACCAGTACTGTGTGTAGGATCTTCTTGGATACGGTTCAGAATTTGTTTCTCAGCTGCCAACATACGTTCTTCGCATTGTGTTCAAAATGGTTCAAATGGCTCTGAGCACTATGCGACTTCTGAGGTCATCAGTCACCTAGAACTTAGAACTAATTAAACCTAACTAACCTAAGGACATCACGCACATCCATGCCCGAGGAAGTATTCGAACCTGCGACCGTAGCGGTCACGTGGTTCTAGACTGGAGCGCCTAGAACCGCACGGCTCGCATTGTGTGCCTCTGCCTTCCGCGCGGGGTAGTAAAGAGCCAGTATCTCTTAATTTATGCAAATTTAACACATACTTGTAGGCTATATTATATCGTGAGTTACTTAATAATAAAACGAAAGCATATAAGAGCAGACAATACTTTGGGCATACAGAATTACAGGTAAAGATAACTATTGTACTTTTTTATGAATGAATCGCAAAATAAAAGAGTAAAAGTAGAACATTATGACGACACAAACCTTTGCTGAACTGCGACAAATGTCTGTCGTGTACAAAGTCTTCGTTGTGGGAATCGTTCTCGATAAATTCGTATAACTGCCCACGAAACACTTTCTTCCTCGCCGTAAATTATAATGAATATCGCACAATTGAGTGATCGTAAGTCTCCCTCCATTTAACGGAGTTGCAGGAACGTCTGCATAGTTAACTTGGCGACTGCCCACCATCGGCGTATAGCAGTGACTCAGCCACGCAGACCGTTGTGGCCTACGTGTTTGCGACTCACACTCGCGATGTCAATACGCGCAGCTGTAATGTCTACTTTTCCAAACACATTCTCCTGTGTTGGATCTTTTCTTTTCTGGGACTATCGTAGGGAACGGACAGACTTGTTACTGGACGTTTTAAAACTATTACTTCCGATCTAATAACAGGATATTTTTGGCAGATTGTACCATTTACACCGTATGTAGTAAGAGTATGGGAGCAGAGCCATGTTTTTCTGGTATTCCGCAAGACAAAAGTTTATTTATACACAGACAGCTGTGAAAGTTCACTTTTATGACGAGCAGTAACAATGACAGCGACGAAAACTATAGTCCGATTAAGGGGACTTATATTTGAGTAACTGTCAAAAAATCAATTTCTTAATTTTTATCTTAAAAATTCTCTGTAGTTTTCTGAACGAGAAAAAATTTACTTCCAGGTATATGGACCACAAAAGTAGAGGAATTTAAAAGTGGCTGCACGCACTTCGAAGTCCCCACGGCACACAGTCAGCTCTGTTAAAAATAAAGTTTTGTTCTCATTTGTTTCGTTTGTATGACTCTTTTGTCCGTTAAGTTGGCTAACCTAGGAAAACTTTACAGTTGCTTATCTTTTGTTTATACAGAGAGTATAACCATCGTCTGCTGCTGTTTTGGCGCGAATGTTTTGTTTACAGCGAAGTAATTGTGTGCACGAGTTTCTTGTTGTGTGCGTGAGTTTCTTATTTCACTTGAAAGCAACGGGAAGAACTAAGAAGTTCGGTATTAAACAACGTAAATTTTATGGATATCGGTTCACCACCCATATTAACTCTGCTAATACTGAAATACAACGTGATAACAACACTAGAATCAGCATCAGCAACACCAAGTGCTTCGAAGTCAAAACTGAAATATTTGCACAATGGGCTTGACAGTATTAATGCTGATAATATACAGGGTGTATAATAATTAATGGCGTAAACGTATACAGTTGAAAGTACACGATACTACAAGCAAAAAAGTTTAACTAAACATAGGGTCGAAAATGGTTACCGTAACAGTTGCGAGCGATTTTTCCTCTTCGGTACAGTGAAGCAAATCTCTTCTACTGCAAGCTCTTTGCTTTCCATATTTTGGGAAGTGATAATGTGGACCAAAACAAGAAAAAATTGTCCAGTAAACATGTGACCTAAAACGCATACCTTAAAAGCTATGAGCACTTGTTTATTAGAAGAGTTGTGTTCCAAAGCACCGAAGATGAGCAAGTGCTCATAGCTCTTAAATGTATGCATTTTAGAGCTCATGTTTACTGGACTTTTTTTCTTGTTTTGGTCCATATTATCACTTCCCAAAATATGGAAAGCAAAGAGCTTGCAGTAGAAGAGATTTTCTTCACAGTATCGAAGATGAAATATTGCTCGTAGCTGTTAAGGTATGCATTTTAGACCCTATGTTTATTGAGACTTTTTTGCTTTTAGTATCGTGTACTTTCAAACGTATGCGTTTATGCCATTAATTATGACACACCCAAAAGAATCGCCAACTATTGATTCAGGTTGTGTTATTGTTGAACTCTCTGCTCTATCTGAAGTAATAAATAAAGCTTTGCAGTATTATTATGAACAGGCCATAAGACAAAATAGATGCCTTGAGGGAATGAGAAAGGCATTCTTTGCCATTTGCTGTAATGGAACTTATAAAACCTATATATAGGTATCTTAGTGACTCAAGATTATTAAAGAAGTGTTTACATGACAGGACTGAAAATCCAAATGAATTGTGTATGGGAACGGATACCACAAACTTTTTTAGTAGGACTAAATACTTTGAAAACAGGTGTGCAAGATGCTGATGTGTGCTGCAATGACGGTGCAGTGTCACGGTGTAATGTTATGGAACTGACATGAGTGCCTGGTGGATTAAATGTGCACAGAGGTCTAATAGTCATTGATTGAAGGAGATTTTTCGATGCAGAAAAATCAGTGTTGGAAACCACCGAAGAAGCAGGAATAAGAAGTAGAGTGGGGAAGAGAAGGGAGGAAGAAAAACGAAGGAAACAAGCTGAACATGGACCTGGGATGCATTAGTTCCAAGTAAGTTTAATAGAAAAAACAAGTTTCAACTTTAACTTGAATTCCCTAAAAGTTAAACTATTTCGTTGTCTGGTACACTTTGGCTAAAAACTATTAAAGACAGAGTGCTGAAATTTTGTATACTGTCTAGAAATATGCTTAACTAAAAAGTAGACTGATCTTGTGAGTTAACTTTGAAAATAAAACGTTTTTTTTTTTAAGAAAAACCTGATATTCATTTCCAAAATTTTCGATAATCATAGGCTACTTAAAATTTTTTTGTACCTCAATTTATGACGGCACCATCTTTTCAATAGTCTCCTTTGAAGATAACAGTGTAAAGAACTTGAAACGAAAGGTATACTTTCTACTTTATATTTTGAGTAATGTGTACCTATGACGTGCATAAATAATTAGCATGGTTTATTCCACTTGCAACAAAAAAATACGATTAAAAAAAGTGTGAGAGCTAAAGCTGAGGTTCATACATAAAAATGTTCACAAAAGTTATCTTAAAATATGGTAAGCATTATATGACCTTACAAATGTTACTCTTTCAGTTACGCTGTTTAGAAAACTGACAAGTGTTTCAAGGTTTCCCCTGACATCGACAGACCAGTCCACTTAAATTTAGTTGATAGCTGACGAGTGTCACTTGCTGCTACAGTGTCGCCACATCAGCTGCCAGCTACCACTCCGTTATAGGCGACGCACACGTACGGGGCGTCACCTCACAAATGCTGTTAACGTGTAACGCGGAGTAATGTTGGAAGTGACTGCCGCGATGTATATCGGAAATGCTAGATGCTTTGTCGAAATCCGAATTTAAGCGACCAATGACTGAACTGCGGCAGAGGACGTACTTGGTAGCCCAGAATTTAGACTCATATGCTACGCTAACCACACAGTCGTTATGTGTAATGTATCCGAGAAAACGGCGATTAACAATCTGCGGCAGAGCTAAAATCAGTATCGCTTTGTTCGTGGCGTAAGATTAACCTCTACAAGTCAATTCAAGACGGAATAATTCAGTTTCTCGCTATCATTGGTTACCTGAAACTATCCTTATACTGACTAATCGAGCTGTCGCGTTACAAACCGCTGAGCAGTCCACGTTGTCACTTGATTTCAGATTGTAGGTGACAAACGCAGATACCAGAGGGGAAAAGGAAGAGAGGAACAAAAATATGGGCACATATAAAAGTCAGTACGATGATGAAAATGAATGCTGAAGAATTATAAATGCAAAAAAGCAATTAACTGATAATAATCAAACACTTATGATTAGGCCTAGAAATGAAAAGATTTCGTTACTTTACGTGATTCGAACCTACGACCTTCTGCAAGTCCAGTTTGTAAGCTAGTCATTGCGCGGTTCATGGTGTCACTTCCTTCCAGCACTACTTCAGACATTATCCGAGTCCATGCCATGTCGTGTTGCGACAGTTTTGCGTGCTCGCAGAGGGCCCTACACGATATTAAGTGTACCAGTTTCTTTGGCTCTTGAGTATATTAGGGATAGAGATCTTCATAGCACTGCAAGACCGTATTCCATGAATTAAATTACTCCCTCTGCACTTGGTTCTGTAATTTATCATCAGGTGGTGAGAAGCTTACTTGGATTTATGGTGAAGAAGAGGAACATTTTCGAAAAGAAGAACGTAAATAAACGATACTTGGAAGTTTTATGAACAAGGGTCTAAACTAGAGTATTCATATTTATTTTACCATCTGACACATTTAAACTTAGATCCGTATAGGCGTTTGCTACCGCATTACTTATTCATTCAGAACTCTGAGACTACTAGTATTTATATTTTAGCTAACATACACAGCCATACCTCTTCTGCATTAGACAGTATTTGTTTTATTACATACACATTTCGTAAAAGTCTTCACACACATGTTTACATGTCCGTTAGGTAAATTTCGTTTCTTACGGAATGTCGATCCATTCGTCCCTTGCCAATATTCCATACTTTTGTATCTCGCCTGGAAGGCGGCGCGTGGGTCTGCTCAAGTAAACTGAAGGGTGGGCCGAATGTAGGAAGTGAGTAGGAGCAGGTGAGGTAAGATTCTCGCTACAGCTTTGTACGTGAAAGTGCATTTAATTATTAGTCAATGAGATACGTAACTTTTCACTGAAGAGCCCATAGGTGCGAAACCGTATTTCCGCCGTATGTAGAGCAAAGCTGAAGCGAAGTGTCCCGGCCGTCTGCTCTTGACAGACGGGGAAAATCTGCAGCGGAGCTCGTAAATGTCAACAGCGCCTGCTATAGGGCGCTGTCGTCGGTGTCTCGCAGTGCCAACTTATGAACTGTCATCTATGCCGTGGCATCGTTGCTATCGACACCACACATACTGTCGCCGAACCTGCGGCCATGTCGCTTGACTCTGATTCCCTTTCACAAAATTATCCTAAAGGTTACAGTGGTCGTAAACCTATCCTTACTCACAACAAATGTGTAAATACTGAATATCAACAACTAACCACCAATGTGTTCTAGTTACTTAGAAAATAGTATTAAGATTCATTTAGTGACAACCTAGGACGTTATTAAGAGTAGGGCAATACCTGGCCACATTTATTTTGTCTTAGTTCAGTCATAATTTGAAAGCATTACGGTGCCTATATGAACAACTAATAACTATGACATACAAAGAATTGTAATTTAGGAGCCCGTTCTCCTTCTGTTCTGGGTGTAAATATTTCTTACGGTATCTGTGCGAATAAAGTCCTTCAATCTTTTTAGTATCAGGATATGCCAACAAGTGACTGATTTAGACTGAAATTGCCCCTACCCGTTCTGTTGATTCGTTGTTTGTGTAATGCGTAATAGTGTGTGTAATATGCCATGTTCAGTGTATCGTGTCATAATCGGGGAGACGATAACCATTTGGGTTCACGTCAGTCTCGTTTTATTGGTACAAGGCTGCCCGCGCGCTGCATCGCGTGTAGAACTAAGGTCCACGTCATCGCTTGCGTCACGTAATTGACGCCTCCTGCTTGGGACGTAATGCGACAGCAAAACTTTACATGCGGTTGCGGGAAATAACACGCGCCGCAACTGTTACTGTACAGTCTGATTAAACAACACAGTTAACACTTGACGCTTTGGAGCTGATTCCTGCCGATCAGAGCGATCAGCGTCACGCCAGAGCCGCTCACCGTTGCCAAACTGCCTCAACAATTGGTCAGTTCACTTTCAATTCCTTGCCCAGCATTCTGTCTTGATGTGTTTGGATCCCAATTAATGGGTCTAGCAATTTCATTCCGTATTTCCTAGCACACGGCACCAAAGACAACCCAGCGCTGTCCATAAACCCGCAAGAGTACGAGGGATGAAGATCTCTTCTGAGTAGCAAGTTGTAAGGCATTCCAGATATGCTCAATAATGTACATGTCCGTGCAGTTTGGTGGCCAGCGGAACTTTTTAAACTCAGAAGAGTGTTCCTGCAGACACTCTGTAGTGATTATGGACGTGCTGGATGCCGCATTGTCCTGCTGGAGTTGCCCAAGTCCGTCGGAATGCACACTGTATATGAATGGATGTAGGTGATCAGATGGGATGCTTACGTACGTGTCACCTGTCAGAATGGTATCTAGACGTATCAGGTATCCCATATCACTCCAACTGCACACACCCCACACCATTACAGAGTCTCCACCAGCTTGAACAGTCCTGTACTGGCTTGCAGGGTCCATGGATTCGTGAGGTGGTCTCCATACCCGTACATGTCCATTCGCTGGATACAATTTGAGACGAGACTCGTCCGACCAGGCAACATCTTTCCAGTCATCAACAGTCAAAGGAGTTGTTGATGGACCTAGACGAGGTGTAAAGCTTTGTGTCATGCAGTCATCAAGGGTACACGAATGGGCCTTCGGTTCAAAAGGCGACACGAATGACGTTTGGATGTTTCATTGAATGGTTCGCACGTTGACACTCTTAATGGCCCATCACTGAAATATGCAGCAATTTGCAGAAGAGTTGCACTTCGGTCACATTGAACGATTCTCTTCAGTCGTTGTTGATCCCTTTCTTGCAGGATCTTTCTCACGACGCAGAGATGACGAGATTTGATGTTTTACCCGGTTCCTGATATTCAGCAACTTCGGAGATGCTGTGTCCAATCGCTCGTGCGCCAACTACACTCCTGGAAATGGAAAAAAGAACACATTGACACTGGTGTGTCAGACCCACCATACTTGCTGCGGACACTGCGAGAGGGCTGTACAAGCAATGATCACACGCACGGCACAGCGGACACGCCAAGAACCGCGGTGTTGGCCGTCGAATGGCGCTAGCTGCGCAGCATTTGTGCACCGCCGCCGTCAGTGTCAGCCAGTTTGCCGTGGCATACGGAGCTCCATCGCAGTCTTTAACACTGGTAGCATGCCGCGACAGCGTGGACGTGAACCGTATGTGCAGTTGACGGACTTTGAGCGAGGGCGTATAGTGGGCATGCGGGAGGCCGGGTAGACGTACCGCCGAATTGCTCAACACGTGGGGCGTAAGGTCTCCACACTACATCGATGTTGTCGCCAGTGGTCGGCGGAAGGTACACGTGCCCGTCGACCTGCGACCGGACCGCAGCGACGCACGGATGCACGCCAAGACCGTAGGATCCTACGCAGTGCCGTAGGGGACCGCACCGCCACTTCCCAGCAAATTAGGGACACTGATGCTCCTGGGGTATCGGCGAGGACCATTCGCAACCGTCTCCATGAAGCTGGGCTACGGTCCCGCACACCGTTAGGCCGTCTTCTGCTCACGCCCCAACATCGTGCAGCCCGCCTCCAGTGGTGTCGCGACAGGCGTGAATGGAGGGACGAATGGAGACGTGTCGTCTTCAGCGATGAGAGTCGCTTCTGCCTTGGTGCCAATGATGGTCGTATGCGTGTTTGGTGCCGTGCAGGTGAGCGCCACAATCAGGACTGCATACGACCGAGGCACACAGGGCCAACACCCGGCATCATGGTGTGGGGAGCGATCTCCTACACTGGCCGTACACCTCTGGTGATCGTCGAGGGGACACTGAATAGTGCACGGTACATCCAAACCGTCATCGAACCCATCGTTCTACCATTCCTAGACCGGCAAGGGAACTTGCTGTTCCAACAGGACAATGCACGTCCGCATGTATCCCGTGCCACCCAACGTGCTCTAGAAGGTGTAAGTCAACTACCCTGGCCAGCAAGATCTCCGGATCTGTCCCCCATTGAGCATGTTTGGGACTGAATGAAGCGTCGTCTCACGCGGTCTGCACGTCCAGCACGAACGCTGGTCCAACTGAGGCGCCAGGTGGAAATGGCATGGCAAGCCGTTCCACGGGACTACATCCAGCATCTCTACGATCGTCTCCATGGGAGAATAGCAGCCTGCATTGTTGCGAAAGGTGGATATACACTGTACTAGTGCCGACATTGTGCATGCTCTGTTGCCTGTGTCTATGTGCCTGTGGTTCTGTCAGTGTGATCATGTGATGTATCTGACCCCAGGAATGTGTCAATAAAGTTTCCCCTTCCTGGAACAATGAATTCACGGTGTTCTTATTTCAATTTCCAGGAGTGTATAACACCACGTTCAAGCTCTTAAGTCTTGATAACCAGCCATTGAGGGAGCAATAGCCGATCTAAAAACTGCGCCAGACACTTGTTGTCCTTTTCTGCCTGTTTACGTATATCTGTATTTGAATTCGCACACAGCAGTTTCTTTGGCTCTTCAGTGTACATACAGGGTGAACATTGATAAAAGTGAAAAATTGAAGGGACAGATTCTTGACTGGAAATGGAGGAAAAAAGGTCCTATGAACATGTGCCCAGAATGGACAGTGTGCGCGCAACGAGAACGTATCGTTCCGGAACACAGTACAGATCTGCATCGCATCCATGTCAGAACAAATGTACAAAGTGCCCTCCATAGGGTGCATTGCACACGTTCACATGCACTCTTCCGCACATTCCGGCCTCTCTCCAAACAGCGTCACAGGTGTCGTGAACACGTTGTTGAATGGTCTGCACAGCATGAACTGGTTCAGCATACACATCACTTTTCAGTTGCCACCACAGGTAAAAATCTTGGAGTTTAAGTACAGTGACCTAGCAGGCCATGGTTCGAGGCCTTCATGTCCAATCGAACGTCTGAGGAAGGTGATGTTGAGGTATCTGTGAACTGTAATGTGGAAGTGGGATGGTGCTCCGTCATCCAGAAACCGCGTAACATGTCGTGTTGTCAAAAGCACATTGTCAAGCAGCTCAGGCAGAGTATTCCGCACGAAGTCCAGGTATGTTTCTCGAAAATGGTTTAAATGACTCTGAGTACTATGGGACCTAACATCTGAGGTCATCAGTCCCCTACATAAACCTAACTAACCTAAGAACATCACACACATCCATGCCCGAGGCAGGATTCGAACCTGCGACCGTAGCAGCAGCGCGGTTCCGTACTGAAGCGCCTAGCACCGCTCGGTCACAGCGGCCGGCCGGTACGTTTCTCCTTCGAGGCGTTGTGGAATAACAACTGGTCCCAGTATGTGGACGCCAAGAACCCCTGCCCACACGATGATGCTGAACTGATGCTGATGAGACGCCTCAACCATTCCCCAAGGACTGTCTGTAGCCCACAGACGGCGATTATGCAGATTGATGAGGAAAGATTTGGTAAAGGTTGCTTTGTCGGTAAAGAGCGCTGATGACAGAAATCCCGCAATTGTGATGGTCTGGTCCAGAAACCATCGACAAAATCTTTCCCACAGATGGAAATCCGTTGTTGATACTCCTTGCACTCGTTGTAGGCGATGGGGGTTTATTTATTTATTTATTTACACGTCAAGTTCCGTAGGACCAAACTTAGGAGCAAATCTCCAACGTCATGGAACGTGTCAGTACATGAAATTACAACATAAAAGTAATAACACATAATAGTAAATGTTCATGAATCTGAAAAAATTCAGTCCATAAGTTTAAGTAAACACCATCAGCAATACAATGAGAATCAGCTTAATTTTTCAAGGAACTCCTAGACAGAATAGAAGGAGTCACCCACGAGGAAACTCTTCAGTTTCGATTTGAAAGCGCATGGATTACTGCTAAGATTTTTGAATTCAGAGTGGCAGCTTATTGAAGATGGATGCAGCAGTATAATGCACACCTTTTTGCACAAGAGTTAAGGAAGTCCGATCCAAATGCCGAGTATTAACCGAGTGAAAGCTGGTTATTCTTGGGAACAGACTAATATTGGTAACAAAAAACGACAATAAGGAATATACATATTGAGAGGCCAATGGCAAAATACCCAGACTCGTGAACAGAGGTCGACAAGAGGTTCGTGAACTCACTCTACTTATTGCCCGAACCGCCCGTTTCTGAGCCAAAAATATCCTTGTAGAATGGGAAAAGTTTCCCCAAAATATAATACCATACGACATAAGCGAATGAAAATAAGCAAAGTAGACTAGTTTTTGTGTCGAAGTATCACTCACTTTTGATACCGTTCGAATAGTAAAAATGGCAGTATTAAGTCTTTGAACAAGATCCTGAACGTGGGCTTTCCGCGACAACTTACTATCTATCTAACGCCTATAAATTTGAACTGTTCAGTTTCACTAATCACACGCTCGTCCTGTGAAATTAAAACGTTAGGTTTTGTTGAATTGTGTGTTAGAAACTGTAAAAACTGAGCCTTACTGTTATTTAACGTTAGTTTATTTTCTACAAGCCATGAACTGAGGTCATGTACTGCACTACTTGAAACCGAGCGAATGTTGCACACAACATCCTTTGTTACCAAGCTAGTGTCATTAGCAAACAGAAATATCTTAGAGTTACCCGTAATACTACAGGGTATATCAATTATGTAAATAAGGAACAGAAGCGGCCCCAACACTGGTCCCTGGGGCACCCCCACTTGGCAGTACACCACTCGGACCCCACATCACAGCCGTTATCAAAATTGTGAATAATGACCTTTTCTGCCTGTTGCTAGAGTAAGAGGTGAACCAATTGTGAACTATTCCCCTTATTCCGTAATGGTCCAACTTCTGGAGCAATATTCTGTGATCAACACAATCAAATGCCTTACTTAAACCAAAAAATACGCCAAGCGGTCGAAACTTTGCGGTTATCATGCAGGATACATATAATCATACTTTGCCTTACACCATGTTGGCGGACCACTCACCTGTAGCTTGTACTATGGTTCGTCTCAATAACCTGTAGAAAGCGCTCCTCCAAATCAGGTGGACGCACAGTCCGCCGCCTCCCTGCACCTTCGTCTGTCTGAAACGGCCCATGATGACACAAACGCCAAAAACGGGCTTGAAATGTTGTGTGGCTGTGAGGGTACTTGTTTTGGTACAGCCATGCTGCCTCTCGAGCGTTTCCATGTGTTTGTCCGTACACAAACACATTCTCGGCTTGTTCCCGACATGAATACCGGACCATACTGCTGCTTACAGGACGCTGCATCGATCATAGGGCCAGTTCTGAGCGCCATCTACACGCGGCAGCGATGCACTTCCGGACACACGTTGACAGGACATTTGTTCTTGCATTTCCAGTCACGAAACCGTTTGTCGGTTTTATTGATGTTCACGCTGTGTGAGTAACTACCTCATCGTGGCAAACGAAAGGTATGAAAGCTCTTGTAATGAATCTGACAATAAACAATTTTTATTGGTAATGTAATCAAGATTACAGAGACTTTAGCCATTATAACTGCTAGGAATGAATTGTGCTGTGCCTAGAAGATAAAAGTATAGTATTATATAGCATGAACTTGCACCATCACCTCCCAGTGAGAAGTTATGAATACATGATGGTATGTTGATGTTAAGAAGTATACTGACTAAATAAACTTGACAAGTCTGTACGTAGAGCACAGAATAAGGAATTTGTTAGTTGGTGTTAAAATTAAGAAAATTTATGCATGGTATAACACGAAGATGTCACTGATTGATATGTTAAGATAAGTGCAAAGTTTTGATGACTGGACTATCTCTTACTTCGATGAGTTATGTAACTATGTTGACGACCATTTTTAGTTTGTAGGTAAATAATTACACACTAGAATAGTTATCAGATTATCACCTTATATGTAAGTGAAAGATTTAATTTACGGTTTTCGTAACTGGAAATAACCAGATTAAATGAATTTATGCTGGTGTTTCCTACTTAGCTTTAAGCGCAAATGAGTAAATGAGAGGTACTGCGAAAAATAGATTTTTTCCTGTTTTTATTTCGACAAGCTACACAGCTTGAATTTTCATTCCTTGCGTCTTTTGATAACACCGGTTTTTGCACACGTTGGTGCTTGTAACGATTTCGTTCGCGTACTGGCTGAATGAGTGATGTATTGCCTTGTAAAGAATAACTGACGAGGACCCGTGATACACTGTGTTCCCGTCCGGAGGAATTGAAGCACGAAATATTAATTTTCCGATCACTCAGAGGATCTCTCTGCACAGATAAAGGAAGTCGTGAATGTATAAAATTTTGTAACATAATGTAAAAGCATCAGATGAACTCTCGGCTGCCGGCCGCTGTAGGCGAGCGGTTCTAGGCGCTTCAGTCCGGAACCGCGCTGGTGCTACGGTCGCAGGTTCGAATCCTTCCTCGGGCATGGATGTGTGGGATGTCCTTAGGTTAGTTAGGTTTAAGTAGTTCTAAGTCTAGGGGACTCAGAGCCATTTGAACCATTTGAATTCTCGGCTAAATAGTGGTGAACCGCACGTGAGCGAGGCCGAAACACTTATAAATAAACGATAGCTACTATCGCTGAAACAAACGCCTTTCCCTTATATCGACCTATTCCATGCCAGTTGAACCTTACTGCTGAAACCGCTCAGAATAAACCGATTTTCGGTCTTTTATTCCTGTTATAGGCTTTAATAAACGAAGAAAGCGAAGGAAGAAGGAAAAATTTTGACTCTCTTAGTGTCTAGAAACATACAATCAAAATATTAAATTAAATAGGCAAATAAGAGAGAGTTTGTCCACCGTTTGCCGCAATTTTCGAAAAGTGATAAGTAGTTGAATACTACAAGAAAAGAACAGTATTCCCTGTTGATTACAATTTTTGGAACACAGCTCAAAAATAATTTTGTAATCGGGGATCATGTCTCTATTTGAACATTGCGAATGGTCCGTGCTAAAACGTGAAAACCGAGGTTGTAGAACTATGTCTTTCGTGCTAAATTGTCCCTTTTTAAGGGCTTCAAGCACTTAATGGCATATTACAAGGTGCGTTCCATAAGTAATGCGACCAGATTCATAAAAAAGTCATTTATGGAATATGTTCGTACAGATAATCAACAATTTTCAGAATAGCACCCTCTTGCATCGATACACATCTGGAGACGGTGTTTCCATGCCTGGAAGGTATCGTGGAATGCCGTTTCCGGAATGTCCTTTAGACCTGATGTAACATGCGCCTCGATGGTTACAATCGTTTCTCCATGTTTTCCTTTCATGACTTCTTTTAATCGAGGAAACAAAAAAAATCAGCGGGAGCCAGGTTAGGACTGTTTGGAGGCTGGGGAACCAATGGGATCTTAGGCATGACCAAGAAGCCTTTGACAATGAAGGCGCTGTGACTCGGCGCGTTGCCGTGGTGAACTTTCCACGTGTCCTTGATGTCACTTTGGCAGCGCGACACCCTCCTTTTCAGTCTTTTGAGCACTTTCAAGCAGAAAGCTGAGTTCACTGTTGTCCCCGTAGGTACGAATTAGTGGTAGACAATGTCTCTGATGTCAAAGAAGACAATGACTATGGTTTTGATCCTGGGCTTGGTCATGTGTGCCTTCTGGGGATGGTGAGAGGATGGGGTGTGCCACTCTGCTTTTTTGTCTCAGGGTCGTACTGAAAGATCCACGACTCATCTCCTAGATTAAAAAAGTGACGATCATTTTCACACATTTCTAAAATTTCCCGGCACCGAAGCACTCGCAAGTGCTTGTGTTCGTCGGTCAACACTTTTGGGACTAGTTTGGCACACGCCTTTCTCTTGTTCAAATCTTCGGTCACAATGCGGAAAACGGTTGTTTTTCACATTTTTGGAGTTTGTGCTATCAATTGAAGGCTCAGCCGTCTGTCAGAGTTCAAACAGTCGCGCACAAGCGTCACATTTTCGTCGACTCGTGCGGTTGATGGCCGTACACTGCGAGGTTCGTCGGTGATCTCCTCTCGCCCCTCCGTGAACGACTTGTGCCATCGGAAAACTTGTGATATGGACAAGCAATCAGTCCCAAAGGCGTGCTGAAGTAATGGAAAGGTTTCGGTGGCGGACTTCCTAAGTTTAACGCAAAATTTGCTCTTCGGAATGCTCTACCGTTGCTCTACGGAATGATCAATTGTGCCATGTTACATAAACTCAAAACGGGGTTGACGGAAACGCACGTCCTGCACGCTGTTGTGTACCGTTGCGTCAGAAAAAAAATTGGTCGCATTACTTATGGAACGCACTCTGTGCGTATACACAGGGTGGGTTGGGTTGTTTTTTTGGGAAGAGACCAAACAGCGAGGTCATCGGTCTCATCGGATAAAGGAAGGGTGGGGAAGGAAGTCGTCCGTGCACTTTGCCTGGAGCGATTTAGGGAAATCGCGGAAAACCTGACGCGGGATGGCCGGACGTGGGTTTGAACCACCGTCCTCCCAAATGCGAATCCAGTATGCTAACCACTGAGCCACCTCGCTCGGTAAACCAAACGAAGCATTGTACTTCCTTGTTATGTGAGTCACTTCATAAAAATTTTTCGACTTGGGTTTGTGCCTTACAACAGTACAGTTGAGGTCCCGCAGACGATGGCGAGACCTACCGAACTGACCAGGTGTGAACAAGTCTTGCACACTGGACATACACACGGAAACACAGATGTTATCGTGCTCGAAATGCTGTGCCTATTCTTATGCCACGAGTTTGTTGCTATTTTCTGTCGGCATGGTTACTAGAATAGTACTGACCACCTTTCCCATTATCCATTATAATGCAATACTTCAAACAAATGCGTATTTTATGAAAATACGAGGAAACGCGAAAAAAACACTGGTATAGGAATGCGTATTCAAATACAGAGATATGCAAACAAGCAGTCGGTAACCAGTATATAAGACAACAACTGTCTGGCGCAGTTGTTAGATCGATTACTGCTGCTGAAGTGGCAATATTTCAGTGAGTTTGAATGTGGTGTTACAGTCGGTGCACGAGCTATGGGACACAGCATCTCGGAGCTACCGATGAAGTGGGGATTTTCCAGTACGACTATTTCACGAGTGTACCGTGAATATCAGGAATCGCCGGCCGCGGTGGTCGAGGTTCTAGGCTCGCAGCCCGGAACCGTGCGACTGCTACAGTCGCAGGTTCGAATCCTGCCTCGGGCATGGATGTGTGTCATGTTCTTAGGTTAGTTAGGTTTAAGTAGTTCTAAGTTCTAGGGGACTGATGACCACAGCAGTTGAGTGCCATAGTGCTCAGAGCCATTTGAACCATATCAGGAATCCGGTAAAACATCAAATCTCTGACATCGCTGCGGCTGGAAAAAGAATCTGCAAGAACGGGGCCAGCGACGACTGAAGAAAATTGTTCAACGTGACAGAAGTTCAACACATCCGCAAATTGGTGCAGATTTCAATGATGGGCCATCAACAAGCGCCAGTGTGCGAACCATTCAACGAAACATCATCGATATGGGATTTCGGTGCCGAAGGCCTACTCGCCTACCCTAGAAGACTGCACTACACAAAGCTTTACTTAACGCCTGGGCCCGACAACCGAGATTGAACTGTTGATGACTGGAAACACGTTACCTGGTCCGACGAGTCTAGTTTCAAATTGTATCGAGCCGATGGACGTGCACGGGTATGAAGAGAACCTCATGTTTCCATGGACCCTGCATGTCAGCAGGGGACTATTCAAGCTGGTGGAGCCTCTGTAATGGTGTGGGCCGTGTGCAGTTGAAGTGATATGGGACACCTGATATGTCTAGATACGATTCTGACAGGTGACACGTACGTAAGCGTCCCGTCTGATCAGGTGTGTCCATTCATGTCCATTGTGCATTCCGACGGATTTGGCAATTCCAGAAGAACAATGCGACGCCCCACATGTCCATAATCGCTACAGAGTTGCTCAAGGAACGCTCTTCTGATTTTAAACACTTCCGCTGGCCATCAAACTCCCTAGACATGAACATTATTTAGCATATTTGGAGTCTCTTGCAACGACATCCTGTTCGAAAGAGATCTGCACCCCTTGCACTGTTTCGGATTTGTGGAGAGCCCTGAAGGTTTCGTAGTGTCAATTCTCTCCAGCACCAATTGAAACTTTGGTTGAGTCCATGCCACGCCGTGTTGCGGCACTTCTGCGTGTTCGCTGAGGGCCCTACACGATATTAGCCTAGATGTACCAGTTTCTTTGCCTCTTCAGTTTAATTACTGCTTTACAAACATACAGTTTCGCAATGCTGCTAAGGCCAATTCATATTTCGATTTTTTACTCAGTTATCAGGAAAAAGTGGAAACCATTTATAACCGAGGCCAAACAAATACCGAAAAATTCGAGTTACTCAGAACTAAAATACCGTTGTCGGTTTTAACCGGTCCGTTTTTCGCTTTCATATTATAAATTGTTCGGTAAGTAAGGCAAGAAGAAGAGAACAAATTTGATTCAGTTTGGCAAGTAGTTGTGTTGTGTGCATGTAAGAGTGCTTTCGGTGTACAAAAAATGAAACGGTGATACATGGCGGTGCGAGGTAACTGTGTCTAATTCCGAATAAAGTACGTGAATGTGAAAGTACATTTCGCTTACCTGTAGTGGGACGTTGCGGGAGTGAGCGCCAGTTTCAGTCACAGGAGGAGTCTTCGCTTCGTCCAGCGAATTATCCCAAACACTGTGAACTGCTGGTGATACACAACTCTTGTACATCCACTAAATCGACATGTGTGCGCTCCACTCAGTGTAGCAGAATGGCGCAATTCAAGCAGTCGGCCGCTGCTCTGGTGACGTAAGACTTAATTGTTCTCGGTGTTCTGATTCAGACGCCTATATTCTTAATGTTGAACGCACAAATAAAATGTGCTTTGAAATGACAAAACGATGAACAAAGACACTTCCTGCGCCTATGTTTAGTAGGCCCTATAATGAACGTTCACTGTAATGAAAGCAACTTAAAAACTGTCTACGGTAGTGGTCTTAAAACTACGGCTTGAATCAGTTGTTTGTGCGACCCGTCGTTCTGAGCCGTATTTTGTAATACAAGTAATAATCTGCTAGCAACTAACAGCAGAATCCAAAGACGCAAACTAAAGTTAAGAGCTTCTTAAGAGTCTCTTTTTTTTTGTTCAGTACCAAACAAAAATACATACATAGACAGTAACATTTTAAGATGTGCTTAATTAAGACTGACGTTGCTGAATTCGGCCGTCAACTAAGTGAAGTTTACCGCTTACGTCAGGAGCAGAGTCCTGTGTAGCGTAACCTCTGCGGAGTTAATAGGAGTTGAGAAGGGAAAGATTTTACTGTTTGCCTTCCAATGCTGACAATTCACGAGCGTGCGCAACTAGCATCGATCAGTCGGTGTGGTATATTTAAAACGAACATAAACAGTTATCGAAGACAAGAAACCTTTACTTTTGTGGTTACCGGTTTCGGTCAGTTACTGACCATCTTCAGACCTCATAACATGATGGCAGACATTGCACTGCAGACAATGTTGTGTCGAGAACAGACTCCTGATGAAAGCCAGCCCACGTGTGTTAGTAACAAGGATCCCACAGTAAATACACCAAGCAAAATACTCTTTTGGCATTGGTTGGGCCTGAGGATGCGGGAAATGTGCCGCAGAAACCAGTCGCGTGATAGAATAAAGACATTTTCAAGATACATCTGTGGTGGTACTTTTTCTCATATGTATCATTAACTGAAAACCCTCGTCCATGCAATAAGATCGACGTCCATAAACTGATTTCTAAACCCTTTCGTATACAAAGCTATCATCCGCCGTACTATCCCTTTGATACATTTTGATTTCTACGTCTACATCTACATGGATACTCTGCAAATCGTATTTAAGTGTGGCAAAGGGTTCATTGAAGCACCTTAACAGTCCTCTGTTATTCCAGTCTCGTATAGTGCGCGGAAAGAACGATCACCTATATCTTTCCGTATGAGCTCTGATTTCCATAATTTTATCATCGTAATCGTTCCTCCCTACGTAGGTCGGTGACAACAAAATATTTTCGCAGTCGGACGACAAAGCTGGTGATTGGTATTGCGTGAGAAGATTCCGTCGCAACGAAAAACGCCTTCGTTTTAATGATGTACAGCCCAAAGCCTGTATCATTTCAGTGACATTCTCTCCTATATTTCATGATAATACAAAAAATGCTGCCCTTCTTTGAACTTTATCGATGTACTCCGTCAGTCCCATCTGGTAAGGATACCACACCGCGCAGCAGTATTCTCAAAGAGGTAGGACAAGCGTAGTGTAGGCAGTGTCCTTAGTAGATATGTTGCACTTTCTAAGTGTCCTGCCAATAAAACGCAGTCTTTGGTTAGCCTTCCTCAAAACATTTAATATGTGTTCCTTCCAATTTAAGTTGCTCGTAATTGTAATTCCTAGGTGTTTAGTAGAATTTACGGCCTTTAGATTAGACTGATTTATCGTATAACAGATGTTTAACGAATTTCTTTTAGCATTCATGTGGATGACCTCACACTTTTCGTTATTTAGGGTCAACTGCCAATTTTCGCACCAATCAGATATATTTTCTAAATCATTTTGCAATTTTGTTTTGATCTTCTAATGACTTTATTAGACGATAAACGACAGAGTCATCTGCAAACAACCTAAGCCGGCTGCTCTAATTGTCTCCAAAATCGTTTGTATAGATAAGGAACAGCAAAGGGCCTATAGCATTACCCTGGGGAACGCAAGACAGGAAATCGCAAATCCAGTCACATAACTCAGACGATATTCCATAAGCACGCAGTTTCACTACAAGCCGCTTGTGTGGTACAGTGTCAAAAGCCTTCCGGACATGCAGAAATACGGAATTAATCTGAAATCACTTATCAATAACGCGCAACAGTTCATGCGAATAAGAGCTAGATGTGTTTCACAAGACCGATGTTTTCTAAATCCAGGTTGACTATGTGTCAATAGAGCGTTTTCTTCGAGGTAATTCATTATATTCGAACACAATTTGTTCCAAAATACTGCTGCATATCGACGTTAACGATATGGGCCTGTAATTTAGTGGATTACTTCTACTACCATTCTTGAATATTGGTGTGACCTGTGCAGCTTTCCAGTCTTTGGGTACGGATCTTTCGTCGAGCGAACGGTTGTATATGATTGCTAAGCATGGAGATAATGCATCAGCATAATCTGAAAGGAACTGAATTGGCATACAGTCTGGACCAGAAGACTTGCTTTTATTAAGTGATTTAAATTGCTTCACTACTTCGATGACATTTACTTCTACGTTACTCATGTTGGTAGCTGTTCTTGATTCGAATTCTGGAACATTTCCTTTGTCTTTTGTAAAGGCGTTTTGGAAGGCTGTGTTTAGTAACTCTGCTTTGACAGCCCTGTCTTCGATTGTATTTCCATTACTATGAATTGGCATACAGTCTGGACCAGAAGACTTGCTTTTATTAAGTGATTTAAATTGCTTCACTACTTCGATGACATTTACTTCTACGTTACTCATGTTGGTAGCTGTTCTTGATTCGAATTCTGGAATATTTCCTTTGTCTTTTGTAAAGGCGTTTTGGAAGGCTGTGTTTAGTAACTCTGCTTTGACAGCCCTGTCTTCGATTGTATTTCCATTGCTATCGCGCAGAGAAGTCATTGATTTTGTCTTGCCGCTAACATACTTCCCATATGACCAGAATCTCTTTGAATTTTCTGCCAGGTTTCGAGACAAAGTTCCGATATGGCAACCATTATAAGCATCTCGCATTGAAGTCCACACTAAAATTGTAGCTTCTGTGAACGACGGCCAATCTTGGGGATTTTGCGTCTGTTTAAATTTGACATGCTTGTTTCGTTATTTCTTCAACTGTGTTCTGACCCGTTTTGTGTACCAAGGAGGATCAGCTACGTCGTTTGCTAATTTATTTGGTATAAATCTCTCAATTAATGCCGATACTATATATTTGAATTCAAGGCACATATGGTATACACTTATGTTATTAATTTGGAAGAAGTGTAGATCGTCTCTCAGGAAGGCTGCCAGTGAATTTTTACCTGCTTTTTTGAATAGGTGTATTTTTGGTTTATTTTTGGAGGATTTGTGGGTTACAATATTCAGTCTCGCTACGACAGCCCTGAGTTCACTAATCCCTGTATCCGTTTTGATGACTCTTCCGAGCAAATGACTTGGATTCATTGCTCAGTAGCAAGTTTTATTCGGCACCGCCGTCTCCCGTTACGGCCATTTGCATCCACTGCTTATGACCGAGCGAGGTGGCGCATTCGGGAGGACGATGGTTCAATCCCGCGCCCGGCCATCCTGATCTAGGTTTTCCGTGATTTCCCTCAATCCCTCCAGGCAAATGCCGGGATGGTTCCTCTGAAAGGGCACGGCCAACTTCCTTCCCCATCCTTCCCTAATCCGATGAGACCGATGACCTTGCTGTCTGGTCTCCTTCCCCAAACAACCCAACCCATCGCCCCCACTGCTTATGGAGCTCCCTTCGTTTTGTTTCGGTGCCGATGAGTTTGAGTGCGACATTCAGCTCTGCAGTAACTTTTGTAGCTGTCGTCCTCATATTTTTCGACACAATCCTCTCTAATTACCATCTATGACGATCGCTCGACACACCCTTTTGTCCTCATGGTGAGTTTTAGCGGATGATGTTTTTCTGCGTTCCTAGTATGTGGTACAAAACTTCGATCTGTTGCCTCTCGCAACACCATACGCTTCAAATGGTTCAAATGGCTCTGAGCACTTCTGAGGTCACCAGTCCCCTAGAACTTAGAACTACTTAAACCTAACTAACCTAAGGACAGCACACACAACCATGCCGTAGCAGGATTCGAACATGCGACCGTAGTGGTCACGCAGTTCCAGACTGTAGCGCCTAGCACCGCTCGGCCACCCCGGCCGGCTTCGATCTCTGTTGATCCATGATGGATACTGGACAGCGCACGGTGAAATATTTACCAAAGAAAAATAATCAAACAACCTATGTTTTCTGAGCTGTTTGATTTAGACGACCAACAGCGTCAAATACACTCCTGGAAATTGAAATAAGAACACCATGAATTCATTGTTCCAGGAAGGGGAAACTTTATTGACACGTTCCTGGGGTCAGATACATCACATGATCACACTGACAGAACCACAGGCACACAGACACAGGCAACAGAGCATGCACAATGTCGGCACTTGTACAGTGTATATCCACCTTTCGCAGCAATGCAGGCTGCTATTCTCCATTCGAGACGATCGTAGAGATGTTGGATGTAGTCCTGTGGAACGGCTTGCCATGCCATTTCCACCTGGCACCTCAGTTGGACCAGCGTTCGTGCTGGACGTGCAGACCGCGTGAGACGACGCTTCATCCAGTCCCAAACATGCTCAATGGGGGACAGATCCGGAGATCTTGCTGGCCAGGGTAGTTGACTTACACCTTCTAGAGCACGTTGGGTGGCACGGGATACATGCGGACGTGCATTGTCCTGTTGGAACAGCAAGTTCCCTTGCCGGTCTAGGAATGGTAGAACGATGGGTTCGATGACGGTTTGGATGTACCGTGCACTATTCAGTGTCCCCTCGACGATCACCAGAGGTGTACGGCCAGTGTAGGAGATCGCTCTCCACACCATGATGCCGGGTGTTGGCCTTGTGTGCCTCGGTCGTATGCAGTCCTGATTGTGGCGCTCACCTGCACGGCGCCAAACACGCATACGACCATCATTGGCACCAAGGCAGAAGCGACTCTCATCACTGAAGACGACACATCTCCATTCGTCCCTCCATTCACGCCTGTCGCGGGCTGCACGATGTTGGGGCGTGAGCGGAAGACGGCCTAACGGGACCGTAGCCCAGCTTCATGGAGACGGTTGCGAATGGTCCTCGCCGATACCCCAGGAGCAACAGTGTCCCTAATTTGCTGGGAAGTGGCGGTGCGGTCCCCTACGGCACTGCGTAGGATCCTACGGTCTTGGCGTGCATCCGTGCGTCGCTGCGGTCCGGTCCCAGATCGACGGGCACGTGCACCTTCCACCGACCACTGGCGACAACATCGATGTACTGTGGAGACCTCACGCCCCACGTGTTGAGCAATTCGGTGGTACGTCCACCCGGCCTCCCGCATGCCCACTATACGCCCTCGCTCAAAGTCCGGCAACTGCACATACGGTTCACATCCACGCTGTCGTGGCATGCTACCAGTGTTAAAGACTGTGA
The DNA here is from genome assembly GCF_023897955.1 of Schistocerca gregaria. Classification (NCBI taxonomy): domain Eukaryota; kingdom Metazoa; phylum Arthropoda; class Insecta; order Orthoptera; family Acrididae; genus Schistocerca; species Schistocerca gregaria. Next base: position 186,702,410 of record NC_064928.1, on the reverse strand, counting down.
TGGAGCTCCGTATGCCACGGCAAACTGGCTGACACTGACGGCGGCGGTGCACAAATGCTGCGCAGCTAGCGCCATTCGACGGCCAACACCGCGGTTCCTGGTGTGTCCGCTGTGCCGTGCGTGTGATCATTGCTTGTACAGCCCTCTCGCAGTGTCCGGAGCAAGTATGGTGGGTCTGACACACCGGTGTCAATGTGTTCTTTTTTCCATTTCCAGGAGTGTATATACAATGCTGGTGCTGGTGCTGATTCTGCATTTAACACTGGGCGATGACACTTTGGCTACAGTACATTAGGATTTTGCTTTTATAAAACAGATCTGATGATGGTCATTGTAGACTGAAACCGGTAATCCGTTAACAAAAAGTTTGTGACCATACACGTGAATTAAATGAACTTATCATATACGAGGTCTGTACAAAAAATTACGGAAGGTTGTCGACAATTTTTTTTACGCGTACCTATTACTTATTGTGTATGGTCTCCTTCAAAATACTCTACAGCTGATACACCGCTGCCAACGCCGTTTCCACTCCCGGAAGCCGTCTTGCCGGTAATAGTGTTTACATAACAAAACTGTTGCATCCTTGAGCCTCCGGTTCTAGATGTACCCTTGCTGCCGCTACAGATCTTTATTTATGAAAATATACAGTACAATCACCAACAAATTTTACATATTCACATACACCTTTACCTTTAACCCAAATAAATAGAGATTCATTTTGACTAAATTTTCTTTTGCTACGAGTATACAAGACGAGAGGAGATGTTGAGTCATAAGCTGATTTACCAAAATCTTTACTACCACTTTCAAACATGTAATAAGTACATCAGCAGACAAGAAGAATCGCATTCCACGCAAGACTGTTGCAGCCCACGCTCTCGTCGATGGACCTTGTGTATTTCTTGGATTCTTAATTTTAGCTTAGATATAAACGACACTTTCTCACATGGAAATGGATGGTTCACCGTTGCCATAGTAAGAGGTTTTATCCCATCTATCGCCGCAAACCTTCGTCCTTTCAACGGGATTTTCAGCATTGGAGATAAAAAAAGTCCCCAGAAGCCATGTCTGGAGAGTAGGCCTACGCAGGATTTCGCTTTTTGTGCAATAGTCATGCACAACAGGGATGACTGTGAAGGTGCGTTATCGTGATGGAAGGGCCATGAATTGTCTCTCCACATTTTAGGCCGTTTCCTTCCCACATTTTCACGCAGGCGTCGCAATACGTTCCCGTAGTATCATCAATTAACAGTTTGCCCCTGTGGCATGAATTCATGATGAACTAATCTTTCAGAGTCAAACAAAACAATCAGCATGCCTTTGACATTTGACCTGATCTGCCGAGGTTCCTTTGGGCTTGGAGAACCTTCCCCGGCATATTGTGAAGACTGAATCTTGGTCTTGACATCTCATCACTATGATTCACTTAAGGAACATATCATTCTTATTTGCGGGATCCAAAAGAATACAGATTGAGAGGCGGTCTCCATGTTCTTGAGCCGTGAGCCGCGAGAGGGCCTAGGCGGCAACACAATGCAATCCAATATGTTGTGTCACGATTTCATGACGTAATCCAACTGAAATGTTACGTTCTTCTGCAATCTCTCAGACAGTCAGTCTTCGACATGAGCGTCGTCAATAGACGTCGTAGGACATCCTGAACGTAGATCATTTTTAACTTCCGTCTGTCTATTTTTTAAATCGTGTGAACCATTCGTAACACAGAGTCGGCTCAAGCACTCATCACCGTAGACTTCCTGCGTCATTTGGTGTGTCTCTGCAAAGGTTTCCTTCAGTCCAACACAAAATTTATCGCAGACTCGTTGCTCCTCTAACTGTACCATCTCGGAATTCGCAAAATGTGCGACACAACGTTCTACTCAGTACAGCACTCAACAATAACTAACAGGCAAACAACAATGAAACTTCCGGAAGTTACATCTTAAACACAGGCGTGTGCAGGGATACTAACCGCATTTCACTCCAACACACCTTTGGCGCGAAGTTTCGAATATTCCGGAATTTTTTGAACAGACCACACACACACACACACACACACACACACACACACACACACACACACACACACACAAACACAAACGTGCAGATGAATGTAACATTTTAGTTGGATCATCTCATGAAATCCTGACGCAACATTTTGGAATGCATCGTGTGTGTGTGTCTTTCTCTATATTCAAATCAGGCCCACAGAACCTATAAGGACATGTTGACACCGTGGATCTTTGTGCCCCTCCCAGGACAAAAAAGAGTTCTGTATCCACCGCTGCTTGCGTAGCATCTGTACAATACAGAGGGGTCCAAAAAAATTTATCCACTGTTTAAAAGTCCATAACTTGCAAACTAATTGACGGAGTTGTCTAATTTTTGGTGAAAGTGTAGCTTAAAGTCCAACTTAAAGATATCACTGTAGGTGTTCTAAATGGTCACCATTAACATCCACACACAAACGATGCCGTCGAACTGCAGCACTAACTACTGACTGCAACGTATTCCGTTGGATATTTACACATGAATTTATGACGCATTCTCGAAGTTCATCCAATGTGCGTGGCTTTTGTCGATAAACGATGTCCTGTAGTGTTCCGCACAGGTAAAAATCCAGAGGAGTTAGGTCTGGGGAACTTGTTGGATACTCCACAGCACCTCTACGGCCTATCCATCTTCCTCTACATCTACATCTACATACATACTCCGCAATCCACCATAAGGTGCGTGGCGGAAGGTACCTCGTACCACAACTAGCATGTTCTCTCCATGTTCCACTACGAAACAGAACGAGGGAAAAATGGCTGCCTGTATGCCTCTGTACGAGCCCTAATCTGTCTTATCTTTGTGGTCTTTCCGCGAAATATAAGTCGGCAGCAGCAAAATTGTACTACATTCAGCCTTAAATGCTGGTTCTCTAAATTTCCTCAGTAGCGATTCACGAAAAGAACGCCTCCTTTCCTCCAGAGACTCCCACACGAGTTCCTGAAGCATTTCCGTAACACTCGCGTGATGATCAATCTTACCAGTAACAAATCTAGCTGCCTGCCTCTGAATTGCTTCTATGTCCTCCCTCAATCAGACCTGATAGGGATCCCAAACGCTCGAGCAGTACTCAAGAATAGGTCGTATTAGTGTTTTATAAGCGTTCTCCTTTACAGATGAACAACATCTTCCCAAAATTCTACCAATGAACTGAAGACGACTATCCGCCATCCCCACAACAGCCATTACATGCTTGTCCCACTTCATATCGCTCTGCAATGTTACGCCGAAATACACTCCTGGAAATGGAAAAAAGGACACATTGACACCGGTGTGTCAGACCCACCATACTTGCTCCGGACACTGCGAGAGGGCTGTACAAGCAATAATCACACGCACGGCACAGCGGACACACCAGGAACCGCGGTGTTGGCCGTCGAATGGCGCTAGCTGCGCAGCATTTGTGCACCGCCGCCGTCAGTGTCAGCCAGTTTGCCGTGGCATACGGAGCTCCATCGCAGTCTTTAACACTGGTAGCATGGCGCGACAGCGTGGACGTGAACCGTATGTGCAGTTGACGAATTTTGAGCGAGGGCTTATAGTGGGCATGCGGGAGGCCGGGTGGACGTACCGCCGAATTGCTCAACACGTGGGCCGCGAGGTCTCCACAGTACATCGATGTTGTCGCCAGTGGTCGGCGGAAGGTGCACAACCCGTCGACCTGGGACCGGACCGCAGCGACGCACGGATGCACGCCAAGACCGTAGGATCCTACGCAGTGCCGTAGGGGACCGCACCGCCACTTCCCAGCAAATTAGGGACACTGTTGCTCCTGGGGTATCGACGAGGACCATTCGCAACCGTCTCCATGAAGCTGGGCTACCGTCCCGCACACCGTTAGGCCGTCTTCCGCTCACGCCCCAACATCGTGCACCCGCCTCCAGTGGTGTCGCGACAGGCGTGAATGGAGGGACGAATGGAGACGTGTCGTCTTCAGCGATGAGAGTCCCTTCTGCCTTGGTGCCAATGATGGTCGTATGCGTGTTTGACGCCGTGCAGGTGAGCGCCACAATCAGGACTGCGTAAGACCGAGGCACACAGGGCCAACACCCGGCATCATGGTGTGGGGAGCGATCTCCTACACTGGCCGTACACCTCTGATGATCGTCGAGGGGACACTGAATAGTGCACGGTACATCCAAACCGTCATCGAACCCATCGTTCTACCATTCCTAGACCGGCAAGGGAACTTGCTGTTCCAACAGGACAATGCACGTCCGCATGTATCGCGTGCCACCGACGTGCTCTAGAAGGTGTAAGTCAACTACCCTGGCCAGCAAGATCTCCGGATCTGTCCCCCGTTGAGCATGTTTGGGACTGGATGAAGCGTCGTCTCACGCGGTCTGCACGTTCAGCACGAACGCTGGTCCAACTGCGGTGTCAGGTGGAAATGGCATGGCAAGCCGTTCCACAGGACTACATCCAGCATCTCTACGATCGTCTCCATGGGAGAATAGCAGCCTGCATTGCTGCGAAAGGTGGATATACACTGTACTAGTGCCGACATTGTGCATGCTCTGTTGCCTGTGTCTATGTGCCTGTGGTTCTGTCAGTGTGATCATGTGATGTATCTGACCCCAGGAATGTGTCAATAAAGTTTCCCCTTCCTGGAACAATGAATTCATGGTGTTCTTATTTCAATTTCCAGGAGTGTATTTAATCGACGTGACTGTGTCAAGCGCTACACTACTAATGGAGTATTCAAACATTACGGGATTCTTTTTCCTATTCATCTGCATTAATTTACATTTATCTATAGTTAGAGGTAGCTGCCATTCTTTACACCAATCACAAATCCTGTCCAAGTCATCTTGTATCCTCCTACAGTCACTCAACGACGACACCTTCCCGTACACCACAGCATAATCAGCAAACAGCCGAACATTGCTATCCACCCTATCCAAAAGATCATTTATGTAGCTAGAAAACAACAGCGGACCTACCATACTTCCCTGGGGCACTCACCTCCGATGAACTCTCACCATCGAGAACAACGTACTGGGTTCTATTACTTAAGAAGTCTTCGAGACACTCCCATTTGGGAACCAATCCCATATGCTCGTACCTTAGTTAGGAGTACAGTTACCGGTGAGGTGTACCTTCAGAAGCTTCAGACGTCCATTTTACCTGCCATCCGAGACTTGCATGGAGACGGAAGGGATACTTTCAAGATGGTGACCCTGCCCACTACCAAAATCGTGTTAGGGCGTATCTCAACGAAAATCCACCAGCAAGATGGATAGGCCGTAGAGGTGCTGTGGAGTATCCACCACGTTCCCCAGACCTAACTCCTCTGGATTTTTACCGGTGGAGAACACTATAGGACATCGTTTATCGACAAAAGCCACGCACATTGGATGAACTTCGAGAATCCATTGTACAAATGGTTCAAATGGCTCTAAGCACTATGGGACTTAACTTCTGAGGTCATCAGTCCCCTAGAACTTATAACTACTTGAACCTAACTAACCTAAGGACATCACACACATCCACGCCCGAGGCAGGATTCGAACCTACGACCGTAGCGGTCACACGGTAGACTGTAGCGCCTAGAACCGCTCGGCCACCCCTACCGACAATCCATCGTACATTCATGTGCAAATATCCAACTGAACACGTTGCAGTCAGTAGTTCGTGCTTCAGTTCGGCGGCATCGTTTGTGTGTGGATGTTAATGGTGACCATTTCGAACACCTTGTTCGTTGGACTTTAAGCTACACTTTCAGCAAAAATGAGACAAGTTTGTCAATTAGTTCGTAAGTTATGGACTTTTAAACGGTGGATACATTTTTAGGACCCCTATGTATTTACGTTCAAGCGTGCATTTCTTTCGGTGATCGCGCGTTTTGGTCCAAACCCTACAGATGAGTGGAAACAGGAAATGTCTTACCTCACAGCGTGACAGCTCGCGCTCCCTCCGAGTACAGAAGGTTGCCGGAGCCCCAGCGTCGTGTGTCGCAGTCCCGGAGCGCCACTCCTCCAACTGGTGCGTGGTGGCGAGTGCTTACCGGTGCCGGCCGGCCGTGAGTCAGCTCCACTGTGAGAGACAGGCCGTAAAGCGCGCAGACGGAAGGAGGCGGCGGCGGCGACCTTGCGATGCCGGAGAGAGCGGGACCGCCGACCGTGACCGTGCGGGTCAACGATCAGAGCTGGTCGTGGCGACACGTGTGTCGGCGCGACCAGCCGCAGCCATTCATCGGCCAGCCAGGTCTTACCGCCTGCCGAAAGTCGCAAGTCGCCGCTCGGCGGAAGAGCGAGGTACTGGTACTTGATGCCGATGATGACGTCATAGCTGCAGTTTTTTGTCACGTAGCCGTGTAGCGACAGACGATTGGCCAATGGCTACCTACACAAGGTCGTGCTTAGATCGCGTGTTGCTAACGCAGAGCAGGAATAGCTGTGCAGTGGTACACTATTATATCAACAGCATCCAGGCACCTATTAGGGGACATTACACTGAGGCGACAAAAGTCGTGGGATAGCGATAAGCCCGTATGGCAATGGCTGTAGCATCGCCTGCACAAGGTACAATAGGGCAGTGAATTCGCGGGGCTATCAGTTCTACTCAGGTGCTTAATGTGAAAATGTTTCCCTATAGTCTGGAACCGAGCGACCGTTACGGTCGCAGGTTCGAATCCTGCCTCGGGCATGGATGTGTGTGATGTCCTTAGGTTAGTTAGGTTTAAGTAGTTCTAAGTTCAAAAAATGGTTCAAATGGCTCTGAGTACTATGGGACTTAACAGCTATGGTCATCAGTCCCCAGTCATCACGAGGCAGAGGAAATCCCTGACCCCGCCGGCAATCGAACCCGGGAGCCCGGGCGCGGGAAGCGAGAACGCTACCTCACAACCACGAGCTGCGGACTCTACGTTCTAGAGGACTGATGACCTCAGCAGTTAAGTCCCATAGTGCTCAGAGCCATTTGAACCATTTTTTGAAAATGTCTCCGACGTAATTATGGCCGCACCGCGAGAATTAACAGAATTTTAACGCGGAGTGGTAGCTGAAACTAAACCCATGGAACATTTCATTTCGGAAATCATTAGGGAATTCAATGTTCCGACATACAGAATGACAAGATTGCGGGAGGGAACACCAAATCTGAGACATTACCTACTACGGGCAAGTCAGTGGCCGATGGCCTTCACTTTACGACCGAGGGCAGCAGCATTTGCATAAAATTGTCAGTGCTAACAGACAAGCAAAAGTGGGATGCTTTAGGATAGTACGGTGAAATTAGACGTTAATGGGCTATAGAAGTAGACAAAAGACGATACCAGCATGATACTGTATCATCTGCAGCGCCTTTCCTGGGCTCGTGGCTTTGTCGGCTGTATCCAAAGTCAGGCCTTGTCAGGTGAGTACCGATTACAGTTGGTGAAAGCCGATGGTAGGGTTCGAGTGGGGCGCAGACCCTACGGCAATATGGATTGACAGGAACTGGAAGAAAGACGAACGTAATGGGAATAGCAGAAATGAGAGCAGCGAGAAACTTGACATCACAACTGGTCATCACGACGTTGAGGAATTCTGCTACCAAGGCAGCAATATTACTCACGACGGATGGAGTAAGGAGGACATAAGACGAAGAGTAGTACTGGCAAAAAGGGCATTCCTGGCCAAGAGAAGTCTAATAGTATCAAATACTGGCACTAATTTGGTGAAGAATTTTTTCGGAATGTACGTTTGGCGCACAACGTTGTATGGTAGTGAAACATGAACTGTGCGAAAACTGGAAAAGAAGAGAACTGAAGTATTTGATATGTGGTACTAAAGAAGAGTGTTGAAAAGTAGGTGGACTAATAAGGAAAGGAATGAGAAGGTTCTGTGGAGAATCATGAAGGAAAGGAATATGGGGAAAACACATACAAGGAGAAGGGACAGTATGATAGGACATCTTATAAGACATCACGGACTAACTTACATGATCGTAGAGGGAGCTGTAGAGGGTAAAACCTGTAGAGGAAAACAGAGATTAGTATAAATCCAGCAAGTAATTGAGGACGTACGTTGAAAATGCTATTCTGCTGCTCTAAGATGAAGAGACTGGCGCAGAAGAGGAATTCGTGGGGGGGCCGCATCAAACCAGTCAGCAGACAGAAAGAAACCCACACAATCTTTACGTTTGGTGCACATTGGAGTCAAGCGAATTTCCGCAACTACACAGCGAAACTCCACTATATTCTATCGGTATATGGTCTAAAAATAATGTTCCTCCGACAGCCCATTCGATAATGAGTCTGCAATAGTAGAATAAATGAAATGAAATTAAAAAAGCGGGTGGTTTTGTACGATACTAACAAAAATCACCAATTTAAACTACAGTTGCAGTTTGTAGTGGGACGCGAAATTGAAGCGTCACCCATCCACCAGTGTCAGCCCAGTTTGCAGGTGAATATAAGTTTAATTTAGTGTGTTGTTTATGCATTTTTGTAATATTTGTAATGTTTGCGAATTATCTAAAGTTTTGTATTTATTTTTATGTTTCATGTACGGAGAGGGCGGCGCAACGAACGGAGACAGCATCTTCGCTGCCGGACCAGAGAGGAAATTGCTGGCCACTAAAGGTCGCGGGTCGACAGCCAAAGAGCAACAGAAGATCCTGAAACCGAGTTGTTGCGTCGTGGTCCTAAAAACTGAAAAAATAAGAATTTGTAATGTTTCTACAACAATGCCGTCATAGAAATTTTAATCATGTTGTAAATGTTCAGTCCTACCTTGTCAAGGCTCAGGTTCACGTCTATGTGGTATATATGAAGATAATAAACAAGTGTATACTACAAAAGTTTAAATACGTGTTCCGAGAATTTATTTATGAAGAATTATATTAAGGAAGAAGTATTACTGATTTATTTGACAAGATTATTAATTTTTGACAACGTTCATCACGAGTTTGAGTCTTAAAAGGTTATTCCATGTGGTTGTAATATTTATTAAAGCAGATAACTTGCATTCATATAATTTCTGAGAAGAAACAAACGACATCCTAATTGAAAAAAAGTTTGCGCAAACCAATTGGACTGAGCGACCTAATTCTGCGTATACGACTCAAATGATGATGTTTTAATTACAGTTTCGTTCAAGAACCATTCAGAGACAACTTTAAAAAAACTTTAAATAATTTTGAAGTGTTTTGCAACTGACGTAGGTGACGAAGTCTGCACATGGTCATATGTCAAAAGAAAATCATTTATACAAAACTTACGTCGTTACACTACAAATCCATTTCGGAAATCTACATCTACATCTACATGGATTCTCTGCGGAATCACATTTAAGGGGCTGTCAGAGGGTTCATCGAACCACCTTCACAATTGTCTATTATTCCAATCTCGTATAGCGCGCAGAAAGAATGAACACACATATCTTTCCGTACGAGCTCTGGTTTCCCTTATTTTATCTTGGTGATCGTTCCTCCCTATGTAGGTCAGTGTCAACAAAATATTTTCGCATTCGGAGGAGGAAGTTCGTGATTGGAATTTCGTGAGAAGATTACGCCGCAACGAAAAACGCCTTTCTTTAATGATGTCCAGCCGAAATGCTGTATCATTTCTATGACTCTCTCATATTTCGCGATAATGCAAAACGTGCTGCCCTTATTTGAACTTTTTCTATGTACTCCGTAAGTCCTGTTTGGTAAGGATCCCACACCACCCAGCAGTATTCTAAAAGAGGACGGACAAGTGTAGTGTAGGCAGTCTCCATAGTAGGTCTGTTACATTTTCTAAGTGTCCTGCGAATAAAACGCAATCTTTGGTTAGCCTTCCCCACAACAATTTCTATGTGTTCCAATTTAAGTTGTTCGTAATTGTAATACCTAGCTATTTAGTTGAATTTACGGTGAGCCGTGGTACAAAATGTGCTGTTTTGAAGAGAGCGCCGCGGCGCGTTGTGTGAAGCAGTCGCCCTCCGTTTCTCCCGGTGGCGCCACTATGGTAATCGTAGCTTTGGTGTCTCCCTCTGGTGGAAAAGGGGAAAGGTTGCCTGTTCACGTGCATTTAAGAGGCGCTATTAGTTCTGTAGAGGATCCCTCCAAAACCCAGGCGATCATTGTAGGCAAAACCACCCCTTCCTTCCGCCTCCTTGATTTCTATCTCACCGTCTATGGCTGTCTTATGGCCCTCGCCCCCACCCTCAAGTACTTTGGCGTCACCCTCGACCGTCGACTCTCCTGGACCCCACATCTCTGGACAATCCAAACCAAGGCACACTCCCGACTCCTTCTTCTCAAGCTCCTTTCCGGCCGTACGTGGGGTCTGGACACCTCCACCATACCCCTCATTCGCCCATCCGTCCTGGATCTCCGCCCCCCCCTACCTTTCACAAATCCCTCGAAGTCCTTGAACGCCGTGCTCTCCGCCTCGCCTATCACAACCGTCTCCCCTCCCCCACACAGATCCTGTATGATCTCATTCCATTCCCCCATCTCCTCCTTTTCCTTGAGAGGATACGGATCCTGTACACCTCCCGCAAACTCGACCCTCCTCACCCATTTGTCTCGCCCATCCTCTCCCGCCCCCACCCGCTGCCGTGCCTGTATTCCCACATCCCACCCGGTCTCCATTTCTCCACCCTCCTTACCCTCTCCCAAGGTGGCTTCCGCCAGCTCCCCCTCCCTGACGATGTCCTCCTCTCCTCCATATACCCCTCCTACCAACTTTGATCCTCCTTCCCTCTTCCTGTGTCTGTTCCTTCGGGCACCCTCCCTCCCTCCTCCCCTTCTCCCCACTCCTCCCCCGGGCTTCCCCTCCCCTGTCCCTGTTCTCCTCCTCCCATCTCCTCAGCCATTGGCGTCTTTGTTCTCCCCTCCACCCTCTCCACCCCCCCTCCCGCCCTTCTTACCCTCTTGGCAGGTCCCCGGACTCGCACACGCTACATGGACTTTCGCGCGCCGGAGATCATCGCCATCAGTGTCTCGTGTGTGCCATCGTGTTTAGTGTTCAGTGTTCACCGTCGCCCTCCATCGTTCACCTGTGCCATCGACATCTTCAGTGTTTGTGTGTCATGTCAACAGTTTCAAGTGTGGATAATCGTCGAGTGTGAACGGCTCCATGTTTGTCTTTCTGTGTCAACTGTTTTCTTGCCCACCGTTCTGTAACCTATGTGTAATCTTTCTGTATTTCCTCATTGTGTATCCTCTGGCTGAAGAGCGACAGCCTGCCTGTTGTACAGGTTTTAAAATAACAGTAAAGAAAAAAAATTCTGTAGAGGGCAGTCGGTCAGTCGAGGCGAGTCTAGTCGGTTGATCAGCCAGCTCAGTGTTGGGCAGTTAGTGCCTGTCGTGCGAGTATGTCTGTCGTTTGGATCAAACTTTAAGTTGGAAAATGAGAGTGTTGCCACTCCACCAGCAACAGAACTCAGTTAGTGGTCGCCCGGTCGGGGCTGAGTTCCTGCATCTGTCAATCTGCCATACATTAATAGCTGCCTCTGTTATGTCTGTCGGATTCGGTGTTAACGAATTTATTGCTTAAAGGCCGAATTCTTGAAATATGTTTCTATCTTGCTTATCATCTTGCGAGGTGGTGTATGTGTAATGTTGAGCATGTTGCACACTTTATGTAAGTCTGAATTTCATGGGTTTTATTTCAATAGCCATTTTTATAAAGTTGCCACCCTTCCACCGTAAGAGCCCATTTAAAAACAAATTTCACTTTTGGTGGACAATAAGTTCTTAGTGTGAGTGTTTGTACCATTTCCATCCCTCTTACAGTTCAAAATGGTTCAAAAGGCTCTGAGCACAATGGGGCTTAACATCTGTGGTCATCAGTCCCCTAAAACTTAGGGCTACTTAAACCTAACTAACCTAAGGACATCACACACATCCATTCCCGAGGCAGGATTCGAACCTGCGACCGTAGCGGTCACGATGTTCCAGACTGAAGCTCCTAGAACCGCACGGCCACACCGGCCGGCCCCCTCTTACGGGGTGCATAGTTATTGTGTTTGTGTGAATTGTTAAAACTTTAAGTTTAAAGTAATCTGGTGTGTTGCAGATTTAGATTTGCACCAGCCCGAAGGCTCCTACTGTGTATATATATATATATATATATATATATATATATATATATATATATATATATATACTCCTGGAAATTGAAATAAGAACACCGTGAATTCATTGTCCCTGAAAGGGGAAACTTTATTGACACATTCCTGGGGTCAGATACATCACATGATCACACTGACAGAACCACAGGCACATAGACACAGGCAACAGAGCATGCACAATCTCGGCACTAGTACAGTGTATATCCACCTTTCGCAGCAATGCAGGCTGCTATTCTCCATGGAGACGATAGTAGAGATGCTGGATGTAGTCCTGTGGAACGGCTTGCCATGCCATTTCCACCTGGCGCCTCAGTTGGACCAGCGTTCGTGCTGGACGTGCAGACCGCGTGAGACGACGCTTCATCCAGTCCCAAACATGCTCAAAGGGGGCAGATCCGGAGATCTTGCTGGCCAGGGTAGTTGACTTACACCGTCTAGAGAACGTTGGGTGGCACGGGATACATGCGGACGTGCATTGTCCTGTAGGAACAGCAAGTTCCCTTGCCGGTCTAGGAATGGTAGAACGATGGGTTCGATGACGGTTTGGATGTACCGTTCACTATTCAGTGTCCCCTAGACCATCACCAGAGGTGTATGGCCAGTGTAGGAGATCGCTCCCCACACCATGATGCCGGGTGTTGGCCCTGTGTGCCTTGGTCGTATGCAGTCCTGATTGTGGCGCTCACCTGCACGGCGCCAAACACGCATACGACCATCATTGGCACCAAGGCAGAAGCGCTGAAGACGACACGTCTCCATTCGTCCTTCCATTCACGCCTGTCGCGACACCACTGGAGGCGGGCTGCACGATGTTGGGGCGTGCGCGGAAGACGGCCTAACGGTGTGCGGGACCGTAGCCCAGCTTCATGGAGACGGTTGCGAATGGTCCTCGCCGATACCCCAGGAGCAACAGTGTCCCTAATTTGCTTGGAAGTGGCGGTGCGGTCCCCTACGGCACTGAGTAGGATCCTACGGTCTTGGCGTGCATCCGTGCGTCGCTGCGGTCCGGTCCCAGGTCGACCGGCGCGTGCACCTTCCGCCGACCACTGGCGACAACATCGATTTACTGTGGAGACCTCACGCCCCACGTGTTGAGCAATTCGGCGGTACGTCCACCCGGCCTCCCGCATACCCACTATACGCCCTCGCTCAAAGTCCGTCAACTGCACATACGGTTCACGTCCACGCTGTCGCGGCATGCTACCAGTGTTAAAGACTGCAATGGAGCTCCGTATGCCACGGCAAAATGGCTGACACTGACGGCGGCGGTGCACAAGTGCTGCGCAGCTAGCGCCATTCGACGGCCGACACCGCGGTTCCTGGTGTGTCCGCTGTGCCGTGCGTGTGATCATTGCTTGTACAGCCGTCTCGCAGTGTCCGGAGCAAGTATGGTGGGTCTGACACACCGGTGTCAATGTGTTCTTTTTTCCATTTCCAGGAGTGTATTTCTGCCTCTGAATAATTGTAACTTGATATTTCGAGGGTACTTTTCTGCTTATAATTTTAAAACTGTTTTGAATAAGCTTTCAGGCATAAAATTCAAATTTGTTACATTGTAACTTGATATTTCGAGGGTACTTCTCTGCTTATAAATTTTAAATCTGTTTTTGAATAGGCTTTCATGAATAAAAGTTCCATTGGTTGAAATTTAATTTGTTTCCATCAGTTAGTCCTTGGCAACTGCTTCCACGCTCACATAGTGTGTTAATGTTCTTGGTGAATCGCTAGTAAATAAAGTAAATTCTTTAAGAAAAGAATCTGAAAGTAAATTTTTACGGTTCACACGGCTTTCAGATTAGACTGATTTATCGTGCAACCGAAGTTTAACGAGTTCCTTTTAGCACTCACGTTGCTCTTCTTTGATGCAAACAGACAGTGTAGCAGCCATGATTAACAGCAGGGCAGCGATAACAAAACTAACCTAGCAGCTTGAAAACTGCAAAAATATAAGAACAAATAAATAAAGCATGCGTCATCAACGTAAAACGGCAGTGCCACCAAAATAAACAAAAATATAACTAAATTGCGGATAATAATTGACTTACCCTCTTGCCTTGTCGGGACAACGCCACACTTATGATAAATAAGGGACGATCTCGTAAAATACGGGACGTCTGATCACCCTCGCGTAGCTGCTGTTGGGGCCGTCTCACATAGATACTACAAATTGTAGTAACTGTTTAGAACCTGCTCTTCATTTGCACTCAGGTGACAAAAGTCATGGGATACCTACTAATTTGTATCTAAGCTCTATGGGACTTAACATCTGAGGTCATCAGCCCCGAGACTTAGAACTACTAAAACCTAACTAACCTAAGAATAACACACACACATCCAGGATTCGAACCTGCGACCGTAGACGCAGCGTGATTCCAGACTGAAGTGTTTAAAACCGCTCGGCCACAGCGGCCGGGGCCTATGCAGGATTTTTGTGAGCAAACTGACATCTCGATTACGTCCCTTTAATGTTCGATGGGGCGTCATTTCAGGCGATCTGGGTGACCAAATAATTGAATTCTCCATATAATTGAATTCTCCATATTCTTCAAACCAATCACGAAAAATTGTGACCCAATGACATGGTACATGGTCGTCCATAAAAATTCCGTCGTTGTCTGGCCAACTAACCAAACATAACCATTTCCACCTACCGATCGGTTCAGTTAGATAAGAGGACCCAGTTCATTCCGTATAAACACAAGCCGCCACCACCTTGCACAGTGCCTCGTTGTCAACTTGGGTCCATGGATTCGTGGGGTCTCCGCCACACTCGAATGTTGCTGCCAGCTCTTGCCAATTGAAATATAGGCTCCTCTGACCAGGCGACTGTTTTCCATCAGTAGGGTCCAACTGAGGTGGACCGATGACCATCGCAGTCTGGTCCCATCAATCTCACAAACCAACCAACCGACTGAGGTGGTCACGAGCCCAGGAGAGTCGCTGCAGGCGATGTCTTGTTAACAAAGGCACTCGCGTCGGTCGTCCGCTGCCAAAGCCCGTTAACGCCGGACTTCGCCGCACTGTCCTAATGGATACGTTCGTCGTGTGCCCCACATATTCAAGTATTGTTGCTTGTCTGTCAGCACTGACAAGTCAACGCATACGCCACTGCTCTTGGTCGTCAAGTGGAGGCCGTCGTTTTCCGAGGTGAGGGGAAATGCCTGAAATTTGGTATTCTCGGCACGCTCTTGTCACTGTGGACCTCAGAATATCGAATTACCTAGGGATTTTTGAAATGGAATGTCCCATGCTGCCTTCAGAGTCTGTTAATCCCCGCCGTACGGTCATAATCGCGTTGAAAACCTTTTTCACATCAATCACGTAAGTACATGCGACAGCTCCGCCAATGCACTGTCCTTTTATACCTCGTGTATGCGACACGTACGCGTGCACATCGCTATACCGTGGCCTATGCCACCTCATTGAAATTAAAGCTAATGCCGATTGCTCAGTGGGAATTACATGACCGCGCTTGAGACATTCCAGATTCTCACGTGGTTGAGAAAATGCGAAGCTGAGGTAGTTTTTCCGAATGAATAATATTTTCTGTCCTAGTCTCTTTAAAATCTTTGAACTTTCGCCAGTTTAATTTACCCAGTTCTTATTGAGCCAGTAGGCTGAAGTTTAAGCCATTAGTCAGCAAGAAACAATATGAAAAAAGGGGGATACGGAAGTACTAAGGAATGACGAGATACGGTTGAAGTTCTCTAAGGCTATAGATACAGCCATAAGGAAAAGCTCAGTGGGCTCTACAGTTGAAGAGGAATGGAAATCTCACAAAAGGGCCATCACAGAAGTTGGGAAGGAAAACATAGGTACAAAGAAGGTAGCTGCGAAGAAACCATGGGTAACAGAAGAAATACTTCAATTGATCTATGAAAGAAGGAAGTACAAAAATGTTCCAGAAAACTCAGGAATACAGAAATACAAGTCACAGAGGACTGAAATAAATAGGAAGTGCGGGGAGGCGAAGACGAAATGGCTGCAAGAAAAATGTGAAGACATCGAAAAAGAAACGATTGTCGGAAGGACAGACTCAGCAAACAGGAAAATCAAAACAACCTTCGGAGACATGAAAAGCAAGGGTGGTAACATTAAGAGTGTAACGGGAATTCCACTGTTAAATGCAGAGGAGAGAGCGGTTAGGTGGAAAGCATACATTTTAAAGGCTCTATGAGGGGGAAGATTGGTCTGGTATGATAGAAGAAGAAACAGGAACTGATTTAGAAGAGATAGGGGAGCCAGTATTAGAATCAGAATTTAAAACAGCTTTGGAGGACTTGAGATCAAATAAGGCAGAAGGGATAGACAACATTCCATCAGAATTTCTAAAATCATAGGGGGGAAGTCGCAACAAAACGACTATTCACGTTGGTGTGTAGAATGTATGAGTCTGACGACTTACCACCTGCTTCGGAAAAACATAATCCACACATTTCTGAAGAAGGCAAGGGCTGACAAGTGCGAGAAATAACACACAATCAGCTTAACCGCTCATGCATCCAAGTATCCAAGTTGCTTACAAGAATAATACACAGAAGAATGGAAAAGAAAATTGAGGATGCGCTAAATGACGATCAGTTTGGCTTAAGGAAAGGTAAAGGCACGAGAGAGGCAATTCTGACGTTGTGGTTAATAACGGAAGCAAGACTAAAGAAAAATCGACACTTTCATAGGATTTGTCGACCTGGAAAAAGCGTTCGGTGCAGGGGGGACATCAGTAGCAGACTAGTAATGAATAAAGTGTACTAATAGCAAATGTAGGCCTTAATTTGAGTAAGACATTTCTAAGAATGCATGTCTGGAATACAGTATTGTGTGGTAGTGTAACATGGACTGTGGGAAAACCGGAACAGAAGAGAATCGAAGCATTAGATGTGTGGTGTTACAGACGAATGTTGAAAATTTAGTGGACTGATAAGGTTAGGAATGAGGAGGTTCTGCGCAGAATCGGAGAGGAACGGAACATATGGAAAACACAGATAAGAAGAAGGGACATGATGATATGACATCTGTTAAGACATGAAGGAATGACTTCCATGGTACTAGAGGGAGCTGTAGATGGCAAAAACTGTAGAGGAAGACAGAGGTTGGAATACAACCAGAAAAAATTGAGGACGTAAGCTGCAAGTGCTACTCTGAAATGAAGAGGTTAGCGCAGGAGAAAAATTCGTGGCGGCCCGCATCAAAGGAGTCAGAAGAGACTGATGACAAAAAATAAATAAATAAACAAATAAAATACGATTTTTACCCTCCACGCTGTCCTACAGTACTAAATTAGTGATCCCTTGATTCCTCAGAAAATGTCCTACCAAACGATCCCTTCTTCTAGTCAAGTTGTCCCACAAATTTCTCTTCCCAAATTCTATTACCGAGCGAGGTGGCGCAGTGGTTTGACACTGGTCTCGCATTCGGGAGGACGACGGTTCAATTCCGCGTCTGGCCATCCTGATTTAGGTTTTCCGTGATTTCCCTAAATCGCTCCAGGCAAATGCTGGGATGGTTCCTTTGAAAAGGCACGGCCGACTTCCTACCCTAATCCGATGAGACCGATGACCTCGCTGTCTGGTCTCCTTCCCCAAAGACAACCCAACAGCAACCCAAATTCTATTCAGTACCTCCTCATTGGTTACATGATCTACCCATCTAATGTTCAGCATTCTTCGGTAGCAGCACATTTCGAAAGATTGTATTTTCTTGTCTACACCAATTATCGTCCAGGTTTCACTTCCACTCATACCTAGATTCCATAAAAATACTTTCAGGAACTACTTCCTGACGCTTAAATCTATACGCGATGTAAATAAATGTCTCTTCTTCAGAAACGCTTTCCTTGCCATTACCAGTCTACATTTTATATCCTCCTACTTCGAGCGTCATCAGTTATTTGGTTCGCGAAATAGCAAAACTCATTTACTACTTTAAGTGTATCATTTCCTAATCTAATTCCCTCAGCATCATCCAATTTAATTCGACTACATTCCATTGTCCTCGTTTTGCTTTTGTTGATGTTCATCTTATATCCTTCTTTTAAGGCACTGTCCATTCCGTTCAGCTGCTCTTCCAAGTCCTTTGCTGTCTCTGACAGATTTACAATGTCATCGGCGAACCTCAAACTTTTTATTTCTTCTCCACGGATTTCAATTCTTACTCCGAATTTTTCTTTTGTTTCCTTTACTGCTGGCTCATTGTAGAGATTAAATAACATCGGGGAGAGGCTGCAACCCTGTCTCATTCCCTTCCCAGCCAATGCTTCCCTTTCATGTCGCTCGACTCTTATAACTGCCATCTGGTTTCTGTACAAATTGTAAATAGCCGTCCGCTGCCTGTATTTTACCCTTGCCACCTTCAGAATTTGAAAGAGAGTATCCCAGTCAACATTGTCAAAAGTTATCTCTAAGTCTACAAATGCGTTTCCTTAAACTATCTTCTAAGATGAGTCGTAGGGTCAGTATTGCCTCACTTCTTTCAACATTTCTACTGAATCCAAACTGAGGTAAAATTTAGCGCGAGTTGTAGTCAAATTGTTGTATTTGACCACCAACGAAACCCGTTTCATGTGCCAGTCGTTGTCAGAACACTGTTCTATGTAGTTTTCGGTTCATTACGCCGGAGTTAAGTGATTTCGAATCTGGGTAAATTGTTGGTGCTCGTGTGGTGAGTTTTTCTGTCACCGAGGTAGTCGCAGAGTTTGGTGCTTCCAAGTGCACCGTACTAAAGATTTACGCCGCATACTGGGAAACCAGAAGAACATCATCCTCTAAGTCACAACGGGGACGAAGGAATGTATCGAGTGACTGTGACAAACGGTCACTGAAGAGGACTGTGAAGGAAAATAAGACGACACCTGCGAAAGTTACTGCAGAACTGAATGTCGCATTCGCGAACTCTGTCAGCACCAAAACAACACGAGGGGTGCTCCACAATCATGGAAATGATGGAAATGCAGTACCGAGCAGAGTGGCCGCGTCGTTTGAGGCGCTACGTCACGGATTGCGCGGCGCCTCCTGCTGGAGGTTCGAGTCCTCCCTCGGGCATGGATGCGTGTGTTCTTCTTAACGGATGTTAGTTTAAGTAGTGTGTGAGTGTAGCGAACGATGACCTCAGCAGTTTGTTGCCTTAGGAATTCACACACATTTGAACATTTGAATTGCAGAGCAGCTGGAATTCGAAAAATGCTCATCACAGATGGAAATGCCCTGAACAGGAAAACTTAGTGGGTGCGAAGCAATAAAACCTGGACTTAAGCGCAGTGGGAGAAAGTCATTTGGTCAGACGAGTTTTGTTTCATACTCTTTCTAGCTTCTGGCAGAATTTAAGTACCAAGACTGAAACCTTGCGAGAGTAGATGATGATTTGGACAGGCATTTCGCGGTGTACCATGGGCCACATAGTTACTCAGCAACGTCAAGCATTATGTGACAATTTTGGCCAATCAGTTACGAGGTCTGTTCAAAAAATTCCCGAACGCTTGTAGGTTCGCGCCAGTGGTGCCTTGTAGCGAAATACGTTTGGCATCCTTGCACACACCTGTGTTTAATGTGTAACTGCCAGAAGTTTCATTGTTGTATGTCAGTTATGTTCAGTGATGCATTGAGTAGATCGTCGTGTCGCACAGTTTGCGAATTTCGAGATGGCAGAGTTAGATGGCAACGCGTCTGCATTAATTTTTGCTTGGAACTCAAGGAAAACTATACAGAGACATTCACCAGACCATACAGGAAGCCTACGGTGTTGAGTGCTTAGGCCGTACTCTGTGTTGCGAATGGTTCACACAGTTTAAAAATGGGAGAGTGAAGTTACAGATCACTCTCTCAGGACGCCCTTCGACGTCTACCGACGACGCTCCTGCCAGGAACGTCAACGAAGTCTGTCCGTGAGATTACAGAAGAAAGTAACGTTTCAGTTGGATCATGTCATGAAATCCTAACACAGCATCTTGAAATGCATCGTGTTGCCACCAATTTCGAAAGACTAAGGCTAAGGAAAGGCAGACCTACGTTTGTAGCATTTGTAGACTTAGAGAAAGCTTTTGACAATGTTCACTGGGATACTTTCTTTCAAATTCTGAAGGTGGCAGGGGCAAAATACAGGGAGCGAAAGGCTATTTACAATTTGTACAGAAACCAGATGGCAGTTATAAGAGTCGAGGGACATGAAAGGGAAGCAGTGGTTGGGAAGGGAGTGAGACAGGGTTGTAGCCTCTCCTCGATGCTATTCAATCTGTATATTGAACAAGCAATAAAGGAAACAAAAGAAAATTTCGGAGTAGGAATTAAAATCCATGGAGAAGAAATAAAAACTTTAAGGTTCGCTGATGACATTGTAATTCTTTCAGAGACAGCAAAGGAGTTGGAAGAGCAGTTGAACGGAATGGATAGTGTCTTGAAAGGAGGATACAAGATGAACATCAACAAAAGCAAAAAGAGGATAATGGAATGTAGTGGAGTTAAGTCGGGTGGTGATGAGGGAATTAGATTAGGGAATGAGACACTTCCAGTAGTAAAGGAGTTTTGCTATTGGAGAGCAAAATAACTGATGATGGCCGAAATAGAGAGGATATAAACTTTAGACTGTTGATAGCAAGGAAAGCGTTTCTTAAGAAGAGAAATTTGTTAACATTGAGTATAGATTTCAGTGTCCTGAAGCCGTTTCTAAGAGTATTTGTATGGAGTGTAGCCATGTATGGAAGTGAAACATGGACGATAAATAGTTTGGACAAGAAGAGAATATAAGCTTTCGAAATGTGGTGCTACAGAAGAATGATGAAGGTCAGATGGGTAGATCGCGTAACTGATGAGGACATACTGTCCCACAGGGAGCTGCTTGATAAGAAGTAATAAGACACAGGTTAACAAGATCGGGGGTGCTACGGCGTAAAGTCCAGCGTCGGGACGCCAGTCGAGAACGAAAGAACTGAGATGGCTGTGACAAGACGTCAGCCAATCGCACGCTGACCGACCACTCTCCAGGACGACAATGCGACAGCAGCGGCCTCTGTGCGGAGAGGACACGCGGCCCAGTTCTACAGGTGCTTCAGGACTAGCGATGTGAATAGAAGCCTCAACCGTATTTCTTCGCTTGTATTAGAATTGTTTATACTGAAGAACCATTTACTTGAGACACATCTATGTAATTCTCAAAGTAATCTTATTTACTTTTCTTAATAAAACTCATTTCTGCGATTTGCTTGAATTGTTGTTTAGAGATCCGATAAAGCAGGTTTCCTAGACACCCCATATTCGACGACTGAGCATGATTAAATAGTTTATTACGACCACAGGAGAGAGATTTAATAAGGAAGGAAAATTCTTCTCAATAAAATGTAATGCAATTTCTCAAACACTAACATGTATACGCCTGGAACAGTCAGTGAACAAACGTAGTGGGGTGGGAAGACTTCGCCACTGATAATCCCTAAGGACGGAGGTTAGAGTTGGAGCTAACTGGCCGAGAGGTGCGCCTCGAGATGTCGCTGGGAAGTCGCAGGTCCAGCTGCGGTGGCTTTTGGCCGGGCGCCGACTGACGGGCTGCTAAGAGCCGGCGCGTGAGTTGGCCCACACCTCCGGTGAAGCGAACAGCAGACGTGTCTTTTTTTTTTGATTTTTTTTTTGTAGTTTCTTCCCTGTGCTCCTTGTGGCAGCGGCACACTGCGCCGCTCTTCAGCCTAGCGAAATATACAAATGTAAGAGAAAGAGAGTTTAAAAACGACAATCGGACAAAATATTAATGAATTAATCAAAAGGAGGAGAAAGTAAATGGGGGACATTGTCACAATTTAAAACCACAGAGTGAATAAATAAAAATTAAATTGGACGAAGACAGTGAAGAAACGCAGGCGACAGTTATAGCACGATGAAATCGTAGGTCATAGCATTAAAACCCACATGGCACGAAAATATTTTACAACACCATACTTGTTAACAGAACACAAACTGAAGTCACGAAGCACTCCACAAGTTAAAACGAGAAGGACCTGCCAAGTGAGGGGAGGACACAGGGAGGGATGAGAGGAGTATGATGAGGGGTAGGCGAGGTGGGTGCGGTGGGGAGAAGTAGCTGGGAGCACACCAAGGGAGAGGGGACGGGGGGGGGGTGGAGGGTGGGAGAGGGAGCAATCCAGGAAGGAGCGCAAAGGCAAGGAAAGGAGGGGGAGGGAGCAAGAGAAAGATGGGAGGGGGCCGGGGTAGGAGGTGGGATGCCGCGAAGGGAAGGAGGGAGAGCCCTAGGCAGGAGGGAAGAAGGTAGGGGCTAGATTTGGAAGACCAGCATATGAAGTTTGGAGAGGAGACACAAGGGGGTGAGGGGATTGAGTTTGTGAATGGTGTAGAGGATGCGGCTGTGTTCGAGTTAAGTAAGGAGATGTGGGGAGGTGAGTAGGTCATAAAGGATCCTCGTGGGGGACGGAAGATGGGTACGGAAGATGAGGCGGAGCGCATGGCATTCAAGAATCTAGAGGGATTTATAGAATTTAGGAAGCGACGTGTCATTTTGTTTCATAGGGTGGAGCTCCTCCACGCCCACGCCGGCCTGATGGGCAACACTAAAGGTCTACTGCCATCTCTGAGTATTGGTTTTCACGTGAGGTCTCGCAGGATGTGGGTACTGTGATGTTTTCGTATATCTAGTTATGAATAACGATTAATACGCGCTCATCTGGAGATAGATTGGGTCGAAAGTTGAACAAAAGATAGCGGTTTGAAGGGCAGAGGAAACCAAGTGCCAACGCAAGAGCGAAGGGAAATCCTCTTCGACAGTTAGGCGGGTTTCTTGCTGCCTGCGACAGGTCATGCAAGGGTAGGCTTTGTTAGTAGTGGGTCTCATGCAGGTTATGGAGCGGCGGCTGCAGCTGGCTACCGGTGTTGGCTTCTCAGTCAGCGTCAGCACACCTGTAGCACATGGGTTCATCACAGTTTAGTGTCCGATAGGCCGTTTATCAGAAGCACAGCGTGGGGCAGTGCTGGCGGTTTGTTTGTGCGATAGTGTGCGAGCTTGTCGGCTTCCCTGTTGTTACCTGTTGGTCAGCTTTCATAGCAGCTGACATATCCATTGTTGCTGAGTTACTGGGACTTGCCGATGTTGTCGCTTGTCAGTGTATGTTACCTCGCCATAGGTGTTTATGCCCTAGTTAGTAGCGTCTTTGGCCGCTTATGCTGCCACTTATGGTGGTGCAAGGGGGATGGGGGTGGGAGACATCTCTTGTTTTATTTTGGTGTGTTGTGTCCAAAGAGTGAACACCTTTGGCGATTTTTTTCTTCTGGAGTGGCAAGGTGTGAGAAATGGTTTCACTTTATAGTGTATTCGCTTGCAAAGGGATTTGGGCTCTCTGTGGGTCCTTGAGTCCTTTGAGGCTGTTGGTTATAGACGAGTGATGGACAGGAACTAAACCGAATATCTGAAGATTGCATCATTTTTTATGTTCCTATCGGGGTGCAATAACAGCTCGAGGCACCTTGTATTTGTGCCAGTGTTGTGGTAGGGCCTGGCCTACATTCTCAAGTTGACGGACATTTCCCCGATACTCGTCTAATTTGTGAAAAAGACGAGTTGCCTGGTCTTTTATCTTCTCAGCGACGTATTTTTCTCCAGTCAGCTCGTGTATTTCTCTCGTCCTGTCCTACCGCGCGGCGCCTAGAATCCACTTCAAAATCTGTTTTGTAAAGGTTGCAAACTACGTATATTAGAGTCACATGTTGTTCCCCAAGACGTCGAGCCATACAGCAGGGGTGGTTGTACCGTTTCTCTATAAAGTTTTAATTTCGTTGAGGGGTTTATATTCCTAGTCGTGAAATGCGGCGGAGTGCCCGGATCATCTTCATAGTAATCAGTTTTCTGTCTTCGGGAATTATTTCGGCTTGTGCCTCCCTATATAGCCACGGCGCGGAGGAATTCGTGCCGATCCAGTTCCGCACACGTGACACTGTGGAGGAAGTAGGTTTCTGGCATGGAGGACCTCGTGTGGTACTTGTCCTGCCGTTTGTCGCCCTTGCTGTGCTCGATTCACTCCACGGATGCGACGCCTTGTGTTTATGCAACCCGTGATACTCCAATGTTTGAGGGGTTGCCGGGCCGTTTAGGCGAACGGCCGGTACATGGAAGACAGGGGTCCTGTTCACAGAGTTCATCATGCAAGAAGGTATTTGTGAGGAGAACGATGAATTTTTGCTTCTCCCTCGAACACTACAACCAACAGATCTCAATATTTTTGAAGTGCTGTGGTTTACTTTGGAAAAAAAGGATGTGTGATCGCCACAGGCCTGAACTTGCCAGTATTTTGCAGAAACACTGGTATACGATTCGCTTGAAAACAATGCAGAGCCAATGTTTAACCATTCCGAAACGTCGGGAAGCTGTTTTGAACAACTGTTTTCGTAAAGCGTGTTAGGCACGGTAAAGCGTTGTGTCTGAGGTGTTTTCTATATTTTTGTCCCCCTCCCCCCCACAGTATAGCTGTAAACATTTTATTCGGTAATTTAATACATATCAAGTCTAAGCTCGCGATATGATAAAGTGTGACATCTAACATCATCATACTCTTCCTACATACTTCTGTATTTGTTATTGCAGCCCATCTGATGATGAGTCTACAATAGTAGAATAAATCAAATAACATTAAAAAAGCGGGTGTTTTTGTACAACACTAACAAAAGTCAACAATTTAAATTACAGTTGCAGATTGCTATCCGCAATGGATGTAATGATCATGCTTTAGAGCACGACATGATGCAATAAAGCAATAGTCGCCATTGCCGTCAAGACAGAGATTGAACTTGAATGTTACATGATTATTCAATTTTCCCCTTTTTATGTTTTCTTCTGCAGCAGGCAGAAGCAAGTGCATCTAGATATTGTGTGGTAGTGTGTGTGTGTGTGTGTGTGTGTGTGTGTGTGTGTGTGTGTGTGTATGTGTGTGTGGGGGGGGGGGGGGGAGAGGGGGGTGTAAGCTGGCAAAAAGTGCTTTGTCAGAAGGAATTTCTCATGAATACCATGATGCAGTGCCGTGTAAGTATTCTAAAACATAGCGAAGAAGCAATGAAAGGGTCTCAATGGTAAGATTCGCTGTTGGCGTTGCTTTCCTTAATGAAAGTGAAGAAGAACTGCAAGATGTGCTGAATGGAATGGGGAGCCTAGTGTATACGCAATATGGATTGACAGTGAATAGAAGAAAGACGAACGTAATGAGAATAGTAGAAATGAGAACAGCGAGAAACTTGACATCACAACTGGTCATCACGAAGTAGACGAGGTTGAATCCTGCTACCTAGGCAGCAAAATAACTCTCGATGGAGTAAGGAGTAAATAAGAAGAAGAGTAGCACTGGAAAAAAGGGCATTCCTGGCTAAGAGAAGTCTACTAGTATCAAATATAGGCATTGATTCGAGGAATAAATTTTACGGAATGTATATTTGGAGCACAACGTTGTATGGTAGTGAAACATGAACAACGGGAAAACTGGAAAAGAAGAGAACTGAAGTATTTGATATGTGGTACTACAGAAGAGTGCTGAAAATTAGGTGGACTAATAAGGTAAGGAATGAGAAGGTTGTGTGGAGAATCATTAAGAAAAGGAATATGTGGAAAACACAGATAAGGAGAAGGGACAGTATGATAGGACATCTTTGAAGACCTCACGGATTAACTTACATGTTCGTAGAGGGAGCTGTAAAGGGTAAAACATGCAGAGAAAAACATAGATTAGAATAAATCCAGCAAGTAATTGAGGACCTACGTTGAAAATGCTATTCTGCTACTCTATGATGAAGAGATTGGCGCAGAAGATGAATTCGTGGCGGGACCGCATCAAATCAGTCAGAAGACAGAAAAGAAGCCACACAATCTTTACGTTTGGTGCACATTGGAGTCAAGTAAATTTCCGTTATTCCCGACAGCGCCACTCCACTATAGTCTATCGGTATATGGTCTAAAAAATAATGTTCCTCTGACAGCCCATCTGATGATGAGTCTACAATAGTAGAATAAATCAAGTAACATTAAAAAAGCGGGTGGTTTTGTACAACACTAACAAAAATCAACAATTTAAATTACAGTTGCAGTTCGCTATTCGCAATGGATGTAATGATCATGCTTTAGAGCACGACATGATGCAATAAAGCAATAGTCACCGTTGCCGTCAAGACAGAGATTGAACTTGAATGTTACATGATTATTCAATTTTCCCCTTTTTATGTTTTCTTCTGCTTTTTCTTTTCCCAAAACCGCTTCATTCTTTGACTGTGTTCGTGTTTCCTTTGTTCTGTCCATATTTTCCCTGGTTTCTTCCTTTCTTTTACTTCAAATTTCGTGTTCATAATTTTGTTTCAAAATTTGCCTCTTTCATGTATCGTTTCTTTGCTGATTGCTGCGTGTTTAGGTTTTCTTCTATTTCATGTAACCAGTTGGTTTTGTTAATTGAGCTGCTGACTACATCAGAAATCTACTTTGTGAGTCTGATGTTGTTCGTTCTGTGTATGTGCCCAAAGAGTGTTAATCGACGTTTGCTGATTACTTCTGTGAGTCTGTCTGTATGTTCGTATAGTTCTTTGGCTGGCATCTTCATCCGTATACCATCTCTATGTACAGTCCAAAAATTTTCTGTCTCTATGATGCCCCGATTCTGGTCGTTTTTTATGCATAGAGGGCTTCTGGTAGTGCAGCTGTATTGTAGTGACTGAGTTCCGGCTTTCTTGAGATGCTTCTTTTATTGCAACGCGTCCATGTGAGTTTGTACGCTTCTGTCTTGGATACCTTGTTTGATCCTCCTATTTGTATGTAATCTACAAGACACTTCAATATTTTCAATCCCTATTTTTTTTCACTCCCTATGTCGTGTGCATGGATTGTGTTTTGTTGCTCGTTTTTCTATATATTGTTTTTTCTCTGTGATATCTGTAAATTCGTTTTAGCAGACACTTTATGTAAATATTTCAGGGCTTCTTGCGCTGCTTGTCTGTTGCTGCTGAGTATTGCCAAGTCATCTGCAAATGTTAGATATTTTATGATTGTCTTGTTTGCACGTGTTCTTCCTAACTGTATTCCTTTTACTTTTTCTTCCCGCTGCTCATAATTTTGTCCATGACTATGTTGAATAGAAATGGCCAGAGAGCATCTCCTTGCCTGACCCCTGTATGTATCTCAAATGGCTCTGAGATTTCTCCGATAAATTTATTTTGGACGTAGTCTCTGTGAGCTTCTGTTCTATCAGTGCCCTAGTTTTTCTGTCTATTCCATATTCTTCGCGTGTGTCAAATAGAGGCTGCCTCTCAATGGAGTCATAGGCATTCTTAAAGTTCACAAATGTAACCACAGTGTTTTTCGCCTGTATGACATTCAAGAGTGTACACAGGTTCCAAATTTGTTCAATACAGGGCCTTCCCTTTCTGAACCCTGTCTAGTATTCACCTACCTTTGTATCCACTTGTGGTTCCAGTCTATTCAGTAACGTCTTTAGAGAATTTTGTAAGTGACCGGTAATAATGATATCCCTCTGTAATTATTAGGGTCTGTCCTGTCTCCCTTTTTGTGGAGTGGATGAATCAGTGCGCATCTCCATTCCCGTGGAATTTTCTCTGTAGTCAACATTTACAAGAGAATTTTATGACTTTTCTTTGTAATATTTTGGTCTGTGAGTTTCCAGATCTAGGCGATAGTGCCATCTTCCCTAGGGGCTCTGTTATTCTTTAGTTTTTGTATAACCTCCTCTTCGAGTCTGGGTTTGGTAGTGTTTTCGTGAAGTGTAATTTTTCTTTGGGTTGCTCACAGATGAGAACTTTATCAAAGTATCCTTTAAGAATATTGCAGTTTTTTAGTGTTTGTTTCTAGAGTTCCATTTGTTCTTCTGAAGAAGGTATTTGGAGCTTGATAACCCATTATATTTTACCTGCATGTTCTGTAGAAATTTATCGTATTATTTCTCTTAAAGTAGTCCTCGATTTCATTTAGTTTATATTTGCCTTATGCCGTTTACACTGCCCTAATATACACTCCTGGAAATTGAAATAAGAACAACGTGAATTCATTGTCCCAGGAAGGGAAACTTTATTGAAACATTCCTGGGGTCAGATACATCACATGATCACACTGACAGAACCACAGGCCCATAGACACAGGCAACAGAGCATGCACAATGTCGGCACTAGTACAGTGTATATCCACCTTTCGCAGCAATGCAGGCTGCTATTCTCCCATGGAGACGATCGTAGAGATGCTGGATGTAGTCCTGTGGAACGGCTTGCCATGCCATTTCCACCTGGCGCCTCAGTTGGACCAGCGTTCGTGCTGGACGTGCAGACCGCGTGAGACGACGCTTCATCCAGTCCCAAACATGCTCAATGGGGGACAGATCCGGAGATCTTGCTGGCCAGGGTAGTTGACTTACACCTTCTAGAGCACGTTGGGTGGCACGGGATACATGCGGACGTGCATTGTCCTGTTGGAACAGCAAGTTCCCTTGCTGGTCTAGGAATGGTAGAACGATGGGTTCGATGACGGTTTGGATGTACCGTGCACTATTCAGTGTCCCCTCGACGATCACCAGAGGTGTACGGCCAGTGTAGGAGATCGCTCCCCACACCATGATGCCGGGTGTTGGCCCTGTGTGCCTCGGTCGTATGCAGTCCTGATTGTGGCGCTCATCTGCACGGCGCCAAACACGCATACGACCATCATTGGCACCAAGGCAGAAGCGACTCTCATCGCTGAAGACGACACGTCTCCATTCGTCCCTCCATTCACGCCTGTCGCGACACCACTGGAGGCGGGCTGCACGATGTTGGGGCGTGAGCGGAAGACGGCCTAACGGTGTGCGGGACCGTAGCCCAGCATCATGGAGACGGTTGCGAATGGTCCTCGCCGATACCCCAGGAGCAACAGTGTCCCTAATTTGCTGGGAAGTGGCGGTGCGGTCCCCTACGGCACTGCGTAGGATCCTACGGTGTTGGCGTGCATCCGTGCGTCGCTGCGGTCCGGTCGCAGGTCGACGGGCACGTGCACCTTCCGCCGACCACTGGCGACAACATCGATGTACTGTGGAGACCTCACGCCCCACGTGTTGAGCAATTCGGCGGTACGTCCACCCGGCCTTCCGCATGCCCACTATACGCCCTCGCTCAAAGTACGTCAACTGCACAAACGGTTTACGTCCACGCTGTCGCGGCATGCTACCAGTGTTGAAGACTGCGATGGAGCTCCGTATGCCACGGCAAACTGGCTGACACTGACGGCGGCGGTGCACAAATGCTGCGCAGCTAGCGCCATTCGACGGCCAACACCGCGGTTCCTGGTGTGTCCGCTGTGCCGTGCGTGTGATCATTGCTTGTACAGCCCTCTCGCAGTGTCCGGAGCAAGTATGGTGGGTCTGACACACCGGTGTCAATGTGTCCTTTTTTCCATTTCCAGGAGTGTATTTCGATGCTTGTTTTTGGACTTTGTGGAAATCCTGCATGTTTCAGTTGTTCTGTTGCTCCTAAACTTCTTTCATGCCTCAACTCTTCGTTCAACTACCTGGTCACAAGTTGCAATCTACCATTTATGTTTCCGTTTCCTGGGAGGCTGACCGCAACGCATTGCATTCTGAATTGTCTTCGTCAGGTCTGTCCAATTCTCTGTTGTATTCTGATTAATTTCTTCAATAATTTTATCTTTGTTTTATGTATTCTGGATCTGGTCTTATAATTTTGTTCTGTGTTGTCTTTCTGTTCTTTGAAATTGGCCTAATCTTTACTTGTACAAGCGGTAGTCGGAGTCGAAGAACTTTTGGCGAGTTCTGACATTTAGAATTTCACTTGTTATAGCTACGTGGTCTATTTGGAATTCTCCCCATGTGTTTTTGGGCGTTTTCCACGTTGTGAGTTTTCGTCTTGGTTTCTGAAATTGTGTCGACATAACTTTCAAGTTAAAACTTTGACAGTACTTTATGAAAAGCTCCCCATTCTTGTGTGTGCGTTTGTGTGCTGTACGTGGGCCTGTGATCTGCTTGTACTTCATATCTTTGCCTAGTTGTGCATTGAAATCTCCTCGCACAATTCTGACGTGTCTTTGTAGTATTTAGTTTGTAATTTCTTCCATGTTTTCCCAAAAGTAGTCAACTTTTAGTTGTGATCATTTATAGGTGCATGTGCATTGTTGATTGCGTATCCTTTGTTCCCTAATTTGAAGGTTACTGTAGAGAGTCTTCCTGATACTAAACTGAAATCTATGATGCTGTCTATGACAGATTTGTGTACTGCAAATCCTGTGTCGATCTTTTGTGTTCCCCGCCTGACAGCAGGTTTTCCTTTTTATATCCTGTAGTTTTCCATGTTTAAATGGTTCTTTTCAATAGAACGCGTCCTTTGTATTGGGAGGAATTTGATGCGAAATTTTTCTAGTACATCAGTAAGCTGTTTGAGTTTGCCTGTCTTAAACAGTGTATTGGTGTTGAGTGTGCCAATAAAATGTTTGCGAAGCAGTTCCGAGAAGCTCCGACTTTTCTCTGTTTCACGATATATCGATACATATTCTGGCATACCGGCAGTGACAAGGTTCTGGCAGAATGAGGATACCCGAAACCCAGCTTCGATGAAAGACCAGCGAGATAAGCCGAGTTGTAGGTTGTGTACCCGGGAGCGACCTTGGAGAAGAAAAATAAGTAGCGAACTAGAAACCGCGGGCAAGTCGCTGGCCAAACAAGTGACACAGCATTTCAACAGAACGGAGCGTGACTTGCGGACTGTGCAGAGACAATTGGGTTGTCCTTTCCAGTTAGCGGGCAGCGCCGCAGCAAGGGACGGGGCCTTGGAGGAAAAAGTATCCAAAGGCCGCGGTCTCGCTAGGGAGGAGCCACGGCCCTCGCTGTGTTTCGCGTTGCACGACATCACAGGGAGCTAATTTCAGTTTTGTCTGGGACAAAAAATTAGCTAGACTTAATAAAATGATTAAGGCAGTGTGTAACTCACTGATGCGCCAAAGAAACTAGTATAGGCATGCATATTCAAATACAGAGACATGTAAAAAGGCAAAATACGGCGCAGCGGGCGACAACGCGTATTTAAGACAACAAGCGTCTGGCGCAGTTGTCAGATCCGTTACTACTGCTACAACGGCAGGTTCTCAAGATTTAAGTGGGTTTGAACGTGGTGTTATAGTCGGCGCAGCATCTCCGAGATAGCCATGAAGTGGTGATTTTCCCGTGCTACCATTTGAAAGAATGTTCAAATGTTCAAATGTGTATGAAATCTTATGGGACTTAACTGCTAAGGTCATCAGTCCCTAAGTTTACACACTACTTAACCAGCCGGCGGGTGTGGCCGAGCGGCTCTAGGCGCTTCAGTCTGGAACCGCGCGACCGCTACGGTCGCAGGTTCGAATCCTGCCTCGGACATGGATGTGTGTGATGTCCTTAGGTCAGTTAGGTTTAAGTAGTTCTAAGTTCTAGGGGACTGATGACCTCAGATGTTAAGTCCCGTAGTGCTCAAAGCTATTTGAATCATTTGAACCACTTAAC
This sequence comes from Schistocerca gregaria, assembly GCF_023897955.1. Lineage (NCBI taxonomy): Eukaryota > Metazoa > Arthropoda > Insecta > Orthoptera > Acrididae > Schistocerca > Schistocerca gregaria. The sequence continues at coordinate 186,670,829 of NC_064928.1, read as the reverse complement.
CTAAATTATTCTTAGGACAAACACACACACCCATACCCGAGGGAGAACTCGAACCTCTGCCGGGAGCAGCCGCACAGTCCATGACTGCAGCGCCCCAGTGCGCTCGGCTAATCCCGCGCGGCGCATTTCAAAGAGCGTACAGTGAATATCAGGAATCCGGTAACACATCAAATCTCCGACATCGCTGCAGCCCGAGAAAGATCCTGCAAGATCTGGCCAACTGAAGGGAATAGTTCAACGTTACGCCTCGCCTGCGTCCGTCAACACTTACAGTGGACTGTTGACGACTGGAAACATGTTGCCTGTTCGGACGAGTCTCGTTTCAATTTTTATCGCGCGAACGGGCGTGTGTGGGGATGGAGGTAGCCTCATGATGGACCCTGCATGTCAGTAGGGGAGTGTTGAAACTGGTGGGCGCCCTATAATGGAATGGGGAGTGTTAAGTTGGAGTGATATGGGACATCTAATACGTCTAGATAGACTCTTGCAGGTGACACGTACGTAAGCATCCTGTCTTTCACCTGCATACACTCATGTCCGTTGTGCATTCCGACAGACTTGGGCAATTCCAGCAGGACAACGCGATGCCCCACACTTCCAGAATTGCTACAGTGTGTCTCCAGCAACACTCTTCTGAATTTAAAAACTTCCGCTGGCCACCAAACTCCCCAGACATCAACATTATTGGGAACATCTGGGATGTCGGGCAACGGGCTGTTCAGAAGGGATCTCCACCCCATTGTACTCTTACGGTCTTACGGATTTACGGACCGCCCGGCAAGATTCATGATGTCATTTCCTTCCAGCACTACTTGAGACATTAGCCGAGTCCATGCCACGTCGTGTTGTGGTACTTCTTCGTGCTCGCGGGAGTCTTACACGATATTAAATAGATGTACCAGTTTCTTTCGCTTTCCTGCGTAGAACAGCTCTTTGGGCTACCGAAATTTTTCCTTGCTGTTTTACTTTTCGATGTATTTTTCTATGAATCAGAGTTTCTAATTAATTGTACTGATGTTTGTATGATGAAATTAAATGTTTCCTCACTCTGAAGTTAAATAAATGATAATTATAAGCTCGAGATACGCTGGCTTAGTCAGGTCGATCCGATATTGACAGAGAGTATAGCGAACTGGCAGTTGTATTACGGTGGCACAAGCGCGCCAGCAGTTGAGTTCAGTGCAGAGCAGTACGTGGAAGAGTGTTGACAGAGAGAGAGAGAGAGAGAGAGAGAGAGAGAGAGAGAGAGAGAGAGAGAGAGGCAGTCAAGTTCAGTCGCGAAACTACTCTTGTTTGAAAAATGGTGGTGATGCAGTGGTGTTGAAATACATAATGGCTCGGCGTACATCTTGAGTAGATGGACGGAGTACAGGGTGATCAAAAAATCAGTATAAATTTAAAAACTTAATAAACCACGGAATAATGTAGATAGAGAGGTAAAAATAGACCACATGCTTGGAATGACTTGGGATTTTATTAGAACAAATAAAAGTATTGCTAGACGCGTGAAAGACCTCTTGTGCGCGTCGTTTGCTGATGATCGTGTGCTCAGCCGCCGCTTTCGTCTTGCTTGGCCTCCCAGGTCCCCAGACCTCAGTCCGTACGATTATTGGCTTTGGGGTTACCTGAAGTCGCAAGTGTATCGTGATCGACCGACATCTCTAGGGATGCTGAAAGACAACATCCGACGCCAATGACTCACCATAACTCCGGATATGCTTTACAGTGCTGTTCACAACATTACTCCTCGACTACAGCTTTTGTTGAGGAATGACGGTGGACATATTGAGCATTTCCTGTGAAGAACATCATCTTTGCTTTGTCTTACTTTGTTATGCTAATTATTGCTATTCTGATCACATGAAACGCCATCTGTCGGACATGTTTTGAACGTTTCTATATGTTTGGTTCTAATAAAACCCCATGTCATTCCAAGCATGTGTGTCAAATTGTACCTCTCTATCTACATTGTTCCGTGATTTATTCAGTTTTGAAAGTTATACTGACCTTTTGATTACCCGGTATATGTCATTAAAATGGCACACTATTATCACCTCAAGAGGATGCAGATCAACATGAAGAGTGTTGTGGACCCAGTTTCATTTGTTACGGAGCTACAAGAAGAAAAGTCTGTGCCACGCATTGTAAACGAACAATGCCTTAGAATGCTCCGGCGACATCTCAACCTGAAGTAAGATCCAACTAAGTACTCGAATCAGACTTGTATACGGCTAGCCAGAGGTGTAGTTTATTTTGTATTTGAATAATACCGAGTTATACTAAAAAGGCTTTACCTCCACTTTTAGCTAAGACAAAATACGTAAACAGGATCCCTCCTATCCATCACTGACGACCAGAAAGGGCCTTAATGATTGATAAACAACTGCAGTGTTTTATGAAAGAAATTACAGCAACTAAAATTTCAATAATTTGCAAATCAATATTTAATGCAAGTGCTTCAATGTAGTAACGAGTAATTTCACAGACAGTGCTTACCAGAGTAAAATTGAGTAAAAGATATTTTTTGATGCACTTTTTTTCATGGATAAATAAGTTTTCAATTTTATGCAATAGTAGTCAGTCAGAAATACGTGTTAACGCCTTGAGCCAATGATAATAGTAATTGCACAAAAAGACTAGCAGTAATTGTTAACAGTGATAACAGTTGAAGTTACAGGAAACGAATGAGTCAGTAAAATCTTATCATGAGCTTTGCCATAGTTTTACAATCGCCATTTGACTCTGCAAATTACGTGACTTTGTCACATAGGAAAATGATCACTGAATCACGTTATATCATTTCGATAGATTTTAAGCTAAATGAAAACATTCAGTAAAGAATAAATATAAACACCTTTTTTGGAAAATTAAACAGAGAAAGCATTACTGTGAGTGGCGTCTCGAGTTTTTGCATTGACCAATTTTTTTTGTTGGTTTTGTGATTGTAAATAATTAAACTACTGGGCATTAAAATTGCTACACCACGAAGATGACGTGCTACAGAAGCGAACTCTAACAAATAGGAAGAAGATGCTGTGATATGCAAATGATTAGCTTTACAGAGCATTCACGTAAGGTTGGCGCCGGTCGCGACACCTACAACGTGCTGACATGAGCAAAGTTTCCAACCGATTACTCATACATAAACAGCGCTTGACCGGCGTTGCCTTGTGAAACGTTGTTGTGATGCCTCATGTGAGGAGGAGAAATGCGTACCATAATGTTTCCGACTATGATAAAGGTCGGATTGTAGCCTATCACGATTGTGATTTATCGTATCGCGAAATTGCTGTTCACGTTGGTCGAGATCCAATTACTGTCAGCAGAATATGGAATCGGCTGCTTCAGGAGGGTAATACGGAACGCCTTGCTGGGTCCCCACGGCCTCGTATCACTAGCAGTCGACATGACAGGCATCTTATCCGCATGGTTGTAACGGATCATGGAGCCACGTCTCGATCCCTGAGTCAACATATGGGGACGTTTGCAAGACAACAACCATCTGCAGGAACAGATCGACGACGTTTGCAGCACCATGGACTATCTCAGCTCGGAGATCATTGCTGCGGTTACCCTTGAAGCTGCATCACAGAGAGGAGGGTCTGCGATGGTATACTCAACGACGAACCTGGGTGCACGAATGGGATAACGTCATTTTTTCGAATGAATCAAGGCTCTGTTTACAGCATCATGATAGTCGCATCCGCGTATGGCGACATCGCGGTGAACGCACATTGGAAGCGTGTATTCGTCATCGCCATACTGTCGTATCACCCGGCGTGATGGTATAGGGTGCCATTCGTTACACGTCTCGGTCACCTCTTGTTCGCATTGACGGCACTTTGAACAGTGGACGTTACATTTCAGATGTGTTACGACCCGTGGCTCTGCCCTTCATTCGATCCCTGCAAAACCCTACATTTCAGCAGGATAATGCACGACCGCATGTTGCAGGTGCTGTACGGGCCTTTCTGGATACAGAAAATGTTCGGCTGCTCTCCCTAGCTAGCAGATTCTCCAGATCTCTCACAAATTGAAAACGTCTGGTCAATGGTGGCCCAGCAACTGGCTCGTCACAATACCCCAGTCACTACTCTTGATGAACTGTTGTTTCGTGTTGAAGCTGCATGGGCATCTATACCTATACACGCCATCCAAGCTCTGTTTGACTAAATGCCCAGGCGTATCAAGGCGTTTATTACGGCCAGAGATGGTTGTTATGGATACTGATTTCTCGTGATCTATGCACCCAAATTGCGTGAAAATGTAATCACATGTCAGTTCTAGTATAATATAAATGTCCAATGAATACCCGTTGATCATCTGGATTTCTTCTCGGTGTACCAATTTTAATAGCCAGTATTGTACGTCGTTGCATATCATGGGGTGTAGTTGGGATGTCTTTGTACACAGCGTCTTTCGACTTTCACCAAAGAAAAAGCCTACGAGCGTCAAATATAAGGATCGAGCCGGCCAAAATACAGGTCCTCTGCCTCCAAGCCAACGATTTTGGAACAAGTGTTTCGTGCGCTAAGGGCTCGACAGCCATCATTTTGGTACCGTAGGTTCCTCCCAGTCTGCTGAGGAACGTCTTCCAGCATCCGTGGAAGATGGTCTGTTAGGAGGCTGCGATTCTTGTGCACGTTCAGTGTTCCATCTATGAAAAAAGAACCTATGACCTGATAGTTCAGTGTCCCATGCCACAAGCTTACGCACTATGGACGATGACGTTCCGCCTGCCGAAGAAGACGAGGATGTTCAACAGACGAGTAGCGAAAGTGATTGGTAAGTGTCTCGTCACTAATCAAGGCACGTGATACATCTGGAGTATCCTGTCCTAATGGCCATGTGGAGAAGTTGACATGATTCTCATAATCTTGGTGAATAGAGACGTTATAGGGATGGAACCTATGCCTATGGAGGATGCGTAAGACACTTGCCTGACTCATGCCACTTCCTCGTGTGATTGCGCGGGAGTTAACGTGAGAATCAACTGCAACAGCAGAAGGAACACTACCTCCACCTTCTTCTGTCGTCACTTGTTGCCTACTGTTACGTTGTGTAGGTGTTACACTACCACTTTTGTGTAACTGGTTGAACAGGTTGATAAATAATTGCCGAGATGGTTGACGTCTATTGGGATACATTGCCGTCTGCGCCACACAAGAACGAACTGCATTCTTCCTATACTCTCCACACGCTATGGGCATGTCGGCTTTTCTGCATTGGTAAATCCCATCCTTCACTCACGACCTACTGCCTGGACTGTCACACTCTTACTGCCTAGTACGAGGCGCGTTTATTAAGTAAGTACCGTTCTAAAATTAAAAAAAGACGAGCTGAGATATCTCAATAATTTTATTTTTACATGAAAGCCTGTACCTTAATCTACGCACTGACGCATTACAGTCTGATTCTTCCTTGTTTACATCCACATCTAAATTTATACTCCGCAAGCTACCCAACGGTGTGTGGCGGAGGGCACTTTACGTGCCACTGTCATTACCTTCCTTTCCTGTTCCAGTCGCGTATGGTTCGCGGGAAGAACGACTGCCGGAAAGGCTCCGTGCGCGCTCGAATCTCTCTAATTTTACTTTCGTGATCTCCTCGGGAGGTATAAGTAGGGGGAGGCAATATATTCGATACCTCATCCAGAAACACACCCTCTCGAACCTTGGACAGCCAGCTACACCGCGATGCACAGCGCCTCTCTTGCAGTCTGCCACTTGAAGTTTGCTAAACATCTTCATAACACTATCACGCTTACCAAATAACCCTGTGTTGTGTACTGAGTGTTTAAAGACGCCTTCGATAATCTGGAGTCCCGCCGACTGTGAAGTATGGGCTGTTATAAGATTTCTTAGTGTTAAAGGCCTGTGAGATCTGAGCAGTTTACGGAGAAAACATTATGAGTGATGGAATGGTAAGAAAGTGGGTGAGGGCATTTAAAGATGGCCGCACAAATGTGCGAGATGAACAACGGAGTGGGCGTCCTTCGGTCGTTAATGAAAGTTTGGTGCAGGAAGAGGTGAGAGAAAACAGACGCTTTACGATTTCCTCCTTGCGGGATGATTTTCCTAATGTTTCTCGTAGTGTTTTGTATGGCATTGAGACTGTGCGCACGTTGGGTACCGAAAATGTTGATAAATGTACACAAAACCAAACGTTTTGACAGTGCATTGACTTTCCTTGAGCGGTTCCACAACTACGGTGATGATTTCTTAAGTCAAATTGGTACGGGAAATGAAACATGGGTGGCCTACGTCACACCAGAATCAAAGCTACAGTCCATGGAAGTTGAGCAAGGGCATCGTTTTGCTGCAAGACAATTCCCGTCCGCATGTGGCGAATAAGACCAAAGATCTCATCACATCTTTTCGATGGGAAACTCTAGATCATCCTCCGTATCGCCCCGATCTTGCACCCAGTGACTACCATCTGTTCCTGCACATGAAGAAACACCTGGGCGGTCAGCGTCTTCAAGACGATGACGAAGTCAAAACAGTGGTGATTTAGTGGTTAACAAGTCAGGCGGCAGACTTCTATGAGGAGGGTATTCAAAAACTGGTACAACGTTATGACAAGTGCCTCAGTATTGACGGATATTATGTAGAAAAGTAGATTAAGGTACAGGTTTCATGTAAAAATAAAATTATTGAGATATGTTAGCACGTCTTTTTTTTTAATGTCAAAACGCTACTTACTTAAAAAAACACGCCTCGTAAGTCGCACTTCACTCAAACAACAAACAAGCACACTGTAAGCAAACATAACGACGTCGTACCTAGCAGCTACGTAGGCTGAATGGCGCAGACAGGTGACAGTTTGTAAACTTGTCGAATACGATGTCTCGTAAGCGACTGTAACGATCACCACCGTCTTTTCTAACTTACCCTAATTTTACTTTGTTAACGTGAATAGCCACTGTCCCATTTAAATAAAGTGTATATTATCACAAAAATAGTTTCTAAGTATTAGTACAATCTGTTTATTGGCTAACAATACGAGCTTCTGTCTACCAATCCATTCTGTGAAAACCGCACATCAACATTTTCGCTATATCGGCGGTGCAAGTTTTAAGTGATTCACCCTGGGTACTGCACAGTCATCATAACTTAGCGGAATGAGATCTTTCCTCGTCAATCAATCTATTAGTGGGAACCTTAACGAAATACCTGCAGTAGGTCGTGAGATGAGCCCGAACATAGAGACAGAAGCCGCGACAAGGGACTTTTATATACAGGGTGGTCCATTGATCGTGATAGGGCCAAATATCTCATGAAATAAGCGTGAAACGAAAAAACTACAAAGAAAGAAGCTTGTCTAGCTTGAAGGGGGAAACCAGATGGCGCTATTGGTGGCCCGCTATATGGCGCTGCCATAGGTCAAACGGATATCAAGTGCGTTTTTTTAAATAGGAACCCCCATTTTTATTACATATTCGTGTAGTACGGAAAGAAATATGAATGTTTTAGTTGGACGACTTTTTTCACTTTGTGACAGATGGCGCTGTAGTAGTCACAAACATACGGCTCACAATTTTAGACGAACAGTTGGTAGCAGTTAGATTTTTAAATTAAAATACAGAACGAACGTACTTTTAAACATTTTATTTCGGTTGTTCCAATGTGGTACATGTACCTTTGCGAACTTATCATTTCTGACAAGGCATGCTGTTGCAGCATGATTACCTGTAAATACCACACTAATGCAATAAATGCTTAAAATGATGTCCGTCAATCTCAATGCATTTGGCAATACTTGTAACGACATTCCTCTCAACAGCGAGTAGTTAGTCTCCCCTAATGCTCGCGCATGATTTGACAATGAGCTGACGCATGTTGTCAGGCGTTGTCGGTGGATCACGATAGAAAATATGCTTCAACTTTCCCAACAGAAAAGAATCTGGGGACGTCATATCCGGTTAACGTGCGGGCCATAGAATGGTGCTTCGACGACAAATCCACCTGTCATGAAATGTGCTATTCAATACCGCTTCAACCGCACGCGATCTATGTGCCGGACATCCATCATGTTTGAAGTAAAAAAATGGCTCTGAGCACTATGGGACTCAACTGCTGTGGTCATTAGTCCCCTAGAACCTAGAACTACTTAAACCTAACTAACCTAAGGACATCACACACATCCATGCCCGAGGCAGGATTCGAACCAGCGACCGTAGCAGTCGCACGGTTCCGGACTGCGCGCCTAGAACCGCGAGACCACCACGGCCGGCATGTTTGAAGTACATCGCCATTCTGTCATGCAGTGAAACATCTTATAGTAACATCTGTAGAACATTACGTAGGAAATCAGAATACATTGTACCATTTAGATTGTCATCAATCAACTGGGGGCCAGTTGTCCTTCCTCCCATAATGCCGCACCATACATTAACTCGCCAATGTCGCTGATGTTCCACTTGTCGCAGCCATCGTGGATTTTCCGTTGCCCAATAGTGCATATTATGCCGGTTTACGTTACCGCTGTTGGTGAATGACGCTTCGTCACTAAATAGAACGTGTGCAAAAAATTTGTCATTGTCCCGTAATTTCCTTTGTGCCCAGTGGCAGAACTGTACACGACGTTCAAAGTCGTCGCCTTGTAATTTCTGGTGCATAGAAATATGGTACGGGTGCAATCGATGTTGATGTAGCATTCTCAACACCGACGTTTTTGAGATTCCCGATTCTCGCGCAATTTGTCTGCTACTGATGTGCGGATTAGCCGCGACAGCAGCTAAAACACCTACTTGGGCATCATCATTTGTTGCAGGTCGTGATTGACGTTTCACGTGTGGCTGAACACTTCCTGTTTCCTTAAACAACGTAACTATCCGGCGAACGGTCCGGACACTTGGATGATGTCGTCCAGGATACCGAGAAGCATACATAGCACACGCCCTTTGGCCATTTTGATCACAATAGCCATACATCAACACGATATCGACCTTTTCCGCACTTGGTAAACGGTCCATTTTAACACGTGTGGTGTATGACGAAGCAAATACCTGTTCGCACTGGCGGAATGTTACTTGATACCACGTACTTATACGTTTGTGACTATTACAGCGCCATCTGTCACAAAGCGAAAAAGTAGTCTTACTAAAACATTCAGATTTATTTACATACTACATGAATATGTAATAAAAAACGGGGTTTCCTATTTTAAAAGACGCGCTTGATATCCGTTTGACCTACGGCAGCGCCATCTAGCGGGCCAACCATAGCGCCATCTGGTTTCCCCCTTCAAGCTAGACGAGTTTCGTTGTTTGTAGTTTTTTCGTTTGATGCTTATTTTGTGAGATATTTGGCCTGGTCATATCAATAGACCACCCTGTGTATAGAAGATAGAGGATTTGCTTGGTAGCTTTATCCTAAAGTAGTACATTTAGAAAGTCCTTGGTGATGGGGTCCTATCACCATCTCATCTGAACTCGGATCGATCCGCCGGCCGTGGTGGCCGAGCGGGTCTAGGCGCTACAGTCTGGAACCGCGCGACCGCTACGGTCACAGGTTCGAATCCTGCCTCGGGCATGGATGTGTGTGATATCCTTAGTTTATTTAGGTTTAAGTAGTTCTAAGTTCTAGGGGACTGATGACCTCAGAAGTTAAGTCCCGTAGTGCTCAGAGGCATTTGAACCATTTTTTTCCCCGGATCGAATCCTCCGAAATTATGGGACCTAATCGAGGGGTCACCTCATCCACAAAATCTTCTACCAGCCACACTTCCGCAGTTATAGACAGTTGTAGAGGCAGCATGGCTCAATATTTATGCAGAGGACTGCCAACTACTTGTTGAGTCCATGCCACGTCGATTTGCTGCACTATACTGGGCAAAAGGAGATCCGGCACGATATTATAAGGTACCTCATGGTTTCTGTCACCTAGGTGTGTGTTTCTGAGTATGAAATGTAGCTAACATAATAGAAATATCTTTTAACTTTGGGAGAACATTTATATCTATCTCCAGTCTCAAGAAAATGAATTATATGTATTGCACTCACCACCAAACACATGCTCAAGCAATACAGTGGAGTGAACCATGCAAAGCATCCATTGCCCATCATAAATACTTAGAGATATCGAAACAATCTTTTCAGAAATGATAGGAAGTGGAAACCAGAGTATTTTGACACATATCTAACATGAGAAACTTCCTTGTCTACTACGATATGTAAGCAGTTACAGATGTATTCAACAAAAGAAGGTAATTGCTTAAGAGACACCGATAGCTGATGAAATGGCAATTGTCGTTGGTTTGCAACAATGTAAGTGAAAAATTTATATTTATATAGAGAATGAGAGTCTTCGTAAGTTATTGACCTGTCTTGACCTGTGGTGCTTGTTTAGCACACTGTTTCAGGCTTCCATCTTAGTTTCAACTGAATTACTATGTTATGAAAATAAATGTTGCTACTCACCATATAGCGGTGATGCTGAGTCGCAGATAGGCACAACAAAAAGACTATCACAATTAAAGCTTTCGGCCACTAGGGCTTTCATCAACAATAGACGAGACACACACACACACACACACACACACACACACACACACAGCTGCAGTCTCAGGCAATGAGACCACACTGCGAACAGCAGCACCAGTGCATGATGGGAGTGGCGACTGGGTGGGGGTAAGGAGGAGCCTGGGGTGGGGAGGGGGAGGGATAGGATAGCGGAGGTGGCGGATAGTGAAGTGCTGCAGGTTACGCGAGGAGCAGGGGAGAGCTGGGGAAGAGGGGGATTAGTGGGAAACGAGACAAGTAAAAAGACTGCGTGTGTTAGTGGGATGACAGCTGTGTAGTGCTGGAATGCGAACAGGGAAGAGGCTGGATGGGTGAGGACAGTGATTAACGAAGGTTGACGCCAGGAGAGTTATGGGAACATGGGGTGTATTGCAAGGAAAGTTCCCACATGCGCAATTCTGAAAAGCTGGTGTTGGTGGGATGGATCCATGTGGCACAGTCTGCGAAGCAGTCATTGAAATGAAGGGTGGTCCTCTTGTTTCTTGTCCACAGTTTGTCGGTGGGCCTTCATGTGGACAGACAGCTTGTTGATTGTCATAACTACATAGAATCCAGCACAGTGGTTGCAGCTTAGCTTGTATATCGCGTGACTGGTTTCAAGATAGCCCTGCCTTTGAAGGGATAGGTAATGTTAGTGACCGGACTGGAGTAGGTGGTGGTGGTGGGGGGGGGGGGGATGTATGGGACATGTCTTGCATCTAGGTCTATTACAGGTGTATGAGACAAGAGGTAAGGGATTGGCAGCAGGGGTTGGGTAAGGATGGACGAGTATATTGGGAGAGTCTTTTTGTTGCGACTGTGTGCAACTCAGCATCTCCGCTATAAGGTGAGTAGCAACTTTCCTTTTCATAATATTGTTACGTTCTATCCTGGATTCTCCATTACTTGAATTACTATGTTAGTCAGTTGAATGTTTGTAAATTCTACAGAGTTTTGGCAAAAGAAGCAAATTTTAACATGGCAACAATATAGGTGGCAGTATTGCTCAAAGCTCGCCACTGATGACCCTTCTGTGAAGGAAAAAAAAAAAAAAAAGAAAGCAGTAAGAAATCTGGAGGGGGGAGGGGGAGGGGGGAGAATCGCCCCTTCTGTTCCACTTTCGGCTGAATCTTGCACCCTAGTGTGTTTTCAGTAATGAACAGCTGAAAGCGAAATTTATAAAAGGAATTCGTGTCTACAGCTCAGTGATTGGAGGAACATGAAAAAATTCACAAAAGATATCATACCATCTTACCCCCGAACAGAATTAAGGACTGATCATTTCATCTCAAATAGCTTTTACTACACCAAAGATAATAATATTCTATTTGCACTTAGACAGGTATTCAACAGGATTCTACAAATCGTCATAGTGATCGCATTTTCAGTGTTACAAAATAGTTGTGTTGACTCAATTAGATCAACTGTTCTAGTGGCGAAAGGAGCATATTTATATTCCACAAAACGTGGTCGATACCTTTTATGAGCCGCTTGTAAACTGTCTGTCAAGACAAAAATAAATTATGTGGTTAACATATCGCAAGGTATCTGAAATGAAGAAATTCTTGAAATCAGGATAGGAACAAAAAGATGGTGCACTGTGTGCTGGGAATTGTTTTCATATTTCTCAGAACACTGAGCCATTCATTGTTCAAGACATGTTCGGGTACAGGATTCTGTCGAACTTACAACGGATGTGGAAAGTTATTCTTCCAAGACCTATTACTCCGGTTTTTTTGTCACTGGTGATTTTTGAGTAACACCACCAGTTTTCTTTTTCCTGTGTTAAGATTTGCTTCCTTTGCCGAAACACGGCAGTGAGTTACATAATTTTGAAACGTCACAGTGACTATGGTCTTTAATAAAACAATAGACACTTGACCATGAAGCTGACGACTGGAGAGGAGCCAGTGTGTGCCGTGGTAGCGGTCGGGAAAACCGACCGGTTAAAACCGATACTGGTGTTTTTGTTCTGAGTGAACGGTATTTTTCGGTATTTGTTTGACCTTAGTTGTAAAAAGGTGTTTCTTATTTTTTACTAATAACTGAGAAAAAAAGAAACAGAAATATCAATTAGCCATAAAGACAGTGCTAAAATTTTTCGTTTTCAAATTAACATTTTTTTAAAAAAAGTAGTATGTTTCATTGGTGAAAAAGGGAAAGGTGATCAGTGTTATTTTATGAACAACGCCGACAGTGACGAGGAACAAAAAAATGCATAAGACCTGGTAAGGAAGTGCTGAGACAATATGGGTAATATCTGTGTTGCCGTTTGTCGGTGGCTTAAGGTACGCACCTGATTTATACAGCAGTTTCTCGATGTCGTCTCCGGTTATCCGCTGTATTGCAGAATGACGCAAATCCTAACCTGGAATTTTTTTTGTAAAACGATATAGCAATAAAGTTGAATGGTTCACAATCGATACAAAAGAGTTACATGTTTGCACCTGTTGCTTCATTTGCTTAAAAGATTAAAGATTTGTCTGAAATTTCTATGAAATTATATAACAGACAGGAAATTACGGTAACAGTAGTAAATAAAACTTAATTCATTCATAGTATACAAAGAAAGTAACTTATCTGGTGCCTGTGTCTACAAAACACTCTTCATAGTCCTACAAAACGAACAGATTAACACGAAAAATATAGTTTTTCAACCTCAGTTTTCACCCTTTGGCACTGACTATTCGTTATGCCCAGACAGTGATATGAACCTTGAGTACAATTTGATTTTTGAACAGAGTTTCAAAAATTATAATCATTAGGAATAGTTGATCTTTTTATAGTATCCAAACAATTATTATTTTTCGAGAAAAGAAGCGAACGGTGGGCAGACCGAGTTTTCTTTTACGGGGGTTGGAACTTGAATAGTTCACAACCGATACAAAAGAGTTACATGTTTGCACCTGTTGCTGTCCTTCAAAGTAGTCACGAGCGTTGTGTAGAACCTGTCGCCAGCGATGTGGAAGGCGTAGTATACCGTTAGCAGAGCCTGTTATGTTGATGGCGCGAATGGAGAGGTCTAAAGTTATGGTTATTCTCGTGTACGTCTGTGATGGTGTTCCCGGGTTCGATTCCCGGCGGGGTCAGGGATTTTCTCTGCCTCGTGATGACTGGGTGTTGTGTACTGTCCTGAGGTTAGTTAGGTTTAAGTAGTTCTAAGTTCTAGGGGACTGATGACCATAGATGTTACGTCCCATAGTGCTCAGAGCCATTTTTGTGATGGTGTTATCCTAACGTATTACGTTCCTCCACGGACGACCTTCAATGCACAGAATTACTGTTCGTTTTTGCAGCATCACCTGCGACCGGCTTTGTGAAAGCAGCGGTGACACTTTCTGAGAAGCCCACCCACCATTTTTCACGACAATGCGCGAGCGCATACAGCGCATGCTGTGGCTGCTCTGTTCGGTCGATGGGACTGAGAAGTACTGTACCATCCACCATACTCCCCGGACTTAAGTCCTCGTGACTTTGATTTCATTCCGAAGATGAAGGAACCACTTCGTGGCATTCGCTTCAGAACTGTTCCAGAGGTTCGAAAGGTAATAGACCGCTCCATTCGCACCATCAACAGAACAAGCTCTGCTACCGTTATACTACGCGTTCCACATCGCTCGCAACGGGTGCTACACAACGCTGGTGAGTACTCTGATTGACATTAACAGGTGAAAACACGTAACTCTTTTGTATCGGTTGTGAATAAACAGTTACCACTATTGAAGTTCCAACATTCGTATTTCTCTACTTGATTTAATATTTTAATTCTGTCTATCTTGAAAGTGAGAGAGTGAAAAGTTTTCCATCTTTGTTGGATTTCTAATTTTAACTACAGGAACTAATAGGAGTAAAAAACTGAAATCGGTTATTTCACAGACGGGTTATTTTGACCGATTTCAACAGTCAGGTTAAACTGGCGTGGAAAAGAAAACGATATAAACGAAGACCGGTTTTTCAGCGATAACCGCCATCTCTAAGCCATAAGGGTGCCATGGGATACACAACGCGATTCCGTCTGGTTCGCGTCGCCAGTAATCTCGACAGCAGCCGTTACATGTCTGAAGGCTGTTAGCTGTGCGCTATGTCTGAGGTCTCCAAGTCTTAATTTTTCAACAAAATAACGCAAGACCTCTTGTTGTACTAATGTAGGTGAAGGCAGAGAACTTTGGCTGTTGCTCTACGCAGCGCATTGCGGAGTTGTCACTGAAAATATCTGATAGCAAGTAGCAGAGAGATCGACACAGCTGAACTCACCACTCGCCAGCCAGTAAAACTAATGGACTGTGTGTGGAACAGATACGAGAGGCACCACAGAACGGCACATCCGAATCTGTCACACAAGCTCGGTTCGACTCCATGCAAGTCAGACTAGCGCCACTGTTCCTGACACACTTGGCAGCCCTGAGTGCTGTATTTCCACCCTGTTTACCCCCAAATCACGTACAACTTTAATCGTACTGTTCCTGCTACACTGAACATACAGTAAGGTGACCATGGTCACGGTTTGCACATATACAGGTGATGGTAATGTCGAGTACGCAAAGTATAATAGGACAGTGCTTTCGCAGATCTGTCATGTGTACTCATGGGTGATAACGATTTCTGAAGTGATTACAGATGCACGACGGGAACAACAAACTCTCCATCCAATCCAAAGCACACAACCACCTCCGACTCCTCAAACTCCTCTCTCGCCGGACTTGGGGGTTGCACCCGTCTACCATCCTCCACAACTACAAATCCTTAATCAATCGTATCCCCTGTTATGCCAGTCCCACCTGGATATCCACCACCCCCCCCTCCCCCAATTCCAAATTCTATGTCCCTTCAGATCCTCGAGCAACATCCACTCCGCCTTGCCTTCTGTATACGCCTCCCATCCCCCACGCAGGTCCTCTATGACCTCATTCCTTTCCCCCATCTCCTCCAGTTCCTCAAACATATCCGTATACTCTACACCTCCTGCCGCAATGAACCTCCTCACCCCCTGGTTGCTCCTCTCCTCACCCACCCCCGCCCCCTGCCACATCTTCACTGTTGTGGCCCCCCTACCCTCCATGTCTACACCCTTCATCTCCTTTCCCAGGGTGGCTTCCGTCAACTCCCCCTCCAAAATGATGCCCTCTCTCCCTCCATTTATCCCCCCTATCAACTCTGATCCTCCCCTGCTTTCCTTTGTCCTTTTCCCTGGCTTCCTTTCTCCTCCCCCCCTCCATTCTGTTAATTCCCACCTACCCTCTCTCTGCCTCCCTTCTCTCCCCCGAGTCCTTTTGAGTTTTCCTTCCTCTGCCTTTCCCCATTCCCTTTCATGTCTACCCTGCTCCCCCCTCTTCAGTCCTCCCCCTTCGTCGTCGTCGTCGTCCCCGCCCCCCCCCCCCCCCCGCCATTTCGTTTTTTCCTCTCCTCCCCCCACTTTTCGTCCCCCTTCCTCTGTCCAGGTCCCCCTCTCCCATCTGCCCTTGCCTGTGGAGTGTCATCTTCGTGCCGACCTTCTAGTGCAGTGTTCCTAGTCATTGTTACGTGTTGTGCGTCTTTCCAAAGTGTTGCGAACGGACATCATGCTGCCTGTTTTTATTGTTTCTTATCTTCTTCTTATGTTTTAAAAATTCAGTAGCGGTGTACTAAGCTGCTTCCAGCCCGCCCCCTTCTGGGGAGAATCGAAATCCAATAAAGGAAAAATGAAATAACAAATTTTGAACGGGGAATGTTAGTTGAAGCTAGACGCATGGGACATTTCATTTCGGAAATCGTTAGGGAATTCAATATTCTGGGATGCACGGTGTCAAGAGTGTGAAGAGAATCAGTGGCAGTTGCTGTGTCAGAGCGCAAGAGCACGTGAACACATTGTAGATTTATTGTTTTCTTTGAATGTTGCCTTAACGAAACATAGGTGAGGTAATCTGAGACATACGTCTCTTAAATCTACCGCACTAGTGCTCCTCTAGGCTTGGCATCAGGTTCACGGGCACATCTTCAGTTGTACACGTCTTAAAGTGCTACTGCACATATGCAGCTGGGATGACGTAACTGCCTTATGGGTAAAATACATACGGATCTGATTAATAACATGCACTGTTTGTGGCCTGCACAGCTACGCCATGCCACTGAGCTACAAGTGCTACTATGTGGTAGCACATTGTGGCAGACGATGATCTTCATTCGGTTAGCAGTCGGCAAAAGTCCGTTAAATGGTAGCACACCCCTCCGATATCAATTCGCTCACTATATACACTACTGGTCATTAAAATTGCTACACCAAGAAGAAATGCAAATGATAAACGGGTATTCATTGGACAAATATATTATATTAGAACTGACGTGTGATTACATTTTCACGCAGTTTGGGTGCACAGATTCTGAGAAATCAGTAGCCAGAACAACCACCTCTGGCCGTAATAATGGTCTAGATACGCCTGGGCATTGAGTCAAATAGAGCTTGGATGGAGTGTACAGGTACAGCTGCCCATGCAGCTTCAACACGATACCGCAGTTCATCAAGAGAAGTGAATGGCGTATTGTGATGAGCCAGTTGCTCGGCCACCATTGACCAGACGTTTTCAGTTGGTGAGAGATCTGGTGAATGTCCTGGCCAGGGCAGCGGTCGAAAATTTTCTGTATCCAGAAAGACCCCTACAGGATCTGCAACATGCGGTCATGCATTATCCTCCTGAAATGTATCTTTTCGCAGGGATCGAATGGAGGTTGGAGCCACGGATGGTAACACATCTGAAATGTAACGTCCACTGTTCAAAGTGCCGTCAATGCGAACAAGAGGTGACTGAGACGTGTAACCAATGGCACCCCATACCATCACGCCGGGTGATACGCCAGTATGGCGATGACAAATACACTCTTCCAATGTGCGTTCACTGCGATGTAACCAAACACGGAATTGACCATCATGATGCTGTAAACAAAAGCAGGATTCATCCGAAAAATGCCGTTTTGCTATTCGTGCACCCAGGTTCGTCGTTGAGTACACCATAGCAGGCGCTCCTGTCTGTGATGCAGCGTCAAGGGCAACCACAGCCAAGGTCTCCGAGCTTATAATCCATACTGCTGCAAACGTCGTCGAACTGTTCGTGCAGATGGTTGTTGTCTTGCAAACATCCCCATCTGTTGACTAAGGAATCGAGACGTGGCTGCACTATCCGTTACAGCCATGCGGATAATATGCCTGTCATCTTGCTTCCTAGTGATACGAGGTCGTTGGGATCCAGCACGGCGTTCCGTATTACCCTCCTGAACCCACCGATTCCATATTCTGCTAACAGTCATTGGATCTCGACCAACGCGAGTAGCAATGTCGCTATACGATAAACCGCAATCACGATAGGCTACAATCCGACCTTTATCAAAGTCGGAAACGTGATGGTACCCATTTCTCCTCCTTACACGAGGCATCACGACAACGTTTCACCAGACAACGCCGGTCAACTGCTGTTTGTGTATGAGAAATCGGTTGGAAACTTTTCTCATGTCAGCACGTTGTAGGTGTCGCCGCCGGCACCACCTTTGTGTGAATGCTCTGAAAAGCTAATCATCTGCATATCACAGCATCTTCTTCCCGTCGGTTAAATTTCGCGTCTGTAGCGCGTGATCTTTGTGGTGCAGCAATTTTAATGGCCTGTAGTGTAGTAAAATTATATCAGGCGCCATTGTTGCGTTATTATTACTATTATTAATATTATTGGCAGTGGTTGCAGTTTTGTTTATGATCGTAACGGTCATACAGCAGTCGCTGTTTCCTACTTTCAAATTTAGCTGAATCAAAAAATTTGTGAACATTTAAAATGTATGCTCACGAGCCGACACTGCCGAGAATATCACATTTCAGGCATTTTTCTCACCACGAACAACGGTGAGGCCGACAGCCTTCAGTTAACAACCGAAAGCAGCAGCGTTTGCGTAGAGTTGTCTGTGATAACAGACTACGTGAAATAACCGTAGGAATCTGTGTGGGACATACGACGAACGAATCCGTTAGGACACTACGGCGAAGAATGGCGGTAGTAGTGAAGCAACTTAAATCACTTAATAAAAGCAAGTCTTCTGGTCCAGAGTGTATACCAGTTGGGTTTCTTTCGGAGTATACTGATGAGTTAGCTCTGTACTTAACAATCATATACAACCGTTCGCTCGACGAAAGATCCGTACCCAAAGACTGGTAAGTTGCACAGGTCACACCAATATTCAAGAAAGGTAGTAAGAGTAATCCACTAAATTACAGGCCCATATCGTTAACGTCGATATGCAGCAAGATTTTAGAACATACTTTGCTTTCGAACATTATGAATTACCTCGAAAAGAACGGTCGTTTGACACAGAGTCAACATAGGTTTAGAAAACATCGTTCCTGTGAAACACAACTAACTCTTTATTCACATGAAGTGTTTAGTGCTATTGACAACGGATTTCAGATCGATTTCGTATTTCTGGATTTCCGGAAAGCTTTTGACACTGTACCACACAAGCGGCTCGTAGTGAACACGCGTGCTTATGGAATATCGTCTCGGTTATGTGACTGGATTTGTGATTTCCTGTCAGAGAGATTATAGTTCGTAGTAATTGACGGAAAGTCATCCAGTAAAACAGAAGTGTTTTCTGGCGTTCACCAAGCTAGTGTAATCGGCCCTTTGCTGTTCCTCATCTATGTAAACGATTTTTGAGACAATCTGAGCAGCAATCTTAAGTTGTTTCCTGATGATACTGTCACTTATCATCTAGCTAAGTCACCAGAAGATCAAAACAAACTGTAAAATGATTTAGAAAAAATATCTATATGTTGCGAAAACTGACCGTTGACCCTAAATAGTGGGAAGTGTAAGGTCATCCTCATGAATGCTAAGAAGACTCAATTAAACTTCGGTTACACGACAAATCAATCAAATGTACAGGCCGTAATTTCAATTAAATACCTTCAAATATCAATTACGAACAATGGAATTTGGAAAGAACACGTAGATGATGTTGTGGGAAAAGCGAACTGAAGACTGCCTTTTACTAGAGGAAACTTACAAAATGTAACAGATCTACTAAAGAGACTGTCTACACTACGCTTCTCCGTCCTCATTTAGAACACTGCTGCGTGGTGTGGGATCCTTACCAGATAGGACTGACCGAGTACATCGAAAAAGTTCAAAGGCAGGCAGCACATTTGGTATTATCGCGAAATATGGGAGAGAGTGTCACATAAATGATACAGGATTTGGTGTGCACATCATTTCAAGAAAGGCGTCTCTCGTTGCGACGGAATCTTCTCATGAAATTCCAATCACCAACTTCCTCCTCCGAATGCAAAATATTTTGTTGACACCAACCTACAGAGGGAGGAACGATCACCAAGATAAAATAAGGGAAATCAGAGCTCGTACGGAAAGATACAGGTGTTAATTTTCTCTGCGCGCTTTTGCGAGATTGGAATAATAGAGAATTTTGAAGGTGGTTCGATGAGCCCTCTACCAGGCACATAAATGTGACTCAGAGTATCCATGTAGATATAGATGTAGATGTAATGGGCTGTGGCACCAGACGACGGACGCGAGTGCCTTAGCTAACAGCACGACATCGCCTGCAGCGCCTCTCCTGGGATCGTGACCATACACTGTGTGATCAAAAGTATCCAGACAGCCCCCCCCCCCCAGAAAAAAAGTTTTTCGTATTAGCTGCGTTTTGCTGCCACCTACTACCACGTACTCCATATCAGCGACCTCAGTAGTCATTAGACATCGTGAGAGAGCAGAATGGGGCGTTGCGCGGAACTCACGGACTTCGAACGTGGTGAGGTAATTGGGTGTCACTTGTGTCATACGCCTGTAGGCGAGATTTCCACACTCATAAACATCCCTAGGTCCACTGTTCCCGATGTGATAGCGAAGTGGAAACCTGAAGGGACACGTACAGCACAAAAGCGTACAGGCCGACCTCGTCTGTTGACTGACAGAGACCGCCAACAGGTGCTGAGCGTCGTAATGTGTAATAGGCAGACATCTACCCAGACCATCAAACAGGAATTCCGAACTGCATGAGCATCCATTGCAAATACTCCGACAGTTAGGCGGGAGGTGAGAAAACTTGCATTTCATGGTCGAGCGGCTGCTCAAAAGCCACACATCACGCGGGTAAATGTCAAACAACGCCTTGCTTGGTGTAAAGAGCGTAAACATTGGACGATTGAACAGTGGAATAACGTGGAGTGACGAGTCAGTAACAGCTTGCACTGTACGTGCTTGAACATTGTCCTACAAAATGATAGGTCCTGCAGAAAGTGTCTCTAAGCTGCTCGTAGGTTGTGTTCCAAAAATGAACAACACAGAACCAGAAGTGATGACACTTTGTGCACGACCCGACCATCAGTTTGTAGGATAATGCTCAAGCACGTACAGTGCAAGCTGTTTCTGATTTGTTTGACTGATGGGGCTGCTAAGTGCTATACCACCTACTGCACTTCCCTGAGTTAAGCCCTCGTGAGTTCAACTCGATTTCTAAACTGAAGGAAACGCTTCACAACGTTCGTTTCAGAACTGCTACAAATTCGTCGGGCAATAGACCATACCGTTCGAACTGTCAAGACAACTGGCACAGCTAAGAGTATCCTACGACTTGCACATCACTAGCAACGGGATATACACAATGTTGGTGACTACTTTGAAGGTCAGTAAAACTTTGAAACACGTATCTGTTTTGTACGAGCCGTAAATAAATAGTTGCCACTATTTAAGTTCCAACCGCCGTATAAAGAGGAAACTTAAATTTTAACAGTTCATTCATACTTTAAAAACGTCCGCAGCTCGTGGTGTCGCGAACAGGGGGTCCCGGATTCGATTCCCGGCTGGGTCAGGGATTTCCACCTGCCTCGAGATGACTGGGTGTTTATGTTGTCCTCATCATTTCATCATCATGCATGAAATTGGCGAGACTGGGCTGACCACAGGTTGGGAATTTGTACGGGAGCTGATAACCGCGCAGCCGGCCGGAGTGGCCGTGGGGTTCTAGGCGCTACAGTCGGAACTGAGCGACCACTGCGTTCGCGGGTTCGAATCCTGCCTCGGGCATGGCTGTGTGTGGTGTCCGTAGGTTAGTTAGGTTGAATTAGTTCTAAGTTCTGATGACCTCAGAAGTTAAGTCGCATAGTGCTCAGAGCCATTTTAACCATTTTTGATAACCGCCCAGTTGAGCGGCCCACAAACCAAACATCATCATCATATTTTACAAAAAAAAAAAAAAAAAAACGTAATAACTGGTCTGCTGCTAGTGTCTATATAGTATGCCTTTACCTCCTTGTAGTCCTTGAAAGCGGACAAATTATAGCGTAAAATAAAGTTCTTCAGTCTCAGTTTTCAGCCTTTAGCACTGACTGTTTGTAATGAACAAATAGTGACACTTTCCTCGATTACAACATGCTTTTCAAGTGGGGTTTCAAAAACAAAAAATCAGAATACAAGGGATTTTTCGAATATTCAGTCACTTTATGCTTTTTGAGGATAGCAAAAAACAGTAGAGGGACTGAAACTTCTTTTATTTGCATATTTAATGTAATGTTAGAACTCTTTGTATCTTCAAACTGAGGGAGTCAGTGTTTATCAATCTAAGATAGATTATATATATGAGCGAGGTTTCTACGGCTACCTCTCATCCCAATCTCCATCGTTCACGGTCATTCCAATCTCCTCCTTTAAGACCTCTCGCCACCATTGCTTCGTTGACGTCGTCTTTCCAGCATCTCGCAGTTCTACCGCGCTGTCTTCTTTGATGTGGAGTCCATTGCCATATGGCCAACTTGCGTCTGGCATACGCTGTAAGTGACCATACCAGAGTAGGCGCTTCCTTTCTAGGTCTAGGATTGTGCTTTTGACATTCATAACCTCTCTGATCCTATCATTTCTAATATGGTCAAGTCTGGAGTATCCGCAACACCGTCTTTTCGATTTCTACGTTTTTTTTAAAGGAAATAATCGAAAATCGGTTATTTTGAGCGGTTTTAGCAGGCCGGTTAAACTGGCTTTGAAAAAAATAAAAAGCGACTCGTTGCTTCAGCGATAACCGCCATACCTACTTCACAGCGGTTACTGGCAGACACAGCGCTCACCTGTTGGCGCGAGGCGAGCAGCGGGTGTGACGTCACGACTGCAGGCGCGCCGCGTCAGCCGACCTGTCCCGTGTGGAGGCGGCAGCGGCCGACGCCGCACTGGCAACTGGCCGTCTGCTGTTCTCGCGGGGCAGTGGAGGGGGCGGCGGTAAACGGAACCCCACGCCGCTCTGACGGCGCTGCGCGCCATCCGGCTGCACCTGCATCTGGACAGCCACCACGCACAACACGTCGCTCTACAGATGCGCAGCGGTGGGTACTCCGTACCAATGTTAGCGCCTGACGGCTTTGCTGATGACCAGAGACCTGATTATGCACTACTGGCGATTAAAATTGCTACACCAAGAAGATGACGTGCTACAGACGCGAAATTTAACCGACAGGAAGAAGATTCTGTGATAGGCAAATGATTAGATTTTCAATGCATTCACACAAGGCTGGCGCCGCTGGAGAATCTACAAGGAAAGTTTCCAACCGATTTCTCATACACAAACAGCAGTTGACCGGCGTTGCCTGGTGAAACGTTGATGTGATGCCTCGTGTATGGAGGAGAAATGCATACAGTCACGTTTACGACTTTGATAAAGGTCGGATTGTAGCCTATCGCGATTGCGGTTTGGCGACATTGGTGCTCGCGTTGGTCTAGATCCAATGACTGCTAGCAGAATATGGGATCGGTGGGTTCAGGAGGGTAATACGGAACGCCGTGCTGCATCCCAACGGCCTCTTATCACTAGCAGTCTAGATGACAGGCATCTTATCCGTATGGCTGTAACGGATCGTGCAGCCACGTCTCGATCCCGGAGTCAACAGATGGGGACGTTTGCAAGACAACAACCAGCTGCACGAACAGTTCGACGACGTTTGCAGGAGCATGGACTATCAGCTCGGACACCGTGGCTGCGGTTACCCTTGATGCTGCATCACAGACAGGAGCGCCTGCGATGGTGTACTCGACGACGAACCTGGGTGCACGAATGGCAAAACGTCATTTTTTCGGATGAGTCCAGGATCTGTTTAGAGCATCATGATGGTCGCATCCGTGTTTGGCGACATCGCGGTGAACGCACATTGGAAGCGTGTATTCGTCATCGCCATACTGGCGTATCACCCGGCGTGATGGTATGGGGTGCCATTGGTTACACGTCTCGGTCACCTTTTGTTCGCTTTGACGGGACTTTGAACAGTGGGCGTTACATTTCAGATGTGTTATGACCTGTGGCTGTACCCTTCATTCGATCACTGCGAAACCCTGCATTTCAGCAGGATAATGCACGACCGCATGTTGCAGGTGCTGTGCGGGCCTTTCTGGATACAGAAAATGTTGGACTGCTGCCCTGGCCAGCACATTCTACAGATAAAACGTCTGGTCAATTGTGGGCGAGCAACTGGCTCGTCACAATACGCCAGTCACTACTCTTGGTGAACTATGGTATCGTGTTGAAACTGCATGGTCAGCTGTACCTGTACACGCCATTCAAGCTCTGTTTTACTCAATGCCCTGGCGTGTCAAGGCCGTTATTACGGCCAGAGATGGTTGTTCTGGGTACTGATTTCTCAGGATCTATGCATCCAAATTGCGTGAAAATGTAAGCACTTGTCAGTTCTAGTGTAACATATTTGTCCAATGAGTAGCCGTTTGTCATCTGTATTTCTGCTTGGTGTAGCAATTTCAATGGCCAGTAGTGTATGCATTTGCGTGTTGCAGATGTATTTCCACATTTGGCTCCTTTTCTACGGTTGTTGCATATTTTAACCAAAAGCCAGTGATGATTCATATTTTCGCTCTATGTTAAAATTATTTTTAAAAATGTAGGCTGGCAGGCTGTATTTCGGTCTCATTCTGATGTCTCCCAGATCGACCGCGACCTACAATTGCGTGCGATCGCTAACCGAGAGACACTATTCGGAACCCTTAGTCGAATGTCTTCTGTTTCAGCGACCTCAAAGTTGTAACACTGCAACTACCTGACGAAGTATTGTTGTGTTGTCTGCGCGAGTGGATGTTTAATTAACACGGTAACTGTATTCATATTTGAATGCATTATGCAATATGAGGCATGATTACAAATGTTTACTACACGTTTAGAATGTTATTTTTGTTAAACTCATTGCGATGCATTACAAAAGTTTTGATTTAATTTTATATTACTTGCTACAAATATATATAGCACACTTGAAGATAAGATAGTTTTTCCAAGTAACCTATGAGGATTATTCCTCGAGAATCCCAAAAGAATGGCCGTTACCTTACCAGCTGACAAAATCGTCTTTGCACCCTTCGCTGCACATTCACCAGCCTTTGCCCATTATTTTGACTACCGCTTTGACTCCGGTCCTTAATGATGGATCCAGATTTCATTAAGTCACAAATCGGCGCAAAACGTCTTGCGGACTGCGATTCAACATCGCTGGACTTTGGGCTGAAACGCTGTGCCGGATGCGCTTTTGGCCGACTGTGAGCAATTGTGGATATTACGTGCTAACTCAGTTGAGACGCCTACATTCTCAGCAGTCCCACGAGTTTTTAATCGGCCGTCTTGCATTGCCACACATGATGGATTTTGTTTATGGTTTTTGTGATGACCTAAATTGGACGATCTAGCATGTTTCGTCTTCGGTGCTTGCCCAATCACGTTTAAAATGATTAACCCAAAAGTAAATGTTCTTCAATGATGGTGCAAAGTCCGCGTGAACGCTGTCCAGTTCTGTTTTCTATTCGTGCAGCAGTCCAACCTTTTGAATGAAAATGTTTAATAACAGTATGAAATTCGTTTTTCTCGTTTTTAAATTGCAGTCGACAGTTCGACACACTGATCAATTCGTACGGCTGTCAACAATGAACTGTAGGCTATATATTGTTGAAATTCTTTATACGATTCTTTGTATAATCAAACTTTCCAACCATGAAAGAGGAAAAAAATGTTCCATTCTTTCATGCAAATTTACCGAACTGATCAAACAAGCCTGAGCATTCACGGATACATATTACTTCTGTTTGAAATTCGTTCCACAGCATCTGATCGGTACGAGACACACACGCCTGTGAGTCGTACAGAACTGGGAGACAATACAAAATTTCGCATCTCACTTCCACTAGCCCCGCAGTGAACCCTCAGCCCCTATGGTAAGCGGCCAACTTCACTTAGTTCACTGTCGAATTAACCAACATTAGTGAAAATTACGCACATCTTAAAATATTACTGTCTCTCTAGGTATTTTTGTTTCTTACTGAGCAGGAAAACCACACCATTAAGGAGATGTTAACTTTAGCTGAATTCGGCTGTTAATTGCTAGTTGGGTATTATGACAGCAGCTTTTGCTCTCGACTTCACTCGTGTAGATCTCGTACCCGCACGAATTTAGAAAAATCCTAAAGCTTATTACCGATGAGAAAAATGGATATAAACAACTGCAGGCGACGCTGCCGAAAGCGCTCAATGTGAAGTACCGATGTATTTGTAAGCACAGATGCCAATATTTGAAGTATGAAATACCGACAGACCTGGATAGGAAAACAGCCTTGGTGTATTTGAGGAAATTACGAAAATTAAAGGATTTCTTTATTTACAACTTTTGATGCTTTGCCCATAGGAGCCATTAGAAGCAAACTATCTGAGCTAGTGAATTGTTTCACTTCACTTACCTTGATAAGACACAATGAAAACCTCTGCAGAAATGACGAGAGTGACTTTTGGTGTCAACTCGAGAAACTTATAAATATTAATAGATCTTTAGTCTCAATTCCAGAAACATATCAACGAGAATGGCAGCGTCCACTTGACAAAGTGTTGCGAGCAGAAATCATGCTGTCGCTGGATGTGATTTTTGTCTCTTGCGAACACAAACCAGAACGTGGCCGTGTTTTTTAGTTGTCTTTCTATTATTTTACCTGTCTACTACCTGTGTATTTTATTAGCATCGCCAACCCTTTGCTTTATGTTTTAAGTGCCCCTATTTTCAGCCATTTTACCATTAAGTCACCAATGTTATTATTTATCTTCATTTTTTAACAAAAATTCTGTAGGCAGAAGGCGGTGTCCTAAGCTGCTGCCAGACCGCCCCCTTTGGGGGGAATCGAATCTCAATAAAGCAAAAAAAAAAAAAAAAAAAAAAAAAAAAAAGCCGGAGATCATGATGTACCCAAGGCGCCAGCCTCCCACTCTCGGAGCCTGGGGGTGAATCCACCACGTTCCCGCCACTGTAGTTTCATAAGACGTACTGGGAACAAACCCGCCACCAGCTGTTAGTTCGCATTCAGAAAGTCCTTTACAAATTGTCAGCACAGAAAGGGCCTTTTTTGTAGCTAGGATAATGTTTACTTAAAGTAGGTGCTTCAACTGGCGACCCTCTGACGCTACACAAGCTTGGTAACGTCGAACGGTGTTTGACGAACTCTTTCAAAGATTCCTAGCATTGCCCTAATGTGATTGGCAGCATGTTGAATGTGATCCATTAATTCCTCTTGTTTTCTAGGTTGTTTACGTTCAGGTGAACTATAACATTGAAGAATCCCCACAGGAAAAAGTCCAGTGGTGTGAGGTCTGGTGATCGTGGAGTACTTCTGCCAATTATCCGGCCGTCGAAGAGTTCATTTAAATATCAGCGCACAGCATGACTGTTACATGCGGGCGCCAGCTCGCTGGTTAGGTTTTTGCATAAAGTGAAGATAATTTGCCCCAGTAAGTCGAGGAGGTTGATAGACTCGCCCAATCAGATGGTCACCCACAATGCCTGCTCAAATGTTGAGCGAACATCGTTCCAGGTGTCTGTGGGCGTACGTGACGTGAGGATTTACCCCTGCTCAGTGATGGTTTCGAGTATTGTAAACGCCATCTCGATGGAAGGTGCACTCGTCGGTAAACAACACAATGGCGGGGAAGTCGGGATCTCGTGCAACACGTCACAGAAACCACCGGCAAATCCCTAGTCTGTGTTCATAGTCCGCCATATGATTTAGGTCTTGGACAGATTGGAAACTAAATGGATGCTGCGATCATCCCTCAAAACCTCCAAGACTAATCGATTAGTGACCCCCATGTCGTGTCCAACCACTAGAGTACTTGTCGTAGGCGCTTCCTCGAAGAGCTCGACAAGTCTCTTCAAATTCAGCATCTTGTCGTCATCAGTAAACACTTCCGGGCTAAATTGCCGTGGTCGATCTGTAGAACTCCTTCTCCCTGACGTTTCGCTCTCAACTACGGAGAACGTCTTCTGAGGTGAGTCGACCACTGGCAGCTAGGAGCTGGGGCCGCCGCTTATATGGAGATCGTAGAGGGCGCCACCACACGTCACGTGGCATCGATGCGTAGCTATCTCTGGCTATTGTCTGTTCTCTCGATTGCAGGCAATCGATTGTCACGTGACTGATGCAACGTCGACCGCCATATTTTGTCCAATTTTAATCCTTCTTCTTTACGATTAAAATTGTATTGATGTTTGTGGTTTCCAATTGCCTCTCTATATATACGTGTATAATAATGCGACGTCCTCGCTAGCACGCTTGTATCACTGAATTTTATTTCGTGATTTTCATCCTTAAAAACATGTTCCGCTACTGCCGATTTGTCGATATGTCCCAAGCGACAGTTTCTTTTGTGCTCCGTCAAACGTGTATTGATGCTTCTTTTTGTAGTTCCCATGTAAACCCTGCCACAACTACACGGAATTTTATACACCCCTGGGGTGGCTAGGGGATGACGAGCATCTTTTGTTGATCTTAGGCACTCACTAATTTTCTTAGTAGGTCTGAAAATAGTCTCCACCTGAATCTTGGCTAGTGCTTTCCCAATGCGATCCGTGATGTTATGGATGAAGGGAAGAAAAACTTTTCGAGCTGATGGTTGTTGCTGTCTCCTATTTTTAGGCATTTTTCTACTTGGGTGAAGTGCTCGGTTAATCTCGCTTTTCGTATAACCATTTTTCGCAAAAGCCATTCGTAAATGATTTAGTTCTTCTTGTAAGTAGCCTGGTTCACAAATATCGTGTTCGAGGTCATCCAACATCACCATGATATCCCACTAAGCCTGTTTCACCAAGTCGCTGGTGAATTGCTGTAAACATTTGCAGGTGGGAGTGGTGTCTTGCTGGTTACCGTTTCTGATACAACCATCAAGCTTCATGAGCTTTACCATCGGCTAGTCCATCAACAAAACCGTAACTCGTTCTTCAAACGAATACCGTGCCGCCATGCTTACTGTATGGCTAAATCGCAGGTGTCGTGTGTGTGCTCTGAAGCGAAGTTTACGTGCGAGTGCCTCTGACGTGAGGTGGAGACAAACAGCAAGACCTATTCGACACGACTGTGTATCACGTTGGGGCAGTGACGGGGCGAGGGCAATTTGTATGTGTGAACCGACGACCAAAGTGCTGAACCGACAAAAGGCAACAGGGAAATCTCACGGTCAATCGGACCGCGTGGCGCCAAGTTTCTCTAGTTTAAAAATGGTGCGTTGTCGACGTACACAACGTTTGTAACTTTGGTTCCTACTGGCATCATCTATCCAGGGATAAAATTTCGTGACACAATTGCCCTGTATTGATTATAATATGTATAGTTTGGCTCAGAACCGTGGGCCTCACGAATACTTAAGGGCCACATGTGTAGTTTGATGACCACTGGTCTATGTGCATCCATACTAGCCATAGATTGTATCAAGCCTTCACGGTCATTACTCGAAAATGTATGTTAGCGACAGTAGGATCATTTTGAAGGAAGCCGTCGGTTCTTATTTTCTCATTACTGTTTCACTAAAAGAACGTTGTCTTTCCCATGGGATATTCATTAGACTTCACGGAGCAGTGCCAAAGTACTCGCACATTAATCGAATCTGCCAGTAACATGTCTGGCTCACACTTCCAACGAAATCGCATTACATGATTGATTGCTCTGTGGCGTGTTTTAGGTGCTGATTTCACTCGTTTATCAGTTTTTTTTACTGCTCTAACGATACAAATACACTACAATGTTGGTTGCAATGCCCACTACGCTATTGGCAGTAACTCGCTGTAGAGCTACATGGCGACCACTTCATCAGAGGTTTACTATTGCGAAAAATCCAGGAAAGTGTGTGTTAGTGATATCTATATTAGAGTCCCAGCAGGATACAGTGGCAGATGCGCAGTGATCATTATACTCCCAACGAGCTGGGCGAATTCATTCGTTTGTTTGCAAGGGAAGGCACACATTTTTTGCCCGTCTTCGGTCGGTTGGCCGCCCGCTGCGATGACATAATCGAAGCGCCCACAACATTCCTCATAATTCATAAATTGCTTGCGATTGGTAACTGACAGCATGCAAACAGGAGAGCATTTTGCCATATACTATGAGAAACTTCATTACCTACCGAGTTATTCCATTACCTAAAACTCTCGAAAAACAGGGGATAAAAGGAGAACTCTGAAGTCTTGACAGGCAAGCCCTGATTTTCGTTACGTGATTACGATGATCGTTTATCCCTCTGTAGGTGGTTGTCAGTTTATTGACAGTAAGCATTTTCTAAAGTATTAACCTGAGCCCTTTACCATACTGAAATAATGAGAGCTATGGTGTATTTGCCATATGAAAATGGGACGATCAATAACAACAATGATCCTCAAAGTTTACAGTCAAATAACTAAGACAATAGGCAAGCAAAGCACAGTTTGTAAGGTTCCCACGGTCGTTCTCTGAATTTTCCATTCCGATTTCCATACACACTTCTGTACAAAGTTGTCTCTAGTCCACCACAGTTTGGTTTGCCAAATCTAGTTCTCGGTACATACATTTTAATTTACCCTCGTAAACCCATAAATACATAACCTGCGAAATGGTACTAACGTTCATATTGTTTCCAGAAAACCAGGAATTCTTTCCAGTAGAATACTTGGAAAAGTGGGGCTGTAGCTGCATTTCCCTGATGATTCCGTCCTCACAAACCTTTGACTCCTGAAGAGCTATTTCATACCAACATTGATACATTTTCGTGTGTCTTCAGTTGATCTTTGATCTCTGAAATATGCACTAATGGACGACGTTCACCGTGCTGAACTAAATCACTTAATCACTTCAATTTATGGAACTTTCTGCCACAATCACAAAATACATCATTATGAATCTCACAAATACACACCAAAGACAGCGAAGGAGACAGTAGTTTCAGTTTTAGTGCTAGAAATGCATTGCATCTATTCTCGCCACTCACTGGTTAAGTGAAAGTATCATCTCATTAGCTATGCAAAACTGGTGCATTTCCAGCCTATGAGCAGTAGATCAGCAACGAACGCTATGACTGTCGCTGGCCCTTGTTGTCGTTTCCAGTCCTACGTCTAATTTGTTGCAGTTCTCCATGCTGCTCTATACTTTGCAAGCCTCTTCATATCCGAATAACTGCTTTATACTTAAAACTGTTTATATTTCATGCTTACTCATTTGGACTGTATTTGGTAAGTTACCATGTCATGTTTTCTTCTCTCTCATCCTCTTCCTCCTTTTCTTCTTTTTTGGTATCAGACTAAGCATAATGTGTATGTAGCTTAAACTCATCATACTGAACTGTGCATTTTGTCGTTTACCTTTTCCTTTACACTTTTGTTATGTTGTTTAGTCAATCCATGTAGTTGGTTTTCAGTTATATCTAATAAGTGGTATAATGTTTCCTTTATGGAGGTTTAATTACTGCATATGCCTCTTTTCCGTGGTGTGGTTATGTACAATTTATTTTTAAAAGCCTCCATGTCTAGGGTTCAGACTGGAGTTAGGCAATATGCTCTGGTGGGAAGACATTAAGCAAAATGCAGAGTTCCTACCAATTCAAAACAAAATTTACCCGCTAATTTTATGGATTATTTGGATATTCAGGGATTGAAAATCTGTCTTAGCTATGCAGCAAGTAGTGGTGCTTGATAAAAAGTTTTGTGTAAGATTCTGTCTGTTTGTTATGAGCTCATCTGCAATGTCCTTCTTGCAACCTATCTAGCTTTAGGTAGTTATTCACTTTTTGTTTTTCATCCTCTTTCCCATTCTCTTAACTTTTTCCAGTGCACAGCTTAATAATAATGATTAAAAAATGTCTCATTGTCTGACGTCTGATACAATATGGAAAGGAGTAGAAACTGTTCCAATAAACTTAACTTTAGACACTGTGTTTATAAGACTTTGTTAGTTATTTCCAATCTTTTGCTATTAGATGCTGATTCATTCATGATTTTAAGTCTGCTCCATCAAATCATAAGCCATTTTAAAATGAACAACTGTCAACATTATCTTTGTGTTAGACATTCTCATGTATGTAATTAATTGTTTAAGGTTTAGAGTTGCTGTGGACAGGACTGCTGCTTAAAAGTCTAGCTGGATACTTCCAGTTAAATTACCTAACTGAGGATTTCATATGTCCAGAATAGTTTTTGAGAAAATTTCATGTTCTAAGGGTAGTGATGAAATTCCTCCATAATCACTGATATCTGTAGGTGGGTGAATTAACCCAAGCTTACAGTTTCCTGAAATTGTTTATGTATCCCAGACCTAACCTAATTTTTCTTTTAGAATTATGATCCCTAGAGCTTGGCTGTCTTTTGGAATTTCTGCTGTAAGACGAGCTTCACCTGAGGCTTTGTTGTGTTTTAATTGTTTTTTGATCACTTATGTTGTGACTGGGACATAGTGCACACAGAAAGAACAAAACAATCTTCAAATGTGTGTAAAATCTTATGGAACTTAACTGCTAATGTCATCAGTCCCTTAGCTTACACACTACTTAACCTAAATTATCATAAGGACAAACACACACACCCATGCCGGAGGGAGGACTCGAACTTCCGCCTGGACCAGCCACACAGTACATGACTGCAGCACCTTAGACCACTCGGCCAGTCCTCTGTCGCAGAAAGAACAAGTTGCAAAATAGACAGGTAACTTCACACATCACAAGGAATAGTATAAATAAAGACACTGCCACAGCCACATGGCTGCCGTTGAATTAGTTACTTAAAAAAGTCTATATGCATTATGCACTTCTACTGCCTGATAGTTTTGTTATTCAATGACACTTCTTAATTGGATGATGAGTCATAGCCTAATATCTTTGTGCAGACAGGCCCCAAGCTGGACTACTGTGTGAAATCTAGAATAATAAAGTTTGCGATAGTTTCATCCCAAGTCCAAATGATGGAATCCTCAGAGCTCATGGTCAAACAGCTGAGGGCTGGGGCCTGAGCAGCTGGCAGCTGAGTTTGGCAATGCTGGCAAAGGTGGAGAATGTCTGAGGCCTGAGTCCTCAGAGACTGGTGGTCAATGCCACTTGTGGTAAACGAGTTAGCTGCCTGGAGGACAGCACAGATGGACTGCATCTCAGTTCAACTGCTCAATCTGATAAGTTTGGTGACCGGAACTGAACTTTCTAGCTCTGGCCATACTTTGGCATATACTGTGGAGGTGGAGGAATGCAGTGCAACTTACTTGACAGCAAGTGACCTGGTGGATGGAAGAAGTGCCATGATTGTCAAGCTTCCTAAAGATGTTGAGAAAACCATCTGAAGGTGATTGGGTGTTGCTGGTCACAGTAGCGGTTGCCATAATTTGCTATGACGACACTCCACTGCTGTTTTTGTTGCCCTGGATTGCCGAGTTTGGTTCTCAACGATGCTAGTTGTGTTGTCATCTGTACTGTTTTGTTCATTCATTGATGACATGGTGCTTCCAGGCCTGCAATTTGGCAACCTGGAGAAAATTGTGTGCGTTACTGTTGAGCTATTTGTCTGGATAAGGCAATATTGATGCTTGGTTGCTTTGAGGTTTCATTTGGAATATTATCATGACATTCCAGTTTTTTGGTAGTTTGATCTTTTATTGTTAATACCAAACTTCCTCGGTTGGGGATAGAGTGTGGCAGTGCAGTAGTTAGCACACTGGATTCATTTGTGAGGACAATGGTTCAAACCCATATCCAGCCATCCAGATTCAGGTTTTTCCTGGTTTCCCTAAGTCTCTTTACGTAAATGTCAGGATGGTTCCTTCAAAAACACAACTCCCACTGACGTTCTCCATCCTTTTCTAATCTGAGCTTGTGCTCTTTCCCTAATGACCTCATCGTCGTGTGGAATTATTATTAAAATTCTTGAAAATTCTTATAATTTTGTAGGGTGTACTCATGCAACTTCTTTTTATCTGTTGCTGCCACAAGCACTGTGTTCTTTCATGTCCACTGTAACTTGGATTTTATACCAAGAATGACCAATACTAACATTACGTTTTAGAACCATTATTCTATATAATATCATAATTATTATGTTACATTGACAAAACTCAAAAATACTGACATGCTTACAACACTGACATACATCTTATGTAAGCAATTACATGCTTCTTGCACAAAATCTCATAAGACACTGACATAAAATGCCAACATGTCTGCCCCTTTATATATAATTCCAAACAATCCTCAGCATTGTTATAAAGTTTTTTTAAAATAAAATTACAATTAAAACTGTTGTCTCAAAATTAACATATTTCAACAGTTGAACTGGCGCTTATAGAGCAGGTACATACATGGATTTTAAAGCATTTAAGATTTTTTGAGTGTGCAAATACTCAAAATATGAAATGTTAATGATGCCGGTTCTTTTACTATTTTTATAAAATGCGAAAGATACATGGTTCAGAAAATGTTTCTACCGATTACAGGACCTATACACTTCATTACAATTATAATTTAGTAACCAGTTTCATGGCAATAATTCTACAAGCACAGATCCACCTTTTGTTTACATGAGTGATTCCTGTTTATTTCAAACTGGATCGAAAATTACATGTTTTAAATGGGTTTCAATGGACTGTTACATCTCACATGGCACTAGTTTCTGAATATATTTAGAGTTGTGATTTTGTCCGCAAGTATTGTTTCTTTCACAAACAGTTTGATGATGTAGTGTACAAAGCAGCAGACTTGAGTTGTAGAGCTGATAGTGCTATACCAGGCAGATTAGTGCTTGTGGAATGTATGAATCAAGACAAGAAAAATAAAAAACAGGACACTTTAGACTGAATTGGTGCTATTTTTGACAGCAGGTGGAACAAGATTTGGTCACTTGATGTGCAGTACTGATAGAGATAAAGGTGTATAGTAGCAAGAACTTGAGCATTGGGGCTGCCACTGTATACATAATTTGTTTTTTAGTGTCTGTGTTTTCTGGATGATGTATCTGTATCTCAGGAAACAGACACTGTAGATAAAGTAGTTCACAATTTTATGCTGATCTATCATTATTTGTGTTTTACACTGCTCAGCAGCAGTCATAAAAAATTTTTGCCACACTATGCTTCCTTGCAGGCACAAAAATAGTTTACAAACTCAAGGCCAATTTGTTTTTCATTTCAGTTAACTTCCCATGGTATATTCTAAACTGCAGTAAAAATAGATGCATGGTCATCTTGTTTCTCTGTGACTGTGATAATTTTAATAGATTGTGAATCATGTGAATCCCCTGCTGCTGCATTTTGCCTAAAGATATTATGACACAGTGATAAGTGTGACAGATCTTTCCTTCTCAGGTTGCAACAGCCAAAGTTTTCAGAAGACATGAAAAACAGAGTCCACAATGCCAAATGTTTTCCACAAGCTGGACTGCTTTCTGGGCAAGAGTAAGTGATTTTAAATCTTTATGAATAAGAACAATATACATAAAGATTTAAAATCACTTACTCTTGCCCAGAAAAGCGTCCAATATTCAGCAACACATATTTTCAATAAGTTGCCAGCAACCATTAAGAGTTTAGTTT
Source organism: Schistocerca gregaria (assembly GCF_023897955.1). Classification (NCBI taxonomy): domain Eukaryota; kingdom Metazoa; phylum Arthropoda; class Insecta; order Orthoptera; family Acrididae; genus Schistocerca; species Schistocerca gregaria. Next base: position 186,635,483 of record NC_064928.1, on the reverse strand, counting down.
CAGACAAGGCACAATTTAAACATAATTTAAAAGAATTTTGGGTGGTCAACTCCTTCCATTTCATCCATGAATTTCCCAACAAGTGCAGTAGACCATTTTAATTAAAATTGTCTGGCCTTTAAATATGTCTGCTTGTGTCTGTGTATGTGCGGATGGATATGTGTGTGTGTGTGTGTGTGTGTGTGTGTGTGTGTGTGTGTGTGTGTGTGCGAGTGTACACCTGTCCTTTTTTCCCCCTAAGGGAAGTCATTCCGCTCCCGGGATTGGAATGACTCCTTACCCTCTCCCTTAAAACCCACATCCTTTCGTCTTTCCCTCTCCTTCCTGAAGAAGCAACCATTGGTTGCGAAAGCTAGTAATTCTGTGTGTGTGTTTGTGTGTTTTGTTCATGTGCCTGTCTGCCGGCGCTTTCCCGCTTAGTAAGTCTTGGAATCTTTGTTTATATATATATATATATATATATATATATATATATATATATATATATATATATATATATATATATATATATATATATATGATGTAAATAAAATAGAAAGAAACTTCCACATGGGAAAAATATATTAAAAACAAAGATTCCAAGACTTACGAAGCGGGAAAGCGCCGCCGACAGGCACAATGAACAAAACACACAAACACACACACAGAATTACTAGCTTTCGCAACCGATGGTTGCTTCTTCAGGAAGGAGATGGAAAGACGAAAGGATGTGGGTTTTAAGGGAGAGGGTAAGGAGTCATTCCAATCCCGGGAGCGGAAAGACTTCCCTTAGGGGGAAAAAGAAAAAGGACAGGTGTACACTCGTGCACACACACACACACGCACACATATCCATCCGCACATACACAGACACAAGCAGACATATTTAGGCAAAGAGTAAGGGCAGAGATGTCAGTCGAGGCGGAAGTACAGAGGCAAAGAAGTTGTTGAAAGACAGGTGAGGTATGCGCGGCGGCAACTTGAAATTAGCGGAGGTTGAGGCCTGGTGGATATCGAGAAGAGAGGATATACTGAAGGTGAGCTTTAAATTGATCTACAATCAAACAAGTGTGTCGGTGGATAAAAAGGTCTTGGTTTAGAGTGATGGAAGACATTATTGTTAAATATTTCAAGAAGTGCAGCATAAGGAATGCTTTCATTGGCAGCTAAGACCTTCTTATGTATGAAGATGACAATACTGACTACGAACAGGAAGAAGAAGAAGAAGAAGGAGAAGAAGAAGAAGAAAAGTTCAGATGACAGTTTTCAAGAATTTTGAAGGTTCATTTTGTAAGCTAAGACTTTTTAAGGCTGGGTTTACAATTGTATAATAAAAATGGTAAAAATGTTATTTTTTAATAAATTGCTTAAAAATTAAAAATTATTTTATAGTCTGTAATATCTTATACTCTTTAAAGTACAGTACCAGCAAAGAGAGCAATACAGTCTGTATAAAAATTGGTGCACATATGAATCTGTTTGAAATGTAAAATGACAAAGATTTTCTTCAGTTTGCACTCCAGATATTTGCCAGAGAACAATTCAGAGCCAAAAGACGTCTATACATGAACTGGTCTAACAGGTGCATGTAACTAGGAGGAGTTTCCAACAGAGAAAAGCCTTAATTTGAAACCATATCATTTGATGGTTGTGCAGCAGTTATGGGAGGATGACAGTCAGAAACATGTAGATTACTGTACATGGCTTCTGAATAACATCAACGATGGTCTGTTAGACCATTTCCATTACATCATGAATGAGGAAGCATGATTTCATCTTTCTGCTCAAGTAATTCAAGAAAACGAGGTATTGAGAAATAGAGAACCCTAATGTCGTATGTCAGCAACCATTTCACGATGAAAAATCAGTGTTTAGTGTGGTATAACATGAACATGCATCACTGGACTGATATTTTTTGACACTACCCATAATATGGTTGCACATACAGAAATTTTTGATATATCTTGAGCTCAACTCACTGAATGTGAATGATAATAATGCAGCTTCCAGCAAGATGGGGCAACATGCAAAATATCTAAGGTATCTCTGGAATGAGTCCATGATGTCTTCACCAAGGGATGAACTGTCAGCAAATATTTATGTCCACTATGTTCACAGGATCTAACAACATGTGATTTATTTCCTGTGGGAACACTTGAAGAGGAACTGAAAGACAACATCTGTCATGAAGGTGCTGCCATTAATATCCAAATTTTACTTCAGGTGTTTCTGAATATGCTCAGACGTGCACAGCTGTGAATTGATGTTGAAGGGGGCTACTTTCAACATCTTCTGTAAATTCTATAAATTTAATTTTCATTGTATTTTTCATTGTAAATAAATGGTAAGTCCATTTCAGCTCTTCACCTCTGTAACTTCACTGCATTTTCTTTAGACTTACATGGCCTAATTTTTTCCCTATGAACTATGGACCTCGCTGTTGGTGGGGAGGCTTGCATGCCTCAGCGATACGGATGGCCATACTGTAGGTGCAACCACAACGGAGGGGTATCTGTTGAGAGGCCAGACAAACGTGTGGTTCCTGAAGAGGGGTAGCAGCCTTTTCAGTAGTTGCAGGGGCAACAGTCTGGATTATTGACTGATCTGGCCTCGTAACACTAACCAAAACGGCCTTGCTGTGCTGGTACTGCAAACGGCTGAAAGCAAGGGGAAACTACAGCCGTAATTTTTCCAGAGGCCATGCAGCTTTACTGTATGGTTAAATGATGATGGTGTCCTCTTGGGTAAAATATTCTGGAGGTAGAATAGTCCCCCATTCGGATCTCCGAGCAGGGACTACTCAGGAGGACGTCATTATAAGAAGAAAGAAAACTGGCTTCTACACATCGGAGCGTGGAATGTCAGATCCCTTAATCGGGCAGGTAGGTTAGAAAATTTAAAAAGGGAAATGGATAGGTTAAAGTTAGATATAGTGGGAATTAGTGAAGTTTGGTGGCAGAAGGAACAAGACCTCTGGTCAGGTGACTACAGGATGATAAACACAAAATCAAATAGGGGTAATGCAGGAGTAGGTTTAATAATGAATAAAAAATAGGAGTGCACGTAAGCTACTACAAACAGCATAGTGAACGTATTATTGTGGCCAAGATAGACACGAAGTCCATGCCTACTACAGTAGTGCAAGTTTATATGCCAACTAGCTCAGCAGATGATGAAGAAATTGATGAAATGTATGATGAGATAAAAGAAATTATTCAGATAGTGAAGGGAGATGAAAATTTAATAGTCATGGGTGATTGGAATTCAAGAGTAGGAAAAGAGAGAGAAGGAAACATAGTAGGTGAATATGGATTGGGGGTAAGAAATGAAAGACGAAGCCGTCTGGTGCAATTTTGCACAGAGCATAAATTAATCATAGCTAACACTTGGTTCAAGAATCAGGAAAGGAGGTTGTATACATGGAAGAACCCTGGAGACACTAAAAGGTACCAGACAGATTATATATTGGTAAGAAAGAGATTTAGGAACCAGGTTTTAAATTGTAAGACATTTCCAGGGGCAGATGTGGACTCTGACCACAATCTATTAGTTATGAACTGTAGATTAAAACTGAAGAAACTGCAAAAAGGAGGGAATTTAAAGAGATGGGAACTGGATAAACAGACTAAACTAGAGGTTGTAGAGAGTTTCAGGGAGAGCATAAGGAAACAATTGACAAGAATGGGAGAAAGAAATACAGTAGAAGAAGAGTGACTAGCTCTGAGGGATGAAGTAGTGAAGGCAAAAGACGATCAAGTAGGTAAAAATCCTTGGGTAATAGAAGAAATATTGAATTTAATTGATGAAAGGAGAAAATATAAAAATGCAGTAAATGAAGCAGGCAAAAAGGAATACAAATGTCTCAAAAATGAGATCGACAGGAAGTGCAAAACTGCTAAGCAGGGATGGCTAGAGGACAAATGTAAGGATGTAGAGGCTTATCTCACTACGGGTAAGATAGATACTGCCTACAGGAAAATTAAAGAGTTTCAATACATTCAGCATTGCGGCCCTGTCAGCAACTGTATAAATATTAAATTCAAAATTAACAGCCTCAGTTGCGGAGTTACCTAGATTTACCTAGGTTTCAATTGGGATAACCCAACCTTCTTCAGAATTACACTTACTAATGTTTGTCTATAATGGACACTGTCAAACTAAAAATACAAATACACCAAGTGTCATCATATTTTAAAAACTTAACTGAAGCTACCTCAGCCCCACTTCCTAACCGCGATGCGGCAGCCACAAGTGTTGTACTGGAGTTTCAGTACATGCACACAAAAATCCCACATTGACCCACTTCCATCTCTGTAACTTGCTCCATTTATGCACTAATTCTGAAGCTAAGTTTTTTTTTTTACTTCACTCCAGAATTAATTCAGGAAACAACTCTCAAACACTTTGTAGGTATCAAATGAAGCACACATTAAATTTGCCCATGATTGTGCATGCCCTTGAGGTACCTTTTGGCAAACTTAATTTTTGCCTTTCCTGACATTCTTCACTCAAAACCATCTTTACATGCAGCAACAAAATCAACTGGATGGTATTTTACATCATATACAAAGCACCTCATTGATCCTAAATTAACCTATGGAACAATTATCACAGCAGTAGCCTGATTTGCTGCTAAGGAATTTAATTCTGCCCTCGTGTCTTTAAACTGTTGGCCATGCTCCACAACTTCCTTAATAGATTCCAAATATTCTCTGTTCTTAAGCAGCTCTTCCTCACACTTTACTATTCTACCCAACAAAATGTCAACAGATTTATTGGTCTCTTTCTCAAGCACATTTTGCCTCAGCACACGATTCTTAACATCAGCATCCAACTTTTCCTGTATCTTTTCTAACCTATCCCCAAAATCTTTGTCCACTGAGTTGAACCTGGTTTTAACTATGCCCTGCCTCCTCAGAAATCTTACCAAAATCAGCCCTTATAATTTTGAATCAATTATCCCTGCTATATCAGATTTAATTTTTCCCACTTCAATCCTTACACTTTCTGTTACACTTTTCTCTACATTCTCAAATTCTGTCCCTACTGAACTTATTTCTGTTTTAACTGAACTTATTTGTGTTTTAACTGAACATAGATCTGTTTCCAAAGCCCCCATACTAAATTTGAGCGTTCTAATACTAGATTGCATTTCTAACAAAATTTGCATTAATTGTGATGATGTATTATCTGAAAGCTTGCTTCCCCTCCCAGATTTTGGACTATCTATCTCATCAGTGAATTCCTTTTCAACATTTCCACAGTCAGATAAAGGACTAACTGGTCCACTGTTACTATCTAAACCACACAGACTGAGTGAATACTTAATTGTTGGAAGCTCAGTCACTGACAATAACTGTGCAGGTTCACACATCCTATGCAGTTGGTGCAAGTAGTTAACTGATCATTCATGTTTGCTGCTGCTACTGTGCTGCTGTTGCTGTATGCCGATGTCAATGCTGTTGTTGTTGTTGTTGTTGTTGTTGTTGTGGTCTTCAGTCCAAAGACTGTGTTGGGAAGCAGCCTACTCATGCCATATAGAATTCATATGATTTCCATTGAGTGCCAGCCTAGTCCGCTCTAACTAGCTATAATGTCATGAATGTTGTGCAATACCTTAAAAGTAAAGTAAATAATCTGAAAAATTAATAGTATGTCAGGAGTGATGCTAAAATAATAATATGTTAAGTTTCAGTTTAGTAACTTTAACAGTTTTCAAAATTTGGGCCTTTTACATAAAAACCATTGGCACAACAGGAAGGATTCCTTTTTCATTGCAATTTAATGGAAGCAGCATGGTGGATCTCACAAAGTAATATTTGGGTTAAAATTCATGATTTTCTGTTTTGTTGTCCTAAAAGTACAGAAGCAAGATAGAGTAAGTAAGTGATTAGATAAAGCTAGGATGTTTAGATTTAGGTGGAATGGAGATATGCTATAATAACAAAGATGTGAGAAGTTTCCAAAACTATAGCTGTAGCGTCTCTCCAAAGAGGGCACGTTCAGAGCTCATCTATTGTGTGCAGTGCAACTAAAGTAATTCTATCACCAAAAGTATTTAACCTAGCCACATCAGAATATTATTACAGATACTTACCTGTGTGCCGATAGCAAATTAAATTGAGAGCTTCATTGGCCTTCAGCAAATGAAGCAATTAATTATTTAGTAGCTTGAAGTGGTGGTCTGCTAGCTCCAGCAGCTAGTCAGGAAGGCAAATGTTGTCAGCTGTGCCTTCAGCAGTCCACACCGTGGCTACATTAATAAGAGTGCTGCAAGCTAGAGTCAGGCCCCAGTTCTTCTCTAGATTCGTATCTGCACGCACTCTGTGTCGGAAGCCACTTCACGTCTGTGCAGTTGTAAGAAACAGCCTTGGATGCCATATTACGTAAATCGGTATGTATGTAACAATGAGTTCGCATTTGGGGTAAAGTGTTAATTGCAGAATGATCTCAGTGATTTATTCTCAGTTTGTGTATGTCGTATTTTCACATGTAACTGCAGGGCAGACCTTCTACCATTACTAGCGTGGCATTTGATGAGTATTAACATCAAATTTAGGTGAGCATTCACTTTGAACGTTTACATCAATAATGGTTATTGAACAGTTTCATTATCTAGAGCTAATAGGATCCATGCAATAGACTCTGAACAGCTCTGGTAGTACAATAGCTGATGGTAGCATTGGTTCGTTAAACAATTGTCTAGAACTTTACACTTTATTGTTTTCAGAATATAGTGAAAATTGTTATAGTAAACTGCATTTTCTATGAATCCCAGACATCATCCTAAATCCTCAGCATAATGAACTTCAATGATCAATAACTTTATTTCTCCATCAGAGTGGGTACAGTGAACCTTAATTACAGGCATCACGTTTTTGCTAATCGCATTACTACATTGTAGTTAGAGAGCCTGTGTTGAGAATAGCAACAATAGAGATAAATTCTCCATGCGCTGCCCCACAACTGGTTTGATGCAATTCTTCCTGCTACTCAATGCTTTTCAAGCTTCTTCATCCCTGAATAAGTACTGCAACTTACATCCTTCTGAATCTGCTTAGTATTCATCTCTTGGTCTTCCTCTATGATTTTTACCCTCCACACTTCCCTCCAATACTAAACTGGTGATCCCTTGATGCCTCAAAATGTGTCTTAGCAACTGGTCCCTTCTTCTAGTGAAGTTGTGCCACAAAATCCTCTTCTCCCCAGTTCTATTCAGTACCTCCTCATTAATTGCATGATATACCCGTCTAATTTTCAGCAATCTTCTGTAGCACCACATTTCTTTTCTTGCCTAAACTATTTATCATCCATGTTTCACTTCCAAATGTGGCTACACTCCATACAAATACTTTCAAAAAGGGCTTACTGACACTTAAATCTCTACTCGATGTTAACAAATTTCCCTTCTTCAGAAACGCTTTTCTTGCCTTGCCAGTCTACATTTTATATCCTCTCTACAACAACCATCACCCGTTATTTTGCTCCCCAAATAGCAAAACTCATATACTACTTTAATCGTCTCATTTCCTAATCTGATTCCCTTAGCATCACTCAACTTAATTTGACTACATTCCATTACCCTCATTTTGTTTTTGTTGATGTTCATCTTATAGGCTCCTTTCAAGACACTGCCCATTCTGTTCAACTGCACTTCCAGGTCCTTTGCTGATGAACTCAAAGTCACCATCAATAGCCCATGCTGCCATGTCCACCACTGCTGCTGCTATTTGCATGTCACTGAAGTCTCCACTGCTGCTGGCCACTGCAGATTCAAACTCAGCAAGCTTCTGCATAGTCTCCTTCTTCTTTCTTGAAATTCCAACTTTCCCACACCTAACTTCTGCAACTGCTTCTCTGTCTCTCACACACACATAGCTGCTGCAAAATCTTATGCTCTGAACCCCCACACAAACTGTTCATCGTGCAATAGATTTGGGACCTGGATCACAGAATGTTGTAATGTGTTAGAATTAAACTTGTAATTTTGAAGGACCTAAATTAATGTCTTGGACAAGAAAACCCATGTTGTAGTGCTACTTAACAGTTATCTGCTGCGTAGAAGCTTTCTAACCAGAAGTCCATACAAGCAAACCAATTGTGATTTTACCTGATGTTGCTCACACCTTAGGTAATTGGGTTACACTTGGCTCCATTATGGAATAGCTCTATGTAATGAGGGTTGAACTGTGCAGATCTGCTTTCATGCCTAGCAGCTAACTTGCTACTAATAGTAATCTGTAGCTACCATCCTACAGTCAAATGCATTGGCTAGAACTGTGAATTAATAAAATACACAGAAATATAAAATAAAGTGCAAATAAATAATTTATTAAAGGGTTCTACACTAATATCTGTAATTGATGTAGATGACAGAATTACTTTAAATAATGTTCATTCAAGGAAGGAAAGTAGTCCAATGATATGAGTTAATCGGCTGAAGTGGCCGTGTGGTTCTAGACGCTGCAGTCTGGAACTGCGAGACCGCTACGGTCGCAGGTTCGAATCCTGCCTTGGGCATGGATGTGTGTGATGTCCTTAGGTTAGTTAGGTTTAACTAGTTCTAAGTTCTAGGGGACTAATGACCTCAGAAGTTGAGTCCCATAGTGCTCAGAGCCATTTAAACTTTTTTTGATATCAGTTAAAATGCTGACACAAAATAATCTTATCAAATGCAGTAAAGTTTCATTGAGAGTGTTTCATGAATAGTAACAGGATCACCAGGCTAAATAGTCATCAAAGATTAATGAAAATTACGACCATTTCATGATCATGAAGCATAAAATAGTAGCTCATATTCTGTCTACCCTCAGTTCCACAATGCAAGAGGAAAAAGTTAGATTACTGTAGCACTCATTCACCATCCAGAATCAGTTACTTACACAATTGAATAACTCATTTTATCTCAGGCAGGTCTGACTTTGTCACGAACCCAATAAAAAGTGTCCAGGATCGCTCCCTTGAGCTCTTCACTTGAAAAATCTGTCTCCTTTTGGCTCCAGTACAGTTTGACTACTGTCTGCTTTCTCATTCACTGAAGGCCATCCTCCCCAAATACATTGTTCTTATATACTACAGACATCATTCAACTCAACATGACTACTTCCTGGACTAAACTAAAATGCTGGAACAATATTTAAATAAAAGAGATTTGATAAACATTTGGTAACACTCAGATCGTTTAAAATAAATTACAAATAAATATTCATTCATAAATAAATAAAGTAGGATTCTTGTGCAAGATTGCTGCTAAATATTGTGGAAACAATTACTTATAGCTTCTTGACAGGAGTGTCTTTTGTCACTCTTTACAATAGTGGTGTGAGTTGACACATGTCACTGACTGCTTCTTGAATTACCATGATTTTCTGTTAGTGGTTGTAATCAATAGTTAAATAAATATATTGCAAAAATAGTTACATATTCATTAAGTAAATACACACATATGACAAAAAATGAGGTGGTCATACTGCATTCATTTGCTTTAATTATGGGGAACATGATGTTCTGATACACCTTTGTACAATGGAAAGATATAAAAAATATAACAAATCAAGCAACAAAATAGATACAGATAAGTAGCTTTCAAGGATGATAGTTACAGTGAAATGCTATCTGAGATTATTTGTTGAAATTGCATGAAGCGGTTAAAAGTTGATAATTCAGAGGTTCATTGTGAAAATATTTAGTCACTGTAAACAGCCTGGCTTCTTAAGGAATAAGTGTGTGGTATGAAGACCCCTTACCATGATTTTCCCCACTTCTGGTCAAACCTATGTACTTGCACCTGGGCACACCAACAACAGCCACTGTGGCTGGACGAGCCCTTGGGCTGTCTGCTAGCATTCAGCTTCGCAAATAAATTCACTTCAGCTCATATCAGTTCTAGGAAGCCTATTAGCTTGCCTACAGTATGTAAAATTACAACTTGTTTACTGTACTGGAAATATTTCTTTACCATATACCCCACTGACAACAGATAACCAAAACCCCATATAGAATGTTGTTTAAAACAGTTTGAGCCACCCTCCAGTTGTGATCTTCCTCCCTTCCTTTCCACAGTAATGTTCTAGGAATTTCCACTTCTACTCTGACCTCAGCTTCCTCTCCTAAATCCCTGTCTGCTAAGTCCAAGATAATTCATATGGAACACACTGCCATCCATAACATAAAAAGTGATACAGACCTTATCGTTAAGCCCACAGTCAAAGGCTCGAGCATAGTGGTCATGAATCATAATGACTATGCAACTGAGGGTCTCCACCACTTTTCAGATACCTCTGCATACAAAGCTGACACCATGATTGAAGCCCAGAAGTCCAGCATGACCTCAAGAAGCACCTCTAGGCCTCAGGTCCATCCAAAAATCTGACACTTGGCTCCATCTTCCTTCTCACACCAGCAACCCCCTGCATTCCTACCTTTTACCTAATCCACAGAAATCCCTACATGCTGTACCATTGGGGAGAGGTATACTGCCACAGAATGAACCTCTGCCTTTGTTATAATAATGTCCTGTGATCAGGGCCTCCCGTCGGGTAGACCGTTCGCTGAGTGCAAGTCTTTCGTGTTGACGCCACTTCGGCGACTTGCGCATTGATGGGGATGAAATAATGACGATTAGGACAACACAACACCCAGTCCCTGGGTGGAGAAAATCTCCAATCCAGCCAGGAAGCGAACCCGGGCCCTTAGGATTGACATTCTGTCGCGCTGACCACTCAGCTATCGGGGGCGGTCTCTGCCTGTGTTGACCAACAGCGTCTAACCATTGTCTGTAGCCTCTCATCCTACATCCAAGGCACTGCTCACTTCCTTCACTGACTCTCCATAGTTCCTGTCCTGTTACCACCAGACTCCTGGTTGACCACTGTGGATGTGAAGTCCTTGTATGACAACATGCACCCCTGGTGGCCATGGAATACTATCTTTACAAAAAAAAAAAAAAAAACCTTCTTACCATATCCACCACCTCTTTCCTAACCCTCCTACCAGCCACATCCTGATCCTCAATTATTTCATTTCTGAAACCCAAATCTACAGAAAAATCCGTGGTAGTGCCATGGGTATTCATGTGGCACCATCCTGTGCCTACTTATTTATGGACTATCTGGAGGAATCCTCCTATGGAGTCAACACCTGAAACCTCTTGTTTGATTCAGATTCATTACAGAAATTGTCATGGGCTGGACTCATGGCAAGGTCAACTTTTGCTCTTTCCTCCATAACCTCAACATGTATTCCAAAATCTGCTTCACCTGGTTTTTCTCAGCTCATCGAGCCACCTTCCTAGTATTTGATCTCCACCACTTAGGTGGCTTCAAAAATATGTCTGTCTGTATCAAGCACACCAACCTCTACCAGTACTTCCACTTTGGCAGCTGTCACTTGTTCCATGTTGGTAAGTCTCTATACAGCCTCATCATCTGTAGATGCTGCATCTGCAGTGGTAACCAAAAGATGTCAAAATATACTGCTAACCTTACCAGAGCCATTACTGACAGACAATATCCTAGGCAGCTCATCCATAAACATACCTCCCATGCCGTATGCTCCCCTGACACCAGTAAACCTGTTAACCATCCACTGACTAGCACTCCTCCTATTACCCCTGCCTTGAAAAGTGTGAATACATCCCTCTCCAGGGCTTTGACTACCTCTAGTTGTAGCCAGAGATGAGGGATATCCTATCCAATATTCTACACACATCTGTGGGCCACCCAGTTTACAGAATATCCTTGTTCATTCCTATTCCAATCCTACTTGCATTCCCAGGCCCTATTGGTCATTCCCTTGTGGTCAGCCCAGGTGCACGTACAACCATCCACTACCTACTGCTGTAGTTCAGTCACAGGTACTTCTTACACAGTATCTGTGAATGCAGCCTGTCAGCTATGTTGCAATTACTATGCAGAATTTCATGTGGGCAAGACAAATAGCCAACAGTCTACGCACATGAATGGCAATGCCAAATTGTGGCAAGCTGCAAACTTGACCAGCTGCTGACCATGTTGCACACAATAACATGAATGGCTTCAGCACCTGCTTCACTATGCCAGTCATCTGGAAACTCCCTTGCACCACATGTTCCTCTGAATTTCAAAGATGGGAATTGACTTTCCAGCATATCCTGCATTCTTGCTATCCCCCTGGGCTTAACCACCATTAACCTTCTCCCACTGCCTCACCTTATCTTTTTCCTTCACTCTTCTTCCCCCCCCCCCCCCCCCGACACACAAGCAGGCATCTCTCTCTCTCTCTCTCTCTCTCTCTCTCTCTCTCTTCTCTCTTCTCCCCCCCCCCCCCCTATCCCTTCCTATCCTACCCCTCTGATTTCTCTTCACTCTCCCTTTTCCCTCTTCACCTTCACTTTTCTCTTATTTCCCCCCTTACCTTCCCCCCCCCCCCCCTCAGTTTTCAGTTTCATCCCCTCACCCTTTGCTTACATCTCTTTTTGCTATACCCTCTGTGCTCTTTTCATCTTGTTGTGCAACCCTAGAGTCATTTGTCCAAAGACTTGCCTCTTTCCCTCTACCCCCTCCTTGCTTCCTACCCTATCTCCTGCCCCTGCCCCCCTCTCCCTCCATAAGCTCAGGCAACTTCTTTCAACAATTGAGTCTCAATAACTAATTTTTCTGTGGCTGTGTTGTTGTGTGTGTGAAAGTGTGTACCTTTGTTAGGAAACAAGCTGGTGACTGAAAGTTAGTGTGAATCCTCGTTCTGTTATATGTTTCTGTTCTTCACACATAAATCCCTGTAGGTGGTGGTTGCCTTTTCCTTCTTCTGCATATGAAGCTTTAATTATGACTTTTCCTCATCCAGTGTCCTAGCCAATTTCTTTTCCTCCTATTGTTTCCAGCTTTAGTCTAGTCTTACTCATACTGTTTAATGTAACAGTATCCCTCATTTTGTTTGTCCATTTCATACCTCACTTTCTTCTCCAAATCTCAAAAGACTTTAAGTTATTCTTTTTTCTTTTTTTAATTTATTTATTACAAATTGTATTACTGATTGTTTTAACCATACATTCCTGTAGCTATCATATTACACCATACACATTTTATTATTCCTGCTTGTACTGTCACATCTCTCTTCTGTTGAAAGCAGTTTTGAACTAAATCATCCAAATTCTATTCTATTCTATAACAGATGATAAACAGAGCAGGTGAAAGATAAAAACTCTCCCAAATCTAATACCTTCCCTATCATATCATCTCTTGTTCATACTTTTACTCTTTATGTCACATGTAGATTGTGTTTTAGACCCCTTTCTTCCCAGTTAACTGAGACCTCCTCAGTACATCTAAATGTCTAGGCCACATAACTCCATCATAGGATTTTACAGGTAAACAGAAACTGCACACATAATAGTTCTGTTGTATGTCTTGTACCTTTCCCCCTGCTACAATGAAATTGTCCTTCATCCAGTTTTCTCTCAGTTCTACATTGCAGTCATCTGTCAACTACTTCCAGTTGAATTTTTATCAAGGAAGTATTAAACTTGCTATCCTGTATTATGTACATTTCATGGCAATAATTTTCTTATAGGCACCATCAATATTTCAGTCAAGTCATTTGGCATTCCAGTTTCTCATAAACATTACAATGTAAATGCAATACTTGAGCCATTCCTTGGTTCAAACATTTCATTTCCTTCTGAGCCACCTCAGCTTCTTCCATAATGATGGCAAATCCTTTGTCAAACTATGGTCCCTCCCTACAATTTTTACACTGCACACTTTTTCCGTTACCAAATTAACAATACCCTGATGACAAATCTCTTTGGACAGTAATGAAGCAACTGCTTAGTTCACTTACAAACTAAAGATACAAGCATATTACCAATCAGTCATTTATTTATTCATACACCATTTCACCACCTTGCTCCTCTTCCACTTTCAAATTAATGCCAGCCCATTCATTTTATTTCTTGTGCAGTTATGTTAGTAGTGTGTCTACTTAACTAAGTATAACTGGGGCTCACAAAAAGAAACTGTAGCTTTGTAGTGACTAAATTATAAAAAGTGTAAAGAAATGTCAGATAGTTTATTCAGTTGGTTATATTTTACATTAACAAGCTTATTTATTTATTACCTGTATACACTTCTTTTTTATTCACTATTATAAAAGTTACAAATGACAAAATTGGACTGAATTATATTATGTATGGTCTGATCCCAATAGCAGTGACAGTCATGGTAGATGGTGTTCTACAGATCAAAGCGTGGAATGTCTTATCTCTTAATTGGGCAGTAGGTTAAAAAAATTTAAAGAGGGAAATGGTTAGGTTAAAGTTAAATATAGTGAGAATTAGTGAAGTTTGGTGGCAGGAGAAACAAGACGTCTGATGAGGTGAATACAGAATTATAAATACAAAATCAAATAGGAGGATGCAGGAGTAAATTTAATAATGAATTAAAAAATAAGAGCTTGGGAAAGCTACTACAAACAGCATAGTGAATGCCTTATTGTAGCCAAGAGAGACACAAAGCCAAGCTTACCGTGGTAGTAAAAGTTTATATGCCAACTAGCTCCGAAGATGATGAAGAGATTGAAGAAATGTATTATACGATAAAAGCAATTATTCAGATAGTGAAGGGAGACGAAGATTTAATAGTAATGGGGGATTGGAATTCGGTAGTAGGAAAAGGAAGAGAAGGTGAAGTAGTAGGTGAATATAGAATGGGGTAAGAATTGAAAGAGGAAGTCACGTAGTAGAATTTTGCGCAGAGTGTAACTCGATCACAGCTGTTGCTTGGTGTAAGATTCGTTAAAGAAGCTTTTATATGTGGAAGAGTCCTGGTAAGTCTTTCCGCTCCTGGGATTGGAATGACTCCTTACCCTCTCCCTTAAAACCCACATCCTTTCGTCTTTCCCTCTCCTTCCCTCTTTCCTGAAGAAGCAACTGTTGGTTGCGAAAGCTAGAAATTTTGTGTGTGTGTTTGTGTGTTATTTTATTGTGCCTGTCTACCAATGCTTTCCCGCTTGGTAAGTCTTGGAATCTTTGTTTTTAAGAGATTTTAGAGAGTTTTAGAGAGGGCAAGAGGTAACAACTGACAAGAACGGGGGAAGGAAATACAGTAGAAGCAGCACGGATAGCTTTGAGAGATGAAATAATGAAGGCAGAAGAGGGCCAAGTAGATGAAAAGAGGAGGACAAGTAGAAATCGTTGGGTAACAGAAGAGATACTGAATTTAATTGATGAAAGGAGAAAATATAAAAATGCAGTAAATGAAACAGGTGGAAAGAAATACAAAATTCTCAAAAATGAGATCGACAGGAAGTGCAAAATGGCCAAGCAGGGATGGCTAGAGGACAAATGTAAGGATGTAGATGCATATATCACTTGGGGTAAGATAGATACTGTCTACAGGAAAGTTAGAGAGACCTTTGAAGAAAAGAGAACCACTTGCGTGAACATCAAGAGCTCAGATGGAAACCCAGTTCTAAGCAAAGAACGGAAATCAGAAAGGTGGAAGGAGCCTATAGACAGTCTATACAAGGGTGATGCACTTGAGGGCAGTATTATGGAAATGTAAAAGGACATAGATGAAGATGAAATGGGAGATATGGTACTGCATATAAAATATGACAGAGCAAGGCCCTGGGAGTAGACAAAATTCCATTAGAACTACTCATAGCCTTGGGAGAGCCAGCCCTGAAAAAGCTTTACCATGTGGTGAGCAAGATGTATCAGACACACAAAATACCCTCAGACTTCCAGAAGAATAATAATTCCAATCCCGAAGAAAGCAGATGTTGACAGGTGTGAAACTTACTGAACTATCAGTTTAATAAGTCATGGTTGCAAAATGTGCACACTAATTGTTTACAGACAAATGGAAAAACTGGTAGAAGCTGACCTCAGGGAGGACCAGTTTGGATCCCATAGAAATGTCGGAACAGATGAGGCAACACAGAGTCTACGACTTATCTCAGAAGATAGGTTAAGGAAAGGCAAAACTACATTTCTATAGAGAAGGCTTTTGACAATGCTGACTGGAATACTCTCTTTCAAATTCTGAAGGTGGCAGGGGTCAAACACAGGGAGCAAGAGGCTATTTACAATTTGTACAGGACCCAGAAGGCAGTTATAAGAATCGAGGGGGCATGAAAGGAAAGCAGTGGTTGGTAACGGAGTGAGACAGGGTTGTAGCGTATCCCTGATGTTATTAAATCTGTATATTGAGCAAGCAGTAAAGGAAGCAAAAGAAAAATTTGGAGTAGGAATTAAAATATATGGTGAAGAAATAAAAACTTTGAGGTTTGCTGATGACATTGTAATTCTGTCAGAGACAGCAAAGGACTTGGAAGAGCAGTTGAACAGAATGAACAGTGTTTTGAAAGGAGGATATAAGATGGACACCAACAAAAGAAAAATGAGGGTAATAGTATGCAGTTGAATTAAATCAAGTAATGCTGAAGAAATTAGATTAGGAAATGAGACAGCCAAAGTAGTAGATGAGTTTTGCTGTTTGGGGAGCAAAATAACTGACGGTGGTGAAAGTAGAGAGGTTATAAAATGTAGACTGGCAATGGCAAGGAAAGCTTTTGTGAAGAAGAGAAATTTGTTAACAATGAGTATAGATTTAAGTGTCAGGAAGTGTTATTCTGAAAGTATTTGTATGGAGTGTAGCCCTGTATGGAACTGAAACATGGATAGTAAATACTTCAGACAAGAGGAGGATAGAAGCTTTTGAAATGTGGTGCTACAGAAGAATGACAAAAATTACATGGGTAGATCACGTAACTAATGAGCAGGTGCTGAATAAAACTGGGGAAAAGAGAAATTTGTGGCACAACTTGACTAGAAGAAGGGATAGGTTGGTAGGACACATTCTGAGGTATCAAGGGATCACCAATTTAGAATTGGAGGGAAGCATGGAGGGCAAAAATCATAGGGGGAGACCAAATGTTGAATATGCTAAGCAGGTTCAGAAGGAAGTACGTTGCAGGGGAGCTGAAGAAGCTTACACAGGATAAAGTAGCATGGAGAGCTGCATCAAACAATAAAGACATGGTCCAAGAATACCTAAATCATCATTAATGGTTTATTAATTAATACAGGATACACATTCACCAAACAGCTGCTGGCAATTACTTGAATGTGGCAGCTGGTAGCAGTTGAAAACCCGATGTCATAGTCGTTGAAGACTACCAACTTGGGCTGATACGTATCAAGCAGAACCATGGAGCAAAATGACACTGCTATGGGAACAGATGGCAGTGCTTGTTATTTATATTAAACTTTATAATTTTATTGTTTTATTATAAGAAATTATGTTTCAAAAACCTGATTTTCTGTTAGTATTTTGTAAAAATTGATTTCTCATTGTAAGTTTTAATACAAATACAAATTTCCAAAATTGAAACATGTGATATATATGGGTGCAGGGAATGGGGTTGTGTGGTCATGGGGGTTCATTCTGGCATATAAAATTTTAGAAGTCAAGGACAAGTTCAGAGGATGAGGACCATTTGTAAAGTATAAGTTAGGTTTGTTCACAATTGTGAAAAAATAAATTTATGATTTTTGTTTGTTTGTAGCTACATGCCTGTGGTACTGCTACGTGTATATATCCCACACCGCAAAATACCCTAGCAAATCATTAGAGCACCCAAAACAAAATGGTGCAGGCTATTGAGAAAGTGAAGTGTCATGTGATAATTTGTTTGCATAGTTATGGGAAAGAATTTTAAAAGGCTGTGTGGTTGCTTAAAATTCTTTCCAATAATTACATTCATAATAGTTACATACCTGTATAAGGACTTTGTCTGATTTAGAACTATAGTCTGATTAAAATTACTTGATAGTTGACAGTCAATGCATTGGAGCTGATTTCCTCCAATGAGAGTGCATAACGCCATGCCCAAACCATTCCCTGGTGCCAGATTGCCACAACAGTTTGTCACTTCACTTCCTTGTCTAACATTCTTTGTTGATGATTGGATAATGAATCATGGGTCTGGCACTTCTATTTCATATTTCATGACACATTATAACCACACCAGAAACAATGCACATACTAAACTATGCTAATGAAATACACATGCTTCACACAAAGAACTAAACAAACATACTGGGTACTTTCATAGAAGTCACTGTTCAGTGTCATGCATACAATTATCATAATTACAGAGATCGGCTTACCTTAGGGAAGCTTCATGCAGCATTGCGTGAAGTCATATTCTTGAAGGCTGAAATTCATCACAGTGACTGGAGCACCACACACATAAATATAGCTGCTCAAACCAATTCTGTGACTTGGGACAATGGTTAGCTTAATAGTAAACTGCTGTGCAAAAGATTGTATGTTTGAATCCCATCAATGGCAACGAAATTTTTATATTTATGAAAGTGATCAAAAGAATCTGATAATTTTTTTATTCAGGTAATTGGTTTAAATGTAATATTTCATTTCTAACTCCTTGTTGCAACATTTTCATAAACACATTAACTTTATTTGCTCTTATTTTCCTTATCATGATTCGCTTTTCACATTCTGTGACCAAGTGCCAACAAGGGGTGCTCATTGGTTGGTAACTTAGCAACTCAAGTAGCTAGTGTGAGGATACTTTCTGGTAACCATTGATAGGGAGAAATTACAATTTGCTTTTAGTGCTGAAACTGAATTTTTTATTTCTTGAGTTTGCTCACACAGTTTAGCTGTAACCACCATGAACAAAGTGACTGTGATCTTAGTTCTGCACAGTTTGATAATGGCTGTTTTCTCAGATGCATTGCATATGACCATGTTGTGGTTAGCTTAGTCTGCTGCAGTTCAATCATTGGTCACTTAAAATCAGCCATTGACAGAGCATCTCGCATTTCCCTTGGTGTCTGCTTCCATCACTGCTCTGTGTGACACATCAACAGCATTTGTGAAGTGATCCACTGTTTGTGTGAGTTAGCTATAACTGAGCAGCAGCCAGCAGCCAATGCGGCAACACTGCGGCAATTGACAGATGTCAACTATCAAGTAACTTAAATCAGAGTGTAGTTTCTAGCAACACAAGGGTGAACAGTGCTATAACAATTCATGCTGAGTTGATGTAATGTATGGCAACCATCTACACATATGAATGTGGTTATGTGATGTGCATAGATGCTTCCAGTGTGGTCAATGAAGCTGAATATTGAAGAATGAAATGGCAGACCATCTATTTGTGAAGAACTGAGATTCGCTAGGGAAGTGGAGGTGCTTGTGCTCAAAGACCGGAATATCAAAATGATGGTGGTAGTGGAAAAAGTGGAAGACAGTCATGGATCTGTTTACGATAACCTCCACAGTTCTTTGTACAAGACAAAGACCGCCACTTGTCAAGATCTGAGACTGGTCACAGTCATTCAAAATGACTGCCAAACTTGAGGCAGAAGCAGAAATGTCAGGCCTATCCAGATAATTTGTTTAGCCATCCAATCACCATAAGGAGAAAGTTTCCCAGGAGTAGACCTATACTGTCAGGATCCTGAAGAGGTTACGCAAGGTGGCTGAGATGAAGTGTTGTGGAGTGCTGTCTGAGGATGTATTATTGCTCTATAACACTGCCACAGGACAAGCAAACATGCTGCTTCTTTGGGCTATTGAATGTTGCCTAACTCCCTGTTGATTGTTGCCTAACTCCCTGTGTTCTCCGGACATGGGCACACAGTGGTTTCTTCTTCATTTCTTTATTATGATGGTGATAAGGTGATTTTCAAAGTGGAGCATTTATGGAACAATCAAAATGCATTCCTTCAACAAAAGGTGATCCATTGCTGGCAAAAATGTGACACTGAAGAAAGTATGACAAACACCTATACCAACTTTCGGGGTCACAACTTGACTATTTAGATTAATTTCGAAACTCAAGTTCACTAAAGCATTAACTAACTATGATGTTATGTAACACTGACTTTTTTCCATGTTAGATCACACAGTCACAGAACATACTTGATGACAAAAGGAGATATTTCATATTGTAATAGAAACGGAAAATGAGAGCCAAGTGTTCTGTTATGCAATACCTTCTGGATCTTTTATAGTGTGCAAGATTCTTAAATAATTCACTGCTGATTCTGAAAAAGAAGAAAAAGAATGAACTGTTTTTGAAATGCAGGTTCTAAGTTGCCAGTTACACAGAATTCATCTATTTTTATTTTGGTACCAAAATGGTTTCATTTTTATTTTAACACCTTGGTTCAAATGGCCCTGAGCAGTATGCGACTTGACATCTGAGGTCATCAGCTCCTAAAACTTAGAACTACTTAAACCTAACTAACGTAAAGATATCACACACATCCATGCCTGAGGCAGGATTCGAATCTGCGACCGTAGCGGTCACGAGGTTCCAAACTGAAGCGCCTAGAACTGCCCGGTCACACCAGCCAGCTTTATTTTTACACCCCATGAAGCATTCTTTTTGAAGATGAACATTACAAGTGGCATAACTAGAATGGGCTACTACGAAATAGAGCTCATTAATCATTACCTGGAATGAAATAAAGCCTACAGATCTTGAAAATGATAGTGTGCAAATAAATGATACTGCAGTCACACAGCAGGTGGAATTTTTGTACAGCAATACTGTATTCAGTTGTCAACTATTTCCTGTGTGCAGAGAGTGTGCCTTTCTTCACAATTTTCAGGTGCAACTAAGTAGCACTAAATGTTTTTTCAGATCCATGTATCATTTCTTGTTTCCTAAAATTTGCTTCTGAGTGTGTAACATACATAAATGGAGCACATTTTTTCTGAAACTGAAAGAGGAACATCCTATGTGATTGAAAAATTTGACATCACAACCCCAAAGACACTATAGTTGTAACTGATGTCATATCTTCCCACCAGTTAGCACATAGGTTGCTCCCTCCATGTGATTGGTATCATCTGTGGCTTTCAGGATTATGTGAGAAGCAGAAGTTACGTTTCACAGGGCAGATGTTTCAGGAATCCATGTTGGCTGAAATGGAGGAAGTGAGTCTGTTTGCCATTTATTGCACACTTACATAAAAACACTGGACTTTTGTCAGGTTTTTGTCACATAAAGTGTCAATCATAATTTTGCAGTCTTTGTTAGTGAGACTTTACTGGGCTCCATTTGAAGTCCACTTTTGATGAAAGACAATACTCTCTTCTTTGTCAAGTTTTAAACTGAAACGTGTGTAATTTTCATGTTTGTTGAGTTATTCAGTGATCAGTGTTGCCAAACTTGTGAGTTATTTATGAAATTTCTTTAAATATCAGCATAAGAAGAGAAAAAACCTTGCATAAGAAAAAGTGTAATCAAACAATGTGAGCTTCCAGGTTGGAATATAAACATTATTAGGAAAAGGATTGATTGCTTCTCACCATAAATATGCCACACTGAGTATCAGAAAGACAGAATGAAAAGACTGTTAGACATTTAGTTTTTTGCTAAAGTGTTCTTTTGTGAAAGGATTTTCCTGAATGCTAAACATATACCAGTCTTAGTGTTCTGCCTGTTTGCAACACAACAAGTCATCTTTATGGTCTGCCCTTTTCCTAAAAGTGTAACTGCTATCAGTACATCAAGCAACTTTTCATATGCTCGACAATATGGGTGGTTATCAATTCTGCTGGTAGTCTGAAAAATTCTAACACACTTTGGCTTTTAACTATGGTATGCTTCAGTGATTCACAATATCAGATCTCATCATTGGATCCTTTTCCACCTAGCTTTTGTGTCTTACATTTCTCTTTATCCTGCTGGACATAAACTGATGGAAAAAAATTACTTATCAAAATATTATTAACCCAGAGTAATAAAATTCCAGGAATACATTTGTCTAGGTAACATATTTAAGTGATTAATGTTGCAAGATCTCAGGTTAATGTAAATGCAAGACAAACCATTTGAAATGCTGGTTCATGAATAATCGGTGTAGCCACCAGAATGTTGAATGCAAACATGTAAATGGGGATGCATTGTGTTGAACAGATGCACACGGTCCGTCAGTACAGTAACAGTTGCTGTTTGTAGTGATGTTGGAGTTGTCATCTGATGATATCCCTGATCTAGCTGTCGAGCAGCCCAAGGCAACATGTCACTACTCTGTAGAGCATGTTTGGTGACAACAGTGGCATGTGGGTGAGAATTAGCCTGTTGGGAAACACTCCTTGACAGCACAGTTAATAAAATGTTCCGGGCTATTATGCCGTGGTCAAATGGATTTCATCTTAAAACTCGACATTTCGCCCTCATTTGCGGAGGATATTTTCAAGGATGATCGAAGCTTTTTGAGATCTGACTCACACCCTGGCTCGCTACTTAGGCCAGTATTACACTATCAGATTTCTTTGTCCAATATCTTTGTCAAAGAAATTTGAGGGTGTAATAGAGAACTTTGTCAAATGTTGTCAAATCTAGGGCCTCACTGTAGATTTGATCAAAGAAGTTTCTTGTCTTTTGTTCATTGCAGCGTGATATGTTACCATGTGGAGTGCAGTGGTCTGTCATCTGTAGTGCTTTTATAAACATTGCCGGTAAATACAATTGGTGTGTACCGACAACTACAAAAGTAATAGAGATGTATGAAGCTGATGAGGCACTTTACAACGTGAGGTGCCCTGAATACAAAAATATATTAAGAAGATTGGAGACCTGACCTAACCTAATCTAAGCTAAGCTAAACCTCTCCTGTAGCAAGGAATCGGAGTGTTCGGTTAGCTGGTCTTCGGCGGATATAGCAGTTCTTAAGTGAGTATTGTGTTTTGTGATATTAGACACTTCACTGAGCACATACAGAAATCTAAGCTCATCCATTTGTAAGTAATTGACGTACGACTTGATGTCCTTCACTATAAGCTCACGTAACAAGTTTTGTTGAATGCTTTTATCATGTTGTCATAAAACCCATGGCTTCACCCATGTACGTTTTCATTTTCCCCCCCCTTCTCTTCCGCATGTGCACACAGTGCAATTACGTTACATGCAACTGCTGCGGTTAATAAGTTGTTGTTGTCAGCCATCTTGAACATTGACGAAAAATATGATGACAGTGTAATACCCCTTTTTAGCGCCATTTCAAAGATCTTTGTCAAAGATATTTGACGGATATTTGATCACATCTTTGATCAAATCTTTGACAAAGAAATTTGATAGTGTAAACTGCAGCAAAATTCCGTTTATGCGTGCACCCGCGCAGTAGCGTGACGTCGTATGTTTCGAATACCTGACAGCAACTTTTTCGCACCAGAATCCAAATGTCCGCCTGCCTAACGAAATTCATGGGGCGTTTTAAATCTCTGTGGTCTCTCTGTATAGCCTTTCATGGTATCTACTTGTGGCTGACAGTACCTGAATCCTATCGAAATGAATGTGGCGGTCCCCTGGTTGCAAACCATGTTCTGAAACAGCCGATCTTTCAGTCTCCCGTCCTCTGCAATTGTCCTTGTGCTCTTCTAGTCGTTTTTTGACAGTTCTTTTTGTAGTACCCTTTTGTAGTACCTCCTTACATCTATCTGGAATCCTGTAAATTTCATCTTTTTGGATGGCCTAGCTTCCTTGGGCGATTTTAGGTGATCTTATATCTTCCGTCAGTGAGCGCTCAGCTACCATCTACTCTCTTCTGCAAGAAGGAAATCAGTACCAAGACTAAGTTATCTGTGCACCGTTCAATCTTTTGACCAACATTGTTGTATGGGAGCGAAAGCTGGGTGGGTTCAGTTTACCTTATCGATAAGGTTGAGCTTACGGATATGAAAGTAGCCAGGATGATTGCAGGTACTAGTAGGTGGGAACAATGGCAGGAGTGTGTCCACAATGGGGAAATCAAAGAAAAACTGGGAATGAACTCTGGGTTCAAATGGTTCAAATGGCTCTGAGCACTATGGGACTTAACATCTGTGGTCATCAGTCCCCTAGAACTTATAACTACTTAAACCTAACTAACCTAAGGACATCACACACACACACACACACATGCCCTAGGCAGGATTCGAACCTGCGACCGTAGCGGTCGCGCGGCTCCGGACTGAGCGCTTAGAACCACGAGACCACCGCGGCCGGCGGGAATGAACTCTATAGATGTAGCAGTCAGGGCGAATAGGCTTAGATGGTGGGGACATGTTACCCTCATGGGAGAAGCAAGGTTACCCAAGAGACACATGGGTTCAGTGGTAGAGGGTAGAAGGAGTCGGGGTAGACCAAGGAGAAGGTACATGGATTCGGTTAAAAATGATTTTGAAGTAACAGGCTTAACCTGAGAAGAGGCACCAATATTAGCACTAAATAGCAGATCATGGAGGAATTTTATAAGGGGGACTATGCTCCAGACTGAACGCTGTAAGGCATAATCAGTCTTAAATGATGATGATGATTGTTATTATTATATATTCCGTGTGAGTCTGTAGAATACAGCGACCTTCCACTTTATCAAGATTTTTCCTATGCGGTCAGTCACGTCCTTAATGAATGGCAGGAAAATTTTTGATTTCACCGGCGCTTGAGCATCGGTATGATTTCTATGCGTTCGTCCTAACACTCTTTCCACCTCAGCGAACGAATCACCATTCTTGAGCAATGCATTGGTGAGATGTTTTAATTCTGCTTCAAGCAGCTCTGGTTCGCAGATCTTCCTTGCTCTATCCGCCAGAGTTTTTATGACGCTTCGCTTTCGTTGTGGGTGGTGGTTCGAATCCCAGTGTAGGTAACGATCTGTGTGCGTGGATTTTCGGTACACTGTATCGCCCAAGTCATCACCTTCTTTTTTGAAAACTAGCGCACCAAGAAAATTTAATTATCTGACTGCCTCCTCCTTCTTCTTGGCAAACTGAAGCTTCGGATTGATCCCGTTTAGATGTTTGAGGAAACGATCCATTTCCTCCTTGCCATGCCGCCACAAAACAAACGTATCATCCACGTAATAGAACCAAATATTCGGCTTCTTGTTGGCATTTTGAATTGCCTGCTCCTCGAATTTTTCCACAAAGAAGTTCGCTATAACAGGGTTTAAGGGGCTCCTCATGGCGATACCATCCGTATGTTCATAGAACTCTTCGTTCCATTTGAAATACGTGGTTGTGAGGCAATATTTAAACAGTTCATCAATATCGGGAGGAAAAATTCCATTCAGGTGTTGCAACACTTCATTGAGTGGAACCGTAATGAATAGCGATAACACATTAAAGCTAACTAACATGTCCTCCGGCTGTACCACTATGTCATTTAATTTTCTGATAAAATGTGACGAATTCTTGATATACGATTATCAACCTAACAGTTCTAAGAACTTTGTCAGTGGAGTCTTTACTTAGTTTCCTATATGTTTGTGGATCTAATAAATCGTTAATCTTACTATGATAGTCGGTCACATTAAAAACAACCGTTAGTTTTCCCTTGTCAGCGTGGAGAATGATAACGCTATTGTCCTCATTCCGGCGTTTTAAGGCACTCCACCCATCTACAGTTAAATTACTTTTTGGAGGCTTTGCGAGAGACAATACTCTTATAGCTTCTATACGGATTTCTTCAGCGGTAACCTTGTCCGCACTACGAATGCCTACCTCTACACAGGTTATTATTTCTTGCGTGGACACAACTCACGGGCTAATGGCAAAATCCACCTTGGCAAGGACAGATCTCTCGTCGTCAGATAACGGACGCCCTGATAGATTAATGACTGTGCAGGAAGCGTCAAAATGTTGGATCCTCTTATTAGGTTGCAAGTTACCAAATTTATTTTTCTGCCTATTAGATGTGGTCAACATACGCTCCCTAATAGAATCGTGGGAATTATTAGATCCGCAAACATATAGGAAACGAAGTAAAGGTCCCGCCGACGAAGTTCTGAGAACTGTTACGCGGTTGATAATCGTGTATCAAGAATTCGGCACATTTTATCAGTAAATTAAACGGTATACTGTTCTAACCAGAGGACATATTAGTTAGTTTTGACCTGGTGTCGCTATTCACTATGGTTCCGCTAAATGAAGTGTTGCAACAGCTGCATCGATTTTTCCTCTCGATATTGCTGAACTGTTTAAATATTGCCACATAAATGCATATGATTTGAATCTCAGGACTTCTTGTTGCTTACAAACATACATATACACGTAACATACATATACACGTAACATACATATACACATAACACACACACACACACACACACACACACACACACACACACACACACACACGCAGACGCAAACACACACACACACACACACACACACACACACACACACACACACACACACACACTGATCTATTTACAAAAAGATAGTAGTCCATAGCAGATCAACTATAGTCATGTTCTAACGACCATAATTACTGGAGAGCTATCATATAGAACCTAAAGTTTACTTTTTATCCCG
Organism: Schistocerca gregaria; assembly: GCF_023897955.1. NCBI lineage: Eukaryota > Metazoa > Arthropoda > Insecta > Orthoptera > Acrididae > Schistocerca > Schistocerca gregaria. The sequence continues at coordinate 186,609,183 of NC_064928.1, read as the reverse complement.
AGAGACCCATGTAGTGTATCGAGCCTCATGATCCATGCGATACCACAGAAGCATTTAAGCCACCGGTACTGTTCCAAATACAACCTGTGTCCCTTAGTACCACTCAGTAATACACTGTACTTATTTCTCCGTCATAACGCCTTTATACCTCATACGTTTTCCCACTATGCCGTACACTGCTTTACATAGTTATCTTCGGTGGATTTTCTACTATCTTCGCCACTGTATTTCGAAGGACCTGGAGCAGTATAATGACGACGTCACGTATAATGACCGCCTTGCTTGCATGGTGTATCTACATTTCACTTTGTCAACACGCTACTGCAGTTTACAGCTACCTTATTACAACATAAATTACTCGTAATCAATCAGAGTGCTGTGCAGAAATGGAAAAGAAACAAGGAGGTCTGTACCAAACCACATATCTACTTGCATAGAGCCTTGGAAAATTATTAAACTTACTACATTAAAACATGAAATTACATCTACCCTGGTCTACCATTTACACAACCATCTCCAACTGCTATTTACCTATATATCCCCAACATATCTTCAGCTTGCCGGCCGCAGTGGTCTCGCGGTTCTAGGCCCACAGTCCCGAACCGTGCGACTGCTACGGTCGCAGGTTCGAATCCTGCCTCGGGCATGGATGTGTGTGATGTCCTTAGGTTAGTTAGGTTTAAGTAGTTCTAAGTTATAGGGGACTGATGACCACAGCTGTTAAGTCCCATAGTGCTCAGAGCCATTTGAACCATTTTTTTCCGCTTCATTCGTGACATATTCTACACAGAAAGGAAGAAAGGTGATGTAAACAAATCAACGATAAATGGAAACAAAGGCCCACAATTGATTTAAAATGCACATGCTGCTACTGACTTGCAATGGCGATGACAGCAGCACACATTGGCACAATGTTTGGTGGTCATTACCTTTGCTGTCTAGCCTTTGCTGGTCAAATCTAGGAGACGAAAGTTTCTTCGTCAGCTAGACACAACATCACGGTATCAGTGACCTCAGACACAGAGGCGGGGTTATTAGTATACTGGCAATAACTTGGCTTGTAGAAGAACAATCTTGCTTTATGTGGGTGTCTCATGTATTTGTGATGCAAAAGTTATTCTGTAGGCTTTATTACAAATGTATATTTTTTACATCTGCTGCTTGAGTGATGAATCAGTGGCTGATTACAGAAGAGGGTAGGGTGGTGCTCAATTCTTGCTGCTGCGGTGGACAGGGCTGCCTGCCGTCCTCTTAGCGGTTGTTGATCTGGCTGAGCAGTGCGTAATAGGAATAGGCCATGTTCACCAACTGCAACAGAAAGCAAGGCAGTAAAAGCCGGAAGAAGCTTGTGAGGGTGTTCTTTGTCTCTAGTTAATGCCAAATTTGCTCATAAATGAAGTGTGACGCGTGGTTTGCTACAGTGCGTATTTTGAGACACGGAATGAGATGGTTCAAATGGCTCTGATCACTATGGGACCTAACATCTGTGGTCATCAGTCCCCTAGAACTTAGAACTACTTAAACCTAACTAACCTAAGGACATCACACACATCCATGCCCAAGGCAGGATTCGAACCTGTGACCGTAACAGTCGCGCGGTTCCGGACTCAGCGCCTAGAACCGTTAGACCAGCTTGGCCGGCCACGGAAAGAGATGTCTGCGTAAACAGATTACAGGGATGTGAGCTTCAGTGTCTCAATTAGCAGATACCTCGACATGCAGATACAACGTGCTCCACGGGAAACGGACAATTTTATAATGAACGGTAGGCTACTATGTTACACTCCTGGAAATTGAAATAAGAACACCGTGAATTCATTGTCCCAGGAAGGGGAAACTTTATTGACACATTCCTGGGGTCAGATACATCACATGATCACACTGACAGAACCACAGGCACATAGACACAGGCAACAGAGCATGCACAATGTCGGCACTAGTACAGTGTATATCCACCTTTCGCAGCAATGCAGGCTGCTATTCTCCCATGGAGACAATCGTAGAGATGCTGGATGTAGTCCTGTGGAACGGCTTGCCATGCCATTTCCACCTGGCGCCTCAGTTGGACCAGCGTTCGTGCTGGACGTGCAGACCGCGTGAGACGACGCTTCATCCAGTCCCAAACATGCTCAATGGGGGACAGATCCGGAGATCTTGCTGGCCAGGGTAGTTGACTTACACCTTCTAGAGCACGTTGGGTGGCACGGGATACATGCGGACGTGCATTGTCCTGTTGGAACAGCAAGTTCCCTTGCCGGTCTAGGAATGGTAGAACGATGGGTTCGATGACGGTTTGGATGTACCATGCACTATTCAGTGTCCCCTCGACGATCACCAGAGGTGTACGGCCAGTGTAGGAGATCGCTCCCCACACCATGATGCCGGGTGTTGGCCCTGTATGCCTCGGTCGTATGCAGTCCTGATTGTGGCGCTCACCGGCACGGCGCCAAACACGCATACGACCATCATTGGCACCAAGGCAGAAGCGACTCTCATCGCTGAAGACGACACGTCTCCATGGGTCCCTCCATTCACGCCTGTCGCGACAGCACTGGAGGCGGGCTGCACGATGTTGGGGCGTGAGCGGAAGACGGCCTAACGGTGTGCGGGACCGTAGCCCAGCTTCATGGAGACGGTTGCGAATGGTCCTCGCCGATACCCCAGGAGCAACAGTGTCCCTAATTTGCTGGGAAGTGGCGGTGCGGTCCCCTATGACAGTGCGTAGGATCCTACGGTCTTGGCGTGCATCCGTGCGTCGCTGCGGTCCGGTCCCAGGTCGACGGGCACGTGCACCTTCCGCCGACCACTGGCGACAACATCGATGTACTGTGGAGACCTCACGCCCCACGTGTTGAGCAATTCGGCGGTACGTCCACCCCGCCTCCCGCATGCCCACTATATGCCCTCGCTCAAAGTCCGTCAACTGCACATACGGTTCACGTCCACGCTGTCGCGGCATGCTACCAGTGTTAAAGACTGCGATGGAGCTCCGTATGCCACGGCAAACTGGCTGACACTGACGGCGGCAGTGCACAAATGCTGCGCAGCTGGCGCCATTCGACGGCCAACACCGCGGTTCCTGGTGTGTCCGCTGTGCCGTGCGTGTGATCATTGCTTGTACAGCCCTCTCGCAGTGTCCGGAGCAAGTATGGTGGGTCTGACACACCGGTGTCAATGTGTTCTTTTTTCCATTTCCAGGAGTGTATTTAACCCTCCAGCCTGAGGGCTGGCGTTTGAAGTACGCCAAATGCAAATTAACTTAATGTTTTGCGAGTTTAGATTTTTTGTGGAGTCTGTCCAGACAGCCATTCTCTGATTACTGTTTCAGCTCTTAGGTTGCGTCCAGTGTCGAACATGTGTAGTTTCTCTGTCAGAAATTTAAAAGTGAATGTGACACGTCTCGCGCACAAAATACACCACACTCCTGGTGATGAGAGTAAAAGTTCTCCTGTTTAGTTTTTCTACATTCACCAATATAGCTGATATCTTGCACCTCATTTTGTATACAAATGGTCTATACAGTGCGAAGTACATTTCTCTCGATCGGGTCGCGTGGAAACGTCAGTCACAGCTGACAAACTTTAGGAGGTACCCATTGCGAATTCCGATGCTGAAATAGAGTACCGTTATTCAGATGGGGATCACGACAGTTCTGGTGAGGAAACGTAGCCACTGGATTCGACAAGCACGATTCACTAGGTGAACATGAATGCGATGTTGAAGATGATTGTGTGAAGGTAGCAGTGACCATGCAAATGTTCATATGTGTGTGAAATCGTATGGGACTTAACTGCAAAGGTCATCAGTCCCTAAGCTTACACACTACTTAACCTAAATTATCCTATGGACAAACACACACACCCATGCCCGAGGGAGGACTCGAATCTCTGCCGGGATCAGCCGCACAGTCCATGGCTGCAGCGCCTGAGACCGCTCGGTTTATCCCGCGCGGCAGGCATGCAAATGAGATGTACTTCACAGGAAGAGGCAAACGGAAGTGGAAGAAAATGTGCAATGTCAGCAAAAGAAATCAAACCAAAAAACATCGTGAAAACACTTCTTTACTCTAATAGAAATTGTGAATTCAAATTAAATAATAAAACGAAAATGCTTTAGCTCATCAAGTTAGTACACTTCCATTTATTATGTGCCTCTATACATAATCGTACTAGAAGCATGGCATCTGGAGCAAAGACTGACAAATGGTTCAAATGGCTGTGAGAACTATGGGACTCAACTCATGAGGTCATTAGTCTCCTAGAACTTAGAAATAGTTAAACCTAACTAACCTAAGGACATCACACACATCCATGCCCGAGGCAGGATTCGAACCTGCGACCGTAGCTGTCTCGCGGTTCAAGACTGCAGCGCCTACAACCGCACGGCCACCACGGCCGGCAAAGACTGACAATTAAACAACTAGAAATTATAATAAAATACTCAAGTATTCCATAAATACTGCTCCACTTAAGTGATAGATATGTTATACATTGGTGTGGAGTAACATAAAAAGAATACCGACTCGACAATTGAGGAAAAACTTTTTTTAATGCAAAACCAGAGAATATCATCTTCTACACTCCTCGAAATTGTCCCAGGAAGGGGAAACTTTATTGACACATTCCTGGGGTCAGATACATCACATGATCACACTGGCAGAACCGCAGGCACATAGACACAGGCAACAGAGCATGCACAATGTCGGCACTAGTACAGTGTATATCCACCTTTCGAAGCAATGCAGGCTGCTATTCTCCCATGGAGACGATCGTAGAGATGCTGGATGTAGTCCTGTGGAACGTCTTGCCATGCCATTTCCACCTGGCGCCTCAGTTGGACCAGCGTTCGTGCTGGACGTGCAGACCGCGTGAGACGACGCTTCATCCAGTCCCAAACATGCTCAATGGGGGACAGATCCGGAGATCTTGCTGGCCAGGGTAGTTGACTTACACCTTGTAGAACACGTTGGGTGGCACGGGATACATGCGGACGTGCATTGTCCTCTTGGAACAGCAAGTTCCCTTGCCGGTCTAGGAATGGTAGAACGATGGGTTCGATGACGGTTTGGATGTACCATGCACTATTCAGTGTCCCCTCGACGATCACCAGAGGTGTACGGCCAGTGTAGGAGATCGCTCCCCACACCATGATGCCGGGTGTTGGCCCTGTATGCCTCGGTCGTATGCAGTCCTGATTGTGGCGCTCACCGGCACGGCGCCAAACACGCATACGACCATCATTGGCACCAAGGCAGAAGCGACTCTCATCGCTGAAGACGACACGTCTCCGTTCGTCCCTCCATTCACGCCTGTCGCGACACCACTGGAGGCGGGCTGCACGATGTTGGGGCGTGAGCGGAAGACGGCCTAACGGTGTGCGGGACGGTAGCCCAGCTTCATGGAGACGGTTGCGAATGGTCCTCGCCGATACCCCAGGAGCAACAGTGTCCCTAATTTGCTGGGAAGTGGCGGTGCGGTCCCCTATGACAGTGCGTAGGATCCTACGGTCTTGGCGTGCATCCGTGCGTCGCTGCGGTCCGGTCCCAGGTCGACGGGCACGTGCACCTTCCGCCGACCACTGGCGACAACATCGATGTACTGTGGAGACCTCACGCCCCACGTGTTGAGCAATTCGGCGGTACGTCCACCCGGCCTCCCGCATGCCCACTATATGCCCTCGCTCAAAGTCCGTCAACTGCACATACGGTTCACGTCCACGCTGTCGCGGCATGCTACCAGTGTTAAAGACTGCGATGGAGCTCCGTATGCCACGGCAAACTGGCTGACACTGACGGCGGCGGTGCACAAATGCTGCGCAGCTAGCGCCATTCGACGGCCAACACCGCGGTTCCTGGTATGTCCGCTGTGCCGTACGTGTGATCATTGCTTGTACAGCCCTCTCGTAGTGTCCGGAGCAAGTATGGTGGGTCATGACATACCGGTGTCTATGTGTTCTTTTTTCCATTTCCAGGAGTGTATTTGATTTAGACGGTCAGTTATGAAACGGTATTATCCAAGTGGTCGTCATTCTCTCGACTAAAATTTTAAGCTATGTGGCAGAAGGTACTCTTAACCCAGGCCACCAAGCGCTTGTCAGGCAAAGTGACAACTTTGATAATGGCAGATCTGAAGCTCATTAAACTCTTGGGTTTGCTAACATAGAGACACAGCTACAAGAAAAAAGTGACAAGTAGTAAAGTTTTGTGTGGTGGCGTCAGTGGCCATGAAACGTCATTGGAATGAGAAATGAGGCGTTCAGGGAAATTGAAGTGTTCTTCACAAATGCTGCGGACTCATTTGCAGTGTGGAATGGCGCACTGTCCTGTTGGAAATAAACACTCTGCACGTTTGTCCCTCTTCTCTGCAATTCTGGCAGAAAGTCGAGTTCAGCCCTTGTACGTAACATGCAAGTTCACCGTCACTGCTACGCTGACATACTCAAGAAAAGAAAGAGGAAAAACGGCAGGTTCTTTGGTTTGCTCCAGGCTGGATACTGACACACATAAAATGTTAATCCACTTCGTTACAACATAGATAAGACGAATCACTTAACCTTGTACAACACATTTCCCTAGCCCCCCACCCCACCCAGGGATTCAGCATTCGCCCGCAGAGCACGGGCTTGGCCGCTGCGTGCCGCCAGTGCTCTGTCACCGAAAGTTCTGAGCATGTATCAGCCACCACTGTGTTGTGGAACGTTGTCTCAGGGAAGAGGGTGCTGACTTGACCACCTGGATCACGAGGATGGAAAAAAACATTTATAAAAAATCCCCTCAATTTCAAGGTGTACTGTACGCTGATGGGTTGCATGCCTGTTGAGGCGGAACAGTCTTTAGCGTGCACCCTCTGGGAAACCTGCCACACCTCAGTTGTATAACGCTTACCTAGGCATGTGGGGCTCTGTCTAGGAGGACTCTGATTTTCCTAGTCGCTCGCAGAACCGAGATGTAGCCCTCGAAATTTGCCCCTCCTTCTTCCAGTGGAATAGGTGGGCCGCTAGTAATAACAACACCCAATGTAACAAGAGGGATGATGTAACCAGTCCCCCAGATTTGGGGATTACACAGAGCCTTTCAGTGTCTTGTGACGGAAAACATGCTGGTGGTAAAAATGGAAATGGAAGTTTGGCGTCATTAACCGGGAATCCGCTTACAGGGCAGGTCCAGTCGCCTCAGTGCAGGTCTTATTACATTCGACACCACATTGGGCGACCTGCGCTCCAGATGGGGGATGAAATGGTGATGAAGGCAACATAACACCCAGTCACTGAGCGGAGAAAATCCCCGACCCACTCGGGAATCGAACCCGGGCCCCATATGGACGGCAGTCTGTCACGCTCAGCTATCGGGGCAGACATACTGGTAGTGAGAATGTCGTATTAATAGTTAAAGGCAAAGAGGTTAGCTTTGAGAGCGTTTCATCTTTTTACATACAAAATGGATTAGAAGCATTGCTGGAAGTTTAAGATCTACCAGGTCCTTGGGAAATAGGACCCTGTAGGTAGAAACGTCTAGTTCCCAACAAGTGAAGAACATCCAGAGAGCACAATGCCCCGACGAGTATACAGCAGGTAGTGAACTGAACGGCTACTTGAATTACAGAAAAGGTATTGCGACTTGCTGGATCTGGTTGACCATATCCAAGAAGAACTGAAAGCTTAGTGGTCCCAGGGTGGCATTGTTGATGTGCAAAACATAATGAAAAACGTGGATGGTGATCTAGTGAAATTAGACTCCTTTCCACTGACTTTCAACAGCAGAGCATGTCTAGATGGGCCTCATTCGAGCAGATATGTGGCCTTATTTACCCAACCTAATATGCTCTTTTAAATGCCAGCGCTTTAGGCACACTACTGATAAGAGCTAACCCACTTGCGGCAAATGCGGTAAGCCTGATCACGGAGGAGTCTGTTGTTCGTCTCTACTTAAGTGTGTAAATTGCTCTGGAGATCTACCTATCTGGAGTAGGAACTGCAGTTGCTTCGTTGAAGAATGAAAGATACAGAAGATAAAAACAACAGAGTGCACCACTCATGGTCATGCCAAAAAGATGTATAAGCCCATGAACCCACCCACATTACTGCCCTCTTTGCTTCAATTCTTAAACAGCCAGTCCAGGAAACAGATGCTGCTACACAAACGGAGGTCGCTAATGTTAACGGGAGTACCCGCGTTTGTGAATGCACTTGTGCTGCTGCAGTTACTTACAGCCAGTATCTGCTTCCAGAACATCAGACAAGGCCAAGGTTCTTAACGTTGAGGACCTCCCTCCTCCTGAAAATGTTCGGACTGTTCCACCGTCCAGCGCTGCCACTACCAGCTCCGCAGTTATGCCACCAAAACCTCTCCAGGCCAAAAAATTGAAGTTTAAATGAAAGAATCAGATGGCGATGGAGACTGGAAGCAAGTTGTCTGACGATGCCGACATCCCTCTCTACGACATCTCTCATGACTCAACTGCTGAGTCGATGGACTTTGATGGTCTGGGGCACACATCTCGCCCTAACATAGGGCATCCACACAGTAAGGGCTCCAGTCTGCGCGGGAAAGACAGCTTGAAAATGCAATCACCATGATGGATGCCTCCATTATTAAAGTTTAATGAGATTGGACACATATAGAGGACCTGAAACTCCTAGCACAGGAATGCCCCCATACATGTGTTTGCAGAAAACGAATTTAAAACGTCTGATGCTCAGTACTATATATATGTACACTCTGTCTCATGGATGACCTGACTGGGGAAAGGGCCAAGGGATGGGTCGCTTTGTTTATCAATAATGCGCACAATTCCCCAGCCCCATACCCAGTCTCTGCGGTGAGGATGGTGAACCGACACTTTCCATCCGAAGGCAGCTCCTCATGGTGTGGCAGATGTGTCGGTTCGTCGCTACTCCCACTTCTCCAGCATTCCATACCACTGCACGTCCAGCTATGGAACGCCTCTTTATCAGTCGCCCAAGGCCAATGAGGCCGTTTGGCATCCGTGCAAAATGTGTGCTAGGGTCCGTTGGTATGGGGCACATACAGGATCAGGTCCACGGTTCTAACCCACAGCCAACCTGGTTACTGTAGAGATCCAGAGTGAGTTTAGATTTAGTGTAGTATAGGAGAATTGCATTCCTTCTTCAGTTTTTAATACAATATTTCACGACAGTTTAAACGAGCACCGAAACTATGTAGTTATATTTATAGATGAGTCTAAACAGTAGCCATGCACATTATAAAAGTGTGTGTATGTTTGTTCCAAACCTCCTCCTAAACCCCTAGATCGTTTTTGACCAAACTTGGTACACGTTATTATTTAATATCTGGAAAGAAGCCTCTTATTGGAGTGGGGTAATAACGTGGAGAGAGAAAGAGGAGTAGGAGATGGACACAGATAAGGTTGAGGAGAAGATGGCAGAGATATGGGGAAGCAAAAGTGGACAGGAAGGTAAGAAGGGGAGATTAACAGAGAGAGGAGGAGGCGCACAGAGAAAGGAAAGAGATGAAATGGACAGAGAGAGAACGACGAAGAGGTGGGCAGAGAGATTGGGAGATGAGGAAATGGACAGACAAAGGGAAGGGAATGAGGTGGACAGAAAGAAGGTAGAACATGAGATGGACATAGAGAGGGGAGTTGAAGAGAAAGAAGAGGGGAGATGAACAGGGAAAGAAGGGAGGAGGAGGTTGACAGAAAGAGGAGGGAAGAGGAGAAGGATGTAGAGGGGCGAGGAGGAGATTGGCAGAGAGTGGAGGAGAGGAGAAGCGGATGGACAGGGAGAGGGGAAAGAAGGAGCTGGAATGGAAGACTGGAATAAATAATTACCAGGGCAGCACTGGATGCTCAGATAATTACAGATATGAAGAAAATTGTTTCCTTGTTTCAAAATCACATACAAAAAAAGCGTGCACATAGTTCTACGAGTGCGGAGACAAGATATAGACAGCTAATGTCATGTATCTATGTACGAAATTCAGGCGTTTTAGTTAGAACTAGGAAACCCCGTGTGTTTAATGAATCGAGCTTTCATGTAAAAAGCAGTTTCAGACGTCTGATTACTTTATCAACAAGTTAATACGTTTAATATTTGATTTTATGTGTGTAAGTGAAAAAATGTTTAGGAATAGTTTGAAATTATGCTTAAAGTTTTTTCTGGAAGTCGCCAAGTGCTGTCATTATGTTACACTGTGTGAATATGGTCTGGATAATTTGCACTCCATTATAAGCATAAGCTTTTCATCAGTCTGATTGTTTATGACATCATAACTCATGAACTACGAGTCATAAAGTGACATAACTGTGCATGTACATTTAGTGGAACATGTGCATACTGTGTGCAGACTGCGTTACAAATAGAATTTGTAATAAACGACTAATAAATTAAAGTATAATATCCGATGCTGAAATTTCACTGGATGAATAGCGATAAATTATTTTCCTTCGTCAAAACGTTTACCAAACGTTTGTAGATAAGTGTTAAGTTTTTTGAAACTCGGTAAGTGTTTACATTCTCATATACTGCATGAACACATTCTGGGTAATTTGTGTGCAGCTAGTGACGCTACGTCAGGGCAAGCACACACTGTTTCGAACAGTAAAACTCACTATCTTCAACTTTTAAACTACGATTATACCTCGTAATGAGTAGATGATGAAAGCATTTAAATTTTTAGCTAATTATAGGAAGTACTGAAAATGAGACTTTTGCTGGCCCTCGAAGGCAATTGAGAGGCAACGTGCAACTCGTTGGGGTTCTGGCTTTAGTAATACAGATGAGAATTCATCTGTCCCATGCGGTGATCCAAGGATATGTACCGCATTATATTTCATGTTCATTTCAAATTATGCTTGTGAAGTAGAAGAGAGAATAATTTCTATATCCCGTGTTTCTAGTTTATTTTTATGCCCTCCATAGTTGCTTTGGGAGATGTGGTCATAGATAACATTTTTCTTACGTTATCTGGCAAAAAATACACTACTGGCCATTAAAATTGCTTACACTAAGAAGAAATGCAGATGATAAACGGGTATTCATTGGACACATATATTATACAACAACTCACATGTGATTGCATTTTCACGCAATTTGGGTGCATAGATTCTGAGAAATCAGTACCCAGGACAACAAACTCTGGCCATAATGACGGCCTTGTTACGCCTGGGCATTGAGTCAAACAGAGCTTGGATGGTGTGTGCAGGTACAGCTGCCCATGCAGCTTCAACACGATACCACAGTTCATCACGACTAGTGACTGGCGTATTGTGACGAGCCAGTTGCTCGGCCACCATTCACCAGACATTTTCAAGTGGTGAGAGATCTGGAGAACGTGCTGGCCAAGGCAGCAGTCGAACTTCCTCTATATCCAGAAAGGGCCGTACAGGACCTGCAACATGCGGTCGTGCATTATCCTGCTGAAATGTAAGGTTTCGCAGGGACTGAATGAAGGGTAGACCACACATCTGAAATGTAACGTCCACTGTTCAAAGTGCCGTCAATGCGAACAAGAGGTGACCGAGACGTGTAACCAATGGCACCTCATACCATCACGCTGGGTGATACGCCAGTATGCCGATGACGAATACGCGCTTCCGATGTGCGTTCACGGCGATGTCGCCAAACACGGATGTGACCATCATGATGCTAGAAACAGAAAATTCGTCCGAAAAAATGGCGTTTTACATTCGTGCACCCAGGTTCTTCGTTGAGTACACCATCGCAGGTGCTCCTGTCTGTGTTGCAGCGTCAAGGGTAAACGCAGTCATGGTCTTCGAGCTGATAGTCCATGCTGCTGCAAACGTCGTCGAACTGTTCGTGCAGATGGTTGTTGTCTTGCCAACGTCCCCATCTTTTGACTCAGGGATAAAGACGTGGCTGCACGATCCGTTACAGTCATGCGGATAAAATGCCTGTCATCTCGACTGCTAGTGATACGAGGCCGTTGGGATCCAGCACGGCGTTCCGTATTACCCTCCTGAACCCACCGATCCCATATGCTGCTTACAGTCATTGGATCTCGACAAGCGCGAGCAGCAATGTCGCGATACGATAAACCGCAATCGCGGTAGGCTACAATCCGACTTTATCAAAGTCGGTAACGTGATTGTACGCATTTCTCCTCCTTACACGAGCCATCACAACAACGTTTCACCAGGCAACACCGGTCAACTGCTGTTTGTGTATGAGAAATCCGTTGGAAACTTTTCTCCTGTCAGCACGTTGTAGGTGTCACCACCGGCGCCAGCATTGTGTGAATGCTCTGAAAAGCTAATCATTTGCATACCACAACACCTTCTTCCTATCGGTTAAATTTTGCACCTGTCGCACGTCATCTTTGCGGTGTAGTAATTTTAATGGCCAGTAGTGTAATATAAATTAGAATCACTTATTATTGTAAACATATGGCTTTACGGTTCTTATTGGAGCAGCTTATGTCCTGTCCACCAGACCACGCCAGTTCTGCTAAGACAGAGCAGGTTGCAGAGTTGGGACACGGGCATTACTGGACCCTTTCCTCGACCTTTCCTGGGCAGAGTAACAGCAGTGGTTTAAATGCAGGACACAAATCTCGAGACGGGTTGCGAGAGGAGAGGGGGCTGGACGGCTTACCGACACGAAGGCAGCCCTGTTGACCGTGTAGAGGTGCCCCGCTGTCAGCTCCGGTGGTTTCTGCGCTCGACACATCATCAGGTGCACAGCGCGCTGGCTGTCGAGGCCCGCCTCGTACCAGGGGGCGCTGTACGCGGCCAGTGCCACCGCCTCGCCCTGCAACACACGTGGATTCTGTCTTGTTGCAGCCACGTAGAGGGAGTCAGTTGTGAAAGCGTGACTGTTGTGCGTGAAATCTTATGGGACTTAACTGCTAAGGTCATCAGTCCCTAAGCTGACACACGACTTAAATTATCCTAAGGACGAACAGACACACGCACGCCCTAGGGAGGACTCGAACCTCCTCTGGGACCAGCCACACAATGGCTGTTGTATCACGTGGCTGTAGTAATCTGAGAGACAGCTCGGCTCTCTTGAGGAAGCTGCCTCATCTAGCTCGATAAGCAAAGGTAGCAAGCCAAGGAAAGCTGTGGTAGGTTACAACCAAAAGATCGTCATACTTTTCCCGATTATTTTCTCGAATGTTTCAAATAAATGATAAATATTCGTATAACAGCCAAATCATGAAACTGTTTCCAAGAGCGCAATTGCAGTTTTCTACTGCACTCTTCAAAAATTTGTATCCAAAGGTCAGCAATAATTTCACATACCACTTTCACTTTAACACTCCGTAGTTACATTCGCGGTGTTCAAAAAGTCTCTCCACAGTGGCGTATGATTGTTAGCCGCGAGTGCCGTATGCCGCAGTGAATACACCGAAATGAAACTCAGTGAAATACAAGTTATTAACTCATTGAATACTCATTTTTACTTACAAATTTTCACATTAAATGTTGAAAGTGTCCCCCATGTTGTTGAATACACAACTCAATTCGTCTAATCATGTTTCCAAACTCAAGCTGCAACATTTTTTCTGTAACAGAAGCAGTGGATATCGCAGTTTTCAATTCGTCGATGGATTCTGGAGGCTTTAAATAGGCATTTGCTTTCGCTGCACCCCAGAAGAAAAAGGCAGGTTGTGTAAGGTTAGGCGATAGTGGAGGCCAAAGTCCGTGTGAAATTATGCGATCACCAAAACCATCAGCAAGCAGTGACATTAAAACGCGAACTGTATGTGGAGTAGCACCATCTTGTTGAAAATAACCGTTCAGCATTTCACTTAACACAAGTTCTCCTATAAATGGGTACAGAATGTGACTGCAATATCGCTGTGCCTTTATTCATTCGTTGAAAAATTTGGGACCCACAATCCGACGTCTAGAAATTGCTATTTTCACGGAATGAAGTGGTTCCTCATGAATACGCAATAGATTTCCAGTATTCCACATACGAGAATTTTGCGAGTTCATGTGCCAAAATAAATGAAAAATGGCTTTGAGTTTTATCCGACTTAACTTCTGAGGTCATCAGTCGCCTAGAACTTAGAACTAATTAAACCCAGCTAACCTAAGGACATCACTCACATCCATGCCCGAGGCAGGAGTCGAACCTGCGACCGTAGCCGTCGCTCGGTTCCAGACTGAAGCGCCTAGAACCGAACGGCCACTCTAGCCATCAGATAAATGAAGCCACGCCTCAACAGTGGAAAACGTTTCATTAAGAATATCCCGTCCAGTTCGTTGAATGAAATTTTTGAACCATTGATAATAATACAGTCTCTTGACATGATCAGTATTTTTCAGTTCTTGCACGACTGCCACTTTGTATTGGAAAAGTTCTAATTTTTTCCCTCCAGCTATGTGGGTCGTTCCGACACTAACATTGATTTCCTGGGAGAGTTTTGATACTGGCTTTTTCGGACTCGTGGACGTTTTATCGGAAATACGTTAACACGTAACGACAAACACCAACGATGGTACTGACGCTGGCTGAGATAAACGAAGCAGTGGAATGTAGGGAGAGTCCACTTGAAGGGAAGTAACCCAGGCAGGCGAACAATCATACGGCACGCGCGGCTAACAATGACATTGCACGGCGGAGAGACTTTTTGAACACCCCGTATAACTCATGACATTCTGTCATTAAAACTGGTTCAAATGGCTCTAAGCGCTATGGGACTTAACTCTATGGTCAGAAGTCCCCTAGAACTTAGAACTACTTAAACCTAACTAACCTAAGGACATCACACACATCCCTGCCCGAGGCAGGACTCGAACCTGCCACCGTAGCGGTCGCGCGGTTCCAGACTGAAGCGCCTAGAACCGCTCAACCACACCGGCCGGTTTCTGTCATTAGTCGACCACATTAGTATCGCACATTGGAGTGAGTGCGCTTCAGGCGACTTATCACGAGTTAGTGCACATTCAGGATTGAAAGTACCGGATGGTTAAACTTATAGATCTGTTCATTAATCAGTCCACTTATGGAATATGCTGAAAACAATAGTAGTTTGGCTTTCTGCCACCAGGTGAAAATATGGCGCTGCAAGCAGTCAGAATGTGGTCTGGGAGCAGGCAATGGGGAGGAGCGATCGAACACATCATAATGGTGGTCCTGTCACGTTTATTAGGATATGGTCACAACTTACAACATTTGTTCAATGTGGTCCCCCGGCTCAGCAACTTGCTGCACTGATAATGCGGCATGGTCGACAGTAGCTCAGATCGTATCCAGCATGACTAGAGCGAAATGTCATCGTAGGCTATCCTCAAAATCAGCAAGCGTCCAGATACATATATGATGGGCATGTTCTTCCAGATATACTCACAACCAGAAGGGGGACCAGGAAAGCCAAATATCTTGCCTAGAGATGTTGCAGTCGTTACCAAAGGTAAGGTAACCAACATTCACTCTGAGAGATCTACGCCGAATCGCTGTTGAGGAATGGGACAATCTGGATGGGATGGAGACGTTGAGCTCGGTGGTCCCTTCGTAGCTGCCATAGAGGACCAGTGGCTTGATAAACTTGTGGATAGTATGCTTGGAACACTCTCTTTCAAATTCTGAAGGTGGCAGGGGTAAAATAAAGGGAGCGAAAGGCTATTTACAATTTGTACAGAAAGCAGATGGCTGTTATAAGAGTCGAGGGATTTGAAAGGGAAGCAGTGGTCGGGAAAGGAGTGAGACAGGGTTGTAGCCTATCCCCGATGTTATTCAATCTGCATATTGAGCAAGCAATAATGGAAACAAAAGAAAAGTTCGGAGTAGGTATTAAAATCCATGGAGAAGAAATAAAAACTTTGAGGTTTGCCGATGACATTGTAATTCTGTCAGAGACAGCAAAGAACTTGCAAGAGCAGTTGAACGGAATGGACAGTGTCTTGAAAGGAGGGTATAAGATGAACATCAACAAAAGCAAAAAGAGGATAATGGAATGTAGTCGAATTATGTCAGGTGATGCGGAGGGAATTAGATTAGGAAATGAGACACTTATAGTAGTAAAGGAGTTTTGCTATTTGGGGAGCAAAATAACTGATGATGGTCGAAGTAGAGAGGATATAAAATGCAGACTGGCAGTGGCAAGGAAACCCTTTCTGAAGAAGATAAATTTGTTAACATCGAGTATAGATTTAAATGTCAGGAAGTCGTTTCTGAAAGTATTTGTATGGAGTGTAGCCATGTATGGAAGTGAAACGTGGACGATAAATTGTTGAGGCAAGAAGAGAATAGAAGCTTTCGAAATGCGGTGCTACGGAAAAATGCTGAAGATTAGATGGGTAGACCACATAACTAATAAGGAGGTATTGAATAGATTTGGGGAGAAGAGGAGCTTGTGGCACAACTTGACTAGAAGAAGGGATCGGTTGGTATGACATGTTCTGAGACATCGAGGGATCACCAATTTAGTATTGGAGGGCAGCGTGGAGTGTAAAAATCGTAGAGGGAGACCAAGAGATGAATACACTAAGCAGATTCAGAAGGATGTAGGCTGTAGTAGGTATTGGGAGATGAAGAAGCTTGCACAGGATAGAGTAGCATGGAGAGGTGCATCAAACCAGTCTGAGGACTGAAGACAACAACAACAACAGTATGCCACGACGAATAGAAGCCTGCCTTAAAGCAAGAGGGCGTGCTACTGAGGGACCGGCGTGTACAGCAGTCTGGACCACCACCTCTGAAGCTCTCACTGTATGGTGGTACAACATGGTGTGTGTGGTATTCATGAGAATAAAAATGTTTATACGCTCCTGCAAATTGAAATAAGAACACCGTGAATTCATTGTCCCAGGAAGGGGAAACTTTATTGACACATTACTGGGGTCAGATACATCACATGATCACACTGGCAGAACCGCAGGCACATAGACACAGGCAACAGAGCATGCACAATGTCGGCACTAGTACAGTGTATATCCACCTTTCGAAGCAATGCAGGCTGCTATTCTCCCATGGAGACGATCGTAGAGATGCTGGATGTAGTCCTGTGGAACGGCTTGCCATGCCATTTCCACCTGGTGCCTCAGTTGGACCAGTGTTCGTGCTGGACGTGCAGACCGCATGAGACGACGCTTCATCAAGTCCCAAACATGCTCAATGGGGGACAGATCCGGAGATCTTGCTGGCCAGGGTAGTTGACTTACACCTTCTAGAGCACGTTGGGTGGCACGGGATACATGCGGACGTGCGTTGTGCTGTTGGAACAGCAAGTTCCCTTGCCGGTCTAGGAATGGTAGAACGATGGGTTCGATGACGGTTTGGATGTACCGTGCACTATTCAGTGTCCCCTCGACGATCACCAGAGGTGTACGGCCAGTGTAGGAGATCGCTCCCCACACCATGATGCCGGGTGTTGGCCCTGTGTGCCTCGGTCGTATGCAGTCCTGATTGTGGCGCTCACCTGCACGGCGTCAAACACGCATACGACCATCATTGGCACCAAGGCAGAAGCGACTCTCATCGCTGAAGACGACACGTCTCAATTCGTCCCTCCATTCACGCCTGTCGCGACAGCACTGGAGGCGGGCTGCACGATGTTGGGGCGTGAGCGGAAGACGGCCTAACGGTGTGCGGGACCGTAGCCCAGCTTCATGGAGACGGTTGTGAATGGTCCTCGCCGATACCCCAGGAGCAACAGTGTCCCTAATTTGCTGGGAAGTGGCGGTGCGGTCCCCTACGGCAGTGCGTAGGATCCTACGGTCTTGGCGTGCATCCGTGCGTCGCTGCGGTCCGGTCCCAGGTCGACGGGCACGTGCACCTTCCGCCGACCACTGGCGACAACATCGATGTACTGTGGAGACCTCACGCCCCACGTGTTGAGCAATTCGGCGGTACGTCCACCCGGCCTCCCGCATGCCCACTATACGACCTCGCTCAAAGTCTGTCAACTGCACATACGGTTCACGTCCACGCTGTCGCGGCATGCTACCAGTGTTAAAGACTGCGATGGAGCTCCGTATGCCACGGCAAACTGGCTGACACTGACGGCGGCGGTGCACAAATGCTGCGCAGCTAGCGCCATTCGACGGCCAACACCGCGGTTCCTGGTGTGACCGCTGTGTCGTGCGTGTGATCATTGCTTGTACAGCCCTCTCGCAGTGTCCGGAGCAAGTATGGTGGGTCTGACACACCGGTGTCAATGTGTTCTTTTTTACATTTCCAGGAGTGTATGTCTCTCTATTCCAATTTTCTACACAGGTTCCGGAATCTCTAGCAGATGTGTTCACAGAGAGAATGACAAGTTGGCTGTCGTCAGCGAGGCACTGGAACTAATTACAAACAACTGCGAAAAATACGTATCATGTAGTGTGTAGCTTACAGTATTTGTGTATAAAAGGTATTATATTTCGATTTAAATAAAACGATAGCAGAATCATACAATCACTTTGTTCAAAGTGTCCGGATTCACTGTTCGTATCGGATATGACACGTGTCGTCAGCACAAATGACTGTGTCAGGAGTCATCGCGCGAGCGACGGAGGTTTAAGCTATGCAGGGCATGGCCAATTCTCCAATGGGTTACCGCTTTGGGTTGCCGCTTTGCTTTCACGGCAAAGGAGATGAATGGTGGTCACATAAAGTGTCTGATGACCAGAGTTCTCTCCTGCGTCTTGGATTAAAATCCGAACATCTCAACACTGTGTCACGAAGTGAGACCATGCGACATTATTGGTGGTGATCCATCCTTGGGGTGGAGACGTTCAGCTCGGCGGTCGCTTCGGTGCTGTTAGAGAGGAGCAGGCAGCGTTCCAACACCAGTTTTCATCCTTTTCATTCTATCGTCATCATCATCGTCATCACCATCATCGTCATCGACGTCATCATCATCGTCGTCATCATCGTCATCATCATCATCATCATCATAATCATCCATCACAGACATGAACCACACTGTACACAAATCCATCAGAGTTACTAACATTTACCAGATACACTTAAAAAACAACTCTCTCACTTCATGAAGGAAACGCGACATTCTATGGGAAGCCCGGAGAACCTTCCCAATTAGGCAGGTGGCCTTCCGATTTCGAGCCTCTCAGTTACCACTGCCATACGATTTTACTTGTATGATCACAGCGGAGTAGTTTGGGAGTGATGATAGCACAGACTGAGGAGGGAATATGGTACGACAACTGCCGGCCGGAGTGGCCGTGCGGTTCTAGGCGCTACAGTCTCGAGTCGAGCGACCGCTACGGTCGCAGGTTCGAATCCTGCCTCGGTCATGGATGTGTGCGATGTCCTTGGGTTAGTTAGGTTTAATTAGTTCTAAGTTCTAGGCGACTGATGACCTCAGAAATTAAGTCCCATAGTGCTCAGTGCCATTTGAACCATTTAGCCATTTGGTACGACAACTAAGTTCAAATATGAGTCGATTAGAGTCTCAGTTAAATGTACATATTTTGATACAAGATCCAGAAATACATTAATTTGAAGCTCACACGATTTGAACAAGGTAAATGGGCACTGGCACTGAAATAGGTGGTAAACGTGCTGGGATACGAGATAGTTATAAACTGACCGCGAGGCAATTCACAGCCAATGAAAACAGCTACACACATAAGTAATCATCAAATTTCTGGATGATCTGATTTATCGCAGCCAGAGAGCTACAAGATCATTAACTGTTTATTTGACTAAATGGTAGCCATCTATCTACTTTCTGGTGTCTATAGGAGTCAGTTAAAAATGTTTCAGCGTGTCGCCTTAACAGTAGAAGCATGTGGTCTGGATACTGACTGTACCAGCCACGGAAACGCGTCTCCAGGAGAGAACAACTCGTGTCCCAGTAAGACAGAGCTGTAGTTACGGTGATGGTAGGGACGGGAGGTTATATTTAAATGTCAAGTTTTGAAGAAAACGGCCGGTTCTTCGTAATCAACTTAACTTTGGTAATTTTTATAGTTTTGGACAGACTGGTTGGCTGTGTCAGGTTCCCAGGCTGTGGCTGTTTCTAATGGCCAGAACCACGTCTCTGGTGTGTTCATGCACGAAGGGGAGAGAGCACCGTTACCAAACTCCTCATCTGCGCCGTCTCCCCAAGCGCCCTTCAGACTATTGATCACATGTAGCCAACAGAAAAGTGTCTCCAGCAGATCCATGACGGTCTTTTCGAATTAGTCAGGGAAAGTATGTGTCATTCCGTCGGGTACCAGGGCACGTTTGCATTCAGGGCAATGAAGCAGCGAATGCATCAGCTAAGAACGCCTGGCTGGAAATCACAAATGCTGAATGTGCTGCCCCTGTCCACGCAGATACATTACTACTGAGACACAATGTCATGTGAATGTGGGCGGGGGAGTGGTTAGAGCTGGACAACAACAAGCTGAGGCTCGTGAAACCGAGGTGGTGTTCCCACTGGGGCGGAAGGAAGTACTTTCAACGCGCCTACAGATAGGACACTGTCCTCTGGCGGATGGACTGCTCCTTCGGCAGGAAGACCCAACAGTATGCAGTGCATGGTGTACAGGTTTCTGTAAGCCACATTTTAACTTAATGCATTATATACCAAGCCACGAGGAGCGCAACCCACTTACCAGGCCGGCCGTTGTGGCCGAGCGGTTCTAGGTGCTTCAGTCCGGAACCGCGCCGCTGCAACGGTCGCAGGTTCGAATCCTGCCTCGGGCATGGATTTGTGTGATGTCCTTAGATTAGTTAAGTTTCATAAGTTGTAAGTCTAGGGGACTGATGGCCTCAGATGTTAAATCCCATAGTGCTTAGAGCCATTTGAACCACTTACCAGTTGACCTGTCCTGCATTTTGGATGATGATGAATCGAATGGGTTTCGTCATTAAAGATTCTGTATATGTCTTCTCAAAAGTATCTTAGGTAGGAGGCTTTAATGTGTTTCTAGGGTGGTTGCTTCATCTTTTCTTTTCCAATTGATCATGTAGACACTGTTCCGTGCTTCACTGTTTTAGATGTAATGTGTTTGTAGTCTATGTATTTTACTCTCACACTGCCCTGAGGCATGCGTCTTTCGCTGTTTTGTGTGACAGTCTGAGTAAGAGAGTCACAGGACGACTGCGGATTCCATTTTTTAATTCCTGTTTTATTGCATCCTTCTAAGAACCACACGTGTACTCTTTTACTCGAGTACAGGCGCTGATGACCTCGCTGTTGAGCGCACTATACATATCACCACCACCACTTCGAAGGAGGGTTCAAAGTTAATACCATTTGATTCCATACAACGATAAACAGCATATAGATGAAAATGACTAATTTGTGAATTACGTGTAATTATGACCGCAAAAATTACAGACAGTATCTCTAAATTGGCGTCTCATCGAATCTCTTAATCCACCCTCTAAATGCACATAAAATCACGAATTAAATTATACTGAAAATTGCTTCGACAGGAAAAATGACGCTAATCCCAATGCATTGTTAATCTCTAATGAATCTCATTCTGATGTGGCGATAGCACTTTCCTGCCCTGGAGAGCGTAGCATCACAAAGTGTCTGTGGATTGTGATGAAGCGCCTACCTGCTCGGCTACCTGGTGGCCTCCCCAGCAGTAGATGAACAGCTCCAGTCCCAGGCCAGGCAGCCAGCCCGCGCACTTCAGCTTCGAGCTGACCAGCTGGCTCTGTGTGCAACAAAGGAACAGTAAGGAAACACTGCTGTAGCGTAGCTCTCACTACATTACTATATTGGAAGGTAATTCTCACACTTGTGTGTGTGTGTGTGTGTGTGTGTGTGTGTGTGTGTGTGTGTGTGTGTGTGTGTGCACCAATAGGGTTCACTTATCAGAACCCCTACATCACTGAAAAATATGTGATTCATTTTGAGCTAACTATATCCCCTCATAAGTGTTTTCTTGGCAAGGATTATAATTTTCAATTTTGTTACCTTTGCAATTCCCCAATTGTTACAGTTACATGTCTTGTATGAGGGTGATTCAAATGAAAACCTTAAAAGTTCCATACTTTTCCGAAAAGTCGTGTAATGGAGCTGGTGTGTGGTAGTAGTGTCTCTCGAGGTTCAGAGAGTGACCGACAGGTGGCAGAGTGATGAAGCAATGCAGGAGAAGGCAGCAGTGTGTACAACAAGATTCTGCCCTGCTGTCATCATGCATTGCGATTGAGCAGCAGTCTGTGATGTGTTTTTTGTCTAGTGAAATTGCTGAACTAATAGACGTTCATCGCAGAATGATAGAGAATTATGGTGATTTGTCTTTGTCGTTTCAGCAAGTATACGAGTGACATAGGTAATTTGAAAGTGGTGTAACTTCTGTGGAGGATGCCGCAAGACCAGGTGAGGCTCAACTCATAGTGACGGACGAGAACATTGCGTTAGTGGAGGAGCTTGTAAAGGTGAACAGACGTCTACCTCTGTACGAAACCGCCACAAGTCTGAAGATCAGTGATGGTTCAATGCAGAATGTTACCCACAATGTACTGCACTTCAATAAGGTGTCTGCATGATAGATGCCACATCAATTCATTGCTGAACTGAAAGACCGTCACGTCAATGTACGGGAAGAAATTTGGCGTCATTTCCACATCGAAAGTGATACATTTCTGGGAAAAATTATTGCAGGTTATGAGACTGGGATCCACTATCACCAACCAGAAGCGAAAAGGTCTAGTAGGGTGTGGCGCTAGAGCTCATTGCCGGAAAAAAATATTCCCCACTCAACTGTCTGCTCGAAAAGTCATCTTCATTCTCGTTTGGGACGCAAATGGAGTAATTTTGGAGCAGTTCGTGGACAAGGGAGTGACGGTAATCAGTACTTGTCATTCAGAAACGCTGAAAAATCAACTTCACACTGGCAATCAGGAGCAAAAGACGAGGACTACTGACTTCTGGAGTACTGCTACAGCATGACAACACTGGACTGCATACAACCCATAAGACAATTGAGACTATTCAGGAAACTGAATTTGAATGTCTGGTACATCCTCCTTAATTAAATTTGAATGTCTGGTGCATCCTCTTCCACTCAAAGAAGCAATGGGAGTCAGGCATTTCTGAAGTGACGGAGAGATAAAAACTGCAGTGCACAAATGACTCCACACATGACCAAAAGAATTCTTTCATTATGGTATCTATGCATTTCCGAAGCGATAAAATACTTGCATTCACCGTCATGGAGCCTATGTCAAAAGATGAATGCGAGTTTTTTGTTCATTGTTACAATTAAAAATGTTATAGCAGTTTTATCGTTTTCATTTGAATCAGCTTTGTATGTTGTTATATAACAATGGCTAAAAGTCGCTTTTTTCTGTAAATCCTTCGACATTCTGTCCAGAAAAGATTCTATCTTTTTCAATTGTGTACGATCTTTAGATAGACACTCATATAAATCAAGAATACACATAAGAGTGACACATAATCATCCCCCCTTCCAAAACAAATGTGTTTGTTTATGTTGCACCAATTTTTTTAACGTATTTATGCAAACATAATATTTCTCAAGCACCTTCAAGTAATACTCCAGAATATAAATAAAAGAATATGATTTCTTTATTCATTGTGTCAAACATTTCAGTATGCAAGCACCATCGAATCGTAATACAATGTGTATGATGCCTTTGGTAGACGTTCAAACTGCAGTAATTCACTTAAATTAATATGCAAATGAAGAGTTTTCAAGGTTGTATTATTCTCAGTAAACACACACATACCCATACTTCAGCTGATATAAGCGGCAAACTTTGCCTATAAATAATCAACTTGTAATTAAGAATGAACTTATTTTTACAATTATTGTAGATTGTATTAACATATGCAATCAATAGTAAAGTACACATCGTAAAAGTAAATAAATGTAAGAAAACATGCAAGCTTGTTTAGCATAAATGATCTGAATAAGTGGTGCACTCTTTGTATGTGACCAGATATGTATTTATTTACATAATATGCTTTTATTATTCGACATAAAGTGTGCAAATAACGATTTGAGTCATTTAACTTATGTAATGCCATCAGAAAGAAACAGAGGCCAGTCAGTGGTATATTAAGTATTGCATGTCGTAATTTTTTAAGACTTGGACCATAGTTAACAGAAATTTTGACCAATGGTACTAATGATAAAAAATAAACGATTACTAATATAGAAATGACAAAATATTGGTTTATTATTCAATATTAAAAGATGTATCACTATCTACTTATTACTAACAAAATTTATAATTTTTTATTTACAAGATATTTAAAAACTCTGAGAGTTAATTCAATAGAAATAATTCAATTTAATAAAACAATAATTCAGCTAAAATGTGAAGGTTATACAAACTTATTTTAGAAGAAATGATTATTTTAAGTAATGTTTGTAGCATGATGAAATAAAACTTATGTTCTATCCAAGCATATTAAAATGGAGTGATAACCAAAAATTCTTCTGTTTGTTTACCAAGTTAGAAATGTAAGAACAATTATTACTGATTTAATAATGCAAGTGAATTTGTAGAAAGGGTGAAATACGTGAGAGAGAGTGACCTACTTACATGCATGACCTGGAAGAGCACCACACATACAGACAGTGTGCCAACTGCAAACTGTGCCATGGCGAATGGACTCATCAGGTCATCCAGCGTCTCGATGAACCTGAAAGCAGAGCTCTCTGTACTGCGACACCATAACTGTCCCCTACAATGATAAATTTAAGTACATTCACAAACTACAGTGGCTAGCAGGACAAACCGACACTCTGAAAATGCTGTATTATATGTACATCTAAACATCGATACATCTATCTTTGACGCTTAGTTATCATTTGTATCTACTCCTACATGTAGTTTATCACCTGAAATAGCGATATTTCCAAGTCGGTATGTACAGCTGATGTGCTTTTCCGCAGTGTGAGGCCCATATACAGAGATTCCAGTAATAATGGATAAGATGTTTAATACTGTTATTTGTATATTCTTCAGACAGAGCACCGCTTATTTTTAGTATACAGCTGATAGTTAACGTACTATAAATCGAAGTGTCTTGTTATTGACAACTGGTCTGTAAAGACCAGAGTTATCGTGTTGCTATTGTTGTGGTCTTCAGTCCTGAGACTGGTTTGATGCAGCTCTCCATGCTACTCTATCCTGTGCAAGCTTCTTCATCTCCCATTACCTACTGCAACCTACATCCTTCTGAATCTGCTTAGTCTATTCATCTCTTGGTCTCCCTGTACGATTTTTACCCAGCACGCTGCCCTCTAGTACTAAATTGGTGAACCCTTGATGCCTCAGAACATGTCTTAACAACTGATGCCTTCTTCTAGTCAAGTTGTACCACAAACTCCTCTTCTCCCAAATTATGTTCAATACTTCCTCATTAGTTATGTCATCTACCCATCTAATCTTCAGCATTCTTCTGTAGCACCACATTTCGTGTTATATATATATATATATATATATATATATATATATATATATATATATATATATATATATATATATATATATATATATATATATGAGGATATCCACAGATTAAAATGATGTCTTACAGTTCCTAAGAACTTAAAAGCAAGTGTCAAGCATATAAGATAAAATACATAATAAATGGTAGCAAATGCTTAAATAATGTAGTTCAAGCTTTCAAGAGCGAGGATCCACCAGATATTTAACCTTACTTTATTACTAATTCATATAGAAGGAAAATTTCTCGAGTTAAACTTAGTAAATGTTGCTATAACATCCGAATTATTCTGGTTAAGGATTGAGCTGACATTTCGTGGGAACTTACCACGTTTTATTGGATGATTTTGTCTCACCTGCAGCCTCTGATGTGTAGTTCATATTCGTGCTATTGCACAGTTTGCGGCCTTAGAACATTTTCGTTGATACATCTGCTAACTGTTTGGTAATCGAAATACGCAATGGCCAGTACAGCTATATTCCGCTGATTTGACGACATCTAACTCAAAGGATGACCGTTGGACGCAGTAGGCACTATGTAGCTGCGCTGCAATTAAAAGAGAATCAGTGGTGGTGCAAAGCGTACACCACTCCTGGCTAAAGTGAACTGTATGCGTACTGACTAGCTGCTAATTGCAGTTTGGCCACTGCCTTGTCAACTTGGAATGACTCAAAGCTGACATGGACACTGCAGCTAATGAGACCTATTAGCTGTGGGAGGCTAGCGGTACTACATGTTTGCCAATGAGAATCCCCGCACATGTAGGGCGTGATTCAGCTGCCCCAACCGATGTCGTTTTAGGCAGCCTGCAATGTTGTAACAGGCTCCTAAAAACCGCGAGCGAGATTTTCATGTTTTCTCTCTCACCAAGCGCAGACTGTTAGTCCTGCAGTAAAAATGAACAACATCCTTTTTGTAGGAAATTTAGTATAGTTAAATTTTGTACCGGGTTACGTTTTTGCTGGAAGCCACGGTTTTCGGGCTATTCACGAGAAATATACTAAAGTGGCCTTCAAACGCTTCTCCACCGGTTTTGATTCCATTTAAGAACCATCTTCAGACTCCAGAACGGTGGGTGGACTCTGTGGAGCAAGTTGCGCCGACCCTCGACGGTGGAATAACTGCCACCTATTCACCCAGTTATACGTCGTGTCCCATAGGCTCGTGCACAGACTCCTGCGTCCACAAACACTTTCGCATTTATGGATGGCTACGGAGGCAGCATGGCTCAACATTTCTGCAGGGCACTTCATGTGTCCATGCCATTTCGAGTTGCTTCGCCACGCTGGGCTAAAGAAGTTCCGACACGATATTAGGATATGTTCCATGACTTTTGTCACCTCAGTGTGTTACCATTTTTGATTTTTGGTACTGATATATGGTTTTTTAACACGAAAACTTTTCAAAAACCGAGGGTTTTTGTGCAAGTAACTGATAGATGTACTTTGTAAATTATTGGAAGAGCCAGGAAAGCACCTGGATTTACTACCTGGGAACACATTGGAGTGGGAGATGTATTCACAGAAGTAACGGAAATACGACATGTAGATGTGATCAGGACACGACATATAACCGGGTGAACGGGTGGCATCTGGACCGAGCAAACTGTCAAATGGAATTTGAGAGGCAAGAATGAAGACGGACAAAGGTTATGGCTCAACGATGAGGTCATTCCAGACGGAGCTCGAGGTCTGACTGGGGAAGGACTAGGAACTACGTCGGTTGTGCCTTTTAAAAGGAACCGTTCTGTGGTTTACAGAACCATGTGTTCCCACTCTGACATCAACTCAAGAATTGACTGCTCTCGTTTGTGCCTGTCAAGCTACTGGGGCAATGAGTGTTCGCCTATGAATCGTTTATAATGTTCTGTACCACACACCACTGCATGCAGTTGGCACTGTACTCAGGATTCGCCCTGAAGTCGCATAGGAAATTGCCAGAGATATAAAAAGAGATCGTGTCTCTAGAAAACTGGAAAGGTCTAGCCAAGAGACGAGTGTTGACCTCTACAGCTTCTGTGTTGTATGCCATTATTGGATAATGCTTCCGAACATTGGTTGCTATCCTTAATTTGTTCCTCACCTACAGCCTTGCAAAATTAGTCGGTACCTTTTTATTGCACCTGGTACATTTTTCTGGTCTGTCCCTTGCTGTTGCTACTCCAGGTGGTCATATATAGAAATACTCAGAAATCCTTGCGAAAATCCCGGCACAACTTTTCCTCTGGGTATTAGCAAGCACTCATACTAGTCTAACACTATCTGACCAAAAATATCAGGACACCACTGTGTAATATGCAGTTGATCATTAGCTGTCACAAGAGGTGGGACCAGTTGGTATAAAAGAACACTAGGAGTGTTGTGTTGTCAACAAAGAAATAATAGTATCAGGACGGGTTTGTCATTGACCTCACTCACTTCAAACGTGGACGCCGCACAAGTAACTAACTCATCATGGATATTTCAACCTTTCTAAAGCTGCCCATGTCAAGATGTTGGTGATATGATTTTGACTGTGGAACGCAGACGAACAGCGACAGATAATCCAAATACAGGCTGAACTCATCCACTGATGAACAGGGACCGTCGAGCATTGGGGGGCGTGTGAATTGTGTATTAAACTGGGGAACTAGAAATGACAGAGAGGCTTCGTCCTGCCATAGTCCTCAGTGGTTCAAAACCCCACAATAGGCTACAGCAGTCCACCCAACCCACCGCCGCCCCACACCGAACCCAGGGTTATTGTGCGGTTCTGCCCCCAGTGGACCCTCTCTGGGAACGTCTCATACCAGATGAGTGTAAACCCAATTGTTCGTGTGGTAGAGTAATTATGGTAAATGCATACGTGGAAACAGTGTTTGCACAGCAATCGCCGACACAGTGAAACCGAGGCGGAATGAGGGGAACCAGCCCGCATTCGCCGAGGTCGATGGAAAACCGCCTAAAAACCATCCACAGGCTGGCTGGCTCATCGGACCTCGACTCTAATCCACCGGGCGGATTGGTGCCGGGGACTGGCACGCCTTCCCCTTTGGGAAACAGCGCGTTAGAACTTGTGGCTGGCCAGGCAGTCTGGGGAGGGGGGGGGGGTTGTTGTAAAAAACTGCGTGAAAGAAGTGCAAGGGACCAGTCATGAATAGCAAAGCGTCATCAGCAATCCAGCTAGTACTATGACGGTGTGCAGCCAGCTAATAGAAATGGGGTACAGTGGCAGTGTGCCAACAGTGGAGTACAGATGGGGTGGTGTAATCCTATGGGGTTATTTTCACGATTAGGGTATGGTCGTCCCATCGTACTTACATAAATGTTAGATGCAGAAAAATTTTAACCCACTTACAGCATTTTGTACTGCATAAAGTAGAGGAACATTTTGGAGACGATAACTGATTGTATCAGCATGACAATGCGCCTTTGGTAAAGCAGCATC
This sequence comes from Schistocerca gregaria, assembly GCF_023897955.1. Classification (NCBI taxonomy): domain Eukaryota; kingdom Metazoa; phylum Arthropoda; class Insecta; order Orthoptera; family Acrididae; genus Schistocerca; species Schistocerca gregaria. The sequence continues at coordinate 186,580,427 of NC_064928.1, read as the reverse complement.
TATAAGGAAATGATCTGGGGACAACAACATTCCTGCCATGGATTGGCCTGAACCGAATGGAACACGTTTGGGATGAGTTAGAAAGTCTACTTCGCTGCAGACCCCAGCATCTGGTACCATCACTTTCTCTGATTTTGGCTCCCTAGGAAGAATGGGCTGTCATCCTCCACATACATTCTGACACACAATTCTACATCTACATCTACATTTCTACTCCGCAAGCCACCCATTGGTGTGTGGCGGAGGGCACTTTACGTGCCACTGTCATTATCTCCCCTTCCAGTTCCAGCAGCGTTTGGTTCGCGGGAAGAACGACCGCTGGAATGTCTCGGTGCGCGCTCGGTCGTGATCTCCTCGGGAGGTATAAGTAGGGAAAAGTAATATGTTCGATACCTTATCCAGAAACGCACCCTCTGGAAACCTGGACAGGAAGCTACACCGCGATGCAGAGCTCCTCTCTTGCAGAGTCTGCCAGTTGAGTTTGCTAAAGATCTCCGTAACGGTATCACGCTTACCATATAACCCTGTGCCGAAACGCGCCACTCTTCTTTGGATCTTCTCTACCTCGTCTGCCAACCCGACCTGGTACGGATCCCACACTGATGAGCAATATTCAAGTATAGGTCGAATGAGTGTTTTGTAAGCCACCCCCTTTGTTGATGGACTACATTTTCTAAGGACTGTCCCAATGAATCTAAACCTGGAACCCGCCTTACCAACAATTAATTTTATATGATCATTCCACTTCAAATCGTTCTGTACGCATACTCCCAGATATTTTACAGAAGTAACTGCTACCGGTGTTTGTTCCGCTATCATATAATCATACAATAAAGGATTCCTCTTTCTGTGTTGAGGATCAGTTGGCACTCCCTGCACCAAGGGTCTATCCGCTACAGATCTTCCTGCATTTCGCTGCAATTTTCTAATGCTGCAACTTCTCTGTATACTACAGCATCATCCGCGAAAAGCCGCATTGAACTTCCGACACTATGTACTAGGTCATTTATATATATTGTGAAAATCAATGGTCCCATACCACTCCCTGTGGCACGCCAGAGGTTACTTTAACGTCTGTAGATGTCTCTCCATTGAGAACAACATGCTATGTTCTGTTTGCTAAAAACTCTTCAATTCAGCCACACAACTGGTCTGATATTCCGTAGGCTCTTATGTTGTTTATCACGCGACAGTGCGGAACTGTATCGAACGCCTTCCGGAAGTCAAGGAAAATGGCATCTACCTGGGAGCCTGTATCTAACATTTTCTGGGTCTCATGGACAAATAAAGCGGTTTGGGTCTCACACGGTCGCTTTTTCCGGAATTCATGTTGATTCCTACAGAGTAGATTCTGGGTTTCCAGAAATGACATGATACGCGAGCAATGTGTCCTAGCAGCCATCATAAAGTAAAAGGTGGGCACACCCCATATAGGTAGGTGTGTGGGTACTTTTGATCAGATAGTATAGATTGAACAGGATGGCGGATGTATGTACCTCAGTAACTTCTGATGTGTCTTGATGCAGCTGCACAACTCCTCATGTATGTCTGGAGACCTTTTGACAACTGGTTCTCGCCCATCGAAAGAAGCCTCCCTGTAGTCGCTGCTGCGAGGCAGTCTGGTCAGGCGAGAGCTTAGTATCTCAAACTGGGCAGAGATGTGGCTCATCACCCCTAAGAAGTACAGCTCGACGTTTACCGTGATGAGGCCAGCGGCTTCCGTCGTGTAGGTCTGCAGGAAGAACACAAACCAGTAGTGAAAGGCGTCCGCAGCCTTCATCCAAGGAAGCTGGACGAAGGGCAGTCTCCTGGTCTCAGAGTCCTCCAGTAGCGGCACCATCGGCCAGTAGACGCTCACCACCACAAAGTAGAGGTTCACCAGCACTGTCATCACCAGTGTCTTCCTGTGGGCCTCCTCGAAGGCACGTACGGACTTCATCTGAGCCCAGGACCCTCCCTGTTCCAGGATCAAAGCGTCGAGGCGACGAACGAGCCGGTTGAAGTCTGGCTGGTAGCACAGGAGGAGCAGCGCCTTCGCCAAGCCGGTGACCATCGGTAGGAATGCCGTCAGGGCGGAGGTGACTTCTTCCAAGCCCTCCAGGAGGCACGTGCCCACGACGCTCATGGTCAACGAGACCGCTATGGACACCAAGCTGAGAACGGTGTAGGCTCGGTACGGCCAGGACCTACTCAAGGTCCACTGTCCGAAGAAGCTCAGGATGTGAATGTTCAGCTTGAGAGGGGACTGACCACTCTCTCGCCACGACAGGTGATGAGATTGTGTCCACATCTTCAGTTCCTCCACTTCACCACCACATCCTTCATCTTTCTTCATTCCGAAACAAAGGTTTCCCCCCCAATGTAGCCTCACCAAAGGTGACTTCCGCACCTGACCTTTTCCACAGTCCAGGCTTTACAACCGGTTCTTATTCGATGTAAACTCGTCGATGGCGGTAAAGTATCGAATTCTGCTTGTGATTCTCTGGTAGCTCTTACGAAACTTGCGCGGAATTAAACTTTGAGCTTTGATCTGTTGTTTCAAGTACTGCGAGGGGGCGTCTACCTGATTAATTCGAGAGCAGCAAAGTAAATACTGTTGGAAGGAGTTTTAAACGCAGCGATGCAGTACCGTCACTCTCTTATTCTACGCGTTCTCTATTCTTCTTTAGAATCTACACGCCATCGTGGCAATCGAAGGTGCAGAAAACATTTCAGGTGTGTAACAGTGGAATGAAAATTTCAGAATCTCCCTAATGGTAAAGTATCTGTCGTTGACACCAAAGAGCATTCTTCCTTTCTATCGCCGTAAATATTTTATTGTTTTTCTCTCTGACCTGGCGCAGAAAGAGCAGTCGTTTAGATGGCGTGACATTAAAGACGGCCCGGGAGCCTCTTACTTTTCTCAGCGGAAAAACAAAAATCAGTGAAGTTTAATATTGATTTTACGTCCGTCTGGTGACTGATACAAATCAAATGGCATGTACTGTACACAAGATCCGTACAAAATTTATTGTTTACGGTTCAATAAAGCAAATAAATATAATTACCAATATTACATATTCGCTCCACGAAGCGTTACGAGAACTTTACGTCCCGCTCTCAGGAGTCTTTCTCCATAACACAATAAGGCTTTCACACTTTAAATCCTGCAGCCAAACATTTCTTTAAATAGTTACGTTCCATATACACTCGAGCAGTTTTTTTCAATGTCCAGACTGTTCTGTAGAGAGATTGCATTTTTCCCGTATTTTCTCCGTCGTTTAAGTTCAATCTGCCGCCAGGCCCTTCTACAATTTCGGCGGAGACGGTGGCACTTCTGGAAGCTCAAGTTTGTCTCTTCCATTCCTTCCCAAAGATATTACCATCTCTGATCCTCAAACCGTCCTTCAAAATATTCAACACCGGGGATGAAGCAAAATATGTAATCGCTATTTTTTGTATCCAGTTTCGGAATATATTCGCAGCACAAGGATGGGGCCGGACAATCCATTTTCTGTGGGTGCCTTCCACCGCAAGTATCCTATATAATGAGGAAGCTGATGCATCAGCCAAGCAAGCGACATCTTTAGGCACGGTCCTGGATCTAGAGGTACCCAACACAGGCTACCAACTTGAGGTCAATCAAGGGTCAGTCAAACCAACAATGGCAAGATATGTGAAGCGTTTCCCAGCAAACGAAAGGCGGTTATTACGCAGTGCTCCAACCTCGGATTCCTTCACAGACGTGGTTCATGAGGACACATTTGGACCGATCCACGATTTCTACTATCACAAAACATCGCTTCAAACAAGCCTCTTTTCCTTAACTTCTACATCGGATCAGCGTTTACGCTTCGCCGGTATCTGAATGTGATCCTGCGTCGGAAGCTGATGTCAACCACATCTTGTTTATGTGTCCCAGATTTGACAGCGGACGGTTGGGCTTTCTGGAGACAATGCTGAGTATGGCACACCACCTTCCTCAATCAGCTATTTCTCTTCTATTTACCAAAGCTATATGCCTTTTTCAAGTGACTGTTGAGTTCCGGGGCTAGTTTAGCAGGGGATACAACCCGTCGGCTTTGACCAATGACATCAGAATTGGCCATAGAGCATGTATTACAAAGATGAAAGTGTTGAGAAGAACATTCAGAAACAAAGGAATGCGAGAGAGAAAAACTTTACTTCACATATATAAGGGCCAGTAGTATTTTCACGTTAACGATATCGGGTATTTATATCTTAGTATTTCTCCGCTAAATACAATGGAAAGAAATGAAGGAAATACATTACTAGCAAAGAATAAATCACGTTACGTGTATGTCAGTTGTATCTCGAAACTCTTTCAAACTACACTCCTGGAAATTGAAATAAGAACACCGTGAATTCATTGTCCCAGGAAGGGGAAACTTTATTGACACATTCCTGGGGTCAGATACATCACATGATCACACTGACAGAACCACAGGCACATAGACACAGGCAACAGAGCATGCACAATGTCGGCACTAGTACAATGTATATCCACCTTTCGCAGCAATGCAGGCTGCTATTCTCCCATGGAGACGATCGTAGAGATGCTGGATGTAGTCCTGTGGAACGGCTTGCCATGCCATTTCCATCTGGCACCTCAGTTGGACCAGCGTTCGTGCTGGACGTGCAGACCGCGTGAGACGACGCTTCATCCAGTCCCAAACATGCTCAATGGGGGACAGATCCGGAGATCTTGCTGGCCAGGGTAGTTGACTTACACCTTCTAGGGCACGTTGGGTGGCACGGGACACATGCGGACGTGCATTGTCCTGTTGGAACAGCAAGTTCCCTTGCCGGTCTAGGAAGGGTAGAACGATGGGTTCAATGACGGTTTGGATGTACCGTGCACTATTCAGTGTCCCCTCGACGATAACCAGAGGTGTACGGCCAGTGTAGGAGATCGCTCCCCACACCATGATGCCGGGTGTTGGCCCTGTGTACATCGGTCGTATGCAGTCCTGATTGTGGCGCTCACCTGCACGGCGCCAAACACGCATACGACCATCATTGGCACCAAGGCAGAAGCGACTCTCATCGCTGAAGACGACACGTCTCCATTCGTCCCTCCATTTACGCCTGTCGCGACACCACTGGTGGCGGGCTGCACGATGTTGGGGCGTGAGCGGAAGACGGCCTAACGGTGTGCGGGACCGTAGCCCAGCTTCATGGAGACGGTTGCGAATGGTCCTCGCCGATACCCCAGGAGCAACAGTGTCCCTAATTTGCTGGGAAGTGGCGGTGCGGTCCCCTACGGCACTGCGTAGGATCCTACGGTCTTGGCGTGCATCCGTGCGTCGCTGCGGTCCGGTCCCAGGTCGACGGGCACGTGCACCTTCCGCCGACCACTGGCGACAACATCGATGTACTGTGGAGACCTCATGCCCCACGTGTTGAGCAATTCGGCGGTGCGTCCACCCGGCCTCCCGCATGCCCACTATACGCCCTCGCTCAAAGTCCGTCAACTGCACATACGGTTCACGTCCACGCTGTCGCGGCATGCTACCAGTGTTAAAGACTGCGATGGAGCTCCGTATGCCACGGCAAACTGGCTGACACTGACGGCGGAGGTGCACAAATGCTGCGCAGCTAGCGCCATTCGACGGCCAACACCGCGGTTCCTGGTGTGTCCGCTGTGCCGTGCGTGTGATCATTGCTTGTACAGCCCTCTCGCAGTGTCCGGAGCAAGTATGGTGCGTCTGACACACCGGTGTCAATGTGTTCTTTTTTCCATTTCCAGGAGTGTATATTGCTTAAGTGCAGTACGGGATACAAGTTTAGCGTGCGTCGATTTCTTAGTTTTAAGTCGCATTGCTGTGCTGTTGTTCACTTGAACTATGTATCGCCTGTTTCAATAAACCCTAAATGAAACACACGATACAAATTAAAAGTTCATTCGAAGTGTGTTGCCTGTTGCCTAAGTACAGTATGGAATACGAGTGTGTCGTAAGTCGATTTATTCGTTTTCACTATCGTTACTATCGTGTTCTTCACTTGAACGATGTATCCTCCGCTTCAGTAAACACTAAATGGAACACAGGATACAAATTTTAGTTGTGTCGGGGGTTTCGCAAGTACACATTCGAAAATGTTGTACTGATACTAGAGCTGGAAAACGAAACAATATCGACAGCTGTAAAATTTCTGCTACGTACTTCACAACACAAAAATACACATATTGGTGGAATAAAACAATGAAATATGGGAAAATAGTGAAATACAGTGAAAGAAGCAAATGGAAAAGTGAACTTACCACTTGGAAATCTCAAGGAACAGCGAAAGCTCGCCTAGACAGAGAGTAACGAAAATCACATACCCACACTCACAACAAACACAACAATACGAAACCTCTCTCCCTCCCTCCCTCTCCCACACATACGCACACACACACACACACACACACACACACACACACACACACACACACTCTCTCTCTCACTCACTCTCTCATTCACCATCCCTCCTTCCCCCCCCCCCCCCCCTCCTCCCCCTCTGTGAAATTATCTGCGATGTTTGGGACGGTACATTTTGCCAACATTTTTAATAAAAAAACATTTAAACGAGCAATATGTCCGCGGAAAACTTCGTCTCCACGAATACTCATCTAGGTGGCTTTGAAGAGACGAAATCTGACGTTTCCCCTTCCCTATAAGAGATTTTACCGCTGACCAGTACCCCTCTATACTGTTAGTGCAGGCGCCTGTTGATAGAGATCCAAATTCAATGTTGTGGTTTACTACTAGATGTTCATAGCCCCTAACCCCTAAATCCCTATATGACGAAAACTCGTCTGAAATAACAATAGAACCCTCTGCAACCTGATCTTCAATTAACCTAACCAAAACTTCCTTATTTCTATTTGGTACTATTCTGAACACTACATCGTCACAATGCTGACCTGAAACTACTGTCCCCCACACCCATAATCCCACCGGAGTTACCCCCCTGTTGTACTTTCTTTTCCAAAATGCGAACCCCCCCCCACCCCACCCAACGGCCCCCTATTTTTCATGTACTCCCCACAAACTTCCCTACAAAACTAGTACCAGTCTACTACCGTGCGCTTACTCACACGACATTCATGCACACAGAGCCACACAGGATATCTTAATCACCAACAGTATGTGATTTTCATTATGTCTCTGAGGGCGAGCTTAGATTTCTCGAACAATGTCCCCGTCCTAATAGATCGCCATAACCGGTCTCTGCTACACCTCCATACAAGGAAGTCCTGAGTACGGCGACTTGATACACTGGTGAGGCGCATATGTTCGCCGCACTCACGACAGCTGACGTATTCCGCAATGAGGCCACACATTTGCAAGAAGCAAATTGTGGTCAACGTGTCTTCACCCATGGCTTTTCTTAAATCGTCAAGATTCATTGGGATAGACAAATCCATTCCAATAAACGAAAATAAGACACTAAAAATTATTCTACAATAAAAAACTAATACTCCAAATTACCTCAATATCATTACGAAAAATATTAAGTACCGTTTGAATAAGAAATAAACATACGATCAATAATTTAAATAATACCAAGAGATCGCTTTTATATTCACATTCAATTATTTTAATGATAGCGCTTATTGGAACACAGAACTGTTGTAGTATCTATGCCTCGAAGTGAAGACATTACTATCTATGACTAAGGCATGACGTCATGGTCAAAGCCGACGGGTTGTATCCCCTGCTTCACTAGATCCTAAGTTCCTTAAGAGTACTAGGTCAACCGAAGACTGGGATACAACTCGTCGGCTTTGACCAATGACGTCATATTTTGGTCATAGATATTTATTTGTTTATTTTCAAGTCATAGATACTAAATCGGTTATCTTCTACGGCGAAGCATCATTTTCGTAAATGGAAATATGTTATTAAGAGACAGATATTGAGTACGCTTTTTGTCGCTTGTGGTAATTTTAAATCGTTTGTGTAAATGTTTTGAATCATACTTTTGTCTGATAGTGAGTCTTTCCATTTGCTGTTTGCTCTGCATTTGATTCGTATCTTATTCTATATAGGTCAACCGAAGAACAGGATACTAGTACTAGAAAAAGCAGAAAAAGCGACCTGCATAATACTGGGATCCGGTACCTTAACTGAACTATTCTTCAGTTGACCTACATTAGTCAGCTTAAGTAGAGGATACAAATTTTATATTTGACGTTTGAAATATGGATTTATGTGATGTATATTGACGTTCTGTTTTCTCTGGGTTACAGTCATTTGTTTCTCAACATTCGTCCATGCTTTTAAATTTTTGCAATCCATCATTTGTGGTAACTTGTAACATCATTGGTCGGGACGGGTTGTATCCTCTTCTTCGATGGTTCCAGAGTACTGGGCACAATCTGTAGGCTTTAATGGTGTACATGTTCTATTTTTCTGTCTTGCTCCTGTTGATATTTCAGGGATAGTGTCAAGTGTAACTCAACACAATTTTACCTACCTTTTCATCTGATTGTTGCAAAAATATAGTGGACACAGGTGTGACAGTTTGAGCTTTCTCTACTTGTCGATATGCATTTCTGTACTCTTTTATTCAATTATGTGTAGATTGTAACTATGTGTTATTGATGGCAAGATCGAGTTGCTACTCGGAGGGTCGAATAAATAAAAAAAATGTTCAAAACTCCTAGCACATGCTGTGACCGTCCATCGGAAACAGTGCGACTGCACCACGAGTTGTGACGTCACTTGCGTCTCGGTTGCCTCGTTGTTGGCGCTAGCGCGAATGGCACCTGGGTTTCCAACTATCTCGTATTTCCCGAGAAATCTCGTATTTTGTCAGGTCCAGTGTCCCAAATTATTTCGAATTTATCCAGCCAGTGTTTTTGTCACGTTTGGAATGGTAGTATCTCGCCTGACACTTTCCTTACAGTCTCTGGTCCTGTGGTGAACAAGTAAACCGGCAACAGCGCTTAAATTACACTTAGCTAGTGGCGGCTAGTGTGCATGCATTCTGGCTGTTCACAAATTTTTAGATTGACATAAATATGAGAGTGCGAAATTAATAGCATCTGTTGTATAACAGTTATGCTTATCAACAAGTTTATACAACTATGCCACTGCTAATTATAATAATTATAATGGTATGCATAACTTGTCTGAGAAAAGAAAGACTTATTTTTGTTGAATTTTGTTGTTTTGTATGTAATTAAGTACAGTTTAGCGCAAGAACAAAATAATGTTTAACCTTTCACTACTCTCAGTTTCGCAGTTTTGTGTACGTGTATTTTTTATTTCTTCGGGCGAATTTACGAGATCCCTAACGCACGTAATAGTTAACGAATTAACTTCTGGGTTGAAAATCAGACATTCTTGAGTTGCATCCTCACAACAACTCACGCTTATTTATACTTCTTTGTTCAATGCCTCTTGTAGTCACGCTTATTTGATTTCGTTCGTCCGCAGCTCGTGGTCTCGTAGTCGCGTTCTCGCTTTACGAGCACGGGGTCAGGGATTTTTCACTTGCCTCGAGATGACTGGGTGTTTGTGTTGTCATCATCATTCATGAAAGTGGCGAGATTAGAATGAGGGAAGATTGGGAATTTGTACAGGCGCTGATAACTGCCCAGTTTAGCGCCCCAAAAACCAAAAGGTCACTCATCTTATTTGATTTCGCCACTTTCTCAGTCAACGGATCTGGTCTGGGAGGCCCTAGTTCCCCTGCGTTTAAATTTTCGTGGTAATATTCTTTTATGTTAGCACTTAAAACAGATTCAACAAACCTCATGTTGACACTGCACACGAAAGTTGATTCCACCACAGTATACAACCAACTCCAAACACAAACAACCATTTTTAGAAATAATGAAATTCAAGTAGTAGGGCCAACTCTTTACCAACCTGGTTATTTGACTAGAATACAGATGAGGCGCAGAGAACCTTAAGGGCCAAAAACATACCGTCGTCAATCCCATATTTGACTGAGTTTCAGAGAAACCAGTGAGATATTTTTGTGAATAGTCATATATATATATATATATATATATATATATATATATATATATATATATAATGTGGGCAACAGATTAACCTGTGATGCAATGTGGTGTGCGTACTGTAAGGCCTTAGGTACACACCATCAGATTATTTGACTTGTCCCTGAAACGACGTAGTCGAGTATCAGAAATATGTTTCGTCGTCTTATCGTGGCGTGTTTATCTTCTGCCGTTAGGTCAGACGATAGAAATGCCACTTGAACGCTTAGAGTAGCAGATTGACAGTGACCAATGTTAAACAGAACTTGATTAATTTTCACACACATTTATTAAAATAATAACAAGCATAAACATAACTTAACTTGCTTCTGGATGCTATTTACAATTGACAATCTGAAGTTCCTTTGGTCTTGGTACGTTAATATTATTTTCACATATCTCTGATACTTGACAAAGTGTCTATACATTTATCTTCATGGCTATGTACAGGAATATGATAGTCTTATTAGGTGCAGACTGAAACTTGACTATAGACTGGTACAGACAACTGCAGACTCGTACAGACTGGTGCAGACAAATGCAGACTGACTAATCGGAGGTCTGTACACTCGTTATAATACCTCGCGCGTTCAGGTATCACTGCGCGAGTGTGATCCGTGAGGCGAAAAGGTTCTACGTTAGCAGCAATCTCAATGGCTGCGTTACATATTAATACGCGGATCGGCGTAAGCAGAATGTGGTCCGTCTCTAAGGCAGCGCCATCTCGTAGTGCGGAGACGGACGAGCGCTGCGCCTGCGCTGTTGTGCTTAGGGGGGCGCGCTCTAGTGGGAAAGTTGTGTACGCGCTGACTACGCGGAACTATGTACACAACACGGCAGAAGATCAACAGATGTCAGAAGCAGGAATAAATGCAATAATCTCACAATCGAAGACAATGTTATTTATAGTTCTCAGTGCCACAAATAGATTACCGTATGATACTCGTAAAATCCAAAACATAATAAATTATATCGCTTTCAGAATACCACAAAGTTGGTTTTTCTGTCTGTATAAGTGCAACACATATTGATTTCTGCTCTAACTTTACCATGGAATGAATGAATTGTCACATCTGAGGAGTGCGCTAGCCTGTAGCGAGATTTATGCCAAAAGAGCGGGGAACAAAGTGTGCTGCAGTGTGCTGCCACCTGGTGGCGTTGATATAAACTTGTAGGTTAATGGTAATGGCTATCTGTGCACATTGTCTATTAAATCCGTACGTACAGGGTGTTTCAAAAATGACCGGTATATTTTAAACGGCAATACAAACTAAACGAGCAGCGATAGAAATACACCGTTTGTTGCAATATGCTTGGGACAACAGTACATTTTCAGGCAGACAAACTTTCGAAATTACAGTAGTTACAATTGTCAACAACAGATGGCGCTGCGGTCTGGGAAACTCTATTGTACGATATTTTCCACATGTCCACCATGCAAAGCAATAATAAGGCGTAGTCTCTGAATGAAATTACCCGAAACCTTTGACAACGTGTCTGGCGGAATGGCTTCACATGCAGATGAGATGTACTGCTTCAGCTGTTCAATTGTTTCTGGATTCTGGCGGTACACCTGGTCTTTCAAGTGTCCTCACAGAAAGAGGTCACAGGGGTTCATGTCTGGCGAATAGGGAGGCCAATCCACGCCGCCTCCTGTATGTTTCGGATAGCCCAAAGCAATCACACGATCATCGAAATATTCATTCAGGAAATTAAAGACGTCGGCCGTGCGATGTGGCCGGGCACCATCTTGCATAAACCACGAGGTGTTCGCAGTGTCGTCTAAGGCAGTTTGTACCGCCTCAAATTCACGAAGAATGTCCAGATAGCGTGATGCAGTAATCGTTTCGGATCTGAAAAATGGGCCAATGATTCCTTTGGAAGAAATGGCGGCCCAGACCAGTACTTTTTGAGGATGCAGGGACGATGGGACTGCAACATGGGGCTTTTCAGTTCCCCATATGCGCCAGTTCTGTTTATTGACGAACCCATCCAGGTAAAAATAAGCTTCGTCAGTAAACCAAATGCTGCCCACATGCACATCGCCGTCATCAATCCTGTGCACTATATCGTTAGCGAATGTCTCTCGTGCAGCAATGGTAGCGGCGCTGAGGGGTTGCCGCGTTTGAATTTTGTATGGATAGAGGTGTAAACTCTGGCGCATGAACGATACGTGGACATTGGCGTCATTTGGACCGCAGCTGCAACACGGCGAACGGAAACACGAGGCCGCTGTTGGATCACCTGCTGCACTAGCTGCGCATTGCCCTCTGTGGCTGCCGTACGCGGTCGCCCTACCTTTCCAGCATGTTCATCCGTCACGTTCCCTGTCCGTTGAAATTTTTCAAACAGATCCTTTATTGTATCGCTTTTTGGTCCTTTGGTTACATTAAACCTCCGTTGAAAACTTCGTCTTGTTGCAACAACACTGTGTTCTAGGCGGTGGAATTCCAACACCAGAAAAATCCTCTGTTCTAAGGAATAAACCATGTTGTCCACAGCACACTTGCACGTTGTGAACAGCACACGCTTACAGCAGAAAGACGACGTACAGAATGGCGCACCCAAAGACTGCGTTGTCTTCTACATCTTTCACATCACTTGCAGCGCCATCTGTTGTTGAAAATTGTAACTACTGTAATTTCGGAAATTTGTCCGCCTGAAAATGTACTGTTGTCCCAAGCATATTGCAATAAACGGTGTATTTCTATCGCTGCTCGTTTAGTTTTTATTGCCGTTTCAAATATACCGGTCATTTTTGAAACACCCTGTATTTGGTCCTTACCGCAATTACGTCACGCCCAGTTGCGATGCGCAAAAACTGAAGCTGTTCTTGTGACCCTCACGCCAAGTTTCACGGAGTCTATTGGGGTAACAGTGTAACACGACACGGTAGATTTAGAGCCACATTTTTCAGATTATCGTATGTACATTACGTTTAACAGCATTCAGAGAAGAATAACCAATAAAACCGCAATTTGTCAAAAGTTAGGGTGTTATCTTGCTCTTGTGGTCTTCCACAACAGCCACCACTGGGTAGAGGACTTGTGCATTGTTCTGGTCAGATTCGTATTCTGTCACTTCTCCATTTAATACGAGTAGCGACGAAGATAGGGTGAAAGCACCACGAACGAAAAGAAAAACGTATGTTTACCGTGCATGTCGGCAGGAAACATATCCCAGATTCGTCTTGTGAAAGCTAACGCTCTCAAATCCTTCTGTTCTATCTGCAAACGAGAATTCAGTGTGGCGCACTGCGAAAATACCGACTCTACTGAGCATTCAAATTTGAAGATCACTTGTCAATGCCAATGGGGACTTAGATACCTCTTTGTCTGTTCCGAGCTAAAACTGAAGTATCTCCAAGAAATAATTGACTCAGTTCAGATAGACGTTGTACATAAAGATCGTTTGTATGATAAACTTTGCAATCCAAAGGGTATTTTGAACCAAGGCATTCAAACTTATTTGCATGTTTGTCTCCTGAAAACCTGAGTACGTGAAACTTCTTAGCTTTTTCCGACACTGCTGAATGCATCTGAACCTACTGTCTCGTTACTTATTTTAATAAAAAAAGATGGTTCAAATGGCTCTGAGCACTATGGGACTTAACATCTGTGGACATCAGTCCCCTAGAACTTAGAACTACTTAAACCTAATCTGTGGACATCAGTCCCCTAGAACTTAGAACTACTTAAACCTAAGGACATCACATACATCCATGCCCGAGGCAGGATTCGAATCTGGGACCGTAGCAGTCACACGGTTCCAGACTGAAGCGCCTAGAACCGCACGGCCTCGCCGGCCGGCACTTATTTTAATCATTTCAACACTGACCTACAGAATTTTCCCTGACAAAGACAACTCACACTCTACCTATTCTTTTATCACTCACAATATACAAGCCCAACGTAATCATACTGCTCTGTAATGACGACATGACTTAAAATAATTAACTCAAAAGAATAGCCCTCAATTAGAAGAAATCCTAATAATAACCCATACTTTTTCATAAGTCACTTACCTCATGGAAAATCTTCATAACACGAACTACAGCAATTACAGCAAGCAGCAACTACAGCCAGCTGTATAAAAAAGATTCAAACTACTATTGGCTCTAATTACTAGTAGGAATATGTTTAGCAAAAGAAAGATTTTGTTGAAGAGTAAACAATATATTAAGCAGATTTTACCTTAATCATGTGACATCCAGTTCCAAAAATTATGTAAAAGTCAATAATTCCACTATCCAAAGGTTAGCAAATACATCAGTCATCATTTTACAATGCATGTCTTACGGACACTGAATCTCCATGAAGGAACACGTCAAAACCGTCCGCTCGCTAACTGCTAACCTCCAACTACTAACTGCAAGTCCATCTAGCCACAGAGTCTCTTACTGAGGGCGCATAGCGCTGTCAGTGATATTAACACAGTCTACAGCGCTGCCAACATACAATCATATAAACAGGCTACTTACAGCATATCCACAGAAGGCAATGCAAACAGGAGGTACGTTAATGATTCGTCTACTTTGAGGGCCAAAAACGCTCAAAATTCCAATTTGCTGAAAGTAGCTACGTTTGTACTAAGCATTGCTCATTCAAATGCTGAGGTAGCAAGAATTTTTTCCCCAATGAAGCATAAATGGACAAAAGTGCGCCAAAAATGTACCACCGAGTTTATAAGGGCAGAACTGCAAATAACAGTGATTTTAATTTTAATTGTAGAGTGTTCCTTACACATGTAAAATAGAATGGATCTTTGCAAAAAGAAGCCAAGTCTGTAAACAAATACACATGTAAAATAGAATGGATCTTTGCAAAAAGAAGCCAAGTCTGTAAACAAATACTATCAAAAATGCAAAATAAAATATGCATGCACATTTTAAATATATTCCTGCTGTTCTTTCCAGCAACACTATTTGAAATGTTAAAATTTGTAGGCTTCCTCCTCGATCAGCTATTTTCTCTGCAAAAATTTGGCAACCCTAAATGCTACAGTCAGGTATAGTAAAGGATTGAAAGCCGTTGCTAATCACCTCACTAAATTTAAGGAAGACCTCTTTCCACCAGACTGTATTTTGAAACAGTACTATATTAATCTCCTCAGATGTATACGCTTCATCGGATTTTCGTTTCTTTTTCGCTGAGGCAGTTAACTACATTTGCCCTATCAGAACGTGCCTTCTGACCATCATACCTTTTTTCATTTCAATGACCTTCAAGTAGGTATTTTCTGCTTGTTTTTAGTAATTAACAGCTAGAATATGTTTACAGGATGTAGTGATATGCAGATATTGTTGTTCTGATTATTTTATCCTCACTACAATACGTCCGATATATATCCACACACAGTAAAAATAGTTTTGCATCACCTCGGTTCCTAGAGCTCCGAAACCTGTACAGCAAACTAGAATAGACATCAACATAAACATTATTTCAGCGCTTTCTATTGCTCATGAAAACCACACATTGCATGTTGTACCACCATACAGCGAGATCTTCAGAGGTTGTGGTCCAGATTGCTGTACACACCGGTACCTCTAATAACCAGTAGCACGTCCTCTTGCATTGATGATTGCCTGTATTCGTCGCGGCGTACTACCACAAGTTCATCAAGGTACTGTTGGTCCAGATCGTCCCACTCCTGAACGGCGATTCGGCGTAGAGCCCTAGAGTGGTTGGTGGGTTATGTCGTCCATAAACAGGCCTTCTCACTGTATCCCAGGCATATTCGATATAGTTCAGGTCCGGAGAACATGCTGGCCACTCTAGTCGAGTCATGTGGTTATCCTTAAGGAAGCCATTCACAAGATGTGCACGATGGAGGCGCCAATTGCCGTTCATGAAGACGAATGCCTCGCCAATATGCTGCCGATATGGTTGCACTACCGCTCGGAGGATGGCGTTCAAGTATCGTACAGCCGTTACGGGGCCTTACAAGACCACCAGCGGCGTACGTCGGCCCCACATAATGCCACCCTAAAACATCAGGGAACCTCCACCTAGCTGCAGTCGCTGCACAGTGTATCTAAGGCGTTAAGCCTGACTGGGTTGCCTCCAGACTCGTCTCCGTCGATTGTCTGGTTGAAGGCATATCCGACAATCATCGATGAAGAGAATGTGATGCCAATCCTGAGCGGTCCATTCGGCATGTTGTTGGTCCCATCTGTTCCGCGCTGCATGGTGTCGTTGTTGCAAAGATGGACCTCGCCGTGGACGTCGAGAGTGAAGTTGCGTATCATGCAGTGTATTGTGCACAATTTGAGTCTTAACACAAAGTCCTGTGGCTGCACGAAATGCATTATTCAACAAGGTGGCGTTGCTGTCAGGTTCCTCCGAGCCATAATCCGTAGGTAGCGGTCATCCACTGCCGTAGTAGCCCTTGGGAGGCCTGAACGAGGCATGTCATTGACAGTTCCTGACTCTGTGTATCTCCTGCATGTCCGAACAACATCCCTTGGTTCACTACGAGACGCCTGGACGCTTCCCTTGTTGAGAGCCCTTCCTGGCACAAACTATCAATGCGGACGCGATCGAACCGCGGTATTGACCGTCTAGGCATGGTTGAACTACAGACAACACGAGCCGTGTACCTCCTTCTTGCTGGAATGACTGGAACTGGTAGGCTCTCGGACACCCTCCGTCTAATTTAGTTCACGATAGGGAATGCAAGAGGAAGAAGAGAGCGAAGATTTTATGACAAAAATGACAAAGCGCGTACCGTCGCCAACGGCAATGATGTACCATTGCATGCATGTACCTGTGATGATGAACAAAGCCTAGAAAAGTAGTTTCACATGTGGGATGACTGTATGTAACTGTTTCTGGTTTATGAATTCCACTAAATGCAAAGTATTTTCCAGTTTCACAGAAAAAAGGAAGTGTACTTTTTTGCAATTTAATAACAAATAGCAGAATTATGGTACATCTTCTTGTTTAACTTTGAGACAGAATAATAGAACAACATATTGTACTAATCACATACGGCGTGTCTGAAAATTCATGTTACACACTTCTAGATGCTGCAGAGGGGACTCAGTAGATCAAGTTTTAGGTAGCAACCCATCCTTGGAAACGTAATCCAACGACGCTTCAGAGCGTCGAAGCTACAGCCGGCGGCGCCTGTAAATGTGCACTATGTCATCAAAAGTATCCGGACACGCTCAAAACATACGTTTTCCATATTAGGTGCATTGTGGTGCCACCTACTGCCAGGTACTCCGTATCAGCGATCTCAGTAGTCATTAGACATCATGAGAGAGCAGAATGGGTCGCTCCGCGGAACTCACGGACTTCGAACGTGGTCAGATGATTGGGTGTCACTTGTGTCATACGTCTGTCCGCAAAATTTCCACACTCCTAAACATCCCGAGTTTCACTGTTTCCAATGTGATAGTGACGTGGAAAAGTTAAGGCACACGTACAGCACAAAATCGTACAGGCCGACCTCGTCTGTTGACTGGCAGGGACCACCGATAGTTGAAGAGGGTCGTAATGCGTAATACTCGAACATCTGTTCAGGCAGTCACAGAGGAAATACAGACTGCATCGGAATGCACTGTAAGTACTATGACACTTAGGTGGGAGGTGAGAAAATTTGGATTTAATGGTCGAGCGGCTGCTCATAAGCCACACATCACGCCGGTAAATGCCAAACGTCGTCTCGCTTGATGTAAGGAGCGTAAACAATGGACGATTGAACAGTGGAAAACATTGTGTAGAGTGACAAATGACGATACAAAATGGGGCGATCCGATGGCAGGGTGTGGGTATGGCGAATGTCCGGTAGACGTCATCTACCAGCTTGTGTATTGCCAACAGTAAAATTCGGAGGCGGTGGTGTTATGGTTTGGTTGTGTTTTTCATGGGAGGGGGCTTGCACCCTTTGTTGTTTAGCGTAGCACTATCACAGCACAGGCCTACATTGATGTTTTAATCACCTTCTTGTTCCCCACTGTTGAAGAGCAATTCAGGGATGACGATTGCTTCTGCCAACAAGATCGGGCACCTGTTCATAATACACTCCTGGAAATGGAAAAAAGAACACATTGACACCGGTGTGTCAGACCCACCATACTTGCTCCGGACACTGCGAGAGGGCTGTACAAGCAATGATCACACGCACGGCACAGCGGACACACCAGGAACCGCGGTGTTGGCCGTCGAATGGCGCTAGCTGCGCAGCATTTGGGCACCGCCGCCGTCAGTGTCAGCCAGTTTGCTGTGGCATACGGAGCTCCATCGCAGTCTTTAACACTGGTAGCATGCCGCGACAGCGTGGACGTGAACCGTATGTGCAGCTGACGGACTTTGAGTGAGGGCGTATAGTGGGCATGCGGGAGGCCGGGTGGACGTACCGCCGAATTGCTCAACACGTGGGGCGTGAGGTCTTCACAGTACATCGATGTTGTCGCCAGTGGTCGGCGGAAGGTGCACGTGCCCGTCGACCTGGGACCGGACCGCAGCGAAGCACAGATGCACGCCAAGACCGTAGGATCCTACGCAGTGCCGTATGGGACCGCACCGCCACTTCCCAGCAAATTAGGGATACTGTTGCTCCTGGGGTATCGGCGAGGACCATTCGCAACCGTCTCCATGAAGCTGGGCTACGGTCCCGCACACCGTTAGGCCGTCTTCCGCTCACGCCCCAACATCGTGCAGCCCGCCTCCAGTGGTGTCGCGACAGGCGTGAATGGAGGGACGAATGGAGACGTGTCGTCTTCAGCGATGAAAGTCGCTTCTGCCTTGGTGCCAATGATGGTCGTATGCGTGTTTGGCGCCGTGCAGGTGAGCGCCACAATCAGGACTGCATACGACCGAGGCACACAGGGCCAACACCCGGCATCATGGTGTGGGGAGCGATCTCCTACACTGGCCGTACACCTCTGGTGATCGTCGAGGGGACACTGAATAGTGCACGGTACATCCAAACCGTCATCGAACCCATCGTTCTACTATTCCTAGACCGGCAAGGGAACTTGCTGTTCCAACAGGACAATGCACGTCCGCATGTATCACGTGCCACCCAACGTGCTCTAGAAGGTGTAAGTCAACTACCCTGGCCAGCAAGATCTCCGGATCTGTCCCCCATTGAGCATGTTTGGGACTGGATGAAGCGTCGTCTCACGCGGTCTGCTCGTCCAGCACGAACGCTGGTCCAACTGAGGCGCCAGGTGGAAATGGCATGGCAAGCCGTTCCACAGGACTACATCCAGCATCTCTACGATCGTCTCCATGGGAGAATAGCAGCCTGCATTGCTGCGAAAGGTGGATATACACTGTACTAATGCCGACATTGTGCATGCTCTGTTGCCTATGTCTATGTGCCTGTGTTTCTGTCAGTGTGATCATGTGATGTATCTGACCCCAGGAATGTGTCAATAAAGTTTCCCCTTCCTGGGACAATGAATTCACGGTGTTCTTATTTCAATTTCCAGGAGTGTACATGGCCTGTGGCGGAGTGGTTACACGACAATAACATCCCTGTAATTGACTAGGCTGCACAAAGTTATGACCTTGATCCTACAGAACACGTTTGGGATGTTTTGGAACGCCAAAGCCGTGCCAGGTCTCACCGACCGACATCGGTACCTCTCCTCAGAGCAGCACTCCGTTAAGACTGGGCTGCCATTCCTCAAGAAACCTTCCAGCACCTGATTGAATGTATGCCTGGGAGATTGAAAGCTGTCATCAAGGATAACACCATATTGAATTCCAGTATTACCGATGGAGGGCGCCTCACATTTGTAAGTCATTTGCAGCCAGCTGGCCGTTTTCTTTTGATCACATAGTGTGCGTATACGAAGGGTAATAGCATGATGATGGTACATTCCTTATAGAATGGTGTAGATGGATAAATGTATGAATTTGAGATAAGGGGCCGGCCGGAGTTGCCGAGAGGGTGCAGGCACTTCGGTTCGGAAGCGCGTAACGACTATGGTGACAGGTTCGAATCCTGCCTCGGACATGGATGTGTGTGATGTCTTTAGGTTGGTTAGGTTTAAGTAGTTCTACGTTCTAGGGGACTGATGACTTCAGGTGTTAAGTCCCATAGTGCTCAGAGTCATTTGAACCATTTTTTTGAGATAAGGGTCACTATACCGGAAATGAACGAGTCGAAAGCTATAATCGGAAACCGTTCTGGTACGTCTGACATAGGGAGACATTTACTGGTACTGTTGTTGCTAAGATTGCAGAGTAGACAACTTTCAGATGTGGTAGTATGGACTAAGACAACAAAAAATGTCCAGTTAACCAGGGCTCTAAAATGCATACCTTAAGAGCTACAAGTACTTGTTCTGTAGAGAAGATGTGTTTGATAGTAGCGAAGATGAACAAGTGCTCAGAGCTCTTAAAGTGTGCATTCCAGCGCCCATACTTACAAGAGATTTTTTTTCTTGCCTTAGTCCATACTACCATCTCTGAAAGTTGCATACTGTACAGTCTCAGCAACAACAGACCAATACTAAATTTTCGTCCCTTCTTGGTATTGTTTATCGTTGGATGATCCTATTAGTTGGTCTTGAATTTTGGTTCGTTGTATGGTAGACTGGAATAGAAATGTATTTTGAACATAAAACTGTTTATTTTCTTGAAAGTGTATATTTTTCGGAAGATATTGGCTGAAGCTCTGGTAATATAACTCTAGAACTATTCTTTGCAAGACAACCTTTGATTTACCTTTCAAAAAGTTTCGTGATAGAGAACACCATTACATGCTCGATGGAGTCATAAGGATTTGTCAGGTCCTTGCGGTTCATACACAGGCTCGACGTCTACTTGTAGGAGAACAGAATGACAGAAACGTTCTGGTGTTTAAGCTTAACTATAAGTACAGCTGTATTTGAATAGCTTATTTCCTCCACAATCAGAGTTTCTCAGAGCGGTTGTGTCTTGAAAGAAACTAAGGTTTGTACGGTATTTACAGTCTCGGATACTTCCTTGCCGAACAGGTATGACTTTGTAAGGCACTGAATTCATTCTTGCGGTTTCAAAAGCATTTTGGTAACTCTGCAGTAAATTCCTTTTTTATCATACCAAAATTGCTATCACATGCCATGTTAGATTTTCCTTTTATTGAAAATGCTATTTTGACAGTATCTGATGTCTTAATTGTATGAACGAAGTACTGACGGTGTGTGAACAATGTACTGTTCTCAGGAACTCTTACTTTTGGATCAACGTTTCCACTCACATAATAATGGAAAAAAATTAATAACTTCCTCCGCTCCTTTATTCCCTAAATCTTCTTTGTAAGTACAAAATATTCCATAACTGTTAGACATTTGATGAAATTTGAAACAGCAAAACGATAATTCTTTACATGGTAATGAAGACCTAAATGGCAAACAGGTATTTCATTCATGCTATCAGTTCCTTTTGATTCTTGCAATGTATCATAAAGAACAATCTCTGGCAGTGGGTCGTCAAGCCTAAACCTTCTATGTGCAGTTAATATCACCAAAATTAAGCTGGTTAAATAGGATTGTTTGTCATTCTATTCACATAATAAATTGATAACATGTCCTCTTTTGTGGGGTTGATTCCTTTGAAATATGCAAACATTGAGCACTTTCAGTCACTACCTAACTTTTGAGACATTGCCCTAATGTTCCTACAAACACTACTCGTTCTATCACAATGTTTTCTCTCGTTAAAAGATTAACAGGTGGCATCTCATCTTCGTCTGGTTATGATCCAACATGGTCATGTGTTTATGAGCTGTACATGTTCTTGTGTTGGTCGAGTAATATTTTTGGTAATAAAAAACTCCTTTCTCTTTAGCTCCTTCCTAATAAGACATCTGTGTCGTGTATGTTTTTTATGTCATGGTGTAGTTGGTTGTTGGTTTTTACTGTCGCAAATACTGAATACTCTGTTTACGAATTTATATACAGCGTCAGAATATTATGAGTAATAGTATCGGAAAAATACAGTCTACAAAACTTTTATGGAGCCTTTTGATGGAAAAGTATTGTTATGTACGTGGCTTTCGATAGGTCTGTGTCATTTGTAATAATTGCAGTAACAGGCAATTAATAGTTTCATTTCTGATGTTTCCAGTGAATAACACGATGCTTTACGTCTGTCCCTCCAAAGGAAATCTGTATTGGGAAATGAAGTCACTTAACATAAATGGCAAAACTGGTTGGGATCAATGGTATAGCGGGTATGAGAGAAGCCACTCCATTTGATGGATCTCTGACGATAGTATCTTCAGTATTTGACTTAGGTTTCATCTGGAAACATATAGGATTACAGAGTTTCGGACGATTTAGATTCCATAGTAGTGTGCTAATCATAAGTTGGTAACCATAGATAAAATTTCCCTTTTTTTCTGCTAAAAAGGGACGACGCTGTATAAATCGAAACGGTACACTGTTGTCTATACACATTTTGTTGGAAATTATATACAATGAGGAAAAATATATGGACGAAAAACAATTTGTCTTATGGTTTAAGTGACCTAATATTGTAGTTAAAACTGACTGCAAAAAAGAAGCTAAAGTACACATTTTCACAGCGCGCCACAACACTGCATTTTTTTACAGTTAGCATTAACAAAAAAACCTGTACAGTATTTTTTCAAAATGAACAGAGCTGTGGCCTGAATCAGAATATTGTGCAAAAATTTGAAGTAAATAAATCAAGGGCTTTTTGACATTTTTGGTGATGTCATTTGCCTATATATATATATATAGTGTATGGCTGCCCATATTTTATTAGAGCACGGCGTGAAAAATTGAAATAATTAGGTAAAGAACTTTTCTAAAATTTTGCTAACAGCTTTTACTCTTTGTATATTAAATATATATTTTTAGAGAATATACACTCCTGGAAACGGAAAAAAGAACACATTGACACCGGTGTGTCAGACCCACCATACTTGCTCCGGACACTGCGAGAGGGCTGTACAAGCAATGATCACACGCACGGCACAGTGGACACACCAGGAACCGCAGTGTTGGCCGTCGAATGGCGCTAGCTGCGCAGCATTTGTACACCGCTGCCGTCAGTGTCAGCCAGTTTGCCGTGGCATACGGAGCTCCATCGCAGTCTTTAACACTGGTAGCATGCCGCGACAGCGTGGACGTGAACCGTATGTGCAGTTGACGGACTTTGAGCGAGGGCGTATAGTGGGCATGCGGGAGGCCGGGTGGACGTACCGCCGAATTGCTCAACACGTGGGGCGTGAGGTCTCCACAGTACATCGATGTTGTCGCCAGTGGTCGGCGGAAGGTGCACGTGCCCGTCGACCTGGGACCGGACCGCAGCGACGCACGGATGCACGCCAAGACCGTAGGATCCTACGCAGTGCCGTAGGGGACCGCACCGCCACTTCACAGCAAATTAGGGACACTGTTGCTCCTGGGGTATCGGCGAGGGCCATTCGCAACCGTCTCCATGAAGCTGGGCTACGGTCCTGCACACCGTTAGGCCGTCTTCCACTCATGCACCAACATCGTGCAGCCCGCCTCCAGTGGTGTCGCGAAAGGCGTGAATGGAGGGACGAATGGAGACGTGTCGTCTTCAGCGATGAGGGTCGCTTCTGCCTTGGTGCCAATGATGGTCGTATGCATGTTTGGCGCCGTGCAGGTGACTGCCACAATCAGGACTGCATACGACCGAGGCACATAGGGCCAACACCTGGCATCATGGTGTGGGGAGCGATCTCCTACACTGGCTGTACACCTCTGGTGATCGTCGAGGGGACACTGGATAGTGCACGGTACATCCAAACCGTCATCGAACCCATCGTTCTACCATTCCTAGACCGGCAAGGGAACTTGCTGTTCCAACAGGACAATGCACGTCCGCATGTATCCCCTGCCACCCAACGTGTTCTAGAAGGTGTAAGTCAACTACCCTGGCCAGCAAGATCTCCGGATCTGTCCCCCATTGAGCATGTTTGGGACTGGATGAAGCGTCGTCTCACGCGGTCTGCTCGTCCAGCACGAACGCTGGTCCAACTGAGGCGCCAGGTGGGAATGGCATGGCAAGCCCTTCCACAGGACTACATACAGCATCTCTACGATCGTCTCCATGGGAGAATAGCAGCCTGCATTGCTGCGAAAGGTGGATATACACTGTACTAGTGCCGACATTGTGCATGCTCTGTTGCCTGTGTCTATGTGCCTGTGGTTCTGTCAGTGTGATCGTGTGATGTATCTGACCCCAGAAATGTGTCAATAAAGTTTCCCCTTCCTGGGACAATGAATTCACGGTGTTCTTATTTCAATTTCCAGGAGTGTATATTTAAAAAATGTAAAAATTTGTCTGAGCGTTTATAGAGTATTGCGTAAAAGTTTGAAATAAACGGCTCAAAAATTGCGAATCTCTGTTATGTGATACATGCATTTACATATAACATAGATTGAAAACGGATATAGGTTATAAGCATTCAAATGTTTGTTAGAGTAAAATTTGAAGTAAATCTGTGAAGAGCTTTTCGAGGTTTTTGCTAACAACCTTTCTGATGTATATAGCATAGATGTACTTATATACCATATGTATTAAAAATGTTAACCTGTGTCTGTTTCAACGTTTAATTAGAGTATTTGAAGTAAATCGGTCAACAAGCTTCCGAGATTTTTGCCAAAACCGTTTTCTTTTTAAATAGCATGTATGTATTCATATGCCACCTATTACTTTATAAAATGTATAACCTATGTCCTTCCAAAAGTTTATTAGAGTATTTTGTAAAAATTTCAATCAAATCTATCAAGAAATTCCAAGATTATTGGTATCATCGTAAACTATGAGTTGTCTTTAATAAGAATAGATTAGTGAAGAAACTGTAAAATAGGTTACTTTTACAGATAACATATTCAACCTTTCTCTTCCAAAATTTTGAATGAACATTATAAAATAATAAAAATTACATACAACAAAGACAACTAAAAGTACACGAAATTTTTAATAAACCACAGCAAATGAATGAATTTATTCCAAAATTAGATCGCCAGTACAGTTAGACCAACTGTGTCCATTTATGAGCTGGTTATCAGAACTGAAAATATTACGTAAGTTATCTGAAAGAGAGGTGCAATGTGATCACTTTACTAAATAACAAAGACAAACACTATCTGTGGTTTTAAATTACTAAAGTAAAGCACTGTAATTAAAAAAATCAAATACTCGTTAGTTCGTTTTGAAAGTGCCTAAATAGTGAGCTCTCTGTATTACAGTCAGAAATGTGATACCTCCTAATAATACTGACTTACACAGGCAAAACCTATCAGCTTCACAAATAAAGATTTTCGAATTTCACAAATTTAAATAATTTAGAAATTGTGATACATGAAAGTCTGTGCAGTTGCAAAGCCTAAATGCGAAACACCAAGCAGACAACAGAGATACTTACACAAAATCTGCCATTAATGAAAATTTTGAAAAAGATTTTATGTGCCAGTGTAATTACATTTAAATTACCTTTCTATTACTATGTTAATATGCTCCTTCCCTCCCCCTGTCCCTTCCTTTCCATTTCCGTCTCCAGCTCTCTCAGTCCATCTCTTTCTCTCCTACTATCTGTGTGTATCTCGTCCTTCCCCTCTTCATTTGCTCCTTCCCCGTTCTCTCTCTACATTATCACCACTACCCCAGTAAGATATTGCTGGTTCTCACCTACACAGTATTTCTTTCCATACATAATATGTGTACCACAGTTTGCTGAAATCGATCCAGGAATTTAGGAGGGGCTTTTTACCTGTAACTTTGCCCATGGGCGCACATTTCACATGTTGCTATGATGTTCAGTCTGAAGACTGGTTTGATGCAGCTCTCCATGCTACCCTATCCTGTGCAAGTTTCTTCATCTCCCAGTAACTACTGCAACCAACATCCTTCTGAATCTGCTTAGTGTATTCATCTCTTGGTCTCCCTCTAAGATTATTACCCCCTAAACTTCCCTACAGTACTAAATCGGTAATCCATTGATGTTCCACAATTTGCCCTAACAAACAATCCCTTCTTTCAGTCAACTTGTGCCACTCTTTTTACCCCATTTCTATTCAGTACCTAATCACTAGTTACATCATCTACCCTTATAATCTTTAGCATTCTTTTCTAACGGCACATTTCAAAAGTGTCTATTCTCTTCTTGTCTAAACCGTTCATGATCCATGTTTCATTACCATGCATGACTACACTCCATACAAATAACTTCAGAAAAGCTATTTTGTCAAAAACTGATATTTTGAACCCGTGGCTGTGTACAAAATATAAGTTGACTCTTACACAGAAGATTACAGCAAGCACCCACTTTTTACAGTGCTAAACATCTTCCCTTTAATGATAATAATTAGTTTACATCAGTTGAAATCGTTGTGAGGCACAATTACAATTAAAAAGACGTTGTCTTATATCTTGTGTTGGTTGTCGGGCACCACCACCCCAAGGAAGTTTCGTCAGGTAGGGAAACAAAAAGGCGAAATCTAATGTAAAACGTGAACTAGCCGTCTGAAAATGAACCTGTAAGTTCGAAACCGGTAACGACGCGGTTTAACTAAATAAATAGCATTTTAAAAAGTGGGTGGTTGCTGTAATCGTCTGTGTCAGAGTCGACCTATACTTCAGAAAAAGCTTACTGGCACTTATATCCGTATTCGATGTCAATAAATTTCTTTTCTTCAGAAAAGATTTTCTTACCGTGTCAGTCTACATTTTACTTTCTCTCTACCTCAGCCTTCAACAGTTATTTTGGTTCCCAGATAGCAGAAATCATTTACTACTTTAAGTTTCTCTTTTTCTAATCTAATTTCCTCACTTCCACCTGATTTAATTCGACTACACTCCATTTCCCTCTTATGCTTTTTTAGATGTTCATATTACATCCTACTTTCAAGACACAGTCCATTCCGTAACCTCCTCTTTCAAGTCCTTTGCTGTCTCTGACAGAAGTACAATGTCGTCTGCAAACCTCAGACATTTTATTTCTTCTACCTGGAGTTCAAATTCCTGCTCCAAATTTTTCTTCGGTTTCTGTTACTGCTTGCTCAATGTACAGACTGAATAACAACTTGTCTCACTATCTGCTCATCCACTGCTTCCTTTTTATGCCCTTCAACTCCTGTGACTGCCATCTGGTGGTTGTACAACTTGTAAATAGGCTTCCGCTTGCTGTATTTTACCCCCTCAAACCCCAGAATTTCAAGGAGAGTCACATGTATTTTGCAGCAGATGTTTAACATACACTCCTGGAAATTGAAATAAGAACACCGTGAATTCACTGTCCCAGGAAGGGGAAACTTTATTGACACATTCCTGGGATCAGATACATCACATGATCACACTGACACAACCACAGGCACATAGACACAGGCAACAGAGCATGCACAATGTCGACACTATTACAATGTATATCCACCTTTCGCAGCAATGCAGGCTGCTATTCTCCCATGGAGACGATCGTAGAGATGCTGGATGTAGTCCTGTGGAACGGCTTGCCATGCCAATTCCACCTGGCGCCTCAGTTGGACCAGCGTTCGTGCTGGACGTGCAGACCGGGTGAGACGACGCTTCATCCAGTCCCAAACATGCTCAATGGGGGACAGATCCGGAGATCTTGCTGGCCAGGGTAGTTGACTTACACCTTCTAGAGCACGTTGGGTGGCACGGGATACATGCGGACGTGCATTGTCCTGTTGGAACAGCAAGTTCCCTTGCCGGTCTAGGAATGGTAGAAAGATGGGTTCGATGACGGTTTGGATGTACAGTGCACTATTCAGTGTCCCCTCGACGATCACCAGAGGTGTATGGCCAGTTTGGAGATCGCTCCCCACACCATGATGCCGGGTGTTGGCCCTGTGTGCCTCGGTCGTATGCAGTCCTGATTGTGGCGCTCACCTGCACGGCGACAAACACGCATACGACCATCATTGGCACCAAGGCAGAAGCGACTCTCATCGCTGAAGACGACACGTCTCCATTCGTCCCTCCATTCACGCCTGTCGCGACACCACTGGAGGCGGGCTGCACGATGTTGGGGCGTGAGCGGAAGACGGCCTAACAGTGTGCGGGACCGTAGCCCAGCTTCATGGAGACGGTTGCGAATGGTCCTCGCCGATACCCCAGGAGCAACAGTGTCCCTAATTTGCTGGGAAGTGGCGGTGCGGTCCCCTACGGCACTGCGTAGGATCCTACGGTCTTGGCGTGCATCCGTGCGTCACTGCGGTCCGGTCCCAGGTCTACGGGCACGTGCACCTTCCGCCGACCACTGGCGACAACATCGATGTACTGTGGAGACCTCACGCCCCACGTGTTGAGCAATTCGGCGGTACGTCCACCCGGCCTCCCGCATGCCCACTATACGCCCTCGCTCAAAGTCCGTCAACTGCACATACGGTTCACGTCCACGCTGTCGCGGCATGCTACCAGTGTTAAAGACTGCGATGGAGCTCCGTATGCCACGACAAACTGGCTGACACTGACGGCGGCGGTGCCCAAATGCTGCGCAGCTAGCGCCATTCGACGGCCAACACCGCGGTTCCTGGTGTGTCCGCTGTGCCGTGCGTGTGATCATTGCTTGTACAGCCCTCTCGCAGTGTCCGGAGCAAGTATGGTGGGTCTGACACACCGGTGTCAATGTGTTCTTTTTTCCATTTCCAGGAGTGTATTTCACACATATCTGCAAAGATAATTCACCCGATCTCTAGCGAATTTCCCCCTGCGGTTTTGTTTTCAAACATCTAAATGTTTACAATGCCACATCTCCTGAACTATATGTCGTACAGTGATACAATTTTGCGGGTAGATTGATTAGTGCCTGCAAGATGTGTCACGACTACAGTTAGTAGTGGAGAACTAACAAATCAAGACGTTATGCCTGTTGCGGCAGTTTTATTGCACGAACGGCGAAAATTTTGAAAGTAAGAAACTTTTTTCCTGTTATTATCTTGTGGTCGGGTTGGCAGTGATAAAAAGTCTCATAAACTTTTGAAATTCTGCGTGAAGTTTGTTGCAGGACACTAAGTTCTCTGGTTCTTCAGTACTGCAAGAATTTATCAGGTAGGCGATTCCTACCCCCAGAGCGATTCTTTCCAGACTGTAAGTGATATCTGTATGACGTTTTGTTGAAATCGGTTTAGGAGGAGATGTGGAACATTACATAGATATATTTTTATAACGCGTATGGACTTACACGTCCCATATATTGCATGCGGGTCTGAATACCCGATCGTGGCTTTCTTTTCTTTGCTTTTTTGTGCCATTTATCACTTGTCTCAGCTTTGGCAAAGTGTGCTAATGTGAACAGCTTCAAATAATTCGAAGTCCACGTCAAATTGCAGGGCCGCCGACGATGCTCTCCTCTCTTGAGATCCTCAATGGCTCGCTCAGAGAAAATCAGTTTGTACTCGTGTAGTGCTTGTTTGCATCGTTTATTTGTTAGTAAAATGCCTGTATACTGACTATGTTTATTTTTTTTAAAAAACAAGTGTTTCAAATGCCGAAGGTTCTTACAGCTGCAAACAATGGAAAAAATTAAGGTTTTTGGAACTCTTTTGTGAAGATGGATACCAAAAATGCTTTAAAAACACACGACCAACATCTGATCATGGTTTCAAGGGAGATGACCAAGATCTAGCCATACGTTTTACGCAGGTTTAAGGAATATTTAGTAGTAATTAATTTGAACTACACAGCTACATCCCATGGTCTTGGAGTGGATGATAATGGTGATACAAAAACAAAAACAAACAAAAACAACAAAAAACCGTTATACGTCTTCTGTTTACGTCATACAGTGTGGAGAATGTCCACAACCGCAGAGCAGGTTTTAGCATGCATCTAATGAGACTCATTCGTGGTATAAATTAAGAACGATCATGCTTCTTGCTTCGTGGAGTTTTTACATCTTCATTTTCATTGCGAGAGCAGATTATGAAGATATATTCACTTTAGAAGCAAATATAGACAAACGCGAATGCTGAACAGTATAGTAGGTATGATTACGACACGAAGATTATACAGATCGAAACATTTCGTGTTGAGTGTAGTGCGTTTTTGAGTGCTGCGAACTTAAGCGATCTACTATTATTGGTTCTTTCAAAGTGTTGCGAAATGTTGCGTCATGTGAGTGAAGTGCGAAATAAACAATGTAACGTGGGTGTTTAAACATGGACGTGTCTATAACCAGCTTTCGCCAGTCCTTGATATTTCCGTGTGTTATTTATACCACAGCTCCAGATCGCTGCGAGTGGACCCGCTTGCCGGTACTGATCGAGATGCAAGTAAATATTCTCCTCTAGGTATGGGATAAACCGACCCGTTAAAAGCGATATCGATCTATTCTGAATAACAAGTATTTTTCTGTCTTTATTTGGTCTCGGTTGTAACAGGTGTCTTTTTTATTTTTCAATAATAGCTGGTTAAAAAAACAGAAATATTGATTAGCCATAGCAACAGCGCTAATTTTTTAAATCTTTAAATAAACCATTTTCATTCATAAAATTTACATATCTTTGAAATATTGCGTTTTTGTAGAAATAACAATACCGAAAGAAACTAACAACAAACTCGTCGAATGGGAGTTGGTACACTATTGCTGAGACGATAATGTACCTGTTATTAAGTGGCGTACACTGTTACATGGTACGCATGTAGCTGCACTGTGGAAGACTTACCCTTTCTAGTCTAGACAATAATTTCCCACTTTCATCACACGACATCCGTTGTATATCAGATTGGCACGAACTGTTGCCTGGAAATGTTTTACAAAGGAAGTGAAGTACAGTACTTTATTTAATTTAAATGATTAAATGTTTATCTGCCATTTCTATGAAATAATAAAAGAGGAAGACTGTTATGGTGAGAGTAACAAATTGAAAACTTAAAAAAATTAAAGTTTATACAGTAAAAGAAGAAATTAGGTGATCTGTTGCCTGTGTCTACATAATGAGTCTTTTTATCTGCTTGTTGCTATTTGAAACGGAAAAATTAACACTAAAAATTCAGTTCTCCAGCGTCAATTTTCACACTGCAGCACTCTAATTCTCAAGCAGTTGTATGATCCTCTATCCTTGAATATAATTTCAATAACATAAAATGACTACGTAAATATTGGTGAGTTTTTTGTAGTATTTAACTTTACTTTCCGGCAAAAGGAGTGACCGATGTAGGGACAAACTTTTATTTTATTTGGGTATTTACTATAATATTTCGCTTCTGTGTATCTTCAAACTGTGAGAGTTAAAGCTTTTCAATCTTTGTTAGATATCTACGTTTATTGCAGGAAGTAATATGGATAAAAAAGACCTAAAATCGATTATTTCAGAAACAGGTTATTTTTAACAGTTTAAACGGTCAGATTAAACTGGCGTGGGAAAAATAGATATAACCGAAAATCTGTCTTTTCTGCGATAAGCACCATTAGTATCCTTCCCTCATTATCACCACTAGACGCGAAGGCTTGTACTCCTTTGAGCCAAATTGTTTTCTTTCCGTAGAAACACTGACTATGTACACTGAAGTACCAAAGAAACTTGTGTAGGCAAACATATTGAAATATAGACATATTGAATCAGAAGAGAATACGACCCTGCGGTCGGCAACGCCTATACAGGGTGTTAGAAAAAGGTACGGCCAAACTTTCAGGAAACATTCCTCACACACAAAGAAAGAAAATATGTTATGTGGACATGTGTCCGGAAACGCTTACTTTCCATGTTAGAGCTCATTTTATTACTTCTCTTCAAATCACATTAATCATGGAATGGAAACACACAGCAACAGAACGTACCAGCGTGATTTCAAACACTTTGTTACAGGAAATGTTCAAAATGTCCTTCGTTAGCGAGGATACATGCATCCACCCTCTGTCGCATGGAATCCCTGATTCGCTGATGCAGCCCTGGAGAATGGCGTATTGTATCACAGCCGCCCACAATACGAGCACGAAGAGTCTCTACATTTGGTACCGGGGTTGCGTAGACAACAGCTTTCAAATGCCCCCTTAAATGAAAGTCAAGAGGGTTGAGGTCAGGAGAGCGTGAAGGCCATGGAATTGGTCCGCCTCTACC
This sequence comes from Schistocerca gregaria, assembly GCF_023897955.1. Classification (NCBI taxonomy): domain Eukaryota; kingdom Metazoa; phylum Arthropoda; class Insecta; order Orthoptera; family Acrididae; genus Schistocerca; species Schistocerca gregaria. The sequence goes on along the minus strand of NC_064928.1, from coordinate 186,548,406 downwards.
AATCCATCGGTCACCGAATCTGTTGTTGAGAAGCGTGCGAACACTTCGGCTGAAATGTGCAGGATCTCCATCGTGCATGAACCACATGTTGTGTCGTACTTGTAAAGGCACATGTTCTAGCAGCACAGGTAGATTATCCCGTATGAAATCATGATAACGTGCCCCATTGAGAGTAGGTGGAAGAACATGGGGCCCAATCAAGACATCACCAGCAATGCCTGCCCAAACGTTCACAGAAAATCTGTGTTGATGACGTGATTGCACAATGGCGTGAGGATTCTCGTCAGCCCACACATGTTGATGGGGAAAATTGTGGCGGTGAATCGAGGAAGTACAGTACAGTACATAACATGGAATTTAAGCGTTTCCGGACACATGTCCACATAACATCTTTTCTTTATTTGTGTGTGAGGAATGTTTCCTGAAAGTTTGGCCGTACCTTTTTGTATCACCCTGTATAAGACAAATGTATGGCGCAGTTGTTACATCGGTTACTGCTGCTACAGTGGGAAGTTACCAAGATTTAATTGAGATTGAACTTGGTGTTCTAGTCGGCGCATGAGCGATGGGGCACAGCAGCTCCGAGGTAGCGACGAAGTGGGGAATTTCCCGTATGGCCAGTAAACCGGTACAACATCAAATCTCCGACAGGGCTGTGACCGAAAAAAAGATCCTGCAAAAATGGGACCAACGACAACTGAAGTGAGTCGTCCAACGTGACAGAAGTGCAACCCTTCCGCAAGTTGCTGCAGGTTTAAACGCCAGGCCATCAACAAGTGTCAGCGTGCGAACCATACAGCGAAACATCACCGATATGGGCTTTCGGAGCCGAAGGCCCACTCGTTTACGCTTGATGACTGCACGACACAAAGCTTTACTCCTCGGCAGGGGACGTCAACGCCGACACTATACTGGAAACATGTTGCCTGGTCGGACGAGTCTCGTTTGAAATTGTATCGAGTGGATGGACGTGTACAGGTATGGAGACGACCTCTTGAATCCATGGACCCTGCCATGTTAGCAGGCGACTGTTGAAGCTGGTGGAGGCTCTGTAACGGTGTGAGGTGGGTGCAGTTGGAGTGATATGGGATCCCTGATACGTCTAGATACGACTGTGACAGGTGACAAGTACGTAAGCATCCAATGTGACCACCTGTATCCATTCATGTCTATTGTGCATTATGATGGACTTGGACAATTCCAGCACGATTATGCGGCACCCCACACGTTGAATTTGCAACAATGTGGCTCCAGAAACATTCTTCTTGGTTTAAACTCTTCCGCCGGCCACCAATCTCCCCAGACATGTGACATTATTGAGCATAGCTGGGATGCCGTGCAATTTGCTTTTCAGAAGAGACCTTCACGCGCTGGTACTCTTACAGATTTATGGATAGCGCTTCAAGATTCATGGTGTCAATTCTCTACAGTAGTACTTCAGACATTAGACGAGTGCAAGCCACACCGTGTTGCGGCACTTCTGCGTGCTCGCTGGGGTCCTACACGATGTTGGGCAGGTGTACCCGTTTCTTTGGGTCTTCAGTGTTACCAATTTGGCTCTTACTTATTAACAATAGTATCGATTTTTATACGAATATTTTTCGATTTATGACGGTCAGCTAATGTGAACTATCAATAGCACGTCGCGGAATTAATACTTCTGTCATGATCGGTGACGAAATATACGAGACGAACAGGCGGTCAGTAAGGGAGCTGCGTGGTTTTTTTTCGTTCTTTTTCTTTTTTAAACTGCTGTAGTACTGAATACCTAGGACAACGCGTTCTGCACTTAGCTCAGCGTCCTTCTGCTCGAGACGGTGGCGTGCGTGTCACGAGGTCTGCGCCAGTGCTTGTTACGAGCTGCGCCCAGCGATTGCACAGTGCGTAATATGAATAAAACAAAACGGGGGGAGCGGCTTCTAATTACCTTCTAGGCGGTCAGCTTCCGCGTACCGTGACGTGGCGCGCTGACTTTGAAGCGAAGGTCCGCAAAGAAAATGATTAATGGCGGCGCGTCTTACTTGGTCTGCGACACAGCTGTTTGCACCTCCCCTTCCTCTTACACTTTGCCTGCGTCATTACATTACGCAATGTTGCGTAGACAGAGGTGGCAAGGACTTAAGTGCTGTACAGAAAGTGAAAACTTCCGAACAAACGTTTCTCTGCTTTATGACTCGGCAAGAGTTCTCTTTGTGTGCACGAAGAACTGCTGTTTAATCGCCGATGAAAAGCATCAACTCTTTAGTAGTGTACGGAACAGAGAGAACGGACAAGTATACCAACAAAAGAGAAAAGAGCAGGCCGTGCCGTTGCTAAGTGTTTCGCCGCCCTACGCGCGAGAACTGCAAAATGGCAAAATGACCCCCCCACCTCTTTTTTTTTTTTTACTACCATCGGCTTTCCCGTCCCCCTTCCCCCCCCCCCCCCCCCCCCCACACGCAACGCCCAACGGCGCAACAGTGCAAATCTCCTGTTATGTTTTTCATCTTCGCACTTAAATGACCAGGCGTCGTCATTTTCTGGGGCAGTCCTCAATTTTCGTGCTTTTTCCTGAAGTAATAAATAAATAAAAATAAAAAAAATAAAAAATAAAATAAAATAAAATAAAAAATAAAAAGTTTCTAATGGCTCTGAGCACTATGGCACTTAACTTCTGAGGTCATAAGACCCCTAGAACGTAGAACTACTTAAACCTAACTAACCAAAGGACATCACACACAATCATGCTCGAGGCAGGATTCGAAACTGCGACCGCAGCTGTCGCACGGTTCCAGACTGTAGCGCCTAGAACCGATCGGCCACAGCGGCCGGCTCCTCAAGTCATTTAAAACTGATTGTTGTTGTTGTGGTCATGAGTCCTGAGACTGGTTTGATGCAGCTCTCCATGCTACTCTATCCTGTGCAAGCTTCTTCATTTCCCAGTACCTACTGCAACCTACATCCTTCTGAAGCTGCTTAGTGTATTCATCTCATGGTCTCCCTCTACGATTTTTACCCTCCGCGATGCCCTCCAATACTAAATTGATGATCCATAGATGCCTCAGAACATGCTCTACCAACCGATACCTTCTTCTAGTCAAGTTGTGCCATAAACTCCTCTTCTCCGCAATTCTATTCAGTACCTCCTCATTAGTTATGTGATCTACCCACCTAATCTTCAGCATTCTTCTGTAGCACCACATTTCGAAAGCTTCTATTCTCTTTTTGTCCAAACTATTTATCGTCCATGTTTCACTTCCATACATGGCTACACTCCATAAAAATACTTTCAGAAATAACTTCCTGATACATAAATCTATACTCGATGTTAACAAATTTCTCTTCTTCAGAAACGCTTTCCTTGCCATTGCCAGTCTACATTTTATATCCTCTCTACTTCGACCATCATCAGTTATTTTCCTCCCCAAATACCAAGACTCCTGATGGACGACAACAAATGTACTCAATTTTTAAAACTGCCCAAAACAATTGAAATATGAAGAATGTGTAGGACATTTCAAACTAGAACTGAACTAAATTTACTAGTGCAGCCAAATTTGGCATCAGTTACTTACTTTATTTAACTGGAAAAAAGCTGACTAATCAACGTACTGGTTAATTTAGAAATTAAGCTGTAATGATGGGAGACATGCCAAAGAATCAAACTATGTCATGTAGGTCATCACGGTGCTGCTTCGTATCTGTTTTAACTGAGATACTTGTAGAATGATAACAAAGCACCGCAATTAGCTCGCTCCAGCGCTGACGGAGATTCCGTTTCGTATTCATTAGCGGCTGCTTTAGTTTTGAGGTAGCTAGAGGCTATGTGTTTACTTTCGCCAGAGTAAGGAAAGACTTATTATGGAACCGTTCCGTACACATATGAAAACAATTCGATATTTTAATGTTTCCTGTTTTTCATTTTTTTTCCACCAATTAGCACAATTTTATCGCTGATCGATTTGAAATAAATTTTTTCCTCCCTTTGCCATCCCATAAATGTTTGCCGCCCTAAGCGACCGTTTGTTGTCTCCTAATCGTAGTAACGGCCCTGCAAAAGGGGAAACTGTCTGTAATGTCAATCCCGACTTGTTGCTCATGATTGGATATTTCTGTATCCACATATTTTTACGTTATTTTTCTAAAATTCATTGGGTGTTTCTTGTATGTACCTTGAAGATCTCCTCCTGAATCAACTGGTCAGCCAGCCGGAGTGGCCAAGCGGTTCTAGGCGCTACAGTCTGGAGCTGCGCGACTGCTACGGTCGCAGGTTCGAATTCTGCCTCGGGCATGGATGTGTGTGATGTCCATAGGTTAGTTAGGTTTAAGTAGTTCTAAGTTCTACGGGACTGATGACCTCAGCAGTTTAGTCCCATAGCGCTCAGAGCCATTTCAACCAGACAACTGGTCAGTTTCGACTAAAGTTGTTTCACATTAGGACTGCTGATATTTTAAAAAATATCGAGAATCCGCGATATCGTTGTTTAAGGAAATATTACTATCGGCCTTCGATACTTCGACAGATTTATAGGTGTATTGAAATATCGACCGAAAAAGTATCAACGTATCGGTTCATAAAAATATCAGCTGCACTTTGTAAACATAGTGCCGGTTTTTACCTGTATATTTAAGTATTGATTTATTATTAAACATTCTGTTCATCAACAAGTTAGTAACCTGACTATCCCCCTAAGAGCAAGAATTGAAAGGAAAACGATGCACGTTCACGCTCGGCGATAACCACTTTGCTAACTTTCGCGTTTTTTTTTTTTTTCGTTTTTGTAAACGCCAGTGATCTCGCAGTTGTAGTGTCAGAACTGTGTAGTGAAGCTAAACTTTGCAGTTACTGTTGGTAGCACCGAGCGCTGATTACGTCAGCATTTCCCCTCACAAGTCCCCGCCCGCCGTAAGGACCGCTTTTGTCATTTAGATTTTTGTTCATCGTTTTCAGCAACTGTTATTGAAGAATGCCGACGTGAAGAAATTGCACACTTGTTGTTTTAAAAATTGTTTATTAACGCAACTAGTGTGCAATTTCTTCACGTCGGAAATCTTGTCATTCTACTCACATTGCGACGCCCCCAGTGCGTTCGGACTTGTTCTTTTGTGACACCTGTACTTGCTTCACACAAAGACAAATACTGGACGTGATGGGAGCTTAAAAAGTAGTAAGACTCCTTCACACAGTTGAAGTAAAATTATGTTGTCTTACAATTTCAAAAGAACAATTTCACATATTTATCGAAAATTGCAAAAAAATATAATATGAAATAAAAATATTGGCCCTCTATAATGTCATTTTGATACTGATATACCGTGGAAGAAATGAAGCCAATATATATACATATCTATTGGATATATTATCAGTATATCGATATATTATTATTTTTTATCAACAGCCCTAGTTCACACATTACCTACTATCTGGAAAGAAATACTGTAGGGGAAGAACCACCAACCTCCTACAGGGGTGAGAGTGCGGCGGAAACACAGTTACATAAAGGCAAGCATCCAGAATATATGGAGCAGTTCCCGTCAGTTTTGTCAACACTTCTCTCATTATTTCATAGAAATAATTATTTTCTTATAAAAAATGCTAAGGCGATAATATGACCCTACCACATCTAATGGTGGATGTGTAGATGGGAAACTGGGATACGGAAAAATATTCGATAACAACCGATGTTAGTATGGAATCCATAGTTTTCAGGGTTGGTTGACTCATTGGTGACAGTCCTGCTGACGATTCAGCTGTATGGCTGAGCGTGAGGGTGAAAAGGGGTTACGTAAAAGCATAGCTCAGGAATACCTAGAGTCATTTCAACAAAATTTGGCACATGTGTGAGTCGTCATTTACTTATAGATGCTCTGGAATAATGATAGTCCTACTGATTATAGGGTTGAGGGTGGGAATGACAAGGGGTAACTTATAAAAATCTTCGAAGATGACCTGTTGGTATTTTTTTCCTGTATTTAGTTGACCAGGTGTAGTTTGAAAGTATGAAGCGCAGTCTCTCTTATACTCGTGACAAAGAGTAGAAACACCTACAGCCGTCTTTATGATTTTATTTTATTTTGTCGCTACTAGTTTCAACGCTTCATTGCGTCATTTTCAGGCTGTATTGATGCGGTACAGGTTGATTCGATCCCCATGCATAACCCATCAGTTGCCAGCATTACTGGCTGCGCAGATAATGTGCCAGCACTCCAATCCTCAATTCGTGTTGTTCACCGCATCAGCCGGGTCGCGAGATTGAACACAGTTTTGCCAGCGTGTTGCGGGAACTGAGATCTTGCTGGTAGAGTGTTGAGTACCACAGATAGACTGAACTTCCTCTCTCTAGTCGCGCCGTGTACAAGAGCCGAAAATTGGACCGTTGACAGCGACAGTCCTTTTTTTCTCGAAACTAAAATCAGTTGCTTTGGCCAATATGCCTCAAACGAACCTGAAATTTATCTTCCAGGTTCAACGGAAAGGAAAAGAAATCAAACAGATCAACAACGGCACCACTGACTTCTGGCTATGTGGAAACACGCATACTGGTGAATATGAAGAGTATTGTGAATATTGCTCCACGGAACAAGCCATTACTTTACGGTCTGCTGAATCTGAGGTATATGTGTAACATTTGTCACATGCGCATCTGTAGAATCGATTTCATTGTAATTTTCATATTTTCCTGAAAAAGATGAAACTTATTAAAGGATTAAGAAGTCTGCGTAGCCCGATGTGAACTAAACTGAGCAAAGTGTTAATACTGAACTCACGAAATTGCAGCTGCATTTAACGCGTTTAGTTCTCTATCCAAGGAAGCTAGCACCCAAATGAGATGACAGTAGTGCATTCTGCAAAGAGTAGAAATTTCTCAAGTTTGCAAAACTAGTGATGTTAGCGATGCAACTTTTCAATGGAAACTGAGATGGACAACACATTCATATGGAATGAAGAAAATGCTCGTAGTTTAATACTAGTATCATTATTGATATAGTTGTACCTATAACTTTTAAACATACCAAAATTTAGTTTTAATTTTTGTTTTACGTTTCTTCTTCGGAACATAAGAACTTGGTCCGCAGCTCGTGGTCGTGCGGTAGCATTCTCGCTTCCCACGCCCGGGTTCTCGGGTTCGATTCCCGGCGGGGTCAAGGATTTTCTCTGCCTCGTGATGACTGGGTGTTGTGTGATGTCCTTAGGTTAGTTAGGTTTACGTAGTTCTACGTTCTAGGGGAGTGATGACCATAGCTGTTAAGTCCCATAGTGCTCAGAGCCATTTGAACATAAGAACTTGACGAACTCCATTGGAGGAAGGACGAAACAACTTTTCCAAACTCGCAACTAATTCGGAAATGATGAAATTCGACGTGAAACGCACTGGCAGCTTAATTACCCGAACAACCCCTAATTTGGCAGGCAAATGTGGATCTTGAATTATGTATAGTGACAGTAGGAGGAGCTTCACACATCGTTCTTCGTTCGTATGATTCACAAATTCGCCACATGACGGAATAAAAGTGTGGCCGCGTCCCTTTGCACGGGACCCTGGACAGTACTTTAAATTCTGGGACAGTCCCTCCGAAAACTGAACGGTTGGCAACGTTGATGTACAGAATGTCCGTGTAAAATCAACTCCCACAAAGTGCAACAAGGCTGCAACTGTTTAATGCCACAAGAAAGGAGGAAGACATAAAAATACCATAGATGTTTGGTGAAATTGTCACAGGGGAAAAGGTTAGCACGAAAAGGAGAAATCAGACTTTGCGAATGTGTTCTTTTTAAGTAGGAGAGCTGCTACCGATAGTTAAAAAAAATGTTCAGATGTGTGTGAAATCTTATGGGACTTCACTGCTAAGGTCATCAGTCCCTAAGCTTACACACTACTTAACCTAAATTATCCTAAGGACAAACACACACACCCATGCCCGAGGGAGAACTCGAACCCTCGCCGGGATCAGCGGCACAGACCATGACTGCAGCGCCCTAGACTGCTCGGCTAATCCCGCGCGGTGCTACCGATAGTTTAACTAGTGAACTGATATTGGATAAGTACCTTTTGCAGATTGTTGTAACACGATTTTGAATACCTCGTTAAGCCAATTTGTCAGAGAATTCGTACTATCGGTAGCTGTATATCAGTAACGCTGTACACCAGTTGACAACCACACAGGTGGTCAACCTTCGCTTTTTGACTGCAGGTGATTCATAAAGAAACTTGTTGTACCTCTTTAAAGTTCAGTTCTCACGGCTATGCCTGTTGATACCAGATTGTTTGCAAACTCCTCGGTGCAAGGACTCAAGGAATTCATTAAGGTAGCTTGGAGCAACACGCAAATTTTTATGTTAATATCTTATTGTGGTTCACCAGTACAGTGAAAAGATCCATGAAGTTCCAAAACAGAGTTATGGAAAGTGGAAAACAATGTATACAAAGACCATAACTGAACTGTCCTGGCTTGGGGCTCTTTCACAGTAAGGCAGTTGCTTCCACTAAGAAATCAATTTATTGACACAATCAGTTTGTGTTCACAAATAAAAGTTCTGCGTTCTGTTAGCAGTTCAAAACATATAAGAAAACACCCTCTTGAAAATAAAAGAATGACTTCCTTGACACCTTAAAATTCTTTGAAAACAACACAAGTAAATCTCTGTGTGAAAATATCCTCTGAAAAGTTCCCCTGCAAACGAAACATACTGTGCGGCTGGTCCCTGCGGAGGTTCGGGCATGGGTGTGTGTGTTTGTCCTTAGGATAATTTAGGTTAAGTAGTGTGTAAACTTAGGGACTGATGACCTTAGCAGTTACGTCCTATAAGATTTTAAAAAATCCATACTGTCTTCTTAGACAACAACAGAAGGAGAAAATTGAAGTCTCATCTCACGAACAGTACATGAAGTCCCAGCATCAGCTTCCACGGCTGGAGCAGCGGGTTGCGATGTGTGGTGGTCCTGGGTTGTCAGATAGATATTGGTTTAGCGATGTGGACTCGGATTGGCTGAGAAAAATTCCACTGCAAATGCAGAAAAAGGCCTCTACTGCTGTGATGCACGCCTTCTGAACTAGCCTGTTGCCCTCAGGTCGGGTGAATTTCGGCTGACTTCAGCCTGTGCGCCTGCGGAACTGGAGCGACGACCGCATAGCGCTGATGCGTTGCGGATTGCCGGCATTGCCGGCGACCCCCGCCAAACACATATAACAAAAAAAGGACGATCGGTGAGTTGCTGCTCGTGAACGAGGAAACGCACGTGATGAAGGTTAAAAACCGTTTATAAGTCTAAAGAACAAATGCAGACATAAAATAGTTATCTCTCACTGCTAGAGACCCTCTAGTACGAAATTATCTCCGAGGAAATCCTTTTTCCGGATTTCGGTCTTTGCATGACTACCATCCGTGGTGCGTTATGTATGAGTACAGAATATTTTGATTTCCAAAATTTCTCCTCTTGTAACATGTGCTTTACATATTTTGTCCATCTGCTGACCAGTACTGACTGTTGGTTGGCCCAGTGTCACAAATGTGAGCAGTGTCATGAAACAAAACTTTAAACTTAGTGAAATTCAGAATCTGAAATACTGAAGATGAATTAGCTGGCAAAAGGAACTACTAGTGAGCTCAGTGAAAACTATGTTACTGAAATTCAACACCGAATACATTACGAAAGTTGCGTGACATGAAGTGCAGTGTTTGACTTGGAATAACTACAAAACTAAGATGCTGCTCAATTCAGAAAAAATAAATGCAAGAAATTACCAACACTGTTCACTTCAAATTAATGTGCTTTCTTAGCACAACACCTGTAACTCTGACTATGAACTGTTTCCCCATTGGGAATGGAGGTGAAGTCTGCCCTGAAATAAGAGTGACCTACCTCTTGAACAACATGCTGTTCTGTGTCTGATGCGCTGGCGTTCTCGAAAGCAAATACAAATCAGCAGATGCTACAGCTAAAGAAACATAATCTACTCCATTTTTTTCTGCTTGTCACTAGCAATTTGTTGCTGAGTGTGTCGCGAGGTCTAATGAACACACGACAGAAATATTCAAATCCGCACTAAGAATTATGGCGATGGGCTTTACTTCAAAGAAATGATTCAAAAGGCTTTGAACACTATGGGACGTAACATCTGAGGTCATCAGTACCCTAGAACTTAGAACTATTTAAACCTGACGAACCTAAGGACAACACACACATCCATGCCCGAGGCAGGATTCGAACCTGCGACTGTAGCAATCTCGCGGTTCCGGACTGAAGTGTCTAGAACCTCTCGGCTACTGCGGCCGGCTTACTTCAAAGAAAACGTTCTTGAAGAATTAAATACTGTACATCATAAGAGGGCTCTAAAAACTGCGAAATTCTCTCATTACAGAAATTACAGACATCTCAATCAATTGTGTAATTTTTGACATAATAAAAACAAAGAGATCAAATTAACAGTAATGATAAGAATTATCAGGTAGCTGAGGGACAAAAATTGCTTTCAATTAATAGCTCTGACAGACAAAAAACTTATTCTTGCGCATGCATGGGTTACCTTTAAAGATTCCTTCAGTAATATTCTGCATTAATACGAAGAATGACATAGACAAGTTTTCATCTCCATAAGAGAATATTCCAGACAGTTTCTCCCAGATTCACAAATAAGAGATCTAATTCTCTGAAAAACTCAACTGCTCGCTGCCACGCCTCAAATAAGAACGCCCCAGTCCTGCACACCTTACTAAGTAGCCAGTGAACCACAGATAAAACTAAACGCAGAGTCAAGGATCTTATTCAGTACTCGTGCAGTGCGCTCATTCAACTTTGTCTCAATACAGTAAACGTTAATTACGAGGGCTATTCGGAAGGTAAGGAACGATAGTTCCTGAAATGGAAACTACAGGAAAATCAAAACTGTTTTATTTTAACGGTTAGCTACATCTCCTCTGCACAGTCGCCGGTCAAACTTAGACGTTGTCGTAGCGTTGTACCAACTTTTCAATTCCCTCGTTATAGAAGACAGCCGCCAGGACATTTCGACAATTTTCTACTCTGGACTGCAGCTCGTTGTCTGTGTCAAAACATTGTCTTCATATGCAGCGTTTCATATGAGCAGAGATGAACCTCAGTGACAGGAAATTACGGGCTGTATTGTTGGTGATCTAACACTTCCCGTCGCAAACCCTCCAGGAACATCTCCATTGCCCCTGCAGAGAGGCGGCCGAGAAATTGTGTAGAATGAACCTCATGACAGTTATGTTATGTGGATTACATAGCTTCGGGCGAAATCGTTCGCCAGGCCCTTATACTTTGCGGAAGGCGCTATTTTCTAGCCATCTTTACATTCTCACTGTGAGCTCAGAACTGAAAAGAGCGACATGATGCGATCGACGAGCGTATTAGATACCGTGCCCAACGCATCTGAGCAAAGCTTCTTTAGATTTTTACTGTATTTTCCATTTCGCAGCCGATCGTTTATTACATTCCGAATAACCATTGTATTTACAACAGCGGAGAACAAAAGGAAACCTTACAATGAGCGTATTACATTTATGAAATTCATGGTTATCTCGTTTGCCCACTTCGTTTTTCTAATAGGCAAGGAAAAAAAAATAAAATGGATTGGCCCTACGTCTGCTCATTACCTTTCCATCGGAAGCGAAATAATATTGTTTCAGCACTCAGAATTCGTGGCTTGCCACTTGCGATGCTTATATTTTTTCACCTCCGCGTTGTAAATGTTTTGCGTGAAATGCCCAGTCGATGCGCTCTTGTTTTCACGTAAATTCTACCAACATTGAGAGTTGTTTAGTTCTCGGGGTTTTGTAAAATTCCTGGATTCATGTCTCGTCGCTGTGCAGTCTATGAAAAGGATTGCGGAAGACTCCCAAATAAATTCCAAAGTACAGTGCAGGTTTAATACCAATAAATTTCCAGGACACTGGTGTCCGAGCCTGGTGAACTGTACTGGTTACATCACATGTACCCAAGGTTGACATCAAACGACACAGAGTTCACTCCACAAAAATTAACAAACGAATCAGCCTACAATACATATGCTCACAACGTTAGCCAAAAAAACTATTTATATTTTTGTTAACATTTACATACATTGAAAATTACAGTTTTATGTAAAATCACAATTGGAAGTTAAACAGAATATGAGATACACATTGCTAAAATTTTATAATCTCAGTGCTGAACAAGGTGAACCTATTTTCAACTTAGTTACGAGTTAATATAACATTTTCTGACCAATTATGTTACAGGTAACAATTACATTTCTAAATTTGTTTATAACAAATCAACTAGTGCCTGAATTTTAGTGCTAACATATATCGGAGATTCAATTAACGTGCTTTATTTATATGTTCTATTTAATTTGCTGTAGTAATTTTATAATGATAGGTTTACTGGTACATCCTGAACATGTGCTCTATTTCTTTTGATTAGTTACAGTATTAATTTCACATTTATATTGTGTTTCTCACATAAGAACAATGTTAAATGCTTTTGGCATATTCAAAATACACAATTAGAACTGGTGTTTATCTTTAATGCTCTCCGGGGGGTTCTGATAGGTAGCAATGAGATACAGTAATATTTCACAATGCAGCCCTATAGGAGAGAGAAAAGGAAGCGAAGCTGAGAGGTATAGGGAATCATTTCCTGAGAGGGACAGAGGTAGGTGTGCTCCGACCACACAAAATACTGTCTACCTTTGATGAACGATACCAGCGACTGCCTGCAACATCTTGGTCCATCAGCAGTCCAATAGGGCCGTGCTTCGGTATTGCCATGTATTGCAGTCACATCGCAGAAATGTTGACGCAACGCTATTACGGCTACCTGTTGCCGTAATACATATTCCTTTGAAACTTCTTAGAAAGATTTTACTTAAACTACTGAAAGCTTACTCAATGTTGTTAAACTGCTGAGTGAAACTGAACGTATTGTCTCTTTGCTTATCTTATCATTGCATATCTTACCTACAGAATTATTCCTGACTGCTCAAATAATTAACACAAAAGAATGGGCTTGAATTAGAAAAAGTCTTAATAATAGCCTATACTTCACAAAATATCTTCATTAGACGAACTACAGCAGTACAGCAAGCACCAATACAGCCGGCTAAATAAAATATTCTAACTACTGTAGGCTCTAATTACTAATAGGCATATAGTTTGCAAAGTAAAGATTTTGTTGCAGAGAAAACAATGTATTTAGCAAACGTTACATTAATAATGAGACATCCAGTTCAAAAAAGTATATAATCGTGCGTCACATCCAGTTCCAAAACAATCATATAACCATCAACAATCTTACATCTCCATAACGGACACACGTCCAGACCGTCCCCTCGCGCTAACATTTCAAGCCCCTAACGTCCATCACTGCTGACTATACACTCCCAAACAGCGATCACTGCTCGCTACTCACTTCCAACTGCGAGTCCGATCAGCCACAGAGTCTCTTACATAGGGCGTACAACGCTGTGAGAGTTACAAATGCAGTCTATCGCGCTGCCAACATACAGACACATAAACAGCCTACTTACACCTTATAAGCGTCCGCCTCCTTAGCGTAGCGGTAGCGTTTCCGCCTACCACGCAGGGGGCCCGGGTTTGATTCCCGGCAGGGGACTGGGTGTTGTGTGTCCATCATCATCATTGAACCGTAAGTCGCCGAAGTGGCGTCAACTAGAAAGGACTTGCAATACGGCGGCAGAACACCCCCGCATGGGACCTCCCGGCCACAAATGGCATACGATCATTACCATTTTTACGCCTTATAAGCGACCTTTTAGAAGAGTGTTTAAGACAGTATAACATTCACAAGTCATGGACAAAATAAACGGCAGAAAGAAGCAATAAGTGCAAATTCATAGATTATGAGAAAAACTTTGGAATCAGCTTCAACAGCTATTTACACTACTGGCCATTAAAATTGCTACACCACGAAGATGACGTGCTACAGACGTGAAATTTAACCGACAGGAAGAAGATGCTGTGATATGCAAATGATTAGCTTTTCAGAGCATTCACACAAGGTTGGCGCCGGTGGCAACACCTACAACGTGCTGACATGAGGAAAGTTTCTAACCGATTTCTCATACACAAACAGAAGTTGACCGGCGTTGCCTGGTGAAACGTTGTTGTGATGCCTAGTCTAAGGAGGAGAAATACGTACCATCACGTTGCCGACTTTGGTAAAGATCGGATTGTAGCTTATCGCGATTGCGGTTTATCTTATCGCGACATTGCTGCTCGCGTTGGTCGAGATCCAATGACTGTTAGCAGAATATGGAATCGGTGGCTTCAGGAGAGTAATACGGAACGTTACGCTCGATTCCAACGGCCTCGTATCACTAGCAGTCGAGATGACAGGCATCTTATCCGCATGGCTGTAACGGATCGTGCAGCCATGTCTCGATCCCAGAGTCAACAGATGGGGACTTTTGCAAGACAAAAACCATCTGCACGAACAGTTCGACGACGTTTGCAGAAGCATGGACTATCAGCTCGCAGACCATGGCTGCGGTTACCCTTGACGCTGCATCACAGACAGGAGCGCCTGCGATGGTGTACTCAACGACGAACCTGGGTGCACGAATGGCAAAACGTCATTTTTTGGACGAATCCATGTTCTGCATACAGCATCATGATGGTCTCTTCCGTGTTTGGCGACATCGCGGTGAACGCACATTGGAAGCGTGTATTCTTCATCGCCATACTGATCACCTGGCGTGATGGTATGGGGTGCCATAAGTTACACGTCTCGGTCACCTCTTGATCGCACTGACGGCACTTTGAACAGTGGACGTTACATTTCAGATGTGTTACGACCCGTGGCTCTACCCTTCATTCGATCCCTGTGAAACCCTACATTTCAGCAGGATAATGCACGACCGCATGTTGCAGGCCTTTCTGGATACAGAAAATGTTCGACTGCAGCCCTGGAATGGCACATTCTCCGGATCTATCACCAACTGAAAAGTCTGGTCAACGGTGGCCGAGCAACTGGCTCGTCACAATAGGCCAGTCACTACTGTTGCTGAACTGTGGTATCGTGTTGAAGCCGCGTGGGCAGCTGTACCTGCAAACGCCATCCAAGCTCTGACTCAATGCACAGGCGTATCAAGGCCGTTATTACGGCCAGAGGTGGTTTTTCTGTGTACTGATTTCTCAGGATCTATGCACCCAAATTGCGTGAAAATGTAATCACATGTCAGGTCTGGTATATTATATTTGTCCAATGAATACCCGTTTATCATCTGCATTTCTTGATGGTGTAGCAATTTTAATGGCCAGTAGTGTAGAAAGAAAGGTGCGATATTAAGAATGTCTCTCTATCCCTTGACATTTCCAGCGGCGGATAAATGACTGTCTACATCGATAAGTGCGACTTTGATTCATATACTGAGGTGCGAAAAGTCATGCACAACCGATATACACATATATACATAGCGGTAGCACAATGTACACAAGGTGTAAAAGGCCACTGCGTTGGCGAAACTGTCATTCGTGAAAAGGTTTCCACCATGATTGAAGCCGCTCGACGAGAATTAACAAATTTTGAACGCGGAATGATAGTTGGAGCGAGGCGAATGGGTCATTCCATTTCGGAAATCGTCATGGAATTAAATATTCCGAGGTCCACGGTGTCAAGTGTCTGCCATGAATACCAAATTTCGGGCATTACATTTCACCACCAACAACGTAGTGGCCGACAGATTTCACTTAATGATCGAGAACAGCGACGTTTGCGTGGCGTTGTCAGTGCTAACACAAGCGACACAGCATGAAATAACCACAGATATCAATGTTGGACGTACGACGAATATATCCGTTAGGAAGTTGCGGCAAAGTTTGGCGTTAATTGGTTGTGGCAGCAGACGACCGACGCGAGTGCCTTTGCTAACAGCACGACATCGCCTGCTGCGAATCTGCTGGGCTCGTGATTACTTTATTGGACTGTAGACGACTGGAAAACTTTGGCCTGACCAGAAGAGTCCCGATTTCAGTTGGTAAGAGCTGATCGTACGGTTTGAGTGGTTTGAGCGTGGAGCTGACCCCTCGAAGCCATGAACCCGACACGTCAACATGGCACTGTGCAAGCTGGTGGTGGCTCCAGAACGTCCTGGGCTGTGTTTTCCATGGAATGGGCTGCGTATTCTGGTCCAACTGGACCCACCATTGACTGCATTAGGCTACTTGGAGACCATTTGCAGCCGTTCATGGACTCCACGTTCTAAAACAACGATGGAATTTTTATGGATGGCAGTGAACCATGTCACGGGCTAAAAAGCATTCCGGTCAATTCAAGTGAATGGTGCGGCCACCCAAATGACATAAGCGAGAGGTCAGGTCACGTGCAAAACCCCGTACCGGCAACACTTTCGCAGTTATGGACGGGATGGACGGTTATTGAGGCAGCGTGGTTCATTATTTCTGCAGGAGACCTCCAACGATTTGGTGAGTCCATGGCACATCCAGTTTCTGCACTACGCTAGGTAAAAGTAAGTCCACCACAATATTAGGAGGTGTATCACGACTTATTTTTAATCTCAGTGCATAGTTATGCATATTATGCCTTGTAAGAGGGTACACAGCCGGTTGCTTGTTTCGAAATAGGACAGCACGTCTTCGTTAGGAGAGCCGAACAGTTAAAGGAATCAGACGGACGCAACTGAAGGAGACAACCCCATGTTTCCACCACGGCGTGTTTTACACAGAACACACTCTTATCTCCTCCCACTGACTGGGATCTCGTACTGCCAGCTGTAGTCCTTGAGCTGTGGCCGCTGTGACCGAGCGGTTCTAGGCGTTTCAGTCCGGAACCGCGCTGCTGTTACGGTCGCAGGTTCGAATCCTGCCTCGAGCATGGATGAGTGTAATGTCGTTAGGTTAGTTAGGTTTAAGTAGTTCTAAGTCTAGGGGACTGATGACCTCAGACGTTAAGTCCCATAGTGCTCGGAGCCATTTGAACCTTGAGCTGTAGCATGCTCTACTAGGCAATCGCGCGATGCCTAGTGATCACTTCTTCCCTCTCCTCGGCAGGAACCAGTATCTGTGTCACGGCTGTTAACGCTCGTACCACCTACCGTAGGCAGACACCCAGTGTTGTGAAGTATTTATTGTTAATGTATACGATCCCACTTCTGGTCACCAATATTAAGGTATAAGGGCAGAGAAGGGGGGAGAAGGTTGTTACACATGCCTCGTAACGGCAGTGTGTAGAAGGTCGAGCGATCAGGATTTGATAGTGGGCATCCAGGGCTGCCGTTAAATGACAAAACAAGAAATTAGGTACAACAAAGAGAGAGGATTATTTCATTGTACGGTGTACTGGGGCGCGCCTAGGGTCGGAAGCTACCAGGTTTAGGCCATTCTGGGAGATCGAACGATTAATCGAAATGGGCAACGGGAGGGGAAGCGGTTCATGTTTACTTATGTTGGTAGCCGGTAGTGAAAACAGAGCCAGAGGCTCTGCCTTCCGAGAAGACGTCTGTTCTGCTTGAGGTCTGGATTACAAGAGAGAGAGGCAACGGTGTTCCACACGGCAGAACACTCCAGAGTCCACACACGTGACGTGTATCCCACGCACCCTATTGGCTAAAAACTATGGCGTGAATTCGCTAGCAGTTTCAGCAGAGGTCTCAGGGCGTCTCTTGTCAGCAGCTTTAACTGGACAGAACTGCCTCGGTTTTGAAAGACAGGCAACTTGTGTCACATAGGCACAGCGTACGTTACTCTGGGAGAAAACTTGGAAAGGTTTCACTAAGCCTTTGAAATAAATTTTTTGGACCAGTTCCCTAAATTATTCCTTGACCGGCTGCCACCATGTACAGTATGGTGTAGACTTCATGTCTGCTCACCTTTAATCCCTTGAGACCAAGGACGCAATTTCCCTCTTTAGTAAGGTTCATTTGAAAGTGTCGTGTTAACAGTCATGGCAGTAAAAATATCAGCTTCTGATGATTAGAGGTATGAAGGGAATTTTCCAAAAACAGACATATGACCGGTTTCGGTTCCTCTAGAACCATCTTCAGATCTGATATTTCGGTTACAAGAGTAATCCGTCCAAATACAGCATCTTTCACATGCGTGATGTGACGCACCATGTGAAAGTTGCTGTATTTTGACGGATTACTCCTGTAACCGAAATATCAGACCTGAAGATGGTTCTAGAGGAATAGAAACAGGTCGTATTAATAAACATTTTGCAATCAATACGGATTATAAGTAATATTGTAAAATCATTGATTGCGGCTGTCCTATCAGACATTATGTCTGTTTTTGGAAAATTCCCTTCATACCTCTAATTTCCAGGTTTCCTTTCATAAACATTTCCTCCGGATGGTCGGAGTTGAAAACAAATGCCTTACTGAACGATGGCATTAATTCGTTTACCTCATATAAAGTTTTCGAGCCGGTTCCGCAGTGTGCTGTGCATCGTAAAGTTGGCGCTTTGTTTGAAATTTCATTATCTTTGGCCTTCAAATTCTGTACCACAGTTTAAAGTTATGCGACTACCCACTGCTTCCCTTGAAACCACTGTAATCTTTATCTCCCGCTATTTGATGCGCCTAACGTAGGTCACTATCGTGCACATTCTGTAACTTTTGTCGAGCAGCCTTGAAGCGCGCGAACACCAGTTTTTGTAACAAGTGCCCCTTGTCCTCCCATGAATGTACACAGTTTCTCTTATGCACTACACGGTCATATTGCTACGAACTTACTCCAACTCTGTTAAGATTTTTTTCTATCCAGCGGGTGTTCTTCCATGTACGTAATTACGTTTAGTATCCGCTCCTGGACAACGATTGTCCTTCACTACGTTTCACTAGAGTCGGGATTTGGGACTCCCTGTCCGACAAGCATGATGAACTACATGACTCGACACCTGTTTCATTGTCACTTTCCCTTGTTAAGCACACTTTGTCATCATTGTACTTCTCATGCACATTATGCGCACAATCGAGTATATACAAAATCACACATTCCATGACTCATCTTGCAGAATCGCTAATATTTCATTTGCCACGTCTTTCTCACTCTGCAAAGTGGACTGTTTTCTTTTCCACTACTGTCGAGTGGTCTCCTGGATGATTTCCTGAAAAATCTACGAACATTTTCTCACCCCTCCCCCCCCCCCCCCCCCTCCACGAATCCCTCCGTTTATATTCTGTCCTAACAAGTCGAGCGATAAGACAGATAAATATTAGTGCATGCTGAGCAACTCATAAAAACATACATACGCACAGACACTAAAGTTACATATTTATGCGATTTTTTTTTGTAACGAATAATAAATAGCTCCAATCCTCTAGTTCCGAAACAGGTTGCTGACAGGTTTTCCTTTGGTTTTAGAGTTAATGCATGCACTGGAAAAGCCCTTCGCAAATTTCCATTAGGAATGTTGACACCTTTCTCTGTGTTATTAAGATAGTGCTCGAGGTTGCCACAAACAAATACATATACTATTTCTGGGTACTCTACAAAGTTTACACCACACCCCACACGCAGCAGCGTAACACGTCTCATGAATTGCTGATTTCCTTTTGTCCCCCTCCACAGCTTCGATAAATTCAGAGACTAACTTAATCATTCCCTAACAATTGGACCCTTGTGACCATGCCATGTTAAATGTGTACGGTGCGTGATTTTTTTACGTTAACTTATTACGAGAAAGTATAAATATGCGCCTGTAAGTAATCATATATTTACCTGAGCCGTGTATCGACTCGTGCTACACCTTGTGTTTGGATTGTATTGGTTGCCCTTTTCTTCCCCTGAGATGTTTGTTTGATATGTTGTCTGTCATTAAGTGGCTGTTTGGTTGTCTTTTCCCTCCGCTATCGATATCTGCGTTTTTGCTTCCAGAAACTGCTATGGAGGAAGTCAGATCTTTGACCAGATGTAACCTCGTGTGGTGGCGCGGAAGTAGGGCCGTTGCGCGCAGAGAGTCTGGTGGACACAGGAGGGCAGTGTGGCTCTTCAGCGCGAAGCAGGCGTCTGTCGGTTGTGTGTAACGAGCGGGTCGAGTTGACGGAGTAAATGGTTCAAATGGCTCTGGGCACTATGGGACTTAACTGCTGAGGTCATCAGTCCCCTAGAACTTAGAACTACTTAAACCGAACTAACCCAAGGACATCACACACATCCATGCCAGAGGCAGGATTCGAACCTGCGACAGTAGCAGTCGCGCGGTTGCAGCGCCTAGAACTGCTTGGCCACTCCGGCCGGCAGTTGACGGAATAGCTCTCCGCGTGTTGGTTGTATACAGAATCGCCCCACGAGTTGTTGCTGTTCATTTCGCCTTGGTGGGACGTTAACGAGCTTCTTTGAATCCTCCATTTCAACACGAGTTTAAAAGGTGACACCTAACATGAAGGAGCGGTCACTACCCGTCAACGTTGCAGAGCAGACGTGAACTCCGGTGACAGAGCGTGTTGTCGCGTGACCGTGGCGTGTTGGGTACACTGGCGACGCGTGCGCGGTCGGATGTGTGGATGCTTGCCATCGGAGGTCGTGTACTGCCTGCTCGAGCATAGCTGCAAGTTACGTTCGTGGAAGGTTTAATCATTAAGTAATAAGTTTGTGTAACCAGCGTCTCTTCTGCCTTGTGGCCTCCGGCGATCGGGTTTCCTGTCTCTGGCACCGGTGTAATTGAAGACAGTGATCTTTCCTCCTTTTCTCGTTACTGCCAGATGGTAGGTGTAGCGTTAGCAGTTTGTTTCGCTATTCTGTCATGCGTTATGAGTAAATTCATGCTACGTGCTGGTTGATCATGTGGTCTCTCATTCAGAACTGTGTGGTGTAATGTTTCCTTGCACGAGGTTAGCTCTAATTGTGTCAGCAAGTTAGGCCATCTTATAATAAGTTTTCGTTGGCAAAAAGTCTGTGCAGTGACCAGCCTGAGAGTGGAAATTGTGTTTACGGGCGTATTTAAATTGGCCAGTATTCTGTCTAGCCTGAGCATCCCTGAGTGGGTGATTTGTGGCTGCATTACACGGGTCTGTCATACCTGTCATTCCAGGACACTTTCGTTTAATTTTTTTTAAAATTCCTCCAAGTTTGTAAATTCCTTTTATTGCCATTAATCGTGTGTTTCCTGAGACCTGTTTAATTTTTTTAATGGCGGTGTTGGTAGCTTCACTACCTCACCGTACTTTATTAACAAAGTTCTGTATTTACTTTAGTAGCCTCTTTACTAATGTTCTTTAAATTTTTTAAATTGTTGTATTGCTATAAATTACTTTAATTGGCGTTAGTGGCGTGTTTCAAAGGCTGTTAGTTTCTGTAAGATAAGAATGAAACATTTGTGAGAATCTGAACTCGACAGTAAACTACTGGAAATTTGGCCCCGTTTCCCAACTTGTGGTGTGGCTTGTAGTAACCGTAACCACTGTGTGTGTGCCATTACTTTCTTATGCTTTTTCATAACGCCATATCCGGTTCGTTTGTGTACATTTTCTTGTTTTGTTTAGCTCTAGTTCTGATATTATACGTATGGCATACGTTAAAACCAGTCGGTAGTGCTGGATAAAGTGCTTCCACTGATGTGATAAAGGTCGTGGGGTTCCTGTTTATACCACGCCGGGTTTCATTTTTCCCGGCGTATTGCAGCAGCTCCACCTAGCATAGACCCAACAAATCGTTGTCAGTGCTCTGCAGAAATACTGAGCCATGCTTCCTCTATAGACAGCCATAACTGCGGAAGTGTTGCCGGTGCAGGATTTTCTGCAGGAACTGACGTCTCGATTATGTTCCATAAATGTTCGATGGGATTAACGTTGGGCGATCTGGATGGCCCAATCAATCGCTTGAACTGCCAGAATATTCTTCAAACCGACCGCGAACAATTGTGGAACAGTTGCGTGGCGCAATGTCATCCATAAAAATTCCAACATTGTTTCGGAACATGAGGTTCATGAATGGTTGAAAATGGTTATCAGGTAGACGAACACAACCGAGGACCCAGTCCACTCCACTGAAATACGGCACACGCGATTATCGGCCCACCACCAACTTGCGAAGTGCCTTGTTCACAACCTGCGTCCTTGGTTTCGTGGGGTCTGCGTCAATATCGAACCTAACCGTTCATTTTTGGGTTCAAAACGAAATTGTCACGAGACCAGGTGAGGCGCTGCAGGCGGTGTCGTGCTGTCAGCAAAGACACTCTCGTCGGTCATCTGTTGTCATTGTTCATCAACGCAAAATTCGCCGCACACGTCCGTCGTACGTCCCACATCGATTTCTGCTATTATTTCACGCAGTGTTGCTTGTCTGTCACCACTGACAACTCTACATAAACGCCGCTGTTCTCGGTCGTTCTGTGAAGGCCTTCACACACAGCGTTGTACGTGATGAGAGATAATGCTTCAAAGGTGGTATTGTTGGCACATTCTTGACAGTATGGCTCTCGGAATATTGAATTCACTTACGATTTAGGAAATGGAAAGTCCCATGCGCCTAGCTCCAGTTACCACTCTACGTTTCAAAGTGTGTTAATTACCGTTGTGCGGTCATAATCGCGTCGAAGGCCTGAGTACAAATGACAGCTCCGCTGTTTTATACATTGTGTACTCGATACTACCGCCATCTGTATATGTGCGTACACCTGTCGCATGATTTCTGTCATCTTACTGTATTTCAAAAGATTTCGTTATATCTAGAATGAAATTTTCACTCTGTAGCTGAGTGTACACTGGTTTTGAAACTTCCTGGCAGATTCTGTGAAGTTTGGAAGGTAGGAAACGAGGTACTGCCAGAAGTAAAATTGTGAGGACGGGTCATGAGTCGTGCTTGGGTAGCTCACGCCGGCACGGTTGCTCAGCGTAAAAAAAAAAAAGAAAAACCTGAGTTAAAGGATCAACAACGAACTGAAATGGGTGTCTTTCGACGTCCGCCCCAAGCAGATAAAAAAATGAGATAAAAGAAGTTGGTAGAGCACTTGCCGCGAAAGGCAAAGGTCCCCCGTTCGAGTCTCGGTCCGGAACATAGTTTTAATCTGCTAGGAAATTTCGTATCGTTATATATTTGTCATCAAACATTAGTATTGTGTACGTCTGAAAAAAAAACTACCAAATATTTAAATGAAGTGATTTACGTGACAATTTATGCGTCACTTACCACCCACACGTGTATCTTACACTTGAACCATGGCACTTGTATCTTACAGTTCGAAGACGGTTTACATGGTAGAGAGAGACACCACTAATTTCGCTGTAAGAACATACTTTAATAAAACAACAGTACCGAGATGTCAGAAGAAGATGAAAGGAATTCAGTCAACGACATTGTTTACTAGAGTGCATTGTATGACAGATTATTATGTTACACAAAACTTCAGTGTTAGAGAACCGGCCGCTGTGACCGAGCGGATCTAGGCGCTTCAGTCCGGAACCGTGAGACTGCTACGGTTGCAGGTTCGAATCCTGCCTCGGCCATGGATGTGTGTGATGTCCTTAGGTTAGTTAGGCTTCAGTAGTTCTAAGTTCTAGGGGACTGATGACCTCAGATGTTACGTGCCATAGTGCTCAGAAACATTTGAACCATTTGAAGTATCTTCCAACTTTTATTTGGAAATCTACATCGTTGCTACAGGGTAGGCTGTGCTCAGAAATAATTGTAAGGAAAGAAAATCGATTAGTAGTGCCGTTTTAGAGTTGATTAACATTTAAGTTTGGCCATCAAGCAGTTGTGCACTCATTCACGCGGCCCGCCATACTGAATTAGTGTCTGTTGTTCTGATAGCGTAGATGATAGCGCACGAGACTACTCAGCCTTTGGATCGGGTTCGGCCTTTGTTGTATGTGTTGTATGTTGTATGCTAACCGGGGACCTAGAAGCGACGGAGAGGCTCCGTCCCCGCCGCAGCCGCTGTGGTCCACAACCCCACGACGACTACCGCAGTCCACTTCACCCCTCTGTCGCCCTACACCGAACCCAGGCTTATTGTGCGGTTCGGGCCCCGGTGGATAGCCTTTCCTCTTCCCCTTCCTCACCCCAGGGAACGTCTCACACCGAACGAGTGTAACCCCTATGTTTGCATGGTAGAGTAATGGTGGTGAACGTGGAAAACTTGTTTGCGCATCAATCGCCGACATAGTGTAGCTGAGGCGCAATAAGGGGAACCAGACCGCATTAACCGAGGCAGATAGAAAACCGCCTAAAAACCATCCGCAGACTGGCCGGCTGACCGGACCTTGACACAAGTCCTCCGGGCGGATTCGTGCCGGGGACCAGGCGCTCCTTCCCGCTCTGGAAAGCCGTGCGTTAGACCGCACGGCTAACCGGGCGGGCTCGGTTCGACCCTTACTACTGTCCCATGACCAGCTGTTGTATCGTTCTTTCATTCCGTTTTAGGAAATAAACGAAGCACACGTTTGACGGCACGGACTCTGGCGGGCCGCTTTAATTTGCGTGCGCAGCGCTTGATTGGTTGATTTGACTTCAAGTGTTCTATTTTGCTACCCTTCAGTTCTAGGTACGTGCTCCACCGCTAGACCGCCAGTCCTGAAACAGAATCCAGCCGTACTTCTGGGCGGATACTGCCAGTGACCGCCTCGTCTCTAACTGCCCATCTCGTAGCATTCACCATTGCCTTGAGGTGTCACACCAGACGCCAATCACATATGGAACACATGACAATACGTGTGTACACTGAAGCGTAAAAGAAACCGGTATATCATGCATATTCAAATGCAGAGATATGTAAGTAGGCAGAATACTGCGCTGTGGTCGGCAACTCCCATATGAGACAAGTGACTGGCGCAGTTGTTAGATCGGTTACTGCTGCTACAATGGCAGGTTATCAAGATTTAAGTGAGTCTGAACGTGGTGTTATAGCCGGCGCACGAGCGATGGAGCACAATGTCTTCGATGGAGTGATTGTGTTGGAACAAGGCGTCTGGCTGCGGAGTAGGGTACTTGTGTTCGATTCCCAGTTCATTCTGCAGGTCTTTTTCTTATTTTCTGTTTTTGTTTTGTTTTATCGTTTCGAAACTGGAAGGCGTAGGAGGCTTAATAACGTAAGTAAACCAGCAGGGAATATTAACAAGGTAGCCAAATAGATTTGTCAAAGTATTGTAGACTATAACAGAAAGGAACCGTGGAAACACTTGACAAGATGGTGGTGAATTATACAGCAAAAAGGAAGACAAACAGATGGCCTATTGATATGTTCTCAAATAATTTCGACATATCTGCCTAATAACTCTTATGTGCTGTACGTGGCAACTTACCCCCAATGGAAAGCAAACACCCTACAGCGAAGAAGAGTATTCCTAGAATCTCTTGGCGACCAGCTAATTGGTGGGCATATGAAGGGACGAGGACATCTTCCACAAAGAAATGCTGCAAGAGAAGCTGTAGAGAGATGAATGTCATTTGAGTGCGCTCTCCACATCGGAAGAAAATGATCCTAGGAATAAGAAGAGAGACAGATGTCATGAGTGTGGAAAAATGGATAACAAAAATTCAGTGACGTGTGTCAAGTGTAAAAAATCCACTTGCAAGAAAAATCTTGCACACATATGTAAAAACTGTTAGGAAGACTGAGGCATAGTGTAATAGAATTAACACACACATAAATACAGTATTCGATTATTGTATTCTCGTATTATTCCATTATACACCTTGAATGCTTATTACATTAAACTATCTAAATTACAACTTATTGATGATTTCCATACAGAAATGTGTAAAAGCATACCTACAGGAAACAGAAAAAGACCGAGTTTTTTTTGACCCGAATATGTTCAGTACAAGTGTAAGACAACAGCGTAACAGGGTTAAACAACGCGTAACTGTACTTGAACTGACTGAGAAAAATGGTAAATGGTTCGGCATCTATGCTTGTCTCTACTCTAACGTGCACGATAGACTTTCAAACTATGGCTGAGAAGATACTTATTGCCTGACGAAACACTGAGCGGCCTTGTGGAGTATATCATATCCACTAGCTGTCCACTCAAGTCATGAGGCACCATGTGTAAGTTCAGATTCATTCGAAAGATTTACAGCCTTATTAGAAAGCATTGTGGCAGATATTATAAAGCGAGACATAAACAGTACAAGTGTGAGTTTCTTCCTCCGGCGTTCGCAGCGCTCCTTCACTTGTTCTGCATCTGGCTGAGCAGGGCGTAGTACGAATAGGCTGCGTTCACGAGCTGCAAAATAAAGACGTAATTCTGAGCATTCGGGTATTAGCCCAAAGAGTAACAGCGTACATTGCTAAAAAATTTGGACTTTTCATGTTGCTAAAGGTAAATAGCTATTAATGATTCCATGCTGCCTTGAGCTGTTCATATTTAGTTTGGAATGTATTCTACAATTACTGCTTTACGTCATCGTGAAGAGCTATGGTGAAATATTTATTATAAAGCTATATTAGATCCTCAGTGCATCATTTTCTAATCAATGGTAACAGCGAGTGACTAAAGAGACCAACTTTCGTTAGCTGCAGAAACTTACTACACACTTTTGTTAGCTGGTTAGTGGCACCGTTTGTATGTCCATACTATAATGTTACATATCCATGACTATTAAAATGTTCGTAGATGAACAGGAAGTAAATATCCTACTTTGAACTTATTATTAAAAAATATTTGTCAACGTTTATAACGTTTCATAAAGACAGAAACATTATATTAGCAGATAAATGTTACTTATCTTGCTATAGTTGTTTCGTTGTGTAGGATGCTGGTTCCTGTTTATGCTTTCCAACTAATAAATTCAAGGAATTTGTTTCAGTAAATGTCGCTGGAATATTGTTGCTCTCTGACATCAGTATTTATGCATAACTTCTATACATTTTCCCCAACACCACTTGCTAAGTAAATGCCTTGGGAAATATTTCAACACAACACAAATAACGCCATAGTTACTTTGACCAATCTCCTCAAGAACTGAAAGTATTGAGGCGTGTTTGGAGCCTAAAATTTCTGTAAATATTACATGCATAGCTTCCACATGCTTCCAGAACTGGATATAGTTCAAATGAATGTTTTATGCGTATCTTAGTTGGCACTCAATCCGTTTATATTTCTTTCCCACTTACATAATTTCGTTTTGGAGATGCTAATCTTCATACCATAGTCCTTACATTTCTGATCTACCTCTGAAATATTACTTTGCAAACTTTCAATCGAATCTGCCATCACAACTAAGTCATCCGCATATGCAAGACTGCTTATTTTGTGTTCACATATTTTGATCTCACCCAGCCAGTCTATTGTTTTCAACATATAATCCGTAAATAATACGAACAACAGTGGAGACAGGTTGCAGCCTTGTCTTACCCCTGAAACTACTCTGAACCATGAACTCAATTTACCGTCAACTCTAACTGCTGCATGACTATCCATGTAAAGACCTTTAATTGCTTACAAAAGTTTGCCTCCTATTCCATAATCTCGTAGAACAGACAATAACTTCCTCCTAGGAACCCGGTCATATGCCTTTCCTAGATCTATAAAGCATAGATACAGTTCCCTGTTCCACTCATAACACTTCTCCTTTATTATGAGTGGAACAGGGAACTGTATCTATGTTTATAGATCTAGAAAACGAAAGTAATGTCAGTGGGAAAGAAATATAAACGGATTGAGTGCCAAATAGGAGGAACAAAGTTAGAACAGGTGGACAGTTTCAAGTACTTAGGATGCATACTCTCACAGGATGGCAACATAGTGAAAGAAGTGGAAGCGAGGTGTAGCAAAGCTAATGCAGTGAGCGCTCAGCTACGATCTACTCTCTTCTGCAAGAAGGCAGTCAGTACCAAGACTAAGTTATTCGTGCACCGTTCAATCTTTCGACCAACTTTGTTGTATGGGAGCGATAGCTGGGTGGATTCAGGTTACCTTATCAACAAGGTTGAGGTTACGGATATGAAAGTAGCTAGGATGATTGCAGGTACTAGCAGATGGGAACAATGGCAGGAGGGTGTCCACAATGAGGAAATCAAAGAAAAACTGGGAATGAACTCTATAGATGTAGCGGTCAGGGCGAACAGGCTTAGATGGTGGGGTCATGTTACACGCATGGGAGAAGCAAGGTTACCCAAGGGACTCATGGATTCAGCAGTAGAGGGTAGGAGGAGTCGGAGCAGACCAAGGAGAAGGTACCTGGATTCGGTTAAGAATGATTTTGAAGTAATAGGTTTAACACCAGAAGAGGCACCAATGTTAGCACTGAGTAGGGGATCATGGAGGCATTTATAAGGAGGCTATGCTCCAGACTGAACGCTGAAAGGCATAACCAGTCTTAAATGATGATGATGATGATATCTTGGTTGAAATTACTTTCCAGGCATAATTTACTTAAAGTTTCTGGAAATAATTATTTATGTTAACTTTCATGCAGCCTATAATAATAATGAAGGTTGCAAATTTTGACAATATAAAAGCTATCAGTTTCACGTCCTTGTATAATTTTCGACTGAATCATTGACAGTAAAATTAGAAAATTTAAAAATGGAAACAGGAATTTTGTTAATATGAAAACTGAAGCACGATAATATTGATGTCGTAAATTGGTTTTTGACTCATTTAACAGTTATGGTTCCTAATTTTCCTGATTCAGGATCGATGTTGCTAAATGAATCGATATGAAAAATAAAATTACAGTATCAGAAAAATAGAGTTTGGTGATCATATATACACAAAATTATTTTTAGATATGGAATATATAATTTAAGTACAAAAATTAATTCAAGTCAGGCTGCAATTTATACGGAATAGAACAGCTGAATTGAAGAACGAAAGTTCCGAGGATGCAAGATTAATTACAATAGAAAAGACTGATTGTTTTGTTGTTTATTTTTACTTGGAGGGGGTCCATCTTTAGCAGTCGCATAATGTATTACTATGTTTTCAGATAATGTAAATAGAAATAACACTATCTCAGCTGTAGCACGACGAGAACACGCAGAAAACACATCCGACATCAAAGTAAAATTTCGAAAGAACTTCTACAGAAGTTTTATGAAGGCAGAACAATAACTTATACCACCGTTTGAGATGGACTTACAGCCTGAATGCAGCCCCTCCAAAATAAAAATAAAGAACAAAATAAGCACCACTCTCTGTGTACGTACAAATACCGTCATTCATCAACCTTTATACAGGGTGCATGACACCGGGAATACAGGACATGTGTCAGCTGTTCGATCGTCAAAATATCTGCGATGGAAAATACTGTGAATTCAGCATAAGGTAAAAAATTCATCGATAATTTTGCAGCAGTTCCACAACGAAGTAGTGCGCCACCTTAGAGGTCGTCAGCTTTGTCACTGTGCCACACACAAGACAATCACAGGAACAGTGCGTGGGGCTTATGGAGGTACGTTAATCCTAAGATGATCGAAATTGGTACCATACATTTTATTATTTTACTGTCATAGGCAGTGCTACAGCTGGAATGTCATGGATATATAGGGAGGTAAAAAGAAAGTGTTGAAAATTTTGAGAGGCGGTAGTAACCACCAATACAAGAAAAAGTCCAGAAAACGTGAGCTCTAAACCTTATACGTTAAGAGCTATCATCTCTTGTTCAGAGGAACGGGCGCGTTACACAGTAAAACGTTTCGAAATATTCGACACATTTTTTTAACACCCGACATATGGGACACACACGACGTGTAACTCGTCTGTATTATATGCAGTACCCGTTGCCATAAGTTCTTTATAACAACACTTTACGTGAAGCCGTCAATAATTGCCATCGTAAATACAAATTTGTATTTATACTATGAAACAGCTACGTAAATGTATGTGGCAAGGTATTACAATGAGCGTAATTCATATTGTGTTTGAACACTGCTTACAACTAAAAACTAACCTGCTGACCATCTAATAATATTTTATAAAGATCCATTTCAAAAATGGATATTGTAGAACAGCACAAAAATAAACAAAAAATTAACGGTATTAGCAGTATGGAAGCATTAAAAATACTTAGAAAGTATTGGTCTGACTTCAAATGGAAAGGTATTCAGATACCTGACGATTTTTTTTTTCTCAAACTTAAACCCCAAAAGTACCCCTAACATGTGATTTATAACACCTACTGTTTTGCATGGTAATGCAATTTGTTTTATTTTGACTTAATCTAATATTTTAATTAGCTTAACAGGGGTAGTAAACCGTTCTTTTCCATCTTATACATTAAGGAACGTGTCATGTCATCCTCAGTGAACACATTTGTTACGTAATAAGGTTTGTTCTGAATTGCACATTGTGTCGGTATAAATAGGTCACTAGGCTAATACGTGTAAGTGGGGAAAACTACAGTAATATTTTAGGATTGTATACTGTGCTATATTCATCGTGAAGGGGAAAGCTACCTGTAATAATTAACACAAAAGTAGTCCAGAAAATTCATGCTCACCAAATGTAAAGGTATTTACAAAAAGAAACGATCTGTTGTTTGAACTAAAAATGCATATAATTTTATAATTATGTAACAAAAATGTTCACATTGCAGAATGAATAAAAACGAAAACACACTGACGATGGTACAGTGGTAAAGCAATATGATTGGGTACTGAGGAAAACAGTGTATTACGGAACTGGCGGACCTCAAATCCCAAACGGGACCAACGACGACTGAAGAGAACCGTTCAACGTGACAGATGTGCAGCCCTTCGACAAATTACTGCAGATTTCAATGCTGCGCCTCAACAAGTGTCAGCGAGCGAACCATTGAACGAAAAGTCATCGATATGGGCTTTCGGAGACGAAGGCCGAGTCGTGTACCCTCAACGACTGCAAGATACAATGTATTACGCCTCGCCTGGGCCTTTCAACACTGTCGATGACTGGAAACATGTTGCCTGGTCGGGCGAGTCTCGTTTCATATTTTATCGAGCGGATGGACGTTTACTGACACGAAGTCAAGCCTGTAAATCCATGGACTCTGCACTTCAGCAGGGGACTGTTCAAGCTGGTGGAGGTTCTGTAATGGTGTGGGGCGTGAGCAGTTAAAGTGATATGGAACTCCTGATACGCCTAGGTACGACACTGACAGGTAACACGTACGTAAGCAACTTGTCTGATCACCTGCATCTATTCATGTCCTTTATGAATTCCGACAGGCTTGGACTATTCCAGCAGAACAATGCGACATCCCACACGTGAAGAATGGCTCCAGGAACTCTCTTCTACCGATGGCCACAAAACTCACCAGACATGAACATTATAGAGCATATCTGGGATGCCTTGCAACGTACTGTTCAGGAGAGTTCTTCACGCCCTCGAACTGTTGTGGATTTATGGACAGCCCTGCAGGATCACGGTGTCAGCTCCCTATAGCACTACTTCAGACATTAATCAAGTCCATGCCGCGTCGTGTAGCGACACTTCTGCATGCTCCCGATATTTGGAAAGTGTACCAGTTTCTTTGCCTCTTTAGTGCATATATACTACAGTCTTCTTATTAACACTGCACAATGACGGTTCAAACCCGCGTGCCGCCATCCCGATTTAGGTTTACCATGATTTCCCTAAATCGCTTCAGGCAAACGCCGGGATGGTTGCTTTGAAAGGCCATGGCCGAGTTCCATCCCCATCCTTTCCTAATCCGATGGGACCGATGTCCTCGATGTTTGGTCTCCTCCCCAACCATCCAACCTTCTTATGAAAACTTTCTATTTATTTGTCAAGATCGTTATGTTAATGCATTACTGCATTACTTGTTTTGGCAATGTAAAAAGTTATTTGCAGATCTTTAAAGAAAGCAGGCGTATACAATACAAAAATACAGTACAGCATATACCAAAACTCAATGACAAAAATCTATACACCCTCAAAGCCTGACAATGGTAGTTACATCAAACAATGATTTACACAAATCTGTCGCTAGAAGAACATGCAAGATGACAATTATTGAACTATATGAAATAAAATGGTCATAACTTTTGAACGGTTTGATTTGGGACATTCAGACAGCACTGTTGGCCGCGGGGCATGATAGCAATTTGTATGCTCATGCGTAAGGTTTGGTTTAATGGATAACCCCACTTTCATTTGGATGGGTTTGTCAATAAGCAATACTGACGCATTTGGGGGGGGGGGGGGGGGACTGAGAATCAGCATCGCCATCGAGAAGTTTCTTCACGCTCAATGGGTGACTGTGTTGTGTGCGATGTCCATTCACGGAATAAGTGGTGCGATATTCCTTGATGGCACAGTGGCTGCCGAACGTTACGTGAAGGTTTTGGAAGATGATTTCATCCCCATCATCCAAAGTGACCGTAATTTTGACAAGATGTGGTTCATACTAGACGAAGCTCGACCTCAACTAGACAGGAGAATGGTTGATGTCCTGCAGGGGCGCTATGGGGACCGCATTCTGGGAATGGGGTACCCAGAGGCCACTGCCATGAGCCTCAACTGGCCACTGTATTCTCCAGATCCAGGCACGTGCGACTCCTTTTTGTGGGACTAAATTAAAGGCTAGGTGTACAGCAACAACCCCAAAATCATTGCTCAGCTGAAACAACCAATAAGGAGGTCATCGTAGCATCGGTGATCCGACACTTCAGCGAGTCATGCAGAATTTCGCTATTCGTCTGCGACACATCATCGCCAATGATGGAAGGCATACCGAAGATGTCATAACCTAAATCAGAAAACTGTAGTGACGTTTGTATGTCAAGTAAAGTGTGTCCACGCCGTAGTTGGTAACTAATTTATGATTTTTTCGTATTATTGACTAATTGTCACCCGGTATATACAATTTACTGTAATGTAACACATCTGATAAAGTTATGATCATATGGTCAGGTACAGTTTAATGTCAAAATGTAACAATAAAACAATTTGCATATGGACATATTATTCAACTTTTAGTTCACTGTGTCTAGCACTAAGTGTGGCACAATGACTTGCCTACTCTTGTCGACAAATACAGGTTAAGATGTAAGTTAGAGCGCTAGCGTTTCGTATTGTTACAGAAGAAATTCCTTACATATTTTACGTTTTCTTCAGAGTGTGGTAGAAAGATCAAACTATTTTGGACGGCAAGCGTAGCTTAACCTGTTAGTGATATTAGTAGTAAGAATATGTGAGCCATGTGCATTTTTTAAATGTTGTAAAACAATGTAGTTATGACAGTATGCCATTGTTTTTTGTACTGTTATAGAAGAAATCTTTATGTGTATTGATAAATAATAAAGACAATTTTATTTTTGTAGCGTTTACATGTTCTGTTGGGGAATTCAGAGATTACACTTCCGTGTTACGAAAATTGCAGTTTGGCTGATGCAAGACAATTTTATTTTGGTACCGTTTAAATGTTCAGTTGCGACATTTAGAGATTATACTTCCATGTTACGAAAATATGCAGTTTAGCTGATGCAGTGCACTAAATCCCTCATGAAAAAGCGCCATTTTTATTACATTTTGATGTGATAAAGTGATGGAAAATGTGTCGTCAATGGATAAACTTGCTACCACAGATACGTCCCAGATTAAAAGCAGTATAAGAAAGCTATATTAATACTCAATAAGATTAATTATATTTTTCACGATGCTTTATCTTCTTCCCACTTCAAAATATTTCCTGGTGAATTGGTTTCTGAGCGTAGACTCATTTAGGCCTAAGATGAAGTATCAACCATTGCAGCATCACTTTTTTTGACACTGTACTGCTATACAACACTTCAGACGAAGAAATATCACTGTGGCACCTAAGTTGAAACTCCACAGTCACAAGTCCTAGTCATCAGGAGTTACTTACACAATACTAGTATTTTTCCTGTTCTTGACACATTATTTCAGCTTACAAGTGTTCTCTATAGTAATAATACAGACAATTTAGGTAAGTAAATTCCATTGTAGCGCTTATTATGGGAGTCAACAATCATTTTTGTGTGTCAAGTGTGAGTTACACAATAACTGCACTCTCCATGTAGCTGACACATTATTTCAGTTAACACGTGTTTTATACAGCAGTAATGTAGATGATTTGGACATGTATATATTTATTTTTGTGCGGCATTGTGCCTTCATCCAACTGTGGTACAATGATCGAACTATGTGCATTGTCTAATGAGCTTAACCTATGAGTTAGATCAGTGTTGGTGTCACGTGTATTTTGATTCATAACATAGATATTTTAAATGCGCAAATAGTCAATTTTAACGCCCATTGTACCTAGCACCAAGTGTGATTTGAAGATCGAACGTTGCTGGTGACAAGTGGAAGAGAACGGCTATGGAGATTGCTGTTTAGTTTTGACTGCCATCAAAATACTGACATGTGGTGGACTGTTTCAGTTTAGTAATTGGTGACATACTGGGCAGAGATGGACTGTTTTATTTTAATAGGCAGTAAAATGCCACTGTATGTCCTGCATCCCATCGTCTTGCCTTGTGGTATCATTGCTCTGCCTGTATTCCTTGGCAACACTTGTTGTAACATAATGGATTTGCCTGCAAGATCAAACAAACTGCAATCAAGTGTAGGTAGCTACATTAATATTTGACCAATATTTTAATTATACGTGCCTTTTTCAGATGCTTTGAAATATGTCTTAATATTTTTACAGTCTTTTCAAGCATTTCTAGAACAATGTTTTCTGAGCATCTCTGTCTTGTGTAAGTTCTTTCATTGTTAACATCACCTGTTTTCTCCACACCTCTTATGGGTACTATTTTCATACTCTCCTTCCCCAATGATGCTGGCGCACTCATTTCTGCTGATCATACTGTTTCAATCCATGCTCCTTTATTTATTCATGCACGTCTTTTTCTGCCATAATTACCATTTTAGTTTCTTCATTAGCAATTCCGTCATAGTCTCAGTATTTGACAACTTCTCCTCGGTTTCCACAGCCACTAATTGTTGTAATTTGCTTGTGTCATTGTCAATGCCCTGCTCCAAAGACAAATGTAGTTTGAATAATTTGTGTATACAATATCTTCTCTTTCGCCGTAGTAATTTTCTCTCAACAGGGAGTTCTTTTATTTATAGGTATGCTTGGCCTGGGAAATCTTAGTTACATATCTCTCTCGCATTGCACCGTCCTTCAGAAATGAACTTGTCTAATTTTCTATTCCTCACAAGAAGTGACAGTTCCCCTACTTATGTCAGTTTTGTTATTCCACTACCCTGCGTTCAGATAATCTGTTTTTAACAGTTATTAGACTCGGATTTTCTTAGGTTTCAAGTAAATTCCTTTCTCTACCTGTGTAAGCATCCTGCTTGTTTCATCCACTAAGTGCAAGTTTGCTTCCAAGATATTGAAAATGCATAACTTCGTCTACCACGTGATCTCCAGTTTTCATATTAAGTTGATAGTTTACCTTATTTCTGTAAATTGCAAAGTGTATGAAAAAATCACGTCCTTTCTTCCATATCCAAGCTTTGTTCGTCCTTCTCTTAGAACTTCATATATGCAAATAATTAAAAGCGCACAGAATAGGCAGCTGTTTTTGACTCAGTCCGTAGAATATTCTCATTGTTGACTGTTTCAAAAGATTAGATACACTATGTGATCAAAAGTATCCGGACATCGCCAAAAACATACGTTTTTCATGTTAGGTATATTGTGCTGCCACCTACTGCCAGGTACTCCATATCAGCGACCTCAGTAGTCATTGGACATAGTCAGAGAATGGGCAGCTCCGCGGAACTCACGGACTTAGAACGTGTTCAGGTGATTGGGTGTTCCTGTATCATACGTATGTACTCGTCCATACTCCTTAACATCCCTCGGTCCACTGTTTAATATGATAGTGAAGAATACCGCGAAGGGACACGTGCAGCACAAAAGCGTACAGGCCGACCTCGTCTGTTGACTGACAGAGACCACCGACAGGTCGTAATGTGTAATAGGCAGACATCTATCCAGACCTTCACATAGGAATTCCGAACTGCATGAGCTCCACTGCAAGTACTATGAAAGTTAGGTGGGAAGTGAGAAAACTTGGATTTTATGGTCGAGCGGCTGCTCATAAGCCACACATCCCGCTGGTAAATGCCAAACGGCGCCTCGCTTGGTGTAAGGAGCGTAAATGTTGGACGACTGAAAAGTGGAAAAACGTCGTGTGGAGTGACGAATCACGGTACACAGTGTGGCGATCCGATGGCAGGATGTGGGTATGGCGAACGCCCGGTGAACTCCATCTGCCAGCGTGTGTAGAGCCAACAGTAAAATTCGGAGGCGGTGGTGTTATGGTGCGGTCGTGTTTTTCATATAGGGGCTTGCACCCCTTGTTGTTTTGCCTGGTACTATCACAGCACAGGCGTAAATTGATGTTTTACGCACCTTATTGCATCCCACCGTTGAAGAGCAATTCGGGGATTGCGATTGCATCTTTCAACACGATCGTGCACGTGTTCATAATGCACGGTCTATGGCGGTGTGGTTACATGACAATAACATCACTGTAATGGACTGGCCTGCACAGAGTCCTGATATGAATCCCATAGAACACTTTTGGGGTGTTCTGGAAAGCCGACTTCGTGCTAGGCCACACAGGATGACATCGATACCTCTCCTCAGTGCAGCTCTCCGTGAGTAAGGAGTGCCATTCCCCAAGAAATCTTTCAACATCTGATTGAACATATGACTGCGGGAGTGGAAGCTGTCATCAAGGCTAAGGGTGGGCCAACATCGTATTGAATTCCAGCATTACCGATGGAGGACGCCCCGAACTTCAGAGTCATTTTCAGCCAGGTGTCCAGACACTTCTGATCACATAGTGTATGTGGCCTTCCTGACTCCTTGGCAAGAACGTAATGTCTTTTCTGTATATAATAACAGAGAAGTGGAAACCCATATTTGAAGAAAGGAGGATCTCAGATTCGAGAAGCAAACATTGCTGAACACCATTGCTGGTAGAGAGATCAGAGATGTCCTTGCCATAGATGGAGTGCTAAATAATCAGAACATCACCTGCAGCCGGAACATATATAACCTTCGCCCTATATGGAAGAAGAAGACAAGTATACTTACAAAAATGGGTAAGCAGTATTTATATTCCTCTACTAAAGACAGATGTGAGACACATAAGTTTTCTATATTACCAATGAGCTGAAAAAATGTCATTGGATCCTTTCTATGAGGTCTTAGTTTATTTTCACATAGTTATGTAGTCACAGTTAACCTGTGTTCGACTGGTATAATACACAGTTCATGTGGGAATCCCAGGTTCATACAGGTGGGCTACGCTACTTCTGTAGCACTTGCTAGTATGCATGCACAAGTACATTTTTAATGTGCTCGAAAAAGGCAGACGGTTGGCATATAGGGTGTAATAACATTGGGGGAATCTTAGAAGGACCGTTTTCCGTTTTATTCACACACATATCAATGTGATCACGCCACAGGAGGGTGCAAAACAGAAGGGCTGCATAGGCATAAGCACCTCTGCTGCTTCGAATAAGTTTCAAATTTTGTAGAATAGTTTTGTACACCAGAGCAAAAGATACTGATGTAACTGCACTTCAGAGATGTGGGATCATATCCTTCGAGAAGGGTTGAATCGTCCAAGGGGTGTCACCAGTGTCAAAGGTTGCCAAGAACATCGTGCTGTTGCTCATCACACTGTGACCTGTAGTTCTGGACCGCGATATGTTTGGGGATCAACGTCCAGAGGAAAGGGGTGGTTTCACTGAAGCCCTTTACGCCACCCTCTACGGCCTTTGCGTATCTATTTTGAATGGCAGAGTATCTGATATCTTTTTCTGTGCACATACAAGAAAACCGTGTGATTTGAATGCTGTGCGTCAGAGCTCCAATGTCCATCGCAAGGTGTCAAATTTGTTGTCAGTGTCACATCATTAACCCGGCTTCCACCTCACATGAACTTTGGAGCTCTGGCCTCATTTCCATGTACATCAACAGCTTGATGTTTGAAGCGTCCTTAACTTCGTAGGGAGCAATGTTTTTGCGGCTTTAAGCGAAATTTCAAACTTCTAGTCGCCATGGGAGACAAGTACAGGCTTTCTAGATAGTGTTTTGCAGTATAGATATACCAACAGCGACATCCGTTCGTACTGTCCAGAAGTGGTTTCGCTGAAATGAAGATAGTCTGGTGCTGGGTTTTAGGTTTCTAGCAGAGTTAAGTGGTAGCACCTGGACAAGAATAACCAACAGCCAGATAGCCTACCTAATGCAAATAGGCATGGGTCAGCTTGTTTATGTGTGGACTCATTGATGTGGTGAAGGGGCAGAGGTGTTCAGAAGAGAGATGTGGCTGCACCTCGATGCACTTTATTGTCTCCAGAAAGCTGGAGTGTGTAATACAGGGACCTACTATTCAGCTTGTGTATATGCCGAGTCACCACGACAGAGGTGGTCCAATTTGTCAGGTAAAAGTGTCCCGCAGTGAGAAGTGGCAGCATGAGGGCTCGTGTTATCACCAGCCAGATGGCAAATCCAACACAACAGGCACACAGTAAAGAGGGCGAGGTGATAGGCAAGATCTGTTCAGCTGTGTGAGTTGTCGGTGCCTGGACCTACATGGTTACCAGCCAGACAGCTCATACTCCACTATTCCCCACAGCTTAGCGCATCAGCGTGAACTCACCGACACGAAGGTGGGCCTGGTGATGGGGTAGAGATGTCCAGCGGTGAGGACAGGCGGCACCTGCGCTCGTGTTATCACCATCCGGATGGCCCGTCCTATGCGGGGGCCCACAGTGTACCAGAGGCTGTCATACGCTGCCATTACCAGTGCCTCTCCCTGAAAGGCAAAATAGTCATGCAAATTAGAATGGCCGCACATTATAAGGAAAATACGGGGAAAGAATTATATTCGTATTGATTGTGTCATTTTTTGCAAACAACACTACTGGCCATCAAAACTGCTATACTAAGAAGAAATGTAGATGATAAACGGGTATTCATTGGACAAATATATTATACTAGAACTGACATGTGATTACATTTTCACCCAATTTGGGTGCATAGATCCTGAGGAACCAGTACCCAGAACAACCACCTCTGGCCGTAATAACGGCCTTGATACGCCTGTGCATTGAGTCAAACAGATCTTGGGTGGCGTGTACAGGTACAGCTGCCCATGCAGCTTCAACACGATACCACAGTTCAACAAGAGTAGTGACTGGCCTATTGTGACGAGCCAGTTGCTCGGCCACCATGGACCAAGCGTTCTCAATTGATGAGAAATCTGGAGAATGTGCTGGCCAGGGCAGCAGTCGAACATGTTCTGTATCCAGAAACGCCCGTACGGGACCTGCAACATGCGGTCGTGCATTATCCTGCTGAAATGTACGGTTTCGCACGGATCGAATGAAGGGTAGAGCCACGGGTCGTAACACATCTGAAACGTAATGTCCACTGTTCAAAGAGCCGTCAATGCGACCAAGAGGTGCCCAAGACGTGTAACCAATGGCACCCCATTCCATCACGGAGATACGCCAGTATGGCGATGACGAATACACGCTTCCAATGTGCGTTCACCGCGATGTAGCCAAACACGGATGCTACCATCATGATGCTGTAAACAGAACATGGATTCGTCCAAAAAAATGACGTTTTGCCACTCGTGCACCCAGGTTCGTCGTCGAGTACACTATCGCGGGCGTTCTTGTCTGTGATGGAGCGTCAAGGGTAACCACAGCCATGGTCTCCGAGCTGATAGTCCATGCTGCTGCAAACGTCGTCGAACTGTTCGTGGAGATGGTTGTTGTGTTGCTAACGTCCCCATCTGTTGACTCAGGGACCGAGACGTGGGTGCACGATCCGTTACATCCATGCGGATAAGATGTCTGTCATCTCGACTGCTAGTGATACGAGGCCATTGGGATCCAGCACGGCGTTCCGTATTACCCTCCTGAACCCACAGATTCCATATTCTGCTAACAGTCATTGGATCTCGACCAACG
This sequence comes from Schistocerca gregaria, assembly GCF_023897955.1. Classification (NCBI taxonomy): domain Eukaryota; kingdom Metazoa; phylum Arthropoda; class Insecta; order Orthoptera; family Acrididae; genus Schistocerca; species Schistocerca gregaria. Next base: position 186,508,587 of record NC_064928.1, on the reverse strand, counting down.
AGAGCAGCGATGTCGCGATACGATAAACCGCAATCGCAATAGGTTACAATCCGACCTTTATCAAAGTCGGAAACATGATGGTACCCATTTCTCCTCCTTACACGAGGCATCACAACAACGTTTCACCAGGAAACGCCGGTCAATTGCTGTTTGTGTATGAGAAATTGGTTCGAAACTTTCCCCATGTCAGCATGTTGTAGGTGTCGCCACCGGCGCTAACCGTGTGTGACTGCTCTGAAAATCTAATCATTTGCATATCACAGCATCTTCTTCCTGTCGGTTAAATTTCGCGTCTTTAGCACATCATCTTTGTGGTGTAGCAATTTTAATGGGCAGTAGTGTAGATGTCTCTTAATCTGCATACAAAAAATCAGCGCATTATCAGGAACCTGTATGGTAACAGCACACGTAGGAAATTTGTGATACAGATTGGTGGTATCAGTCTCTAGTTAGTTTATGGCATTTACAGGTTACGAAAATCCGAAATTTGTGGCTACACTGCATAACGAATAAAAGGGATGCATCCTGAAGACTTGGTCAGACATCAGCGTAGCTTGTAACATGTACAAATTATCAGCACGTATGAAAGGAGGATATAAGATGAACATCAACAAAAGTAAAACGAGGATAATGGAATGTAGTCGAAATAAATCGGGTGGTGCTGAGGGAATTAGATTAGGAAATGAGACACTTAAAGTAGTAAAAGAGTTTTGCTATTTAGGGAGCAAAATAAATGATTTGGTCGAAGTAGAGAGGATATAAAATGTAGACTGGCAATGGCAAGGAAAGCGTTTCTGAAGAAGAGATATTAGTTAACATCGAGTATAGATTTAAGTGTCAGGAAGTCGTTTCTGAAAGTATTTGTGTGGAGTGTAGCTATGTATGGAAGTGAAACATGGACAATAAATAGTTTGGACAAGAAGAGAATAGAAGCTTTCGAAATGTGGTGCTACAGAAGAATGTTGAAGATTAGGTGGGTAGATCACATAAGTAATGAAGAGGTATTAAATAGGATTGGGGAGAAGAGGAGTTTATGGCACAACTTGACTAGAAGAAGGTTGGTAGGACATGTTATGAGGCATCAAGGGATCACAAATTTAGCATTGGAGGGCAGCGTGGAGGGTAAAAATGGTAGAGGGAGACGAAGAGATGAATACACTAAGCAGATTCAAAAGGACGTAGGTTGCCGTAGGTACTGGGAGATGAGGTAGCTTGCACAGGATAGAGTAGCATGGAGAACTGCATCAAACCAGTCTCAGGACTGAAGACCACAACAACAACAACAATGAAAGTGATTAGAGCGAAATTGTTTGTGGCAAGTAGAGCTGCCACCAGAGTGCGTCAGTGTTGCTGTGTTTCGTATTGTTACCAGGCCTGGTAAGACTAATCCTTTTCAGTGCTTGTGTCCAGCCAGTTGGACGTTAGTTCTCTGTTTTTCCTTAACTGCAAATACTGTTTCTTCGACACTGCAACCAGGTGTGCTGTACGCTGGACAATTTAGCCAACTTCGGAATTTTTTTCTCAGTAATATTTGGTTCCTCCTACTGGCTGCACTCAGATGATCCGCTCACTGGGTCATGGCGACAGGAGGAAGTAGTCTGTAAGAATTTTCATCCATTTCGCTGACTCGGCGACTGCGAACTCGTGGAGTTGGTACGGAAAGGATAAGCAGGCACTAGGTGCTAGCAAGAAATCAGTGACGAAATTATTGAATTTTAAGATTTATGTTGGCGAATCTCTGATTTCAGCTGCAACTACATCACGAGAGGACATTTACTCCGTAGACTCTGAATCTGAAACTCACTAAGTATGATCTCATGAAATGCGCAAAAATAATCAAGTACCAAAAAGAGATGTTAGGAAAAGTGAGAGTAAACATCTGCCTCTCTGTATCTGTAGACAAAAATAAATGGATGAGATGTCGAAAGAAGGGCTGGAAAGCTGAAAACAAACTCATACGCTACGAAAGAGTATGCTTAATGAGAGAAAATGTTTCTGCCACTTGAACAACTGAAAAGTCATTGCGATATACTACCGGAATTGTAGAAGTATTGATGACTGAAACTGCTTTTCTTTTGTCATACTTCTGTAATATTCTGTAAGTAATAGATGTAAATGTTTCATGATTATTTAAAAAAAGCATAAGTTTGTCTTATTAGTATCGTGGTCATATAAATGATTAGTCGCTTCGAGTTCCAGTATCCAGTCGGCTGGGCACAGAAAAATCTCTATCCGGATAAGAAATAGCAAAAAACTACTATTACAATGCTCTTTTTTGACGTGTATATGCCACACCCTTATCAAAAGGTAATTAAAATAATAGGAAAAAAACTTCATGGGTCTGAGGAGGATGTGAGGGACATGAACAGAATCACTGTGAAGGAAACAGAGATGCAGTGTACTCATATGACACAGCATTATCAGCGCATGACAGTGTTTAAAAGATGCCTCATTACGCTCTAATCATGCAATACCCAGATTTGTGCCGTATGCGAATGTGACAATGGAAACATGAGGGCAGGTAGATTCCTGACGACCACATCTGACCACCACCGCCAGGAAGGGAGTCCCTGGTGTGTGCCCCAACAGATCAGAACCCTTCCACATCTGTGCATTCCATCGGCAAGCAAGTAATGGACTCACTGCATCATTGTGCATCACCCCACATTATTGATCGAAGACCACTAGTAGCTGCTGGCCCACGCGTAAGCGGGTGTCAGTAGCACGACACAAACGGCTTCGTTTGGCGTGGCGCCATGACTGAGAAGCATGCATTGCTGACGAATGCCGTCGAATTATGTTCAGCGACGAACCGCCGTTCTGCCCTCCCCTAGATGACCACCACCGCCACAGTCCAACATAACAGTCGCCGTACTTCGTCTCGTTTTTGTTACCTCCATTGATAGTAGCGCCCCAAGACGCCAACAAGCGACACTTCTGAATACCATATCAGGTGAGTGCAAATTCTAACGTTTATGCTGATTTGTAACGCAGTTTTTACAACAGGGAGTGTATGTAGTGCCATAAAAATTCACAATAACTAAAAAATTACACCACATTTGTGATTATTTAGTTTCCTAGGGACCCTGGGAGATACATGGGTGACTACAAAAAAAAATGTGCACTATTTTTCTAAAAATACAGTTTTCATTCTGAATGTGTGAAACTTTTACAGTGTGTATATGCATCCTTCCCGCTTGTTTTCAAACTTAGATGTTCCCATGAGTGGCCCCGCCACAGCATGTCTTCAAAATGGCTGCTACACTTGACGTTCGTCAGAAGCAATATGCTGTCACAGAATTCCTGTGCTGTGAAAACGAGACAGTGGGAAACATCCACAAGAGGTTGAAAAAGGTGTATGGAGATGCTGCTGTCGATCGCAGTACAGTTAGTCGGTGGGCAAGCAGGTTACGTATTGGAAGCGGGCACGGCAATATTGAGGACTGTTCAAATGGCTCTGAGCACTATGGGACTTAACTTCTGAGGTCATCAGTCCCCTAGAACTTAGTACTACTTAAACCTAACTAACCTAAGGACATCACACACATCCATGCCCGAGGCAGGATTCGAACCTGCCACCGTAGCAGTCGCACGGTTCCAGACTGTAGCGCCTAGAACCCCTCGGCCACCTCGGCCGGCAATTGAGGACTGTCCTCGCAGCGGCAGGCCTCGTACTGCACACAGTCCAGGCAATGTGCAGAGAGTTAACGAATTGGTGACTGCCGACAGACGCATCGCAGTGAACGAATTGTCACGCTACGTTGGGGTAGGGGAAGGAAGTGTTTACTGCATACTGAAAGTGTTGGCGTTAAAAAAAGGTTTGTGCCAGGTGGGTTCCCAGGATGCTGACAGTGGCTCACAAAGAAACAAGAAAAACGGTATGTAGCGAACTTTTGGAACAGTATGAGAATGGTGGAGATGAATTTCATGGAAGAAATGTGACAGGTTATAAAATATGGCTCCATCACTTTTCACCAGAGACAAAGATGCAACCAATGGAGTGGCATCATGCAAACTCACCCAAGAAAAAAAAGACATTCTAAAGCACACTTTTTGCTGGAAAGTTATGGCTACGGTGTTTTTAGATTCCGAAGGACCCTTGCTTGTGGACATCGTGCCAAGTGGAACCACCATAAATTCTGGTGCATATGTGACGATACTGAAGAAACTTCAAGCTCGACTGAGTCGTGTTCGATCACATCGGCAAAATCAGGATGTTTTGCTGTTACACGACAATGCACGGCCACATGTCAGTCAAAAAACCATGGAAGCGATCGCAAAACTCGGATGGACAACACTGAAACACCCACTTCACAGTCCTGACCTGGCTGCATGTGACTATCATCTCTTTGGAAACTGAAAGACTCTCTTTGTGGATAATGGTTTGAAGATGATGACTCCCTTGAGTACGCTGCTAAACAGTGGTTCCAACAGGTTGGTCCAGAATTTTACAGTGTGGGTATACAGGCGCTGGTTCCAAGATGGCGTCAGGCAGTTGAGAGGGATGGAAATTATGTGGAGAAACGAAAATATTGTTCCTAAAGGATGTATCTACATACTGTAAAACTTTAAAACATGTAGAATAAAAGATGGATTAAAAAAATAGTGTGCATTTCTTATGGAGTGACCCTCGTACAAAACGAAACGTTACAGGACAATTGCCGGCCTGGTTGCCCGAGCGGTTCTAGGCGCTTGAGTCCGGAACCATGCAGCTGTTACTGTCGCAGGTTCGAATCCTGCCTCGGGCATGGATGTGTGTGATGTCCTTAGGTTAGTTAGGTTTAAGTAGTTCTAAGTTCTAGGGGACTGATGACCACAGAGGTTAAGTCCCATAGTGCTCAGACCCATTTGAACAGGACAATTTATTTGCGATTCTCTTGTAATGTACAGATGTCTACTGAATAATGTCGTTTTCCTTTAATAACAAAAATTGCTAATAAACAGCAGAAGACATGACCTTTTACTGAAAGACGACGCATATCTATCCAACAAAGTAGAGTTTTGTTCGCTACACTTTCAGCCAAATCAGTGAATGTGGAACGTTGGAAATCCATGTAGAATGTAAAACTTACATTATTTAACGTACCAAATAAGCCGCACAGACGAGATAATAACTCGTCTAAAGTAATGAAACTGTTTCCCTGACACAGGGAAACCAATACCACATTTGAAGCTAAATCGGTGCCACAAACAGCAAGAATATTCCACACATTCGCCTTTGAAGCAAAAGTAATTACATTTACAAATAGATTCACGTATTAGAAAATCGAGTAAAGTGTGAGTATGGCGAATCATTGGACAAAATAAAAAATGAAAGTGTCTATAACAACGGACGGACGACCGGAAATATATGCTTCTCATGTGTAGCGGGTCGGAATTTAGTGACACTAGATACTGAGCAGAGGGGAACGAAGAAGATCATTATTTTGTCAGGGATGGCGGGAGAAAAAGCGGCACTTCGTGGTCGGCGGAATGTGTTCCTCCCTTGGCTCAGTGGGTAAGGTGTGACTCAAACATTGGTGGTTCTAATATCAGTCATTTATTGAGACATAAGACTCTTTAGGCGAACAGAGTAATGCAATGTGTTTAATCTGTCTCAATTTCTCGAGGCAGTGGAACTGTGGGGTATTAGCGTGCAGATTCCGGTGACAGCTGATGCCGGGGCGGCTCGTGTTGCAGCGGAGTGTTGGATGGCGTATTCTTCAATTCAGTACCGCACCCGACCCTCTGCGGCGGAAGCGCGGTCTCATAATTGTGGATTTTCTCGTTGAGTTATTAACTATCGGCTACGGTGTGGCGTGGAGTGCTCCGTCCTGGAACTGAACCAGCGACCCTCTTCTGGTGGAGTTCATGAACCTCTAGGTTCACAGGTAACCCATTTGGTGAGGCCGCAATCCCTTCGTCCTGACCAAAGTCCTGGGTAGGTAAGTACCACACAAACATCTTTCAGGTAACATCTGGGATGGCATCGTCTGCGTTGACATGTTGGCGCGGTGCCAACATCTGTCAAGCAGCGTGGCGAAGTACGACGTCCGCCTACTAACCATCCGTCGAGGTGAAGTTTTTTCATCCATTCTTTCTCTTCTCAATGGACCCTCTCATGCTCGTTTGCCGCAGGTTTTTATTCGGTGTTTTCGCCAATGTTACGATGTTTCCAGGGCGGCGACTGACTCTTCGGTCGTTGATGTATGCTTCTCACCTTGGGCAGGAATGTGACCAATGTCGACACACGTGTCGGCTTTCGATTGTTTTACCTCTACGCAGGCGTGGTGGGACATTGCACTTTCGTTCAAATGTTCAAATGTGTGCGAATTCCTAAGGGACCATCCTGCTGAGGTCATCGGTCCATAGACTTACACGCTACTTAAACTAACTTATGCTAAGAACAACACACACACACACACATGCCAGAGGGAGGACTCGAACCTCTGGCGGGAGGGGCCGTGCAGTCCGTGACATGGCGCCTCAAACCAGGCGGCCACTCCGCGCGGCTGCCCTTTCGTCCTCCCCCACATCGCCAGATACGTCACACACGTGAGTTCAGTACGCTGACAGTCCCTGGAGCACTGAAAGCTGATGTGTGAAATGCGATGGTCGTTGTTCACCTTGGGAGCATTGCCCGGCTGCTCGGTCGTTGATCTGTCGAAGTACTGACTGCTGCTGCACAAACTCCGTTGGCAACCGACCTCCTTGTTCGACTGCTGTCGCTTCCGAATATTGTGGCTTAACGTGTCAAAGTCTCTAAGATGTTGACTTAGCCTATGATAAGTCTTTACGTATTTTTTGCCGGATCCGCTTGGAACAGCCATAAATAACACGTAATTATTACACACAGCAATAATAATAGATTATTATTATACACCGTACACATGCAGGAATTGTGTTTATATTCTATTCCTTTCAGTCGAATAACCTACAAATAAAGAAGTATTCGAAAGTATTTCTTCATCAATGAGTTGTTGGTTATGTCACTGAATCTGTGTTTGAGCTGTTTTTACACGTATTTAACGATAATGCATGTCTCTTGGTAACTTACTAAGACATGAAAGGCAAAAAATAACAACTGTTCCGTTAATTAAATAGAAAATAACTAAAAACAAACGTTATTCTTACGACGCATGTGACTGTCTGATTTCTCATCGCTTGGAGCGCTAGTACCCCTCCAGCTGTTAAACTGTAACATCCTACAATGACTCAACTTCGAAACCTCACCTTACACCAGGCTTTATCAGCAAACAATCACAGTTTGCTGCCCACCCTGTCCGCCAAATTGTTTGTGCATATACAGAACAACGGCGGTACTATCACACTTCCCTGGGGAACTCCTGACGACACCCTTGTCTCTGATCAACACTCGCCGTCTAGTTCTATTACTTAAGAAGTCTTTCAATCACACAGATACCTGTCAATTTATTCCATACGCTCGTACCTTCGTTAACTGTCTGCAGTGGGGCGCCGTGTCAAATGCTATCCGGACATCTAGACACCTCGAAACTGACTGTTGCCCTTCGCAGTATATCATGTGAGCTTCGCAAGAGCGATGGTTTGGTAAAACCATGCTGATTCGTCGACATAAGCTTCTCATTCTCAAGAAATGTTGAAGGATTCTATAGCAAACGGAAGTTAGGGGTATTGGTCTGTAATTTTGCGGGTCCGTTCTTTATTATTGTGATTATTTAGATAAATTACTATAGTGAGAGAAGACTACAACGTTCTACAAATACCGTGGCTATTAATTACTGAAGCTTTCGATACATCAAACTCCAAAGAGCTTCTCGCGATACATAAATTATATCATCAGCAGGGCACAACAATACCTCACATTGTGATACAAATAGTAATGTTATTGTCGACAGCATCAATTTAATGAGGCACTAAACGCTGTTTTACATATGTCTCTCGCCAAAGTATGTATAGTAAATGTGTCAGGAATCTGACAAAGTACATCTGTCACCAGAGATAATTTGAAAGTAGATACCCTCGGTGTTTGGCTCTAGGGAACTATGGGACTTAACTGCTGAGCTCATCAGTCACCTAGAACTTAGAACTACTTAAACCTAACTAACCTAAGGACATCACACACATCCATGCCCGAGGCAGGATTCGAACCTGTGATCGTAGCGGTCGCGCGGTTCCAGACTATAGCGACTAGAACCGCTCGGCTACACCGGCCGGCCCCCGGTGTTTCGAAGCGACTTAAGTCACTTTGAAAGGTAACTGCTCCGATCCGAGTTGTACAGCAGTTAGATTTCTTTTATAGTTTGCTGATGAAATTTATCAATTTTTAACAATCATACGCAACTGCTTGCTCAACGAAAGATATGTACCTAATGTCCGGAAAGTTCCACAGGTCACAGCAACACACGAGAAAGTAAACAGACGTAATCCCATGAAAAGTGGACGCATACTTTTATATTTTCGGAAAGCTTTTGGCAACTATCCTCTCAAGCAGCTTCTAATAAGATCCTGTGCCTCTGGAATGTCATAGAACTATGTGACTGAATTAGTGACCTCTTGTCAGCAAGTTGCCAGTTGACAACTCAGAAGTAGGACAGGGAAAGACACTTAGCGAGTCACAACGGAGCGTCTGTCGCAGCATTGAGCCCTGTTAATGGACAATGGGCGCGACCTTTGCATTTGCGTGAGAGGAAAGCACAAAACGCAGCGTCGTTGGCCTGCCGTAAACAGCAAAACCACGTGGATACTACAGTGAATCTTTTAACGCAACGAGAGAATCTCGAACGCTGGTTGATTAGTCAGAGTCTACCATACGCAGGAGTTTATTTCGGACACTCTTATCGGTCGAGTGAGCGTCGATGGGCAGTAACAAGCACCATCATTGACTCATACCAGTCGTGGAAAGAAGCGAAGCTTCTATGCAAATGGAGGCAGTTAGCGGCAATATCGTCAGTTATGTAGCGATAATTGAGGCCACTCTGACTCTTCTCTCTCTCTCTCTCTCTCTCTCTCTCTCTCTCTCTCTCTTTCTCTCTTTCTCTCTCTCTTTCTCTCTCTCTCTCTGTGTAGGTGTTGTGTGTTGCACTGAGCACTTAATTCTCTGTGGTGACACTCAAACAGACATTTTTCTGTGAACAGTGTTGTTTCAAGAAGCTTTGCGTCAACCGAGTTTGTGCCGGATTTCTCCTATATGTCTTTAGCGGAGGGCATGAATGTATTAGACTGTTAAATTCAGTCAGAAGCGAGAATTGTTTTGTCTGGTGAACAGATATGAGAGGCGGCGCATGCAATAGCCGACCGCTATCGAGGTTATCGCTGCATTCTGCGAAAGGTAAATAACGCATTGCTCAGGCATTAAATGTTGAAGTCACCAGCTTCCTTTCGCTTCAGGTCTGCATTCGATTGGAGTAATTATTCGCATTTCCTCACTTCAGTCTTAGCCATATAATTCACATCTTAAATTTGAAAAAGTGATCTGCAAGTAGGAAATAGTCCCCAGCTACAATAGTTAAGTTTACACAGTAACAGTACACAGTTTTGGTTTTTATAGCAATGTCAGTTAAAATATTTTCGTAGATTTGCGGTATTAAATTGCTGATGACTTTAATCAATATTTTGCTTGTGTTTATTTATCTACAGAATCTCCCTAGTTCGTAAAGGATTTTCCTACATTTACCATTTACCATCCTGAAACCAAATGTGTGTGGTAATTCATGTAATAAATTCTTTTGTGCAGGGAATAGAGTGTTGTTGGTCCTAAAGTAAAGTCCCCCCTCCCCTCTTACTCACTGTCATAATTTACGTACACTGACATCAGCTACCTTTCTGATGTCTAACAAATGACATAGCTAAGATCTCCACACATGGTGAGGCTTTTCACCAGCCTTTCCTTATCAGAGCATCGTTGCATGCTAAGTGACTGGGTAAATAACTCCAGTACTGGCTCGTTACGTAATGGCGACCCTGCCAGGATGTGTCAATGGGTGCTATTCTGATTGTTAGTAGGTCAGGGATAATGTCCTAGTGGGAGTCAGAATTTCAAAACTTTTGCTAGAATATTTAAGTAAATATCAGTAGTATCATATGCTCAGAGTAATTGTGACATTCATTGGTGTTGTGTTGGTGCACAGGTGACTGCCTCGTCATTGTTGAGTTGCATTGGATTCTGTTCCAACATTATTTAAAAGTACTTCACTACTTCGTGAGGCAATAGTATTTATACAGGACTATGTATGTTGTTTTGAAAGAAAATTAAGTCATATGATCGAATGTTAACGTGAAGTCAGGCGCATAAATGGCGTAAAGCTCAGAGAGCGTTAGAAAGATTTGAAATGGCGGATGGACATAGATCAGAGCAAAGACAGTTAGTTGACGGGCTGGATAGGATCGAGCGTGAATCACAGCAACAGAATTTGCGTGAACAGCACGATTTAGAACCGAGAATGTCACATGATGAGACATAAACACTTGCAAAACAATCGCATCAGGGGCTCGATGACAAACATGGAGTGGAGGCAGTGTGTAAAGGAGACGTGGATTCAGATGATGCAAGGTTAACGAATATAGAACCGAACATAATCATACTGGCGAGACTGAAAGAATGAGTGGCAGTGCACCTGACTATGTCGAACTTAATGAATCGGCGCAGGAAAGACAGGATAGAGAAAGATTGCATCAAATGGCTGCCGGGGAAGATATAAACGTATACGATAAAATGTTTTACAGTGTTTCAATATTTGACTCAGATCATGCCAAACGTGCAAAAGAACTTGTTGAGACTCGGACAACAAACTGAAATTAACATGCAGAACACCGTAAAGGACACCGAAATAAGTGTCCAAGGAATAGAAAAGCAACTGCAATCACTCAACAGAGGAAAGTCCACTGGACCTGACGGGATACCAATTAGATTCTACACAGAGTACGAGGAAGAACTTGCCCCCCCCCCCCCCCTTCTAACAGCCGTGTACCGCAAGTCTCTAGGCGAACGGAAGGTTTCAAATGATTGGAAAAGAGCACAGGTTGTCCCAGTCTTCAAGAAGGGTCGTCGAGCAGATGCGCAAGTCTATAGACCTATATATCTGACGTCGATCTGTTGTAGAATTTTAGAACATGTTTTTTGCTCGCGTATCATGTCGTTTTTGGAAACCCAGAATCTGTAGGAATCAACATGGATTCCGGAAACAGTGATCGTGTGAGACCCAACTCGCTTTATTTGTTCATGAGACCCAGAACATATTAGATACAGGCTCCAAGGTAGATGCTGTTTTCCTTGACTTCCGGAAGGCGTTCGACACAGTTCCGCACTGTCTCCTGTTAAACAAAGTAAGAGCCTACGGAATGTCAGAACAGCTGTGTTGCTGGATTGAAGAGTTTTTAGCAAACAGAACACAGCATGTTGTTATCAATGAAGAGACGTCTAGAGACGTTAAGGTAAAAAATGGCTCTGAGCACTATGGAACTTAACAGCTGAGGTCATCAGTCCCCTAGAACTTAGAACTACTTAAACCTAACTAACCTAAGGACATCACACACATCCATGCCCGAGGCAGGATTCGAACCTGCGACCGTAGCAGTCACGCGGTTCCGGTCTGCAAGCCTAGAACGTTAAGGTAAACTCTGGCGTGCCATAGGGGAGTGTTATGGGACAATTGCTTTTCACAATATATATAAATGACCTAGTAGATAGTGTCGGAAGTTCCATACAGGTTTTCGCGGATGATGCTGTACTATACAGAGAAGTTGCAGCATTAGAAAATCGTAGCGAAATGCTGGAAGATCTGCAGCGGATAGGCACTTGGTGCAGGGAGTGGCAACTGACCCTTAACATAGATAAATGTAATGTACTGCGAATACATAGAAAGAAGGGTCCTTTATTGTATGATTATATGATAGCGGAACAAACACTACTAGCAGTTACTTCTGTAAAATATCTGGGAATATACGTGTGGAACGATTTGAAGTGGAATGATCATATAAAATTAATTGTTGGTAAGGCAGGTGCCAGGTTGAGATTCATTGGGAGAGTCCTTAGAAAATGTAGTCCATCAACAAAGGAGGTGGCTCACAAAACACTCGTTCGACCTACACTTGAGTATTGCCATCAGTGTGGGATCCGTACCAGATCGGGTTGACGGAGGAGAGAGAGAAGATCAAAAGAAGAGCGCCGCGTTTCGTCACAGGGTTATTTGGTAACTGTGATAGCGTTACGGAGATGTTTAGCAAACTCAAGTGGCAGACTCTGCAAGAGGGGCGCTCTGCATCGCGGTGTAGCTTGCTGTCCAGGTTTCGAGAGGGCGCGTTTCTGTAGGAGGTATCGAATATATTGCTTCCCCCTACTTATATCTACCGAGGAGATCACGAATGTAAAATTAGAGATTCGAGCGAACACGGAGGCTTTCAGACAGTCGTTCTTCCAGCGAACCATATGCGACTGGAACAGAAAAAAAAGAGGTAATGACAGTGGCACGTAAAGTGCCCTCAGCCACACACCGTTGGGTGGCTTGCGGAGTGTAAATGTAGATGTAGGTGTAGACATACAGAACACCGAAAGGGACAGACCTTAGGTAAACAATTCGGTCAAATTCGAAAGGACGCAAAAGACTCACGAGACGTGATTGAAGCGCTAAGAGCTGGTCACAAACAAATGCGAACGGAGACGGATGAGATTAAAAAACACATGATCAAGTTGTATGACGAGGTTCAACAGAGTGTTAAAGAAGTTGATCAATGGGTCGATACATTTGTATCAAGAGCAGCTCATGGAAAACGGCAAGTCATCGAGGACACAGATCTACAGAGAAAGGCGGTGAAAGCGGTTTTAAAGCGATTTGATAGCCTAATTCTAAAAACTGAATCGAAAAACAAGGTCGACGTAATAACGACAGAGTGTTCGGGGTCTGCTGTGATGTCTGAATCAACAGTAGATCCGAACAGTGGCACCGTCAGGATATTAGCAAAATCATCCGCCGGTCGTAATGAGACCGCGAAATAGTTCACATATGCGAATGTGGCTGTGTGTCTGAGTGCGCGAATGTGCACGGTGACAAAACGTGCAAAGAGTCCAGTATTCTGATCCATACAATGAGTATCGGCAATCAGCACACGAGATCATCAGTTGCACAGAATCAGATGATGCCTCGGGTAGAAACAGAATTACACAGAGTCCAATCTCCGAGCACAAAGTGCGCCTTAAGCTGACCAGGTTGTAGGAGGTCAATATGCAGCACCATAACAGTAGAGTCAAGTAGCTGCAAGTTGCTGTTCAGAACAGTACTTACCGTACTGTACTTCAGTGCCACTGGCGAGACTGGCTGCACATCCTGTAGTTAGCAGTACGTGCCAAGGTCGCGAAGAATTACCAATGACAGTAATTTGGTACTTACGGCACAATTTGAAGCAAATAACTGTGTAACGTTGCGACATAGTAACACACGTTTGGAGGGCAGTGGAAGTCTGCAATATCCGATGGCAGTACAGCAGACAATTACAAATAACGTAGGTACGATTGGAAGCAGGATCGATGGATTAGAACAAACACCATACGATGTCACAGCGAAATCTGACAATGACCACTTCCTCACTGTGAGAAAGTTTCAACGTTATAATAAAGAGCATGGAAATTCCCTGCATCCAAGAACATTTGTATATCAATTTAAAGTTGGTTTACCAGAACACTGGCCCTTATCACATACGCTAGATTTAATACGGACGGAACCGTGCGACTGCTACGGTCGCAGGTTCCAGTCCTGCCTCGGGCATGGATGTGTGTCATGTCCTTAGGTTAGTTAGATTTAAGTAGTTCTAAGTTCTAGGGGACTGATGACCATAGCTGTTAAGTCCCATAGTGCTCAGAGCCATTTTTTTTTAAATACGGACGGTGCTATCGCGGAAACAATGCAAAGAATAGCATCAACCTGCAAGTCCTATGATGACTTTAAATCTTCATTTCTCTCAAGATATTGGTGTAGAATAGGATCAAACGTGAGTTGCTTCAAAACATGTTTTGCGAAAATTCGATAGAGGAAAGCCCAGATAAGTTTTTTTGAGAACATGGTGAAGAAAAGTAAATGCCTAGAAAATCCGTATAGTCTTATAAATAATAGATTTAGGCATTCAGTCGTCCTTTTTAAATGTTTATTGGCAGATGTAGATTTCAGCTAGAAACTAGCCCTTATCAAAGCACTATCACTTTGAACAATGCATGTAATGCCTGTTGGGCGGGCTTCATCCACAGCTCATAGTATACTACACTCCTGGAAATTGAAATAAGAACACCGTGAATTCATTGTCCCAGGAAGGGGAAACTTTATTGACACATTCCTGGGGTCAGATACATCACATGATCACACTGCAGAGCCACAGGCACATAGACACAGGCAACAGAGCATGCACAATGTCGGCACTAGTACAGTGTATATCCACCTTTAGCAGCAATGCAGGCTGCTATTCTCCCATGGAGACGATCGTAGAGATGATGGATGTAGTCCTGTGGAACGGCTTGCCATGCCATTTCCACCTGGCGCCTCAGTTGGACCAGCGTTCGTGCTGGACGTGCAGACCGCGTGAGACAACGCTTCATCCAGTCCCAAACATGCTCAATGGGGGACAGATCCGGAGATCTTGCTGGCCAGGGTAGTTGACTTACACCTTCTAGAGCACGTTGGGTGGCACGGGATACATGCGGACTTGCATTGTCCTGTTGGAACAGCAAGTTCCCTTGCCGGTCTAGGAATGGTAGAACGATGGGTTCGATGACGGTTTGGATGTACCGTGCACTATTCAGTGTCCCCTCGACGATCATCAGAGGTGTACGGCCAGTGTAGGAGATCGCTCCCCACACCATGATGCCGGGTGTTGGCCCTGTGTGCCTCGGTCGTATGCAGTCCTGATTGTGGCGCTCACCTGCACGGCGCCAAACACGCATACGACCATCATTGGCACCAAGGCAGAAGCGACTCTCATCACTGAAGACGACACGTCTCCATTCGTTCCTCCATTCACGCCTGTCGCGACACCACTGGAGGCGGGGTGCACGATGTTGGGGCGTGAGCGGAAGATGGCCTACAGTGTGCGGGACAGTAGCCCAGCTTCATGGAGACGGTTGCGAATGGTCCTCGCCGATACCCCAGGAGCAACAGTGTCCCTAATTTGCTGGGAAGTGGTGGTGCGGTCCCCTACGGTACTGCGTAGGATCCTACGGTCTTGGCGTGCATCCGTGCGTCGCTGCGGTCCGGTCCCAGGTCGACGGGCACGTGCACCTTCCGCCGACCACTGGCGACAACAGCGATGTACTGTGGAGACCTCACGCCCCACGTGTTGAGCAATTCGGCGGTACGTCCACCCGGCCTCCCGCATGCCCACTATATGCCCTCGCTCAAAGTCTGTCAACTGCACATACGGTTCACGTCCACGCTGTCGCGGCATGCTACCAGTGTTAAAGACTGCGATGGAGCTCCGTATGCCACGGCAAACTGGCTGACACTGACGGCGGCGGTGCACAAATGCTGCGCAGCTAGCGCCATTCGACGGCCAACACCGCGGTTCCTGGTGTGTCCGCTGCGCCGTGCGTGTGATCATTGCTTGTACAGCCCTCTCGCAGTGTCCGGAGCAAGTATGGTGGGTCTGACACACCGGTGTCAATGTGTTCTTTATTCCATTTCCAGGAGTGTATGTTGAAATCTACATCTGCCAGTAAAAATTTAAAAAGGACGACTGATGGCTGAAATCTATTATTTACAAGTCAATATAACCGCTGCTGAGTGCAACAGCCTTCTGAAAGGAAGGTAAGGTAACCAGAATCCGTATAATGATGGAAAACTGATCTGTCTATGTTCTATGAAACTCCCATTACGATATCAACAATCATTAGAAGCAAGAGGAGGAGATAACGTGCAGGCCTTTAAGGGAATCCTCCATGAATTATATTTCATATTCAGTGAGGATGATGCATGAAAACATAAAAGTCAACAAAGAAACCAACACGAGAAAAATATCAATAGGCCGAGACTTGAAAACAGGTACAATGAGAAAAGTACTAGAAATGGAAGACCGAATGCAGGACAGAATAATGGTCGAACTGGACGAAATTGGAACTCATCACGAAATCATAACGAGTACAATATTCAGTACTACCAAAATAATAATAATAATAATAATAATAATAACAGAAACGGTAAATGTGCGAATAATGATGATAGACCAAATTGGTTTCAGCCACATAATCCAAAGTATTCGAACACGAACAGCCATCTGGAGGTGGCTTGGGAATAACAGAATCCAGGAATATCAAGTGATCGAAGGAGAAGTGAACCACAACCCGAGGTTGCAATTGAGCCACCTAACCCAGATAAACATCAAAACTCACTGACTGTGGAAATGGGGAACCTGCGACCCAGTGAAATTAGCGGAGTTGCCAGTAGCCAGATTAACAGACTCACGTTTGACACACGGAAGGAGGAAACAGTAACTGAGGTAAAACTCATTGGTCAAGAGTCATGATTAACATGTTGGGATACTAGTGATTGGAATTTAACGCATGTTGGGATTGTGTGTGTGTGTCCGTCAGATGATTATGACGTCATAGTGTAAGTGTACGTGTGTGATTATGGCGAAATTTTTTCAGTAAAGACTGTGGAGACAAAGTTGTCGATGTATGTCCACCACAAAGCTTGGTTTCTGATATTAAGAAGGTTAACCGGTTTGTTTATGATTCTGTTGAGGATAATAACACAGGTAGAAGCAATGAGGAGGAACGGTTTTGGGTTTATTGTATAAAAATGTTCTGTTTGAAAATTATATCGCCATAGCATTCAAAAAACAGCAAATAAACAAAACAAAGATCCTGAGAATTTGGGGATCAAGCGTAAGTGGAAGAATAAAGACTCCTTGGAAATTAGGCAACATTATCCGTTGAGAGACAAGGTCTTGTTTTACGGAGATAATGCAGATGCCAGTTCATTGGTTTTGTGTATTCCAGATGAGGTGGCAGACAAATGCATTTGAATACACTCCTTGGTAATGGTCACTATCGGCCGAAAAAATGCTTTTTTAAGCTGAAACAGTCATATTACTTTCCAAATATGCAGAGGGTAATTAGGTAAGTTTCAGCAAAGTATGAAGGATGTCAGCAGGTTGAACAAGTGACTTTTCGAACCGACTTTCCATGTTTCCCATAATTCCAGATAAACTAAGACATATTGCAGCAAAATACTTGACTGGCGCTTTGCTGCGCACAAGGAAGGGACATACATTCATTTTTGTGGTAACATAATTAACATCTAAGTGTGTGGCCCTCATTCCTCTTAAAAAGCCGACAGGATTCAGTGTTAGTAAGGCTCTCAAGCAAGAATTCTTGAAGCAATTTGGCAAAGTTGACAAGATACTGTCAGGTAATGGACCACAGTATATATCCAAGTATTGGCAGGTCACAGTTAATAACCTAGGATGAGCCCTACGTATATTTATAATTATAATCCAAATGCGAATGCAGGAGCATAGTGTATCATTTATAATGTTCTAAAAGGCATAACTCATGGGATACATACTCAGATGAATTTCAAGTGGTGATCAACGAAATGCCTCACAGAAACAATTTACTTGCTCTGATTACAGTGCTACAGAATAAACCGGTCCCAGGTAGTATCAGCGAGGTCGTGAAATTTCCCCTGATTCCAAGAAAACAACACCTGAATACAGTGGCGATGATGATAAACAACATTCGTTTTGAGGCCAGAAAGAGGTAGAACTGGGTAGACACAACTACCACTAATCGGATATTCACTTATAGGACAGACGGTCCTTGTCCACACAAATGTTGTGGAACTGATTAACCCAAAGACAGTGAAATGACTGGGTATGCACAACGTAAGTCATGTGAAAACATACGAGGGATGAAACTTTAGTATCCAGAGATCTCAATAAAGAATTTGGCTAAGGAGGAGTACATTAATGATGTTTGAAATTTTCACACGATATTAATAAATCTTTTATCTGCACGTGAGAGATAATTGGCACCACAGTAGTATACATAATTAAGAATTTGCTTAAGTGGAGTGCAGTCTATGTATGGACAGAGGTATTATTTGGAAAGATGATAATGAGATAGATAAAGAGGCAAGGATGAGTTATCAGAGGTAGTGTATAGGAATCACAGGTACTCGAATAAGTTGAACTATAGTTTGTAGTAACCTTGTGATAAGGTCTTATGGGATCAAACTGCAGAGGTCAGCGGTCCCTAAGCTTACGCAATACTTAATCTAAATTAAACTAACTTACGTGAAGGACAACACACACACCCATGCCCAAGGGAGGACTCGAACCTTCGGCGGGGGGGACCCTCGCGAGTCGTGACAAGACGCCTCAGACCACGTGGCTGCCCCGCGCGGCCTATAATTTTGGAATATCTCTTAAGGAGCGTAATAATCTACCCGATAGGGAAGCATCTTTGCTTGGCAGTTTTATGGATCAAAACCTATCCGGAAAAAGATAGCACTGATGCGGAACTGCAACGATGTCATAGAGTCAAAGCTACATCAGTAAAGTGATTACGTTACCAAGCATAATGTATTAACCGCAACTTCTCAATCAAGCAGCTCCTCAGTTTGCCTCACAAGGGCTGAGTGCACCCCGCTTACCAACAGCGCTCGGCAGAACGGATGGTCACCCATCCAAGTGCTAGCTCAGCCCGACAGCGCTTAACTTCGGTGACTGACGGGAACCGGTGTTACCTCTGTAGCAAGGTCGTTCCTTACTATGTACAAAGAAGAGATATTTATATCCTATCAATGAGTCCTTTTATTGCAATATAAAAAAAAATCTTTTGAAGTTATATGCCTGTTGTAAAGTTTTAGGAGCGAAATGTAAAAGGAGGATTAATTTGTAACAGAACACAAAAATTTTTGTTAACTCGAACAGACGAAAATCAATGTCAAAATTCGATAACGATCCAGGGGCAGCTTGAATTTCTAACAGCGGAAGAGATGGCGGCATAAGAGGTGATGGGGAGAGGCTGCGAAAAGTGACAGGAAAGACGTCTGCAATCACTGCTCCTGTTGTTACTCTAGCAGATAACTTCAGGAATGGAAAAGTGCAGATAGCAGAAGTATTCAGCTCCAGAGACGGAGCCAGGTGACTGATAGACGATGGAGCGGCAAAAAGAAAAAAGAAAACATTAGAAGTTCGATTTAGCGCCATTTTCCTGTTCAGCGAACAGCCTGGTACCATAGAGCTATTAAGACCACTGGTCGCCCCGAAAAGCGGCGAATTTTACGACGGGAGAGCATATATGTATATAAAAAAAATAAAAGCCTCTCAGGACGAAGCATGGATTTCGGTGTCAGTAGCATGCAGGAGAAGCGTCAAACGGGATGCTGGAAAATGAATTTGGAGCAAATGTGCTATAACAAATCCTTTAATCACCAAATTACATACGTTGACGTCATATAACATATATCCTATAAAACTAAATACACAAATCCCATTTTCCATATCTCAGCTCAAGGAAGAAAGAAGTTACAAGTAAGCAGGAGGGAAGAAGCGACGGGTTCAGAAGAGATAACGTAGAAGAAGGGGAAAGAGAGAAGATAGGCTAAAAGCATCAAAAATTTGTCTTCCGATTTCTCATCATTATAGTTTTAATCATTATAATGATATGAAATCACGATTAGTTGGTAAGTTAATATCTCCATCCATTGCTATAACAAGACCAGAATTTTTAAGCTACATCTTCTCCAGTTTCAGCTCAAATCTTCCGCCACCATTTCTCTTGAGGCAGAGATTCTATAAATTTATCCGATTACCAGGTTTAATCCACATTTAACATTTATTTTCGCAAAAATTTTCTTCATTTTCGGAGTCTATACCAAGCTCACTATATATTGTCGTGTTTGTTACGTCTATAAACACTCATCCACGACTAACGTTCAACCTATCTTTTACGATACACATTCCAGTCGGAATTTACGATTCCATTGCTACTGACGTCTTGTCTCAACAATCTATCTGTTCCCAGTGCTATGTGGTCATTGTCATTTATAACATATAGTAAAATTTAACTGGCCGATGTCTGTACATGGGAGATATTTAAAAAATTTAATACGAGGGGTCTTTACCGTAGCCAATCACCAGCAGTCCATGCTTCCCGATTTTGGCACCGCTCTGAAAAAAATGGTTCAAATGGCTCTGAGCACTATGGGACTTAACAGCTGTGGTCATCAGTCCCCTAGAACTTAGAACTACTTAAACCTAACTAACCTAAGGACATCACACATCCATGCCCGAGGCAGGATTCGAACCTGCGACCGTAGCAGCCACGCTGTTCCGGACTGAGCGCCTCAACCGCGAGACCACATCGGCCGGCGCACCGCTCTGAATGCAGCCGTTTGCGTGTGGTATTAACCAGCAGACTTTGAGTAGTATAGTGATTCCCTAGGCCGGCTACTTCTAGTCTCTACAACAGATGGTGCAGAACGACACAAGCTACTGCATGGAATCGACTCATGCTCTCAGACGGCAGTCACAGATGTGAAGGGTTTACGATTTGTATTGTGCGCAGTAAGCCGGCCCTCCCTTATCGTGACCAGACTTCCTCAATCAGAAAGACTTTCCTCACATTCCCATGCAGTCCAACAATGGTCAACTTTCACATCTTAAGACTCCAAGAATCTGAATATGGCATGATTCGCCAGCCAAATTGGGACTCAAAATAAAGCACCTTTCAGAATCCGTCACGTACTGATGACGGTGGTTCAAATGAATATGCAACATCTCCGTGTCCTTCACAGTAATTATTCCACACTTGACGCTGTTCACGTCCCTTACACGCTAAAGCGACAAAGAAAGTGGTACGCCCACGTAATACATTGTAGCGCCCCCACAGACACCCAGAAGTGCCGCAACACGACATAGCATGGACCTCACTAATGTCTAAAGTAGTGCTGGAGGCAATTGACAACATGAATCCTGCAGGGCTGTCCATAAATCCGCAAGAGTGGAGATTTCCTCTGAACAGCACGTTGTAAGGTATCCCAGATGTGATCAATAATGTTCATGTCTGGAGAGTTTGGTGGCCAACGGAACAGTGTTCCTGGAGCCACTCTGACCCATGGGAATTTAAAAATTTCGTCGGAATGCAGAACTGACATGAATGGATGCAGGTGAACTGACACGATGCTTACGTACATGTCAGAGTCGTATAAACATAGACGTATCCTGGGTCCCAAATCACTCCAACTGCGCACGCTCCACACCATTACAGAGCCTCCACCAGCTTGAACAGTCCCATTCTGACATTCGGGGTCCACGGATTCATGAGATTGTCTCCATACTCGTACAATTAGAAACGAAACTCGTCCGACCAGGCGACATGTTTCGAGTCATCGACAGACCAATGTCGGTGTTGACGGGTCCAGGTGAGGCATAAAGCTTTGTGTCGTGCAGACATCAAAGCTACACGAGTGAGCCTTCGGCTCAGAAAGCCTGTATCTATGATGTGTCGTTGAATTGTTCGCCCACTGTCACTTGTCGACGATTGAAATCTGCAGCAATTTGCGGCAGGGTTGCACTTCTATCATGCTGAACGATTCAGTCATTGTTGGTCCCGCCCTTTGAGGCCCTTTTTCCGGTAGCGGTGATGTATTTTATGGAATTCCTGTTATTCGCTGTACAATCGTTAAAATGGTTGTACGGGAAAATCTCCACTTCATCGCTACCTCGGAGACGCTGTGTCCCATCGCTCGTGTGCCGACTATAACACCACGATCAGACTCAATTAAATCTTGATAACCTGCCATAGTAGCAGCAGTAACCGATCTAACAACTACTCCATACACTTGTTGTCTTATATAGGCGTTGCCGACCGCAGCGCCGTATTGTGCCTGTTTACATATCCCTGTATCTGAATACGTATGCCTGTGCCAGTTTTTTTGGCGCTTCAGCGTATAACCTACCAAGCCTGGTGTTTACACTAAACACGAGAAACACTAGTGCACTCTGTTGGTCGTGCCACCTGCCACAGAGAATTGCAATTTTTTTCCGATTTACGTTACGCGCAGATGGTGCGTACACGTACGAATTTACAGCGGTATTCAATCGTGCCTCTTAGGTGGTCCACTCTTTCTGATGGGCGCTGTAGGTTCAAATGGTTCAAATGGCTCTGAGCACTGTGGGACTTAACATCTATGGTCATCAGTTCCCTAGAACTTAGGACTGCTTAAACCTAACTAACCTAAGGACATCACACAACACCCAGCCATCACGAGGTGGAGAAAATCCCTGACCCCGCCGGGAATCGAACCCGGGAACCCGGGCGTGGGAAGCGAGAACGCTACCGCACGACCACGAGATGCGGGCTGCGCTGTAGGTGCTGTGTGGCGAGACGTATGCATGGATGTGTGTGTGGCTCATGGATATATGTACCCCACGTTCAGCTTACCTCATGCACGACCTCGTGAGCGCCCCCACAGTAGATGAAGAGCTCAAGCGATGGCCCCGGCAACCATCCGGCACACTTCAGGTTGGTGTTCAGGTCCTGGTTCTGTCAACACAGGAGAACTGGTGTAAGCCACACAGCACAGCAATACGGGAATTTGCCCATTACTGTTTACCACACACTATAAAGTCACATACGATAAAACCATCAAGTATCCTCTTCGATTCTGTGACACAGATTTAATTCCAGAACGTTGTCATTGTATTCTTTCACCCCATAATGGCCTTGCTAGTGTATAGATATCTTTCTTTTATAGTTTGAGGAGTAGCGCCTTCCTTCGAGCATACGTAAGTAAGAGACGGAAGCGAGCTGATAGATACAGTGAGTCATGGTTATGGCATGACAGATGCACTCTGATCCGGTAGCTAGCTGCAAGTAGTTATGACTGTAGCCGAAACATGTCAGCTTCTTATGGAGTATGGAATTATAGAGTATTTAAAACGTGTTTTGGAAACGAAACTGTATTTAGTATGATTACTACAACTCTCATTAATTATTGATAATTTGGTTATTAATGTGAATGACGGTGTTAATGGAAAGTAAGGTATGAAATGAATATTGTTATGTCTGATCATTACACCACCGCAGCATTATGGTCAACATAGCTGCACGAACTACCCAAGTCAAATACCCACCCCAACACAAACTCCAATTCATATCTCCCCTTATATTCTAACCAGGGCTCTCCGACATTGCAAATAATACTCCAGCATTGGACGTAATGGGGAATTCCTGTACTAGATGTGATAGTATACAGGGCGTTACAAAAAGGTAAGACCAAACTTTCAGGAAACATTCCTCACACACAAAGAAAGAAAAAATGTTATGTAGACATGTGTCCGGTAACGCTTACTTTCCATGTTAGAGCTCATTTTATTACATCTCTTCAAATTGCATTAATCATGGAATGGAAACACACAGCAACAGAACGTACCACCGTGACTTCAAACATTTTGTTACAGGAAATGTTCAAAATGTCCTCCGTTAGCGAGGATATATGCATCCACCCTACGTCGCATGGAATCCCTGATGCGCTGATGCAGCCCTGGAGAATGGCGTATTGTATCATGGCCGTCCACAATACGAACTCAAAGAGTCTCTACATTTGCTACCGGGGTTGCGTACACAAGTGCTTTCAAATGCCCTCATAAATGAAAGTCAAGAGGGTTAGGTCAGGAGAGCGTGGAGGCCATGGAATTGGTCCGCCTCTACCAACCCATCGGTCACCGAATCTGTTGTTGAGAAGCGTACGAACACTTCGACTGAAATGTGCAGGAGCTCCATCGTCCATGAACCACACGTTTTGTCGTACTTGTAAAGGCACGTGTTCTAGCAGCACAGGTAGAGTATCCCGTATGAAATCATGATAACGTGCTCAATTGAGCGTAGGTGGAAGAACATGGAGCCCAATCAAGACGTCACCAACAATGCCTGCCCAAACGTTCACAGAAAATCTGTGTTGATGATGTGATTGCACAGTTTCGTGCGGATTCTCGTCAGCCCACACATGTTGAATGTGAAAATTTACAATTTGATCACGTTGGAATGCAGCCTCATCCGTAAAGAGAACATTTGCACTGAAATGAGGATTGACACATTGTTGGATGTACCATTCGCAAAAGTGTACCCGTGGAGGCCAATCAGCTGCTGATATTGCCTGCACACGCTGTACATGGTACAGAAACAACTGGTTCTCCCACAGCACTCTCCATACAGTGATGTGGTCAATGTTACCTTGTGCAGCAGCAACTTCTCTGACGCTGACATTAGGGTTATCGTCAACTGCACGAAGAATTGCCTCGTCCATTGCAGGTGTCCTCGTCGTTCTAGGTCTTCCCCAGTCGCGAGTCATAGGCTGGAATGTTCCGTGCTCCCTAAGACGCCGATCAATTGCTCCGAACGTCTTCCTGTCGGGACACCTTCGTTCTGGATATCTGTCTCGATCCAAACGTACCGCGCTACGGCTATTGCCCCGTGCTAATCCAAACATCAAATGGGCATCTGCCAATTCCGCATTTGTAAACATTGCACTGACTGCAAACCACGTTCGTGATGAACACTAACCTGTTGATGCTACGTACTGATGTGCTTGATGCTAGTACTGTAGAGCAATGAGTCGCATGTCAACACAAGCACCGAAGTCAACATTACCTTCCTTCAACTGGGCCAACTGGCGGTGAATCGAGGAAGTACAGTACATACTGACTAAATTAAGCTCTAACATGGAAATTAAGCGTTTCCGGACACATGTCCACTTAACATCTTTTCTTTATTTGTGTGTGAGGAATGTTTCCTGAAAGTTTGGCCGTATCTTTTTGTAACACCCTGTAGATCTTAAATTAAATTTTCCCAGAGCCATTTAAGTCTCTAATTTATCTACGAGAACGTTGGAAGCTGGGGAAGTGAAATAAAATTTGTGCTGCGGCCGGGATTCGAACCCCAGCCTTTTTGTTTGCTAAGCAGATATGCTGACCAATGCACCATCACAGCATTATGTTGAGCAGAGCTGCTCGAACTACCCAAGTAAAACACCCTCCACCAACACGCTCCTGGTTCGAGTCCCTGCCGCAGCACAAATTTTAATTCACTTCTTCAACTTCCAGCGTTATCGTATATAAATTATAGACTTAAATGTCTCAGGAAAAATTTAATCAAGATCTATACGATCGCATGTAGTACAGCATTTCCCCATTACGTCTGATGCTCGGGTACTATTCCAGTGTCGGAGAGCACTGGTAATGGTGACAATATAAGGGCAGATGTGAATTGGAGTTTGTGTTGGGGAGGATATTTGACTTGGGTAGTTCGGGCAGCTATATTGTTATGTCTATTTACTGAGTACTCGTTAGCCTGAGAACTCTGATTGTATAGAGACTCTAATTTAGACTCTGAGGGGAATTTTGTAATGTACTACCAACCAGTTTATCGTCCTGTGAAAACAAGAAACAGTCTACGATAATTTTGTTGTTTAAAGATAAAGTTACTTTGGTATTTGAGGAGTTTATAAATTTGTTCATTTAATAAATTGTGCATTAAAAATACTAAGTTGTGATTGGTGAAATGTAAAACATGCGAGATTGTGTAATTCAATACTAACATCGGATTGACTAAGATGTGTATCAGCCAACCAAAAGATAACATCCCGATACCTTCTTCATCATACTGGTGGCAGCTCTATGATGCTCTGGGGAACATTCACGTGGGCCTCCATGTGCCCAGTGGAGCTCGTGCGAGAGAAGATGACGGCCAAGGAGCATCGTACACTGGTTACAGACCACATACCCTTCGTGTCGATCATGTTTAGTGAAGAAAGTGGCATTCTTCAGCAGGACAACATGCCATGTCAGAAGGCCGGAGTGTGATGCAGTGAATTGAGGTACACTTTGGCGAGTTTCTCGCCACATCTGCATCCGATCGAACACATCTGGCATGTGATTGAACGTCGCGTCAGACATCATCGCCCTATCCCCGGAATTTACGGTAATTAAGTGGTTTCTATGTGGTGATGCGGTGCCAACGCCCTCCAGCGACCTACCGAACCCTCATTGTTTCCTGTCACGACGCGTCGCCGCTGTTATCAGTGCCAAAGGTGGACATACCGGCTGTTACGTAGGTGATTATAATATTCTTGCTGATCACTGTAAATGCAAATATGTATACCATTTAGCTCTGCAAATGATGAAGAAATTGAAACAATGTTAGACGAGATAAAAGAAATTATCCAGACATTTAAGGATGAACAGAATTCAATTAGTACGGTATGTTGTAACTCGAAAGAAAAATGGTAGGACAACCGTGACTGGAGGAAACGAATGAAAGGCAAAACCGTCTAGTAAAGTTTGGCACAGAGCATAATTTAATCACTTCTAACATTGTGTCTGAAAAACATGATCGAAAGTTGTATACGTGGAAGAAACCTGGAGGTTTCACATTGATTGTTTCATGGAAAGAGAGAGATTTGAAACTGATAAGCATTTCGCAGGTACAGAAATGAAGTCTTACCCTATTTCACTGGTTATGAGCTGCAGATTAAAACTGAAGAAATGGCGGAAAGGCAGAAAATTAAGCATATGAGGCCTGGACAAAATTAAGGAAGACCATCTGCGCTATCAGGTCGTGGAGTCTGTGCGCACAGCAGCTGGTTGTTCAAACTATGCCTTTGCCGTGCCATATCTTAAACATTCACTCACTGAAGATTGGTTGGAGAAAATCGTGCCGGCCGCTGTGGCCGAGCGGTTCTAGGTGCTTCAGTGCGGAACCGCCCTGGTGCTTCGGTAGCAGGTTCGAATCCTACCTCGGGCATGGATGTGTGTGATGTTCTTAGGTTAGTTAGTTTTAAGTAGATCTAAGTCTAAGGGACTGATGACTACTGATCTTAAGTCCCATAATGCTTAGAGCCATTTGAACCATTTTGAGAAAATCGCACCTATGCAACATTTTCTTAACTAATGCACAGGAAAATTTGTACATTATTGGGATTCATTTAACAGGCTACTAACAAGATTTTATAATGCTGATGACAACCTCAGAGTTTCAAATCTATGTTGATAAGTAGTTGATACGAAACGCTTGAGATATATTTTCATGGTTTGTTTTTAATCAACTTTTATGAATAAAGTACTTAGTGAATTACTCCATAATTGAGAAGGTTCAATTCAAAATCTCTCAAAAACGTGACTGCATTTCAAATCAACTTCATTTGAATATCGGTCACGTTAACAGTACAAGACTTTCGTTTTGTTCCAAACACTCACTCAGTCGGTGTAGGAGAGTGATGTACCTAAATACATAACTAGAAAACAGTCCCTCCAAGTATGGGGTAGTAAAAAATTTCTCAGAAATGTAAATTTTATGTATTTAAATCTGATTACAGAAGATGGTTTAATTATGATAGTATACTAGATTATACAAAAACATCTGAAAGGCAATAGTTTTAGACAGCTACTAAAAATTGAATATAATCTACCGAAATATCAGCAAAAGCTAAACAAAAATAAAACAGTAATAATCTTAAGGCATTTTAAGATGGAAAACATGGTCCAACCAGTCTGTAATATGTTTTTTGACCGTGCTACTAGCTAATTTCGACCTGCTTCGACCACGTTGCCGATGTTAAAATGTATTGAATTATGGAGCTACACAAGAACAAAATACTAAAAAAAATATTTTAGGGTGGTTATGCTCTCTAAAAGAAATTAAAAACACGCTGATAATTGCATATTATTAACAATTGTATCCCAAGTTAATTTAATGACTTTACAGAGGAAAAAACGGATGATCCTTTGAGGTGCAGGCTTGCTTACATTTGCTGCCTGGAACAACACGACACAAACGGCCAGCGTCCCAGCGACGAACTGCATCATGGCGAACGGACTCATCACGTCGTCCAGGAACCTGACGAACCTGCAAAGTGAAGGTTTGTGTACATCACGGGTACAGAATAAATGCTAGCTGAAGCATACCGCTACAGCAGCTATATGGACCTGTAAATAATTAACGACACCAGTCAGTGTATCACTTTCCATTGGACTGTCATTTCTTCAGTATTAATTTCACAACACTCTTCTTCTACTCTGTTGTCAAAATCATCTCCTCCTTATACAGATCCGCACGTTCTTTACGTATGTGGTGAGCCAAAACGATACGGCCACCTGATCAATAGCTTGTTTGTACCTCTTTGGAGTCCGCCCCCGGTAGCCGAGTGGTCACCGGCACGGTAGCTCAGCGTGTTCGGTCAGAGAGCCGGTTGGCCTCTGCACTAGAAAGCTGAGTGGAAGGATCAACAAACGAACTTGAACGGAACTCATGTGACGTCCTCAACGACCAAACACAATAAAAATGTGGTCAGCGCGACAGAATGTCAACGCTAAGGGCCCTGGTTCGGCTCCCGGCTGGGTCGGAGATTTTCTCCGCTTAGGGATTGGGTGTTGTGTTGTCCTTAACATCATCATTTCATCCCCATCACGGCGCAAGTCGCCGGAGTGGCGTCAGACCGAAAGACTTGCACCCGGCTGACGGTCTACCGGACGGGAGGCTCTAGTCACACGTCATTTTTTTACCTCTTTCGAACAAAATAAATCGCTGATTCTGCGTATCACAGATGCGACAATTTGTTAGTTGGTTTGCGGGGGTATGTAGCATTAGAAGTTTACGCACAGGTCATGCAGTTGTCCTAAATACGCTACTGGCCAATAAAATTGCTACACCAAGAAGAAATGCAGATGATAAACGTGTATTCATTGGACAAATATATTATACTAGAACTGACATGTGATTACATTTTCATGCAATTTGGGTGCATAGATCCTGATAAATCAGTACCCAGAACAACCACCTCTGGCCGTAATTACGGTATTGATACGCCTGGGCATTGAGTCAAACAGAGCTTGGATGGTGTGTACAGGTACAGTTGCCCATGCAGCTTCAACACGATACCACAGTTCGCCAAGAGTAGTGACTGGCGTATTGTGACGAGCCAGTTGCTCGCCCATCATTGACAAGACGTTTTCAATTGGTGAGAGATCTGGAGAATGTGCAGGCCAGGGCAACAGTCGAACATTTTCTGTATCCAGAAAGGCCCGTACAGGAAGTGCAACATGCGGTCGTGCATTATCCTGCTGAAATGTAGGGTTTCGCAGGGATCGAATGAAGAGTAGAGCCACGGGTCGTAACACATCTGCAATGTAACGTCCAGTGTTCAAAGTGCCGTCAAAGCGAACAAGAGGTGACCGAGACGTACCATCACGCCGGGTGATACGCCAGTATGGCGATGACGAATGCACGCTTCCAATGTGCGTTCACCGCGATGTCGCCAAACACGGATGCGACCATCACGATGCTGTAACTGGAACCTGGATTCATCCGAAAAAATGACGTTTTGCCATTCGTGCACCCAGGTTCGTCCTTGAGTACACCATCGCAGGCGCTCCTGTCTGTGATGCAGCGTCAAGGGTAACCGCAGCCACGGTCTCCTAGCTGATAGTCCATGCTGCTGCAAACGTCGTCGAACTGTTCGTGCAGATGGTTGTTGTGTTGCTAACGTCCCTATCTGTTGACTCAGAAATCGAGACGTGGGTGCACGATTCGTTACAGTCATGTGGATAAGATGCCTGTAATCTCGACTGCTAGTGATACGAGGCCGTTGGGATCCAGCACGGCGTTCCGTATTACCCTTCTGAACGCACCGATACCATATTCTGCTAACAGTCATTGGATCTCGACCAACGCGAGCAACAATGTCGCGATACGATGAAGCTCAATCGCGATAGGCTACAATATGACCTTTACCAAAGTCGGAAACGTGATGGTACGCATTTTTCCTCCTTACACGAGGCATCAGAACAACGTTTGAGCAGGCAACGCCGGTGAAGTGCTGTTTGTGTATGAGAAATCGG
The DNA here is from genome assembly GCF_023897955.1 of Schistocerca gregaria. Lineage (NCBI taxonomy): Eukaryota > Metazoa > Arthropoda > Insecta > Orthoptera > Acrididae > Schistocerca > Schistocerca gregaria. Next base: position 186,478,746 of record NC_064928.1, on the reverse strand, counting down.
TTGGAAACTTTCCTCATGTCAGCACGTCGTAGGTCTCCCCACCGGCGCCAACCTTGTGTGAATGCTCTGAAAAGCTAATCATTTTCATATCAATTTTCTTCCTGTCAGTTAAATTTGGCGTCATCTTCGTGGTGTAGCCGCTGATATCTGTCACCCTGTGATGGTGCCAGACAGTTGCCTAGATGGGTTCCATAGGGTTTACATCCGAATCTGGTCGATCGACGAGACATCAGCTTCACTATAATGCTCCCCAAACCACTGCAGGACGGTTCTAGCTCAGAGACGGGGCAAGCGTAATGCTGGAAGATGACATCCCCGTCAAGGCAGACATCAAGCATGAAAGGTTGCAGGTCGTTCGCAGCCGTCAGCGTGTCTTCGGTTACTACCAGAGGTCCCATGCAAGTGCAGGAGAATGTCTCCCGTAGCGTAATACTGCTTCTCCCATCCAGCGTCCGTGACGCTCTCCACGCTTCGAGTAACTGTTCACCTCAATGACGGCGTTTGTCGAGCCGACCATCGACCGAGTGCATCAAAAATGTGATTCACCGAAAAAGGCGACACGTTTCTATTGATAGGCGGTCGAATCCCGACGGTCCCGTTCGCACTGCAGTCGTAATTGACAATGTCTCTGGGTCGACACGTTAAGAGGTGTAGGACGTCACACGGGTCGACTTGGAGCAGGAGAGGCACCACGGGACATTTTAATTTCCACTGTCTATACTTTTACAAGTAAATTGATAAAACTTCGTCAGCATCTTCAAGAAGGATTCAGGATTCACACTCATTGCAATGGAAGTTGGAAAAAATAAAAGAAATTTTTTTACGTGTGAAATGTCATAATTTTTTTCACTTACGAATGGCTCCATTTGTTGCTATAGGTACACTTTTCTTCATAAGTTAGAGACATTCTTCGATGAATTTTGCACAGCATTCGTACCATACTCACAGGTGTATGAAACTCTAGAATTTGTTTAATTTATGAAAAAACGAATGAACTGTTATATTTTAAACTTCATGTTTAGGAAAAATACATTTTTCTTAGTTAATTGCCTCAATTTTTACCACAGGTTTTAATAGATTTGGAAAATTCTAGAGTTTAATACACCTTTAAGTATGGTTTGTATGCTGTGCAAAATTCATCCAAGAATCTCTCCTGCTTATGAAGAAAAGGGTACCTATAGCAACATATGCAGCCATTAGTAAGTGAAATAAATGATGAAATTTCACACGTAAAAAAATTAGTTATTTAGTTTTCTTACTTCCACTGCTATGGGGGTGAATTCTGAATCCTTCCTGGCCATGCTGACAAAGTTTTATGAATTTATTTGTAAAAGTATAGACAGTGGAAACTAAAGTTTTAGCCGGCCGGTGTGGTCGAGCGGTTGTAGGCGTTTCAGGTTGGAACCGCGCGACCGCTACGGTCGCAGGTTCGAATCCTGCCTCAGGCATGGATGTGTGTGTTGTTCTAAGGTTAGTTAGGTTTAAGTATTTCTAAGTTTCCATAGTGCTCACAGCCATTTGAACCATCCTACTTAACAAAGCAGTGAAACCCCAAACCCCACGTTCTGTGAAGAGTCGTGGGCGTCCAACCATTTAGCGTATAGTATTAATTTCACTGTCCTTTTACCTCTTTGGGTAGATGCTCATGATAGTAGCACGTCAATATTCGACCAGCTTCGCCGTTTTCGAGATACTCTTTTATAGGCTCTGGGTAATAATAATCCTTGCTTTGTCAGTGTCGCCTATCTCAATGGATCTCCCCATTTTCTGTCCGTGTCTTTGCTGGGGCGGTCCCCCGTCCGTGTCTCCTCCGCTCACATACTTCTGACACCGCGTCACGTGCACGCAACGTCACCAGGCGGCATCCAACGTCGCTGAGGGCAGTGGTCGTAATCTTTTGGCTCGTCTGTATAAGTAGGAGTAGAAGTGGCGCACTGTTCTCGTTTCTGGTATTAACGAATTTCTTTCGCACTTCCCCCTTATTTAGTCAACCTGCATAATTTTTTACCGCTATAATTCATTAACGTTCAGAAACAGAATATTATCCGGCTGGAGTGAACTTGTGCTATGTACCTTAATGAACTTAAACTTCCACTTGCAAAATCTGAAGGAAAAACAGCGTTCAATATCAAGTTACTCTTCCAAATTTGCTGGTCACTCTCATTTTGTCTCTGACGTGATCAAAAGTACACAGACGCCTTTATCTGATGTGGAATTGACCAGTAGGTGTCGCCAGAGGCGATCCTTCCAGTGTAAAATGGGAAAGAGGTTGGTTGGTTGGTGGATACGGTGGAGGGCACGAAACAGCAAGATCATCGGTCCCATCGGACTAGGAGAACGAAGTCAGCTGTGCACTTTTACACGAACCATCCCGGCCATTTGCAGAAATCACTGAAAACCTAAATCAGGATGGCCAAACGCGGGTCTGAACCGTTGTCCTCCCGAATGCAAGTCCAGTGTGCTCCACACTGCGTCATCTCTCTTGGTGGTGGGGCTAGGAGGCTGAGAATGTTGTGTTGTCGGCAAAGGCAGTAACAGCAGAATGGGCCAAACAGTAAAGCTAAGTGACTTACGACGTGGACTAGCCATTGAATGTTAGCTGAGTAACAGTACCATGAGGGGCATTTCAACCCTCAGAAAGTCGATAATTGGTGATTTGATTATGAAGTGGAAACGTGAAGCAACTACCAAAGCTACAACAAGAGCAGGCAGACCTCCCATACTCAGGGAGTGAGGAACCATCGATCATTTCGGAAGGCAGATGTAAAAGGTAGTACGAGATCAGGAGATGGAATCACTGGTGACTTCCGAAATGCTGCCGGCACCCAAAATGGCACTATCATTGTCTGCATGTAATTAAAAAGAATGGGGCACAACGATCGAGCGACTCCTCATAAGCCACACGTCTTTGTAGTTGGTGGTAAGAGATTCTTCAAGTATAGTACGTAGCGACGCCACGGGGTGAGTGGATGACTGAAGGCGAGTGATGTTGACTGATCACGCTGTGCCCTGGGGCAGTCTGATGGAAAGGTGTAGGTTGGGCGAATGCCTGGAGAACTTTACTTGCCACCACGGTGTACGACCAGTAGTCAAGTACCGAGGATCTGGTGTATCAGTATAGGGGTGCTTTGCGTGATTACGGACCGATCGCCATATTGGGCTTAAGTAATCGCTAAATGCGAATGGATATGAACAGAATTTACATCATTGTGCACTATGTAAGCACGATTAGTGTTTGTATCAGCATTGCGATGCACCCTGTCATAAAGGATGGTCTGTGAGGCAATGGTGGGATAACATTCCTGAAGTAGACTAGATTGCCCATAGTCCAGACCTGAACTCAACTCAATACCTTTGGAGTGAGCTGGAATGTCAGCTTCGCACCAGACGTAGCGTCTTCTCTAGTTTCGAGTTTTGAGCAACTGGGCTACCATTCCTCAGCTGACATATAGAAACCTCATTGAAATTGTCCCCAGCAGATCTGAAGCCGCAATAGGGGCAAAGGGTTGACACGCCCTATATTAACAGCCCCTAATAACTATCCAATGATGACAGCGAACCTATAGTTCTGTACCGACAAGATACCCTGTAACTGCAATATAAGATCTGAAGATGGGCAGCTAGCCTGAAACCGGCCATTCAAAATAAAAAATAGCGATCAAAGACTGAAATGCCACATTTTTATTTAAAGAACGATCGCGGAAATCTCATTAAGACAATCATGTCTAGTTTTGATAAACTATCCAGATGCTTTGGATCGGCCGCCAATGCATATAAGAAATGGTCATTTATGATAATTCCGTTCAGACTAAATTTTACGTTCATTGTTTTCTGACCTGTTTTCCTCTGTTTAGCTCTATATATTTGGGTACAGAGTGAAGTTATTCCTCAAACAATGTCCATATACATCAATAAAAACCGTCTCTGCGAAATGTTTCACAATTCATGTAATACCCTTCTAGAGGTTATAGGACTTAATAGATTAAGTTCACATAGGAACCCATGTCTGCAAAAGTTATAGCGGACGGGCGCTTCTAAATGTATGTACACACATCAAAAAAGTTTTGCATCCCCCTCGGTTCCGAGAGTTCCGGAATCTGTGAAGAAAATTGGAATACAGATCAACATAAACATCATTACCACCCTTTTTATTGCTCATGAAAACCACACATTGCATGTTGTAACACCATACAGTGAGACCGTCTGAGGTGGTGGTCCAGATTTCTGTACACACCGGTACCGCTAATACCCAGTAGCACATCGTTTTTCATTGATGCATGCCTGTATTCGTCGTGGCATACTGTCCACAAGTTCATCAAGCCACTGTTGGTCCAGATCGTCCCACTCCTCAATGGCGATTCGGCGTAGACCCCTCAGAGTGGTTGGTGGGTCATCTCGTCCGAAAACAGCCCTTTTCAATATATCCCAGGCATGTTCGATAGGGTTCATGACTGGAAAACATACTGGCCACTCTAGTAGAGTGATGTTTTCCTGAAGGAAGTCATTCACAAGATGTGCAAGATGAGGGTGCGAACTGTCGTCAATGAAGACGAATGCCTCGCCAATGTGCTGGGGATATAGTTGCACTATCGGTTGGAGGATTGCATTCAAGTATCGTACAGCCGTTACGGCGCCTTCCATGACCACCAGCGGCGTAAGTTGGCCCACATAATGCCATCCCAAAACATCAGGGAACCTCCACCTTTATTCGTTGGGCAGTGTGTCAAAGGCGTTCAGACTGACCGGGTTACCTCTAATCACTACTCCGACGATTGTCTGGTTGAAGGCATATGCGACACACATCGTTGAAGAGAACGTGATGTCAATCCTGAGCGGTCCATTCGGCATGTTGTTGAGGCCATCTGTACCGCGCTGCATGGCGTCGTGGTTGCAAAGATGGACCTCGCCATGGACGTCGGGAGTGAAGTTGCGCATGATGCAACCTATCGCGCACAGTTTGAGTCGTAACACGACGTCCTGTGGCTGCACGAAAAGCATTATCCAAGATGATGGCGTTGCTGTCAGGGTTCCTCCGAGCCATAAACCGTAGGTAGCGGTCATCCACTGCAGTAGTAGTCTTTGGGCGGCTTGAGCGAGACATGTGCTCGACGGTTCCTGTCTCTTTGTGTCTTCTCCATGTCCGAACAACATCGCTTTGGTACACTTTTAGACGCCTGGGCACAATTCGGAAGCGATCGAACCGCGGTATTGACTGTATAGGCATGGTTGAACTACAGACAACAAGAGCCGTGTACGTCCTTCCTGGTGGAATGACTAGAAGTAATCGGCTGTCGGAGCCTCTGTCTAATAGACGCTGCTCATGCATGTTTGTTTACATCTGTGGGCGAGTTTAGTGGCATCTCTGAACAGTCTTAGGGGCTGTGTCTGTGATACAATATCCACGTCTTTCTTCAAGAGGTCTGGGATCCGGGGTGCTGCAAAACTTTTTTGATGTGTTTATATACAGGGTAATTTGGTGACGACGTTACAAACTTTCTAGGTTGATACAGAAGGATAAATGCATCAGTTTGAGGTTAGGGTTTCTGTATCGCAAACGAACGAGTAGAAAATCGTTGTGCTACTTCTGACAGTGGAATACATGTGCTGGTATTGCTACTATTGTGGTCCTATTAAAAATGTTATGTACTCACTCCCCTTTACGAGCCCTAGATGTTTGTAACGGGAATTTTCGAACACCGTGTATAGCTCTTTCTGTTACAGTTCACAAAAAAACTTATGAGAAACAGCGTTACCGTACTCTTATGACCTCTACTTTCTAAATCGGTAGCTCCTTTCTCCATACTCTTTCCACCACAACAAATCGTTCTTAGAGCCACGTGTGTAGTGGAGGTAAGTGTAATCCTGTGTTTCTAGTGGAGTGAGCTGTGTCTGCAATCGTGAATGTAACAGTGCGGCTTGCGTAGACTATTCTGTCCATGATCTAAAGAGAAAGTATCAGATTGGTTGGTCGAACACATGAGGTAGACGAAATATACAAACATCAATAACACAAGACACTGTCACACCTTGTCGTCTTGGAACTTAGGTTCACCATCGAGGAAAAAAACATTTTAGCAAGAGATGGACCTCATCAGCCAAAATGGTCATTTAACACACACACACACACACACACACACACGCGCGCGCGCGCGCACACACAAGCAGAGAAAGGAAGAGAAAGTGTAAATAAAATTCATGTTCGGCGTCAAGCTCTCTGAGGAACAAATGAACGCTGACTGGGTTAGGAAAAACAGCAACCTAGAGCTCACCACGTTTTGCGATGTGAAAAGGCGTTTACAAAAAACGACATTAGACAAAGTACATTTAATACCCGTGAGCAGTGACTTTAGAACGCAAAAGAAGAAGGATAAGTCACAACAAAACGTAAGTAACAACAAACATATACAAAAAACATTTCGACACGCGAAAATCACGTTTTTTAAAAATCAAGGGATGTATTAACTAGCCCATAAAATTCACATTTACATCGTAAAACCATGTAATGTAAAATCACGATAAGAACCAAAACGAACAAAAACTTTCTTTAGGCCTCACTTTGTTAGATCAGTTACAACCTAAAAAATATGTTCACTCTTTACAGTTTTCATTAAACAACACCTACCGTTGGATGAAAAAAAACCTTTTTGCACAAAGGCGGCAAGTATATCTCATAATTTAATTGCAGACAGGGAAAGAAAGACTGGAGTTGCAGATGAATATGGTCATACAACCCTTGCAGTGGTCTGACCTTACACAATAACCATGGGACCCATGTTTCAACTCTTGGGACGCAAACTCGACCAGGAGCTGGAAACAGCATGAAACAAGATTCATCCGGCCAAATGAGTTTCTTCCATTAGTCCTAGTCCAGGTTTTATGGCTTCGGCTTCATGTTTTCTGTTACGGAATGCTGGTGCATTAGCTCCATACTTAATAATTATATACAACCGTTCGCTCGACGAAAGATTCGTACCCAAAGACTGGGAAGTTGCGCAGGTCACACCAATATTCAAGAAAGGTAGTAGGAGTAATCCACTAAATTACAGGCCCATATCGTTAACGTCGATATGCAGCACGATTTTAGAACATATATTGTGTTCAAACATTATGAATTACCTCGAAGAAAACGGTCTATAGACACACAGCCAGCATGGGTTTAGAAAACATCGTTCCTGTGAAACACAACTATCTCTTTATTCAGAGGAAGTGTTGAGTGCTATTGATAAGGGATTTCAGATCGATTCCTCATTCCTGGATTTCTGGAAGGCTTTTGACACTGTACCACACAAGCGGCTCGTAATAAAATTGCGTGCTTATGGAATATCGTCTCAGTTATGTGACTGGATTTGCGATTTCCTGTCAGAGAGTTCACAGTTCGTAGTAATTGACGGAAAGCCATCGAGTAAAACAGGAGTGATTTCTGGCGTTCCCAAAGTTAGTGTTATAGGCCCTTTGCTGTTCCTTATGTATATAAACGATTTTGGTGACAATCTGAGCCGGCCGTGGCGGCTTAGCGGCTATAGGCGCTTCAGCCCGGAACGGCGCTGCTGCTACGGTCGCAGGTTCGAATCCTACCTCGGACATGGATATGTGTGATGTCCTTAGTTTAGTTAGGTTTAAATAGTTCTATGTTCTAGGGGACTGATGACCTAAGATGTTAAATCCCATAGTGCTCAGAGCCATTTGAGCCATTTTTTGACAATCTGAGCACCCGTCTTCGGTTGTTTACAAATGACGCTGCCGTTTATCGACTAATATAGTCATCAGAATACCAAAATAAACTCCAAAACGATTTAGAAGAAATATCGAAATGGTGCGAAAAGTGGCAGTTGACCCTAAATAACGAAAAGTCTGAGGTCATCCACATAAGTGCTAAATACAATAAAATATACAAATGGTGTTCAAGGTGAATCCTTAGGACAATAACACGAGGAGAAAGTGGCCCAGGGAAACATCTGGTTTTCAAGGGAACACCTCATGCACCGAACACACTTGATCCTCACCTCTTGCAGGCAGCACCCTGCCAAACGGTACGTCCAACGGTTTCGGTCAACAATTTCCCCAAACGCGGCCACCATACTGCAGAGTGTACCAGGTGACACCTCGTCCCAAAATAACCCAGCAGGTTCGACGTCCAAAGAATGACTCAGGTCTACCAAGACGCAATCGCGTCAAGTAATTCACAAGTGACGCCGGCCACGAGGATGCATAGGCTGTCCAACGCTGAGTGAGAATGAGGTTTGCCCTTGCACCTAGCAGACATCAGCGTTGCAACGACTGCGCCTACACGCGTTACGGTCTCTCAGATAAACACTGACTGATGCCACAAGGCGTCGCAGCCATGGGGCAGAACTTGTATCGCTTCGCGGGCCGACTGCTCGTGAGTGTCTGGGCTCGCCGCTAGAAGCAGCCTCTTCAAAACCCCGCCAGCTCTAGGCGAACGACAGCACATGTCAAATCAAATTGAGATGCCGCGCTGGAGAGCTGGAGATCGAACCAGTACCAAACTTACGCAGGAGCTTTGGTTAATAACCGTTGGTGGGATACCGAGTCAAAAGCTGTCTAAAAATCGAGAAATACTGCTTCCAGCTAATTACCTAGATCCACAGGTTTCACGACATCTGGTGAGAAAAGCGCGGGTTGGATGGAGATAACTGGTGCTTTCGGGACCTGCGCCGGTTAAGTTGGTGGTGATCACTCACTTCGAGATACCTCACAAATGATAATAATAACAATAATGTTGTGTAGCACCTCGTGCCCATCTTTCACTTTGACCTGAAAACCAACGGCACCCGGGTTTCTCCAAACGGTCACCCATCCAAGCAGTAGCCGTGTCCAAAGTTGATTAACTACAGCAATATTTTTTTCCCCAAAGGAACGTTCCTGGCACCCAAAGGGAGGGGTAGGGGCAAAGTGTGAAGGGGTCGCCATCTGAGGCTTGCCCACCACGTCTCATTCCCTCTGCCGGGAACCAACGAAAGCGTAGGGAACGTGGAGTGGAGGTACAAAGCACATTATTGAGTTGTTTTTGGGAACATTTATCTTGGACAACAGTGGTTTATTTTACTTAAAAATGAACGTGAACAGTCACAACCGCAAGAAACTTCTTTTTTTTATGAGGTAACCGGTTTCGGTCTGTTTTAGACCATCTTCAGACCTACCATCATGTTGGTAGCGTTAGCGTTCGTGGAGTCGTAGCGCCTGCTCCATTCACCACCATCTTTTACCATCATGGTGAGCTGACCGAGGTGGCCGAGAGGTTCTAGGCACTACAGTCTAGAACCGCGCCACCGCTACGGTCACAGGTTCGAATCCTGCCTCAGGCATGGATGTGTGTGATGTTCTTAGGTTAGTTAGGTTTAAGTAGTTCTAAGTTCAAGGGGACTGATGACCTCAGAAGTTAAGTCCCATAGTGCTCAGAGCCATTTGAACCATTTTGAACTATCATGGTGATAGGTCTGAAGATGGCCTAAAACAGACCGAAAGAGGTAACCTCATAAAAAAGAAATTTCTTGTTGTTTTGACTTTTCATGATTATTTTTACATTAGTAATTGTTTGATATACGTATATATCACCGAGCGTAGCAGGACACCGACATCACGAGGAATCCGTCATACTTGGTAGGACTATTGAGGCGTACACCAATATCACTAACGTCAGTTTGCTTCAGAATCCTTGAACATATCCTCAGTTAGGATGTAATAAAATTTCTTGAGACAGAACGTCTTAAATCTACGAAGTAGCATGTTCTTAGAAAGCTCGTGCGTAGCTCAGTTTTTCCTTTTCTCACATCATATATTGAGAACTATGGATGAAGGGCACGATGCTTCTACCATGGAACACGTTTAACTGTGCCCCTTTGTGGTTGCCGACTTAATTTTAGTTTATATATTAATTTATTCATTTGGTCACGGTAACGGATGGTTGACTGTAGCAATTGTTCGTGGAGGTACTGGAGTACCAAATGTTCCTGGACTCTAAAGTTTCGTTGACAGAGACATTATTCCATTTCGCACCTACCACATGGCCGAACTTGCTAATAAGGACTTTGCTAAATCTGCTTATATGTCGACTTCAGTTTTGTCTTTTTATACTCGTAATAGCTGTTAACGAAGGTGCGTGCATATGGAGTAAGGTCTTAAGTAATAGAGCCCTTTTGGATCAACTCCGAGATGGGTTATCAATGATACTACAAAGGAAATTAGACGAAAACTGTTTTTCGGATTGCAGACGATTCCGCAATGTCGTTCATTAAGGAAGAGCCGAAAACTCAAGGAGATTTTTTTTTTTACCTTCAGCAGACAGGTAGTCAACGGCGTGTCCACAAACCAAACCTTTACTTGTTACCCAAATGAATACAGATTCATTTACAGATATTTTCCTCTTATTACGACTATACAAAGACAAAGCAGAAGTCGACATATAAGCAGATTTACCAAAGTCCTTATTAGCAAGTTCGGCCATGTTGTAGGTGCGAAATGCAATAATGTCTCTGTCAACAAAACTTTCGAGTCCAGGAACATTTGGTACTCCTGTACCTCCACGAACAATTGCTACAGTCAACCATCCGTTACCATGACCAAATGAATAAATTAATATATAAACTAAAATTAAGTCGGCAACCACAGAAAACAGAAGGTCCGTCGAGTAAGGCTTGAGCAGCTACAGACTTGACTGGTATACGAAAGGCTATTTTCAATTTGTACAGAAACCAGATGGCAGTTATAAGAGTCGAGGGGCGTGAAAGGGAAGCAGTGGTTGAGAAGGGAGTGAGACATGGTTGTAGCCTAACCCCGATGTTATTCAATCTGTATACTGAGCAAGCAGTAAAGAAAACAAAATAACAATTCGGAGTAGGTACTAAAATGCATGGAGAAGAAATAAAAACTTTGAAGTTCGCCGTTGACATTGTAATTCTGTCAGAGACAGCAAAGGACCTGGAAGAGCAGTTGAGCGGAATGGACTGTGTCTTGAAAGGAGGATATAAGATGAACATCAAAGAAAGCAAAACGAGAATAACGGAATGTAGTCGAAGTAAATAGGGTGATGCTGAGGGAATTGGACTAGGAAATGAGACGCTTAAAGTAGTAAATGAGGTTTGCTACTTGGAAAGCAAATTAACTGATGATGGTCGAAGCAGAGAGGATGTAAAATGTAGACTGGCAATGGCAAGGGAAGCGTTTCTGAAGAAGAGAAATTTGTTAACATCGAGTGTAGAAGTCGTTTCTGGAAGTATTTGTATTGAGCGTAGCCATGTATGGAAGTGAAACATGGACGATAAATAGTTTGGACAAGAAGAGAACAGAAGCTTTCGAAATGTGGTGCTACAGAAGAATGCTGAAGATTAGATGGGTAGATCACGTAACTAATGAGGAGGTACTGAATAGAATTGGGGAGAAGAGAAATTTGTAGCACAACTTTCATTTTACTCAACTAGGATCAGCTAACAAAATCAGCTCCTCCTCTTTCCTTGTCGTTTTTTTCTCCAGTATCCATTCATCGCTCCTCATGTCCTCTTTTCCTTTATTCTGTCCATGTTGTTCCTCATTCCTTTTATCTCCTGTACCGAAAGCCTTCTAAATTTAATATTTTGTTATTAAAAAGATTTTCCTCTGGTATTTCTGATTCCTTGATACTGTTTTTTTTTTCTAGATATTTCCTTATTCCTGTAATTGTTGATTTCTTCTTCTAGAAATACACGAATAACTGTTTCGTGAGCCTTTTCACATTCATATAGTAGAGCTGTCTAAAAATATTAATCTTGTTTTAGCCATTGCTTCCAAAACATTCTCCATAGTTTCGCACATATTTCCATTTCTTCTCATTTTCCAGCCATCTGTAGTTTGTATTGCACCCATTATTTTTCTAACTATCCATCTTTCAAGTACCTCTATTCTGTCCAACTTATATTTCATTCTTAGGCATACACATCCATTGAACTACTCTTGTTGTGCCACTGTGGTATACTGTTTTAGTTTTGTTTTTGTAGATATGCATTTCTTGTTGTAAACGTTCTTTGTCGAACCATATGCTCTCTCCATTTTGTTAACTCTTACATCTACTGCAAATTTTTCGAGTCCATTCTGTTCCACAGTTTCCGCAACATATTTGTGTTAACTTACTGGCTTTATTCTACCTAATTTTTGTTTCTATAAATGTAGGAGCATTTTTTATGTTTGTCATGAATTTTGTTTGTTCATCTAAAATTTTGAGAACAATCCTATTTGCTATTTCTTCCAGAAGTTGTATCTGAATAATTGTGTCTGTCAGATTTTCTGACTATGTTCCAAAATTGACTGCAAAAGCCAGACACTTTACTAATTCCATCGTTATTCATTCCCGGAATTATTTCTTCAGTTTTGTGATTCTATTGCAGTTGTTAATATTACTAATATTTGTCAAGGATCTATCTTAAAATAACATAGTTACGCTAATAAAGATTAAAACATACTTTATTTACAATTATTAAAAACTCTTTAACTGATTTACCAGCGCCCACAAATATTTGATTTTGATGGAATTTCAAATCATTGTTAGTATTATATCTATTAATTCTAATTGCAACTGTACGATTTTTAGTTATACACTACACTTCAAATATTGAAACAGCATTAACAGATTTAATACACATATAAAGATATTAGCTGCACAGAACGGTAGGAGACACTCTGATTGTTTTGGCAACTGCACTGTGAAGCTTTAATAAAATCTTATAAAAAATATTTCAAGTACATCCACTCTAATTGATTTGAAGTATTTCAACAGTAAATACATGTTTTTAAAATTGTTCCTTCCATCCAAAGTTTTATTCTGAAGTGTACATTACTGGCACTTACCAATATTTACTTGCAAACTGATTCGCTTAACATGGGTTGGCATTTACTTACCACTGTTTACTTTCTGGGCGAGTTAAGGAAAACTGACTGTGAGAACTCGAAAAATAAACATTTAAATTATCCGAATTGTTTCGTTTTATGGTACTAAGATTTGCAAAACCAATATTTCACACAATGAAACAAAACAACCCCAAAAATCAATCTGTGATTCAGCACAACGTTAAGGATGGCCCTTAACATTTCTGCTATCACAATGTCACGAAAAATTCACTCAAATCATAAGGAACACAGCTTAACATCGCGTATTTGCTTAAAGAATTGTTAACGTTCATCTGATTATTGTATAAATCCTCTCTAGTACCCATTTATGCGGCATGAACACCACAACCTTTCTACTAATGGGAGCCAAGTCTTTTGGACTTACTACAGTTAACATGCAGACATCCACGGTAACTTACCATTAGTGAGAGTATGCCAACTCTTTACTGATCATGGAGCTGTCAACTAATGTCAATCAAGCACATTACCTGGCTGGTTTTACATGCAGAAACTATGTTTCTCATCGACTTTCCCTTACCACTGTTCACAATCCAGGTCTTCATATGTCGAGATGTTAAGGATTGACTCAATTATTACAATTTTACATTCAAATGGAGGATCTAGATTTTTTTTATTTGTACATATTCACATTTAGGCGAGGGGTTTGTTATGGTTCATACATATGTTGAGTCAAAAAGGGCTTTCCAACTTTATTTTTGAATAATAAAGAAATTTATTGAGATAAAGTAGAGAATTCGTAGGAGTGTCATTTTGTAAAATAGAACCTCAAGTTTCATTCATGCAGCGCATCACTATCCCTTTCTGCCTCCACGAGCGCCAGCATAGTGCACACTTGAAATCTTTCACTAGTTTCGAGTGTGCTCACTGTCTGTTTAGGTTACATGTAACGGACTCTGCAGACAGGTAAATGAAGATGACCGAGGTTGGATGGTTTACTACCAGCAAGACGGTACATCACCTCATTTCCTCACGGAAATTCGAGGTGTTCTCGATAATCGTTTCCCAGGTCGGTGGATAGGCCATTAAGGGCCAATCGCATGGCGAGCTCGCTCCCTAGACTTGATACCATTGGATTCCTTTCTCTGGGGTTTCATTAAAGACCGTACCAACGTTCCTCCCCTACCTGGCAGTATAGCCGACCTGAAAACTTTGCCGTTGCAGAAATTGCTCCAATTCGCTGTAACGAGTGTGAAAAGAAGTTGGCTACCGGTGTTAAGTTTGCCGGGTCACAAATCGTAATCACATCGAAACAAAATGACACCTGGCACTTTTATCTCAGGCTCTGTTACAAAATGACAAAAAAAGTTCAAATGGCTCTGAGCACTATGGGATTTAACTTCTGAGGTCATCAGTCCCCTAGAACTTAGAACTACGTAAACCTAACTAACCTAAGGACATCACACACATCCATGTCCGAGGTAGAATTCGAACCTGCGACCGTAGCAGTCGCGCGGTTCCAGACTGAGCGCCTAGAACCGCTAGACCACCGCGGCCGGCTACAAAATGACACATATACCGCGTCTGCAAGTTACCTAAATAAATTTCTACTCTTTCCAGACCTGTAAAGTCCTTTTTGACTCACTTTGTTTTATAAACGTACACCCACGAGCAAATAGGACAGCTGATCTGTTCATAGTTACAAAAACTTCATTTATCGGCTACGTTACACCTTGACGTCAACTACACTACTGCCCATTAAAATTGCTACATCAAGAAAAAATGCAAATGATAAATGGGTATTCATTGGACAAATATGTTATACTAGAACTGACATGTAATTACATTTTCATGCAATGTGGGTGCATGCATCCTGAGAAATCAGTACCCAGATCAACCACCTCTGTCCGTAATAACGGTCTTGATATGCCTGGGAAATTAGTCAAACAGAGCTGGGATGGCGTGAACAGGTACAGCTGCCCATGCAGCTTCAACACGATACCACAGTTCATCAACAGTACTGACTGGCGTATTGTGACAAGCCAGTTGCTCGGCCACCATTGACCAGACGTTTTCATTTGGTGAGAGATCTGGAGAATGTGCTGGCCAGGGCAGTATTCCAACATTTTCTGTATCCAGCAAGGCCCGTACAGGACCTGCAACATGCAGTCGTGCATTATGCTGATGAAATGTGGGGTTTCGCAGGGATCGAATGAAGGGTAGAGCCACAGGTGGTAACACATCTGAAATGTAACGTCCATTGTTCAAAGTGCCGGGAATGCGAACAAAAAGTGACCGAGACGTGTAACCAGTGGTACTCCCTGCCATCTCGCCGGCAGCTTCCAATGTGCGTTCACTGCGATGTCGCCAATCATGGATGCGACCATCATGATGCTGTAAAGTGAACCTGGATTCATCCGTAAATGGTGCACTATGCAACTTAACTTATGAGGTCATAAGTCCCCTAGAACGTAGAACTAATTAAACCTAACTAACCTAAGGACATCACACACATCCATGCCCGAGGCAGGATTCGAACCTGCGACCGTAGCGGTCGGTCAGTTCCAGACTGTAGCGCCTAGAACCGCACAGCGACTCCGGCCGAAACAATTACGTTTTGCCACTCGTGTACCCAGGTTCGTCGTTGAGTACACCATCGCAGGCGCTCCTGTCTGTGATGCAGCGTCAAGGGTAACCGGAGCCGTGGTCTCCGAGCTGATAGTCCATGCTGCTGCAAACGTCGTCGAACTGTTCGTGCAGATGGTAGTTGTCTTGCAAACGTCCCCATCCGTTGACTGCAGGATCGAGACGTGGCTGCACGATCCGTTACAGCCATGTGGATAAGATGCCTGTAACGGCAGTGTGGATAAGATGCCAGTCATCTCGGCAGCTAGTGATACGAGGCCGTTGGTATCCAGCACGGCGTTCCGTGTTACCCTCCTGAACCCACCGATTCCACGTTCTGCTAACAGTCATTGGATCTCGACCAACAGGAGCAGCAATGTCGCGATACGATAAACCGCAATGGCGATGTGCTACAATCCGACCTTTATCAAAGTCGAAAACGTGATGGTACGCATTTCTCCTCGTTACACGAAGCATCACGACAACGTTTCACCAGGCAACGCTGGTCAACTGCTGTTTGTGTATGAGAAATCGGTTGGACATCGTCGGCCGCGGTGGACGTGCGGTTCTAGGCACTGCAGTCTGGAACCGCGTTACTGCTTCCGCCGTAGGTTCGAATCCTGCCTCGAACATGTAATGTGTGATGCCCTTAAGTTAGTTAGGTTTAAGTAGTTCTAAGTTCTAGGGGACTGATGACCTAAGATGATAAGTCCCACAGTACTCAGAGCCATTTACACCATTTTTTGGTTGGAAACTTTCCTCATGTCAGCACGTTTTAGATGTCGCCACCGGCGCCAACCTCGTGTGAATGCTCTGAAAAGCTAATCATTTACATATGACAGCATCTTCTTCCTGTCGGTTAAATTTCGCGTCTGTAGCACATCATCTCCGTGGTGTAGCAATTTTAGTGGCCACTAGTGTACGTTTTTGTGCAGTACAGTAATTACAAACTTATTGTCAGGAATTGTTCCCTAGTTTATTATGTCTGAGGGTGATCTTCTATTGTTCTTAGCACATTACATCGTTTTCTTTGAGTTCTACTTTGTGTCACTATTTGTTACTGCAGGTTCGAGTGCAATTCATTTATCGTGTTTACCTGAGGAGTTCCTGATGCGTTTCGACACACAGACGCAGTTCATCGTACACCGCATTGGAGTCCGCTGTCGCCAGATCCGATTCGGTCCCAGCTTTAGCTTTGGGTGCTGGGGACCGTCCTAGGCTCGCAAAGCGGCTGCCGAGGACCCTGAACTGGGCGGAAAGGTGCAGCATGACTGCGAGGTAGAAGAACTCCACGAAGAGGGTGGAGTAGCTGCAGAAGGGAGCCGTGTAGAGCTGTAGGGCGAACGTGAACCAGAATAGGCCGAGCCCCGAATTGGCCATCCAGGGCAGTTGGACGAACGGCATGACCCTCTTGCTGGGGGGCTCGAGGAAGGCGATGAAGATCCAGTAGCCGGCGATCGCGAACAGGTAGCCCGAGACCGCGAGCGTCACCAGCAGGGTCTTCCTCTGGGCGCCACCCACGACGGCCGCCATCCGCTCGTCGCGCTCGAAGTACCGGCGCTGTTGGTCCACCAGGCGGTCGATGGAGCGCACCATCCTGCAGATGGCGGGCCGCCGCCTCATGAGGAACAGCCCGTTGGCGAGTCCGCCGCTCATTGGGAGGATGGTGCTGAGCGCCCCCGTCACCTGGTCGATGTCGCTCAGGTTGTAACACGCCCCGACGACCTTCATCAATATGGCGGCTGCGCTGAAGCTGAGGCTGAACGCCGTGTAAGCGTGATAAGCCCGGGAACTCCCCAGCGGCCACAGGCCCATGTAGTACAAGAGGCGAATGTTGGTGCCGAGAACGGAGCAGTTCACTTCGTCCCAAGTGAGGTCCTCCGTGACTGCACTGCCCGTATCCTTCAGTTGCCGACTCCTACCTTTCCGCTTTTCCATCGCTGAAACCCGGCTTCTTCCAGATGCAGTCTCTGCGCAAGTGGTGGGATGAACGCAGACTCAACTCAGGCACTCCGGACACCTTCAGTGCATCGACGTGGTCATAGATCCAATTATATAGGACGCCGTAACAGGGGATGCGACTTCTAATTACTTTCGATATTACCGATGCCAACCGCCTTTCGTGACGTCAAGAGCATGCCGGTTGTAGCTCATCACAGGCGAGGGGACGATTAAATATTGCAACAGGCCCGTACCTAGCAATGTCACTTAGATGAGACACTCTATCTTTTCCCTTCCAAACCGCGTAACCCTGTGCGAGGCAGGGAAATTTAAACCAGGGCTACAGAAAGGCTTGTCGTGATCACAGGAAAGACACCAGTGGAAACTTAAGTATTTTCTTAATTACAAAACAGGCGCGTTACGGACTTCTGTGAGCTCTCTGTCGCATTGCAGCGTTGTGAATGTTTGAAATTTTCGCCTCGGCTTTGTTGTGGATACGCGCCGTAGCGGACCTTGCGTAATAATAGTATCAGCTCAAAAGTCCGCCTTTGTGGCGTCCTTGTTGACGTTAAGGCGGAAATTAAGTGCAGTTTATGTGCCTAAGTAATATCGAGAACAAGGAAAAAGTGTCGAGAAGAAGAAGAAAATTTTGAATGATAGAATAAGAGTCTCAGAACTTCAAAATGCTAAGCTTCGAAATGTCACACACCGATTACTCCCGTTCTTTCCTTGCTTCACCCTAATTATTATTTAACAAACCCGCTTCAAGTCGGATTTCAAAAAAGGGGTACAAGGAATTCAAAAAGCTTTTGATATAAATATAATCCGAGTCTTCAATCCACACCAATGGTGGTCAGGAGGCAGAACTTAGAAATAAAGATTAATTTCTGTTCGTGAAAGATCGAGGAAATAATTTCGATAAGCGGTAAGTTTACTCCTGCAAAACAGTTATACAGTACCCATAATATATTTAACTTACAGATTCTCTGTTGAAGATAGGAAACACATGGAAACGTTCGAAAGCGTTACTCATTCACTTTACATCTGAAGGAACTTCATATGGCAAATTACGTGTTTAAAGTACCCTTCTCTTTGCACTGTTTAGTAGTTTGTTACCATTTTTCTCCGTTTGCTGTTCCAATCATGTTACCGTTTAGATAAAAATAACTGATATTCGTCCATTTCAACCGAAGTGTTCTTTGTTTACTAACCAAATTTGCGTCATTCGATTGTTTTTTCTGTCTTCACTATTTCGCGGCAAAATTAATCGTTATAACTTTTGAGTTCCGAGTAGCTGAAATATAACTTGATTCTTAACAGAAGTTTTGCTTCAAATGCTTATTGCTAATAGTTATAATGTTAATTTTTAGTTGACAGAGCGCTCCTTAATCACGACTCGGTAGAAGTCGGTAGACGTCTGAAGGGTTCGGTCTACAGTCATTTGTTATTTGGCTGCAGCCGATACACAGACATGCAATAGCGTATGCAGTATCATTGGTGTCATTGAAGCCAGCGGTTTAGAATCGCTCTATGGCGGCGAGCGATGTTTATTTACTGATACATCAGTCGAAAAAATGAGGATGAACCGATGAAACTACGTTATCTTTAGAGTTTTTGACATAATGGTCAATACGTGCAATGGGTCGTGTTTGGCTGTAATTGTAAATACAAGGAAAGGAACATATGTCTATGCAACCATAACTAGAGACATCTTACATATTTTTGTTGTACTCATTTTACTAAGGTCTGAAGCTCCTCTTTTCGTTATTCCGTGTTTTCGATTTAAAAACTGGGTTGTTTTGAGAATCAGCCTTATGCAAACACAATTAGTTTACTTTTATATTTCCCCAGACATGTTTCGACAGCAATGTGTCATTTTCTGTGGGTTAAATTTTTATTTCTGTAAAGTACAACATCACATTTGTGATAACTTAACTGCTGTAGGCCTAAGAAATACAGTATTTGCAATTTGCTTCGTTTTGTTTGAACACTCACCTTAAAATTGCATCGTTAATTGAACTGTATTATTATACATCGATTTTAGTGCTCGTTTTCGTCGTTTTCATGGCAGATGAAAAGCAGTCAAAAAAAAGTCGAAAAGTAGCACTAAAATCTATGTATAATAATACAGTTCAATTAGCGATGTAATTTTAAGGTGAGTGTGCAAGCAAAACGAAGCACAATGCAAATATTGTATTTCTTAGGCCTACAGCAGTTAAATTATTACAAATGTGATACTGTACTTTACAGAAATAAAAGTTTAATCCACAGAAGGTGACACATTGGTGTTGAAACATATCTGGGGAAATATAAAAATAAACTAATTGTGTTTGCATAAGGCTGATTTTCAAAACAAAGTTTTCACGCATTTTTGCTTTTGTAGTGTACATGAGCCTATATAATTACATTATAGCTTCTACCATCTGAAATATTAGAAATGTTTAAGTAGTTTCTGTATCTTTTAAGGGGTTTAATAAATCTAGTATTAACAGACGTAGCTTAATGTGTGCTTTTAACCAGTTTTGCTCAACTTTACTCTTATAAGCAGAATGTGCTATTTGTCGTTTATAACAAGTGTTTTTATTTATTTGAGTATTCTTACGAAAACTATAGTGCAAACGTCATGACGCCGCCATCTTACCTCACTAAACGTCAGGCTTCATTAAAAGATGCACCTTTGGCACTCTATACAATGTTTGTCATAAGAATAAATTTCATGTAAACAAACACAAACGTGATAATTGGTCAGAAGCCGTAGCACACGTACACTGGTGTTGTACTCTTGGAAACAAGCCTTAATTATGTAGTAGATATCTTATTACTAAGTTGCGTTAAATGTATCTTAAAGATATTCTAATGTACTAACATCCAGTAATATTATCCTTAATCGCGCTTTAGCTATGTAGTTTTCATTTCAAAAATCGTGGACTGTCACAGTCTCAGTACTGTTATGCTCTGATTGTGGCGCTGTTAATACGCACTACGGAACTGCCTGACGCTGCTTTCTGCTCCGCAGTAAAACACTCGTGTGTAACACGGATAAAATGCCGAGATATATGTTGTTTTTAATGTTTTTCATAATGAAGTTTTCCCTGGGACTGTATTTGATACAGTTGGGATACAAATACACATTCGTTGTATAACGGACTTGGTAGCGTAAGAGCAGTTTATGGGGCGCTGGTTCAAGGCTCGCCGTGTCCATCCTTTTTTTCGTTCAATCGAAATACCTACAGCTCCTAGTTGTAAAATTCATCATTTTTTAATGAATAATGGGCCTCTTATTGTTCCTAATTGCATATTGCACGCTAAATTTCTGTTTTCATTTCATATATAAATTTTTAATTATCGACATTTTATAAAAGATTTTTAATAAAGGTTATTAAATTGAGAAAATGTAACAGTTTAATTCATTAGGGTAAAAATGAAAAAGCAAATTCTCTTTATTTGGACTATGTCCATTGTTTCATACCACAGACTACTCTCACACGAACCGTAGTGGTCAGTGACGTAGAAACAGGATAAACCTTTTCACAGCATCGAACACACCACCCACATGGTACATTTATACATTTGCCACTGTACCACTACAATATGAACCCAGCAGGACTGATGTGGAGCTGAGTTAAAGGATTTCAACAAGACGGTCAAGCTGCCAGACGTATTGGAACTAACGCGCTCAGCTTTTTCACGTCTCACTGCCGAACACTGGAGGCATATAGGACGGCACGTCATGAAAGAAGAGGGAGTAAATGCGGCGCTTGGTTGGCTTCGTGGATTCTGTTGTTGATCAGCTCGTTATCAACACAGTAGATTACAGTTCCAGGAATGAAATTAATTTCTCCGATAAGGCAGGAGCTAAGAGACTACCAGAGACAATACCTTCAATTGCTTCAGTTTTCTACGGTGAAATGCCTGCAGTATGCTTTTGCATCACACACAGCTCACTCAGAAAACCTACCCCATGTTTAAGTTAGTTTCTTTTTATTCTTTACTGAGTTTCGATTACCCCCAAAGGGGGCGGGTTGGCAGCAGCTTAGTATGCCGCTCTTCAGCCTACAGACTTTGTGTTAAACAGACGAAGTTAATAAATAATAAAAACAGGCGATAAAATCGGAGACTTAAATGGTAACATGGCGAAAAAATCGTGGAACTTAAAGCATAGAACAAAGGGATGATGATGCTAATAAAATACATATGAAGCAGACAGGTAAAATAATACACAATTAAAAAACATTGCGACAATCTGGTTTATGTTCGCAAAAGACATAAAATTCACACCCAGCGACAGCATTGTTTCTGTTCGCATCACTTTGGAAACACGAACAACACTGAACATTCACTTGAACACTGCACTAAAAAATTGGCTAATATGGCATACCACAGCCGAGAGCAGGTGGTTGGAAACTGGACAGATGATGGGAAAATAAAAGTGGGGGAAGGAGAGGAAAAACGAATGGGGGGGGAGGGGGGAAACGAGCCGATGGAGGATGAGGACCCATAAGAGGGGTAGGGTGTGCTGGGCAGACACGACAGGGAGTGGGGAAGGCACAGGAGGGGAATACAAAAGGACTCATGGGGGGCGCAGGGAGAACGGAGGTAGGGAGAAGTTAGGTGGGAAGAAAACACAATGGAAGGGGGTGGGGAAGAGGGAGCCCAGGGAAAAGGATGGAGGAAAGGAGGGGGGTTGAGGATCAGAGTTGATAGGAGGGAGTTGATGGAAGCCACAGTGGGAAAGGAGATGAAGGGTGTAGAGATGGAGGGTAGGGGGGACACAACAGTGAAGGCATGGCAGGGGGTGAGGACGAGAGAGGAGCAACCAGGGGGTGAGGGGGATTTTAAGTTAGGTATTTTCATCACTCTTATTTGTAATTAGAGTACTGTGTTAGGTCACTAAAGAAGTGTACAGTAGAGCTGCAGTTTTGCATAATGTTATTTCATTATCTTTCAAAATTAATGACATTCGAAGCTATGTTATTTCTCTGCTCATCTCTTTTTAAGTCTGAACAGCGATTTGTCACATCATTGTAGGTTAGTTGGACCGCTAGCTGGTCAGTACCGTCGAGTTGAAATGCTCCAGTAAAGCTATTGTCCCATATTGTCGCTAGTTGATCTGTAAAATGGCTCTGAGCACTATGGGAGTTAAAATCTGAGGTCATCAGTCCCCTAGAACTTAGAACTACTTAAACCTAACTAACCTAACGACATCACACACATCCACGCCCGAGGCAGGATTCGAACCTGCGACCGTAGCAGCACCACGGTTCCGCACTCAAGCGCCTAGAACCGCTCGGTCACAAGGCCGGCGTAACAAAGCAGTAAACGTATACTTACGATCGTAATTCTGACAGCTTGGCTTCCGCATCACGTGAAACGAAACCCAATGACATTCAAGCAAATACAGAAGAATACATGGCGTAATGTTTACATCACGTTTATTCTTATGACGAACATAGTACAGTAATGTAAGGCTGTGAGGCAATATTAGGTAGCTGACCGTGCCACTGTCGTCTACTTTGTTATTGTTCCGCACTTCACAGTGATCATTGTTTTAGTGGGCGATACGTTATCGAAATGAATGATGAGATAGTCCCTAGCTCATCTTGGAAGTCGCCTGGTAGGCCGGTTCCTAGAAGTAGAGCAGTATTAGGTAGAGAAGCTCGCAAAACTGTATTGTGTGTAACTGAACGCTGCGAAACGCAAAGCGAGCGGAAAAAGTTACTCCACCACGTCCATAAATTTCCTTGAGAGCTGCTACATATACTTGACAAAGTAGGCGTATCATTGGGAGATTTAAAAAGTTTTCCGAGAACCATCCTGGCGAATCGCCGAAAACGCCTGGCAAGAGAAGCTGTATTTTCATTCTAGATATTTTGCTGAAGATGACTATGAACGAGCCTACTCTTCTGTCTCAATTACTTTATATTGTACATTTCATTACTGCGGCATTGCTTCGTATAGGAACACTGCTGGTTTTTGTATTGTTTAGAAACACATTTATGTTAAAGTACAGTCCGGCATGCTAACGACTGAATGCAGTGTAGAGCACATTTCCTTGTAAATCTTTATATCTCTTTTAACTTAAGGAAAGAACATGGGGGCTAAAGTAATCCTCGACGATAGAAACCAACGTGTAACTCCGGACACGATAGCAGAATTTTACTCAGCTAGGATGATTGTACCGAGTCGGTACAATTCAGTTCTGCGCAACAAAATAGACTGGAAGTGGAGCATTGTCTCTCAGAAAAGTATGGATATCCATGGGTTTCTTGTGAAAAAAGGTCGGAAACAAAAGTAATGTTTTGTTATACCGTGCAGACATGGAGCACTGGTGATGTCGTTTCGTTATGCAGACGAAGAATATTGGGGAAGCTGACAGAGAGATACAAGGTGAGTCAAGAAGGACTCTACAACTTTGAAGTGATGTAGGAAATTAATGAGATAACTTTCAGAATTGGTAAATGTATCTTTTAGTAGCAGACAACCTCAAGTATCACATAAAAGCATCAAATGTAATTTTTTTCCAATGTTATTACTATTTGCAATGCGGCATACACCCTACCGGTAACCATCTTCCCACACTGCATAAAATCGGACTTAGTTGTGCAACGGTAGCGTAGATTTGAGTTTTCAGGTCGGCTAAATTGTTTGGTAGGGTAGGAACGTCACACTTTCTTTAACGAAATCCCAGAGAATGAAATCCGCTGGTGTCAAGTCTGGAGAACGTGATGGCTATGCAGTGGGCCCTACAGGGATGTAGTCTTTCGCCCCTACAGTTCAATCTGTACATCGAAGAAACAATGATGGAAATAAAAGAAAGGTTCAGGAGTGAAATTAAAATTCAAGGTGAAAGGATATCAGTGAAGCTATTATCGAGAGAACCTCGAACTTCCGTGACAAAATAAGATGGTCCATCGTCCAGCTGGTAGCAAATTATCCTATCTCGGTAATCTACATCGATCTATGGAATTAAAAAGCTTTCAAGCATATCGAGATACACAATACCAGTGAATGTAGTCATTTTAACTGTACACAACGCTGGTAATACTGGTGTCGAGATGGATTACTGATTCACTATACGAAACAAACTTGAGGTTCTTCGCTACAGAATGACGCATCTACCGATTCTGTAAGTTGGTATAATGTTCCAAATCTATATACAGTAGGGGTCAGTGAAGTGAAACGGAAAGAACACAAGGATTTCTGGTCAGATGACAATCAGGTAATATCAACAGCACCAGAACGGGAGTAGAATTCGTTATGAATAGGAAGGTAGGGCAGAGGGTGTGTCACTGTGAACAGTTCAGTGATAGGCTTGTTCTTTTCAGAATCGGCAGCAAACCAGCACCGTTAAATATAGTTAAGGTACACATGCCGATGTCGCAAGCTGAAGATGGAGAAAGTAAGTGAAGATATTGAAAGGTCAATTCAGTCCATAAACGGAAATAAAATGACTGGAATGCTAAGGTACACATGCCGACGTCGCAAGCTGAAGATGAAGAGGTAGAGAAATTAAATGAAGATATTGAAAGGTCAATTCAGTCCATAAACGGAAATAAAATGACTGGAATGCAGTTGCACGGTAAGGGGTAGAAGAAAAGGTTACAGGAGAGTATGAGCTGGGGGCAAGGAATGAGAGAGAAGAAATACTACTTGAGTTCTATTAAAAATTTCAGCTAGTAATAACGAATACTCTGTTCTAGTATCATAGGATGGGGGAGTATGCTTGGAAAAGGCAGGATGATTACATCATGGTCAGACAAAGATTCCGATATTAGATACTGGATTGTAAGGCGAAGCCAGGAGCAGATATAGACTCAGATCCCAATGCAGTAGTGATGAAGAGTAGGCTGAAGTTCAAGCGATGAGTCAGGAAGAATCAAAACGCAAAGAAGTGGGATACGGAAGTACTAAGGAATGACGAGACATGCTTGAAGTTCTCTAAGGCTACACATACAGCAATAATGAATAGCTCTGTAGGTAGCACAGTTGAAGAGGAATGGACATCTCTAAAAAGGGCAACTGAGAAGAAGTCTTGGGTGACAGAAGGAATACTTCAGGTGATCGATGGAACAAGAAATTACAAAATCGCTCAGGGACATTCAGGAATACAGAAATAAAAGCCGCTTAGGAATGAAATTATCAGGATGTGCAGGGTAGCTAAGACGAAATGGCTGTATGAAAAATGTGAGGAAGTCGGAGAAGAAATGTTTGTCGGAATGACTGACCCAGCATATAGGAAAGTCAAAACAACCTTCGGTGAAATAAGAAGCAAAGGCGGTAACATTAAGTGTGCAACGGGAATTTTCTGTTAAATGCAGAACAGAGGGGAGACAGATGGAAAGAAAACATGGAAGGCCTCTATGAGGGGGAAGATTTGTCTCATGTGATATAAGAAGAAACATCAGTCGATTTAGAAGAGATAGGGGATCCAATATTAGAATCAGAATTAAAAGCAAAAGTGATAGATAACATTCCATCATAATTTCTAAAATCATTGGTGGAAGTGGGAACAAAAACACTATTCACGTTGGTGTGTAGAATGTATGGTCTAGTGACATACCATCTGACTTTCGGAAAAATAACATCTACACAATTCGGAAGACTGCAAGAGCTGACAAGTGAGAGAATTATGGCACAATCAACTTAACAGCTGATGCGTCCAAGTTGCTGACAAGAATAATATACCGAATAATGCAAAAGAAAATTGAGGATGTGTTAGATGGCGAAGTTTCGTTTTAGGAAAGGTAAAGACACGAGAGGCAATTCTGATTTTGTGGTTGATAATGGAAGCAAGACTCAGGCAAAATCGAGGCACGTTCATAGGATTTGTTGACCTCGGAAAAGCGTTCGACAATGCAAAATGGTGCAAGAAGTTCGAAAATCTGAGAAAAATACGGTTAAGCTATAGGGAGAGGCGGGTAATATACAATATGTACAGGAGCCAAGAGAGAGTAATAAGAACGGACGACCAAGAACTTAGTGCTAGGGTTGAAAAGGGTGTAAGACAGGTATGTAGTCTTTCGCCCCTACAGTTCAATCTGTACATCGAACAAGCAATGATGGAAATAAAAGAAAGATTCAGGAGTGCAATTAAAATTCAAGGTGGAAGGATATCAGTGATGCGATTTGCTGATGACATTGCTATCCGAAATGAAAAACGAGAAGAACTACAGAATCTGCTAAACTGAATTAACAGTCTAATGAGTACAGAATGTGGATTGAGAGTAAATCGAAGAAAGACGAAAGTAATGAGAATTAGCAAAAATTGGAACAGCGAGAAACTTAACATCAAGAATGATAGTTTGGAAATAGATGAAGTTAAGGAATTCTGCTACCTAGGCAGCAAAATAACTCATTAGAGATGGAGCAAGGAGGACATCAAAAGCAGACTAGTGCTAGCAAAAAGGGCATTCCTGGCCAAAAGAAGTCTGCTAGAGTCAAACATGGGCCTTAATTTGAGGAAGAAATTTGTGGGAATGTACGTTTGGAGCACGGAATTGTATGGTAGCGAAACATGGACTGTGGGAAAACAGTAACAGAAGAGAATCGAAGCATTTGAGATGTGGTGTGTAATGTTATGTGAGCCTCACTGGCCGTTTTTTAACTAATTTGTGCCTGATTTTATTCTGTGAAGTTCAGTAATGTATGCACTACAGTAAAAGTTAATTTGATACAAAAACATCTGGAAGTGAAGTGAAGCGCAGCTGGACAGCAACAAACTCTTTAGCGCGCAATCCCGGCAACAATAGTAGTTGTGAATCTTTGAGTATGGACTCTAAAAAAAGAATTGATTTATTAAAAAAAAGAGGACTGTTGATCTGTATCTTGTGGAAAGAGGACGTGTTGCTAGGCCGTCGCTCAGAACGTAGTGTTACATTTAATGAGAATTGCCGTTTCAATGATAAAACCGAGTAAAGGATGCGTAATAGTTGCCAAACATTTATGTATACAAATTTTCTGGCAGGGAAGAATAAAAAATCATGCTTTTGGAAAATGAGGTGAACTTCATTGTCGTCGCCGGCTATCAATCGACAGAAAGTGTAAGTGTACAAAGTTCACTAATATACAGGAAAGGAAATCCATTCTCTATAGGTTTCATTCAATACGTAACAACCTCTCATAATTTCTTAATTGCAGTAAATGGATTATGTTCTTGCATAATAGTATGGAGCTGAACTCCACTGGCCAATTCTGATGCAGCAGGACGTGTAGTTTGAAGGAAATTTGTGTGCTAAGCAATCTCCTTTTCTCACGAAAAGCAGATTGCTGTTTGATCTTATTTACTTACAACAGTGATCCCTTAGATATGAAAAGCTACGAAAACTTGGGCTCAAAGCTATCCGCAATACAGCCAAGTAACTAACAAAGTCGTATCTTAAACCTTAAAGAACAATAACTTCCTCCAAATTATAATACATCACTAACTGGTTCAAATGGCTCTGAGCACTATGGGACTTAACATCATAGGTCATGAGTCCCCTAGAACTTAGAACTACTTGAACCTAACTAACCTAAGGACATCACACACATCCGTGCCTGAGGCAGGATTCGAACCTACTACCGCAGCAGCAGCGCGATTCCGGACTGAAGCGCATAGAACCGCTCGGCCACCTCGGCCGGCCACTAACTGGTGCAGAAGCTGATCTTTCAAGGAGGCAGCAACCAAAAATCAGTTACCAGTTATTACTTAAAGTAAAAATCTCAATCAAAAATCAATCTCTCTCTCTCTCCAAACACATATACGTATAAATATTCATATCATTAAGATAAAAGTCATTTTATAGGTGCTACAGACAAACGTTGTAAATTAGGTGGACTGATAAGGTAAGAAATAAGGAGGTTCTGCACAGAATCAGGGAGCAAAGGAATATGAGGAAAACATTGACATGGATAAGGGACAGGATAATAGGACACAGAATGACTAGAGGGAGTTGTAGAGAGCAAAAACTGTAGAGGAAGGCAGAGATTGGAGTACATCCAGCAAATAATTGAGGAAGTAGGTTGCAAGTGCTACTCTGAGATGAAGAGGTTGGCACAGGAGAGGAATTCGTGGTGGGCCGCATCACACCAGTCAGAAGTCTGATGGCTAAAGATAAAAGACATTCCAAAGTTGTAAAGTCCTTTTTGACTCACTGTGAATTAGATCCTAATGAGTTATGGATAGACAATAATTTAAAGCGTAGTTAATGCTGGCACTGGACTAGTGTGTTATGTGAAGAGACTATCGTGTGTGTCATGGTGTGGGGGAGGGGAGCACATCGAGAAGACTGATCATACCAAGTGTTAGATGCAGGAATGGATTTGTCAGGGAAGCGCAGCTATGCTCTGGGTGAAATCGGCAAAGGGCGATTTTCACAGGGAGACAAATTCGCTGCACTGCGAACATTAGTTCAGAGAGTGTAACGCCGGAAATGCGTATCCTCCTATTTCCATCTATTGTATTACAATTTTTTTCCTTTATTTGTTACCTGAAGATATGACATTTCTGTGTCTTTATATATTGTAATTGTTTTACTATTTATGCATTTACGTCGATGTATAATTGGTTTGTTTTGTAAATATTATTTGTATTTTTACGCTGGGTCTGGCCTAGGTAAAACTACGCTATCGAACGACTACATCGATAGGTCGTGTGGAGAACCAAAGTGTTTAGGATCTTTGGTAGTGTTAACTCTGTCGCGTGGAGGGCGGGGAGAGCAGCGTCTGGCTGGAGTAGGGCGGTGGAGCAGGTGTGTTGTGTGACGCTCCCGCGAGTTGTCGCGCTTTCAGGGTTTGGCAGCATGTAATTGAGCTCGATTTGCTATGATAGTTTCTGACACGGTGTCGCGGACGGGAAGTTTTAGCTGGCGCACATCAAGAGCCCGTTTCGCATGGTGATAATGTCGAGAAGAATGCGCGCCAACATCCAGCTTCTGCAACAGCGACGGCAGACAATGAGTGACTGTCGCCACCTCCTCGATCGACGGCTTCAAACCTTCAATCAACCAACAAGGTAGACTAAAAGCACGTAAAGTTTTAGAACTGTATGGCAGACCTCAGCTTTTCAAACTGTTGCATAAAAAAATACAGTAACTTAGCACGAACCTTTGTTGCTCATTGTCCCAATTGCATTACCAAGTAGGGCCCCTTCCTTTTCTGGAATGAACCTGAGTGTCGTTGAAATTCATACCACAGCATTAAAGTAATATCATTCGATTTCACTGCTTTAATTTCAAAGTTAAATTAAGGTATTCATAGCTGGCTACAATATTTAGATTACACACGCCAAATTAAGAGTGCGAGTTTTGTTACTATATTGTAGCTTACCTGTAACTGCAGCTCAGCTTGGTACGTGCTAAATCTTACTATTGTTAATTGTTTGGAATCATTTAATTCAGGTTCAACGCTAAATCTCTTATTTCTAAATTGCGTAGATTCAAGTAGCTTTTGAAATGATTTTTGAGGTACCCCAAGACTAACCTTATTTTACTGAATTTCGTAGTGCTTCAGAAACAAAGCTCACTATTAATTTCAGTCACTAAATTAACTTTCAGTTTTCCGATTTTATTAATTCTTCTGCTAAATTAAGTCAGAGTGTAGCGAAATTTATTACCTCTGACAAACATTCAGTTTTCACACAACATGTGTCAAGCTTAAAAAAAAAAATGGCTCTGAGCACTATCGGACTTAACATCTGTGGTCATCAGTCCCCTAGAACTTAGAACTACTTAAACCTAACTAACCTAAGGACATTACACACATCCATACCCGAGGCAGGATTCGAACCTGCGACCGGTCAATCTTCAGTTCCCACTCTTTTATTGCTAATTATATGTGCATTAATCTTTCTTTTTCAGTTATAATAGTAGTTGTCCATAGGACTGGCGGCCGTTATTTTCCCCAAATCTCAAATATTTAACTAACGCCAATTAATTGTTAACGTAACGACCGCACATTTACTTTCATATTAATTTTACCCTTTTCTCAAAATTAATTTTCACCAATTTCATTTGCATTTTTCCTTTCATTTAGATGTAACCCTTTCCTCCCTCATTACCGACAAATTAACTTCGGTGACGATTGCTTTTCCCAAATTTCCATTAGGTACACGCGGTTTAATTTTTCACTGTCATTAAGGCTGATAAGTTAGGGGGAGGTTACAAGAGAAAGTGTAAGGCGTCCAGATTACGGACCTTACGTGAACTTGATGCATAGTGACAGCACGATACAATATGAGATGCTCAGAAAATAATAATTACATTATAGCAACAAAAGGCAGTTGCAGTTAATCCCATGTACCAAAAACTAACAAAACTGTCTCTACCAATATGGACAATTGCATGGAACACACAAGTTAAAGCGAAACGCATTTTGGAGACGAACCGAGCAGGTGGTTAATGATATCGTAAAACTCTCATTTAGCAAGAGAACGGTGAGCTTGAGCGCATAAATGGATAAGGTCAGAACAATACATTATTCCTTTTAACGTAAATAAGACTGGGACTGAGGGTAAGTGGCTGCATGTCATTAACAGGGCTAGGCTGCGATCCAGCAAGAAAACCAAATGTTTATTCACCTGTAGCGAGACGGTGGTGGGCTGGAGGCATACAGGTACTTAGCGACGCAGACGTGACATGGTGGGGAGATCCGCATTATATACAAGCATTTTGAGACATTAAGGCTCTATCTCTCTCCCTCGTCTCGAGGCGGACCACACAATTGTGTGGAAATAAGCGAGTGTGTTGAGAGCTTTGCTTTCTGCGAAGTGAGGACGATACGCTACATGTACCGTGACTACAGATAGCAAAGCGGTAGTTAATGATTTCTGTAGGAATTTTTGCAGGCAAAGAAATTGTGCACATCTTTCCATCCCATAGCGAGTGTGCAATAGCCATTATTTCAAGTGGGGAAAGATTAACGTTCTACGGAATGCAGGAAAGTTGCGAGTGAGTGCATTCAGTCAAAGCCAGAGTAGGCAGTTAGCATTTCAGATCCAGCAAGGAGACAACAACATTGCAGATGCCGCTTTGTAAAGTACCATCGAGCAATAGGTCACGGTAAATGTTGAGTATAGATTTTGCTCACTCCAAGTTGCATACATTTTGAATATCAGAAGCTAGGATACTAACCTAACCTCACATTGTGTACATGTGGAGTTTTCTTCATCGGTTCAAATAGTAAATTTATTCTCCACTAACTCAGTGCATTGACCAGCTACAACAACAGAGATTTAAATGAGTTCATGAGGATTTTAATAATCATACCTTCCTGTGTCCCCCCATGAACCATCGACATTGGCGTTGGTGGGGAGGCTTGTGTGCCTCAGCGATACAGATAGCCGTACTGTAGGTACAACCACAACGGAGGGGTATCTGTTGAGAGGCCAGACAAACCTGTGGTTCCTGAAGAGGGGCAGCAGCCTTTTCAGTAGTTGCAGGGGCAACAGTCTGGATGATTGACTGATCTGGCCTGGTAACAATAACCAAAACGGTCTTGCTGTGCTGGTACTGCGAACGGCAAGGGGAAACTACGGCCGTAATTTTTCCCAAGGGCATGTAGCTTTACTGTATAATTAAATGATGATGGCGTCCTCTTGGGTAAAATATTCTGGAGGTAAAATAGTCCCCCATTCGGATCTCTGGGCGGGGACTACTCAAGAGGATCAGGAGAAAGAAAACTGGCGTACTACGGATCGGAGCGTGGAATGTCAGATCCTTTAATCGGGCAGGTAGGTTAGAAGACTTAAAAAGGGAAATGGATAGGTTAAAGTTAGATATAGTGGGAATTAGTGAAGTTCGGTGGCAGGAGGAGCAAGACCACTGGTCACGTGACTACAGGATGATAAACACAAAATCAAATAGGGGTAATGCAGGAGTAGGTATAATAATGAATAGGAAAATAGGAATGCGGGTAAGCTACTACAAACAGCAGCCGCACGATGCCTCGTCGTCGTTATGTCAGAAGGCGCTTTAGGCCCTCTGTTTTTAAAGCTTGTAAGAGTGTCAATCTTTCTCCAAAAGCTACCGACGAGACTTCTACACTTTCTGGTGCCCACAGGTGGATGGGTTTTGTTGCAAGATTTAGTTTGGCTATGTCAGTGCAAGGAACGGGTAATCGTTGGATTACTATTGCCTTTGTTCGATCTAGTGATGCTAAGAAGAGTTCTTGGGATTCCTTTCCAACTCGTGATGTAATTGCTTGGAAGACTTTTAATATTGTACATCAGTCTAATAAAGCTTTTGGAGGAAGTTATCTGTCTAGTGATGAGCCGCTAGCATTGTGGTCAAGATAGATACAAAGCCCACACCTACTACAGTAGTACAAGTTTATATGCCAACTAGCTCTGCAGATGACGAAGAAATTGAAGAAATGTATGATGAAATAAAAAGAAATTATGAAGATACTTAACGGAGACGAAAATTTAATAGTCATGGGTGACTGGAATTCGAGTGTAGGAAAAGGGAGAGAAGGAAACAATGTAGCTGAATATGGATTGGGGCTAAGAAATGAAAGAGGAAGCCGCCTGGTAGAATTTTGCACAGAGTACAACTTAATCATAGCTAACACTTGGTTTAAGAATCATGAAAGAAGGTTGTATACATGGAAGAACCCTGGAGATACTAAAAGGTATCAGATAGATTATATAATGGTAAGAGAGAGAATCAGGAACCAGGTTTTAAATTGTAAGACTTTTCCAGGGGCAGATGTGGACTCTGACCACAATCTATTGGTTATGACCTGTAGATTAAAACTGAAGAAACTGCAAAAACGTGGGAAATTAAGGAGATGGGACCTAGATAAACTGAAAGAACCAGAGGTTGTACAGAGTTTCAGGGTGAGCATAAGGGAACAATTGACAGGAATGGGGGAAAGAAATACAGTAGAAGAAGAATTGGTTGCTTTGAGGGTTGAAGTAGTGAAGGCAGCAGAGCATCAAGTACGTAAAAAGACGAGGGCTGGTAGAAATCCTGGGTAACAGAAGAAATATTGAATTTAATTGATGAAAGGAGAAAATATAAAAATGCAGTAAATGAGGCAGGCAAAAAGGAATACAATCGTCTCAAAAATGAGATCGACAGGAAGTCCAAAATGGCTAAGCAGGGATGGCTAGAGGACAAATGTAAGGATGTAGAGGCTTATCTCACTAGGGGTAAGACAGACACTGCCTACAAGAACATTAAGGAGACCTTTGGAGATAAGAGATCCACTTGTATGAACATGAAGAGCTCAGATGGAAACCCAGTTCTAAGAAAAGAAGGGGAAGCAGAAAGGTGGAAGGAGTATACAGAGGGTCTATACAAAGACGATGTACTTGAGGACAATATTATGGAAATGGAACAGGGTGTAGATGAAGATGAAATGGGAGATATGATACTGCGTGAAGAGTTTGACAGAGCACTGAAAGACCTGAGTCGAAACAAGGCCCCGGGAGTAAACAACATTCTACTGGAACTACTGACGGCCTTGGGAGAGCCAGTTCTGACAAAACTCTACCATCTGGTGAGCAAGATGTATGAGACAGGTGAAATACCCTCAGACTTCAAGAAGAATATAACAATTCCAATCCCAAAGAAAGCAGGTGTTGACAGATGTGAATATTACCGAACTAACACCTTAATGAGTCACGGCTGCAAAATACTAACGCTAATTCATTACAGACGAATGGAAAAACTGGTAGAAGCCGACCTCGGGGAAGACCAGTTTGAATTCCGTAGAAATATTGGAACACGTGATACAATACTGACCCTACGACATATCTTAGAAGATAGATTAAGGAAAGGCAGACCTACGTTCCTAGCATTTGTAGACTTAGAGAATGCTTTTGATAATGTTGACTGGAATACTCTCTTTCAAATTTTGAAGGTGGCAGGCGTAAAATACAGGGAGCGAAAGGCTATTTACAATTTGTACAGAAACCAGATGGCAGTTATAAGAGTCGAGGAACATGAAAGTGAAGCAGTGGTTGGGAAGGGAGTAAGACATGTTTGTAGCCTCTCTCCGATGTTATTCATTCTGTATATTGAGCAAGCAGTAAAGGAAACAAAAGAAAAATTCGCAGTAGGAATTAAAATCCATGGAGAAGAAATAAAAACTTTGAAGATCGCCGATGACATTGTAATTCTGTCAGAGACAGCAAAGGACTTGGAAAATCAGTTGAACGGAATGGATAGTGTCTTGAAAGGAGGATGTAAGATGAACATCAACAAAAGCAAAACGAGGATAATGGAATGTAGTAGAATTAAGTCAGGTGATGCTGAGGGAATTTGATTAGGAAATGAAACACTTGAAGTAGTAAAGGAGTTTTGCTATTTGGGGAGCAAAATAACTTATGATGCTCGAAGTAGAGAGGATATAAAATGTAGACTGGCAATGGCAAGGAAAGCGTTTTTGAAGAAGAGAAATTTGTTAACATTGAGCATAGATTTAAGTGTCAGGAAGTTATTTCTGAAAGTATTTTTATGGAGTGTAGCCATGTATGGAAGTGAAACATGGACGATAAATAGTTTGGACAAGAAGAGAATAGAAGCTTTCGAAACGTGGTGCTACAGAAGAATGCTGCAGATTATATGGGTAGATCACATAACTAATGAGGAAGTATTGAATAGGATTGGGGAGAAGAGAAGTTTGTGGGACAACTTGACTAGAAGAAGGGATCGGTTGGTAGGACATGTTCTGAGGCATCAAGGGATAACCAATTTAGTATTGGAGGGCAGCATGGAGGGTAAAAATCGTAGAGGGAGACCAAGAGATGAATAGATCAAGCAGATTCAGAAGGATGTAGATTGCAGTAGGTACTGGGAGATGAAGAAGCTTGCACAGGATAGAGTAGCATGGAGAGCTGCATCAAACCAGTTTCAGGACTGAAGACCACGACAACAACCTTGCTGTGATAAAAAAAATTTCTTTTGTAGAGATAACGATTTTAATAATCGTCATTTCAATATGTCCAAAACTTAAATATTTTGTTACTGAGTGTCAAAAGTAATAGAACATGATTGTTGTGCATCACGTGACCCTTGAAAGCAACATTTGATGAATTATATGTAGAAAAAAAGGGAATAGCTGTGTTGTCTTTCTAGAATAGACCCCAAACTTTCACTTTCATTAATTCATGCATTCTAGGTACATGGCAGCACTATTTCTAGTGATTTTTGTTACGATATGCGCCTGATATCAGCTACCTTACATGGTCAGGGTCATATTTATTTAGAATGTTTGTTTGGCACCCTGGGCTTTTGAAGACATTTCAGATGTTTTGTCCATTTGCGCACTAAGTGGTAAGCTAAGTTTGCACACATTAGTACACTCACTGTGCAGATATAAAGGTCGGACGTACGACAAAATGGTGCTCATTGCAGTGTAAAAATTAGAGCCAAATCTCCCACCTAACTCCGTTATGGTTATGGATAATGTACCTTACTTACCATAACAGCCAGACTGAAAGAACGCCTACGAAATTTGGCACTGAAGTGCTGCAACCCAGAAATGCCCCCTGCAGTCAGAGTATGGGGAAGGCCGAGCTGTACTCAAAAGGTATGTGTGAATAAGTCAGCCGAGAAGTCGTATGCTTCTAAGATGTTGGCTGAAAGCAAAGGCCACCAGGTCTTCCATTCGCTGGGATAGCGATGTGCATATGTACAAATGGCGGAGGTATCGCGTATACAAGATATAAATAGGCAGTACATTGGTGGACAGAGCGCCATGGCCGAAGGTCTTCACTTAACGACCGAGGGCAGCATTTACTTGAAACATTAGTCGAGTCCATGACACGTCATGTTGCGGCACTTCTGCATGCTCGCCGGGACCCTACACGATATTAGGCAGGTGTACCAGTTTCTTTGGATATTCTGTGCGTATTCTACTCATGCATCAAATATGGGTTTATATTATCTTGCTTTCAGCGGAATAAGCTGCACATATACACATATTGTGCTGCTACAGTCGCAGGCTCGAATCCTGCCTCGGGCATGGATATGTGTGATGTCCTTAGGTTGGGTGGGTTTAAGTAGTTTTAAGTCTAGGGGACTGATGACCTCATTCGTTAAGTCCCATAGTGCTTAGAGCCATGTGAACCAGTTTTTGAAAGTATTTCTTCATGAATAAGTTGCTGCTTATATCATTAGATTATTGTGACTCTTCTGTTTTAAACGTATTTCACTATAATTCATGTGTCTCCGTAATTTATAAGATATGGAACGCAAACATATAAGAATTATTTCATTAATTAAGCAGAAATAATTAAAAAGAAACATCATCCTTAAGGTCTCCGTAAACGATCAAACATTTTCTCTAAAGTTACTACGCTTGCTAAATACGAGTGCTGGAACTTAAACAGTGGCAACTATTTATTCACAACCGATACAAAAGAGTTGCATGTCTGCACCTGTTACTGTCCTTCAGAGTAATCACCAGCGTTGTGTAGAACGCGTTGCCAGCGATGTGGAAAACGTAGTATACCGTTACGAGAGCCGGTTCTGTTGATGGTGGGAATGGAGCGGTCTACTGCCTGTCGAACTGCTGGAACAGTTCTGAAGCGAATGCCACGAAGTGGTTCCTTCATCTTCGGAATCAAATCAAAGACACGAGGACCTGGGTCCGGGGAGTACGGTGGATGGTACAGTACTTCCCAGACCCATCGACAGAACAGAGCAGCCACAGCTTGCGCTGTATGCGCCCGCACATTGTCGTGAAAAAATGATGGATGAGTTGCGCATTAAGTATCGCCGCTTCTTTCGGAAAGCTGGTCGCATGTGATGCTCCAAAAACGAACAGTAATACTGTTCTTTGACGGTCTGTCGTGGAGGAACGTTAGGATAACAGCATCACAGTCGCACGCGAAAATCACCATAACTTTTACCATACTGGGGCTCTGCCGCACTTTCGACTTTCGCTGTGACCCATAATGACGCCATTCGTTGGATTGGCGTTTCTGTTTTGGCTCGTACTATGTTTCTCATGTCTCATCCAGTGTTAGGATACGGTGTAAGAAAGCCTCTCCTTCGCGCGCATAGTGTTCCAAGTGCGTCTGAGCAGTGTCGTAACGCATCCATTTCTGCATTTCCGTCAAGTCATGCTGAACCCATCGTGATGCAATTTTGCTCATGACCAGGCATTCCTTCAGGATGCGAAACACTGTCGTATGCGCTAATCCGTTTTCGTGGGTTAGCTCACGAATCGTGTGGCGTCGATCACTGTCCACTAACGCGGCAACAGCATGCACTTCTTCTTCAGAGACGCTAGGGTGACCTGCCCGATGCATGCCTGCCACAGTTTGCCGACCTTCGTTGAAGGCTTTTACCCAATGTGCCACTGGTCTGTACGGCAACGTGGATTCCCCGCACGGCTCTTGATGACACTGTCGTGCTGTACGACCTCTGGCACATTCAATCTTGATCCAACTCCGTTGTTTCTATTTTGAAAACATAGTGACATCGTCACGTTAGACCTCTCGCTCACAAGTGACTGTGTTTCCATCTACAACGTGTCAACAACGTGTACTATCAGTGACAATAGTAGATTCCATTGCGTAGTGTCTGCACAGCAGTGTTTCCACTATTTAATTTCCATCCTACGCATTTGACAATTGACAGTGCTGTTCGACATGTTTGTCAAGCTTAGACCGTGTTTGACGTGTCTGCAAGAAATTTTAATTGATGGAATATGCGACAAGATGGCGGTCGTCGTTTGTGTCGTCTCTCTGCATTAGTGAAAAATTGTTTTATTACAATTTACTTCATTGTATCGTGAGTTTCCAAAGCTACGGAAAGTACAAAAATAGCACTGACAGTTATCACAATGGCAGAGAAATCACATCTCTTCCAGCCATACATTACGTATGGAGAGGTTATGAACGAAATCTGTATTTTTGCACATACAGTAACATAAAAGCGGGAGTGGAAAGAAATAAACAAAATTGAAGCTCTCCGATTCTTCCACGGACGATATGGGAAATGTGTTTCCACGTTGTGGTATTTTAATGAACTGTCATTAGAGTGTCAAGTGGAAAAGAATACTTGTATTCTTTTTGAATGTGAGGGCCAAGTAACTCTAAATAAGTTATTCTACATGGCCATCTACATACTCGGCAAGCTACCGACCGGTGCTTGGCGGAAGGTACTCTTTACCATTACTAGTCATTTCCTTTCCTATTCCACTTGCAAATAGAGCTAGGGGAAAATGACTATCTGTATAACTCCGTATGAGTCCTAATTTCTCGCATCTTATCGTCATGATCCATACACGCGATGCATATTGGCGAAAGTAGAATCATTCAGCAGTCATCTTCAAATGCCGATTCTCTAAATTTTCTCAATAGCGTTTCTCGAAAAGAACGTCGCCTTTCCTTCAGGGACTCTCACTTGAGTTCCCGAAGCATCTCCGTAACACTTACGAGTTGTTCAAACCTACCGGTAACAATTCCAGCAGCCCACCCGTGTGTTGCTGCGAGGTCTACCTTCAATCCGACCTGGTACAGACCCCAAACACTCGAGCTGTACTGAAGAATAGGTCGCACCAGCGTCCTATATGCGGCCTCCTTTACAGATGAACCTCTTTTTCCTAAGATTCTCCCAATAAACTGGAGTCAACCATTGGCCTTCCCTACCACAGTCCTCAAACGCTCGTTCCATCTCATAGCGCTCTGCAACTTTGTGCCCAAATAGTATTTAATCTACTTGACTGTGATAAGCAGGACACTAATAATAATGTATCCGAACATTACAGGTTTGATCTTCCTACTCATCCGCAATAACTTACATTTTTACACTTTTTAGGACTAGCTGCTATTCATCACACCAGCTAGAAACGTTTAGCCGGCCGCTGTGGCCGAGCGGTTCTAGGCGCCTCAGTCTGGAACTGCGCGACCACTACGGTCGCAGGTTCGAATTCTGCCTCGGGCATGGATGTGTGTGATGTCCTTAGGTTAGTTAGGTTTAAGTACTTCTAAGTTCTAGGGGACTGATGACCTCAGACGTTAAGTCCCATAGTGCTCAGAGCTAATGCTTCAAAGGGAAAGAAAACTATTAGTAGGCCTTTGACCTGACCTGACGAACATTTTTGGTTTTGGAGAGTCTTTCCCGAACCATTGTGAAGAATGAACCTTGGTCTCAACTTCTTCCTGAATCATTTGGTGTGTCTCTGTCAAGGTTTTCTTGAGTTTCACGCAAAATTTACTGTGGAGGCGTTGCTCCTATAACTCCGCCATCTCGAAATTCGGAAACTGTGTGACGCAAGGTTCTATTTAATGCAGAACTAACCAATAGCTAACAGACATACAATGAACCTTCCTGCAGTTACACATTAAACACCGATGTGTGCAGGGATACCAACTGCATCTCGGTCTACCACACCAGTGGTACGAAATTACCAATGTTCCGGAATTTTTTTAACAGACCTCGTAGATAAGAGCGATTTTGTCAGACACGTTTGTTCATTTACGGGGGCCTTTACGACGTGTGTGACTGTCTGCTTTCTCACCGCTTGGAGCGCTAGTGTCCTTCCAGCTGTCAAACGGTAACAGCTTTGGCACGAGAGTGGGCCTTGACTGTGTATATTAGATTGCCGTTATTTAATATTTATTTCATTAACAATATAAAGTAACCCACCGCCTTAAGTATAAGGTGGGTCGGATGCTTCTGAATCTAACAGCAAAGACTTCTCATTATTACAGTCTCACTGGTATACAGTTGTTAATGCTTTTATAAACAATATAAAGGTCGTGGTATATAAAATTTATCTAAGGTCACAGGGAATTGAATGATTAACAATTATTAAAGTGGTTCTATGTAATTTGTTTCTGCATAATTGATGAGAATACTATTCATATAATGTAAATGTCAAAGGAAAAAACGTAATACAATGAGTGTGGTGAAAATAAAGTGCAATATGTAGAGGGAAGTAGAATTAGCTTTGAGCAGAATGAAAACAGGAAAGGCACCTGGGATAAATGAAATTACTGTGGAGATGATATAGGCAGCTGGACCAGTTGGGATACAGTGGCTGTTGTTGTTGTTGTCTTCAGTCCTGAGACTGGTTTGATGCAGCTCTCCATGCTACTCTATCCTGCGCAAGCTGCTTCATCTCCCAGTACCTACTGCAACCTACATCCTTCTGAATCTGCTTAGTGTACTCATCTCTCGGTCTCCCTCTACGATTTTTACCCTCCACACTGCCCTCCAATGCTAAATTTGTGATCCCTTGATGCCTCAAAACATGTCCTACCAACCGATCCCTTCTTCTAGTCAAGTTGTGCCACAAACTTCTCTTCTCCCCAATCCTATTCAATACCTCCTCATTAGATACGTGATCTATCCACCTTATCTTCAGTATTCTTCTGTAGCACCACATTTCGAAAGCTTCTATTCTCTTCTTGTCCAAACTAGTTATCGTCCATGTTTCACTTCCATACATGGCTACACTCCAAACAAATACTTTCAGAAACGACTTCCTGATACATAAATCTATATTCGATGTTAACAGATTTCTCTTCTTCAGAAACGCTTTCCTTGCCATTGCCAGTCTACATTTTATATCCTCTCTACTTCGACCATCATCAGTTATTTTACTTCCTAAATAGAAAAACTCCTTTACTACTTTAAGTGTCTCATTTCCTAATCTAATTCCCTCAGCATCACCCGATTTAATTTGACTACATTCCATTATCCTCGTTTTGCTTTTGTTAATGTTCATCTTATATCCTCCTTTCAAGACACTGTCCATTCCGTTCAACTGCTCTTCCAAGTCCTTTGCCGTCTCTGACAGAATTACAATGTCATCGGCGAACCTCAAAGTTTTTACTTCGTCTCCATGAATTTTAATACCTACTCCAAATTTTTCTTTTGTTTCCTTTACTGCTTGCTCAATATACAGATTGAATAACATCGGGGAGAGGCTACAACCCTGTCTCACTCCTTTCCCAACCACTGCTTCCCTTTCATGCCCCTCGACTCTTATTACTGCCATCTGGTTTCTGTACAAATTATAAATAGCCTTTCGCTCCCTGTATTTTACCCCTGCCACCTTTAGAATTTGAAAAAGAGTATTCCAGTCAACATTGTCAAAAGCTTTCTCTAAGTCTACAAATGCTAGAAACGTAGGTTTGCCTTTTCTTAATCTTTCTTCTAAGATAAGTAATATAGACTAATAAGATGCATTTGGACCAAAAAATGTGTACCTGAGGAAAGTATGTGACAACTATCGAGCGATCACACTCATATCTCGAGTAGCAAGAATAATGGAGAG
Organism: Schistocerca gregaria; assembly: GCF_023897955.1. NCBI lineage: Eukaryota > Metazoa > Arthropoda > Insecta > Orthoptera > Acrididae > Schistocerca > Schistocerca gregaria. Next base: position 186,437,127 of record NC_064928.1, on the reverse strand, counting down.
GATACTGGAAAAGAGTGAGAGAAAAAGTGGAAGGGCAGTTAGAAGAGGAGCAGTATGGCATTCGTCATGGTAGATCAACAGTGGACCCAATCTTTTGTATGAGACAGTTGGTGGACAGACATTGGGAGTATGGGAAAGATCTGGTGATGACATTTCTCGATCTAGTGAAAGCATATGACAGTGTTCCCAGGGAAAAGGTATGGGCAACATTGAAGGGAAAGGGAGTTGGAAAGCAAATACTTGAAGTCATCCAGGCAATTTATGTAAAAAGCTCTAGTTGTGTGCAGACACCTGTTCGAAGAACTAAATGGTTTAAGAATGTTGGGACTAAGACAAGGAAATGTGATATCGCCACTACTATTTATAATGGTGGTGGATGAAATACTCAAAGAGACAAAAGAAGCCCATAGAGGAAGGGAGATGAGGCTGTTACTATTTGCGGATGATATGGTGGTGTGGGGAACGAGCAGTAAGGAGGTACAAAAACAAATAGACATCCTAAAAGATAAGATCGAGAAATATGGAATGAAATTTAGTGTGGAGAAAAGCAAGACCATGGTGGTAACCAGAGGGGATAAAGAGGGCAAGGTACAAATTCATATTAAGGGACGGGATATTGAAATAGTGGACAACTTTAAATGTTTAGGAAGTGCATTAATGGGGAATGTACGTTTGGAGACAGAAATTAGCAAAACAACACAACAGAGTAGTATATGTTCTTAGCATGCGTCTCAGAAACTTCATTTCATTGGATTGTATCCCATTCTCCTCTCTTCTAGTCAGAGTGAAAAATGAAGGTGTTAGAAAGGAAATTGGTATGGAGAAGTTGACTGAAAAAATTGAAAAGAATAGATTAAAATGGTTTGGACATGTGAAGAGGATGGGAGATGGAGGAACACCAAGTAAATGATGGAGTTCAAGATTGAGGGCAAGAGGCCAAGAGGAAGACCAAGAACAAGATGGATTGATACAATAAAGATGAGTTTAAGGAGGAGAAACCTGCTATGGAACCAAATTGTGGAAGAAGAATGGTGGAAAGACGTAGTAATGGGGCGAAGTACCATTGATATTCCAACCCGACCATATGTTGGACAGAGGGGAAACGAAGATGATGATGATGATTATGATGATATAGAGGGAAGTGATATACTATATTAGGATATTTAATATAGTATAAATAGTTCGTGGGTTGATAATATATATTTCAACTTATTTCAGTTGAGAAGGTCTCGGTAGAACCTCCAGCTATTCTCATCTGAAATGGTTTGTCCTTATGTATGTTCACTTTGTTTGCGTGTAATGATATATTACTTGGAGTGTTGCATGTCAGTACACTACATGATATTCAGCAGCTGTCTGTTTGTCCTATTGTTGGTAGTTGTGGCATATTCTATATGATACCTTACACATATACACCTGGTACTGTACAGATCAAATACTGGTTGAGCATTTGGTACATGGAATACATGAATTTTAGCTTTACATGAGGAATACACTTATGATTGTAAATTTTGTTTGTAGAAATGGAATGTATTTCATTGCTACTTGAGTGCATTAGTCCTTAAATAACTTACACATTAAGTTTCTAGTTTTATAGAAACTTTATACAGAAAATACATTTTATATATCTAAAATTCATTGATCACAACTTTACTTAGAGAAGAGAAACTGCATCTGTCTACACGTAATAAGTCGAATAATACGCACATAAAAAAAAAAAATTATATATAAATTATGTTTCCGCGACTGCTTGCTACATTCTTTATAATTTTACGTCAAAAAATGTTTTGCATCACCCCGGTTCCCATAACTCCTGAAGATAGACGTTGACTGTGGATATTCAATCACAGACACATTCCCTTCAACTGTTCAGAAATGTCACTAAACCCGCCCAACGGTGCAAACAACCATGCATGATCACCGACTCTTACACGGAGGGGGTCCGACAGCCAATCAGTTTCAGTCACTCCATCAGGAAGGAGCTACACGGCTCGTGATGTCTGTAACTCAACCATGCCTAGACGGTCAATAATGCGGTTCGATCGCGTCCGCATTGTTACTTTGTGCCAGAAAGGATCTCAACAAAGGAAGAGTCCAGGCGTCTCGGAGTGAACCGAAGCGATGTTGTTCGGACGTGCAGGAGATACAGAGAGACAGGAACTGTCGATGACATGCCGCGCTCAGGCCGTCCAAGAGCTACTACTGCAGTGGATGACCGCCATCGACGGATTATGGTTCGAAGGAACCCTGACAGCATCGCCACCATGTTGAATAATGCTTTTCGTGCTGCCACAGGACATCATGTTACGAATCAATCTGTGCGCAATAGGCTGCGTGATGCTGAGCTTCACTCCCGATTTCCGTGGCGAGGTCCATCTTTGCAACCACGATACTATGCAGCGCAGTGCATAGGGGTCCAACAACATGCCGAATGGATCGCTCAGGATTGGCATCACGTTCTCTTCACCGATGAGTGTCGCATATGCCTTCAACAAGACAATCGTCGGAGACGTGTTTGGAAGCAACCCTGTCAGGCTGAACGTCTTAGACACACTGTCCAGCGAGTGCAGCAAGGTGGAGGTTCTCTGCTGTTTTGGGATGGCATTATGTGGGGCTGATGTACGCCGCTGGTGGTAATGGAAGGCGGCGTAACGGCTGTACGATACGTGAATGCCATCCTCCGACCGACAGTCGAACCATATCGGCAGCATATTGGCGAGGCATTCGTCTTCGTGGACGACAATTGGCGCCCCCTTCGTGCACATCTTGTACATGACTTCCTTCAACATAATGACCTGCTCGGCTAGAGTTCTCCAGACATGAACCGTATCGAATATGCATAAGATAGATTGAAAAGGGCTGTTTATGGACGACGTGACCCACCAACCACTCTGAGGGATGTACGCCGTATCAGCGTTTAGGAGTGGGACAATCTGGACCAACAGTGCCTTGGTGAACTTGTGGGTAGTATGCCACGACGAATACAGGTATGCAACAGTAAGGGGACGTGCTACTGGGTATTAGAGGTACCGGTGTTTGCAGTAATCTGGACCAACACCTCGCTGTATGGTGGTACAACATGCAATGTGTGGTTTTCATGAACAATAAAAGGGGCGTAAATGAAGATTATGTTGACGTCTATTCCAATTTTCTGAACAGATTCCGGAATTGAGGTGATCCAAAACTTTTTTTGATGTGCGTACATTACTGCTGTTGTGTATAATATTTTAATACGCAATGCGTCGTTGGGGAGGAGATGGTGCGAATTTGTTGCGAACCGCCGTGCGGACAATCGTAGATCTCCGAAACCTTGCTTGCGGCCACGAGTATGACTTGCAGTTTAGGCTATGTGACGTAACTGCAGCAAACTTGTCCGGTTTTGCAGGCACTCCGAATAGCGTGAGATTGCTGTCCTGAACGCCGCCCGCACTATCCTATTGACGGCTCGGCTTCTTTCACACGTGTTTCGACATCGCGCAGCTGCCCGTAATTACTGGTGCGGCAGGCGGCAAGGTCGCACCGGGCGCTGTGAGAGAGTGCGGAAGCGGGTGTTGTCCGCGTCCCGCGGGCGCCCGTTCTCGCAACTTCCACAATAGCAGCCGTGGTCTGCCCGAGCGCGGGAGCGCTGCAATTATCGACACACGCAAAGCCCTGCGGGAAGGTCACGCCGCCTCTCCGTGCATGTCACGGCCGCGGCGACAAACGACGCCAGCTTTGGACGAGCAGGCAACGGCGCAGCGAGATAAGTCAGCGAACAGTTACTGTCTTTTCGGCATCGATCCGTACCCAAAGACTGGAAAGTTGCACAGGTCACACCAGTATTCAAGAAAGGCAATGGGAAAAAAACACTAAATTACAGGCCCATGTCATTAACCTAGGAATTTCGAAGACCGTTTCAGCGAGTGCATTAGAGAACGATTGAAGAGAATACTGGAAAGAAATCAAGCAGACAAAAAAGACGAGGGCCAGTAAAAATACTTGGGTAACAGAAGAGATATTTAATTGTAGAAAAGACAAAATATAAAAATGCACTAAATGAAGCAGGCGAAAAGGAATACAGACGTTTCAAAAATGAGATCGACAGTAACTGCAAAATGGCTACGCAGGAATGGCTAGGGGACAAATGTAAGAATGTAGAAGCATATGTCACTAGGGGTAAAATACATACTGCCTAGGAAAATTAAATGGACCTTTGGAGAAAAGTCAACCACCTGTACGAACATCAAAAGCTCTGATGGAAAACCAGTTCTAAGCAAAGAAGGGAAAGTAGGAAAGTGGAAGGAGTATACAGAGAGTCTATGCAAGGGCCATGCACATGCCATGCACATGTCATGGAAACGGAAGAGGACGTAGAGGAAGATGAAATGGGAGATATGATACTTCGTGAAGAGTTTGCCAGAGCACTGAAAGACCTAACTCGAAACAAGGCCCCGAGAGTAGACAAAATTCCATTAGAACTAATTATAACCTTGGAAGAACCTGTCATGATAAAACTCTTCCATCTGGTGAGCAAGATATATGAGACAGGAGAAATATCCTCAGATTTCGAGAAGAATATAATAATTCTAATCCCAAAGAAAGCAGGTGTTGACAGGCGTAAAAATTACCAAACTTTCAGTTTAATAATTAACGGTTGCAAAATACTATCACGAATTCTTTACAGACGAATGGAAAAACTGGTAGAAGCCGACCTCGGGGAAAATAAGTTAAGATTCCGTAGTAACCTTGGAACACGCGAGGCAATACTGACGGACTTGTCTTAGGAAGGATAGGAAAACCTACGTTTCTAGCATTTGTAGACTTAGAGAAAACTGTTGAGTGGAATTCTTTCAAATTCTGAAGGCGGCAGGTGTAAAATACAGGGAGCGAAAGGCTATTTACAGCTTGTACTGAAACCAGACGGCAGTTACAAGAGTCGAGGGGCACGAAAGGGAAACAGTGGCTGAGAAGGGAGTGAGACAGGGTTGTAGCCTATTCCCAATGTTATTCAGTCTACATTCTGATGAAGCTACAAAGGAAACAAAAGAAAAATTTGGAATAGGAATTAAAATTCATACAGGAAAAATAAAAACTGGAAGTTTGCCGACGACATTGTAATCCTGTCAGCAAAGGACCTAGAAGAGCAGCTGAACGGAATGGACAGTGTCGTGAAAGGAGGATTTGAGATGAACATCAACAAAAGCAAGACGAGGATAATGGAATGTTGTCGAATTAAATCAAGTGATGCTGATGGAATTACATTAGGAAATGAGACACTTAACGCAGTAGACGAGTTTTGCTACTTGAGGAGCAAAATAAGTTATTATGGTCGAAGTAGAGAGGATATATAATGTATACCGGCGATGGAAAGGAAAGCGTTTCTCAAGAAGAGCAGTTTGTGAACTTCAAGTCTAGATTTAAGTGACAGGAAGTCTCCTGAAAGTACTTGTATTTAGTGTAGCCGTGTATGGAAGCGAAACATGGACGATAAGTAATTTAGACAAGAAGAGAATAGAAGCTTTCAAAATGTGGTGGTGCACAAGGATTATGAAGATTAGATGGGTAGATCACGTAACTAACGAGGAGGTGCTAAACAAAAGTGAGGAGAATTTGTGGCACAACTTGACTAGAAGAAGGGATCGGTTGGTAGGACACTTTCTGAGGCATAAGGGGAACACCAATTTAGTGTTGGAGGGAAGCGTGGAGGGTAAAAAAGCAGACTAGCAGATTCAGAAGGATGTTAGTTGCAGTAGTTATTCGGAGATAAAGAGGACTGCACAGGATAGAATACCATGGAGAGCCACATCAAATCAGACTCTTGACTGGCGACCATACCAACAATATCATTAACGTCGATATGCAGCACAATTTTGGAACATACACTCATGTTCAGAAAAAAAAAACAGAACACCTTGTACGACTATGGATAGGATGTTCACATTCACAGGACATTTGCGTTAGAACATTGTGCAGAAATGGGTAGCATTTCACTGAGCTCAGTTCAGCATGTGTACTGTTGGCACAAGGTTCTCCATGAGCTCTGATAACATGTCCTTGCGTGCTGGGATCGATGCGCACAAGGCGACAATGGCGTCCTCTGGTATAGCGATTCATGCTGTATTTATCTGGTTCCAAAGCTCATCTGTGCTCGTTGGCATTGTGTAACAGCGCTGCACCCGTCAAATCTCCATATCCCAATATTTTCAGTTCGCGACAAGTCTGGTGATCTGTTGGGCCAGGGCAAAAGGCTGACATCCTGTTACACCAAGAAGGCACGTGTTCGTGCAGCAAAATGTGGTCATTCATTGTGTTGCTGGAAAACGGCGTGTGGGGTGTTGTGCAGAGAGTATATGGCTATGGGTTCCAGGATGTTATTCACGTAGGTCATACTGGTCACAATGCCCCAGACAAGCACCAACTGTGATTTGTGGTCGTACCCAGTAGCACCACACACCATAAGGCCTTAGTTGGCGCCTCATGTCTTCTGCAACTGCAGTCGTTCTGATGCCACCACCACTGCCTACGAGGCACCAAAATGCGGCCACCATTTTCAAATAAACAGATCCTCGATTCACCCAAAAACACTGACGCCATTCCTGTCCCCAGTGGCGTCGTTTCATACACCATAGCCTTCTAGCACCGTTCTGCAGATTCGTCTAAGGCAGGAGGAGAATGGAAGACGCGCTCGTGACGTAATAAACTGCGATACAGTGTCTGCCCTGATAGTGTACGATGTGTTACACTGTTTCCTTCTTGCGCCAGAGCCGAGGACGCAGATCTGCACTGCAATGCTATTCCGATGAGGTGTCGATCTTCTCGGGGGGGGGGGGGGGGGGGGGAGGAGGGGTTTTGGGTGGAGAGATCTGACCCATCTCATCGCGTTCTATGGCCTTCCGTGGACCATTCGGCACATACCCGTTGCACTGCCGAAACACTTCGTCCCACACGAGCAGAAATGTCCCGGATGAATGCATCACGCTCTCTGATGCCAATAATGCGCCCTCTTTCAAACTTACTGCTGTGAGGTTGGAGCATACGTCTGGGTGGGGGTCCTGCACGTTTGCTCAAGTCACACTGATCCATTACCTTCAGTTTATAGTGACAAGGACATTTTACCCGTAGGTGGTGCTGCTCCGCGGTATCAATATTGCTATCGAATCGTCAGGCCGACATGGTTCACATGATAAGAGAACATGCTATTGTACATGTCATGTGCAATTTTTTTAAACGTGAGTGTATATTGTGTTCGAACGTTATGAATCACCTCGAAGACAACTGTTTATTGACACACAGTAATCGTAATTTCGGAAAACGCCGTTCTTGTGAAAAACAATTAGTTCTTTACTCACGTCAGGTACTGAAGGCTATCGAAGAGGAATTTAAAACTGGTTCCGTATTTCTGGATTTTCAGAAGGCTTCTAACACCGTATCTCACAAGCAGCTTGTAACCAAATTGTGTGCTTATGGAATAACGTCTCTGTTACGCAGCTGGATACGTAATTTCCTGCGAAAGGGTTATACTTAGCGATAACTGACGGAAAGTAATCGAGTACAACAGGAGCGTTTTCTGGAGTTCCCCAAGGCAGTCCTACAGGTGCTCTGTTGTTCCTAACCTTAGCGCCCGCTACTTCGCTCGCGTAGACTGTATGGCCTTCAGAGATTTTTTAAGTCTTTATTTCATCGATTTTTCATGTTGTTGACAAATTGCAACACCTTCTAAGCTTTTCACGCTAATTGAAGCCTTTTAAGCATGGTCTTTTTCGAAAGTACTTCTGACCAAAAACTGGTTCTGGTAGCTAGCTTCCAAAGTTTTTGCTAATCATGCCTTTTGCGTTCTTGTGGAGGTGTTTCCATTGCTACTTTCATTCCTAACAAAAATTTTTTCACATCTAACCGAGAAGTAAAGTACCAGTTATTCTAAATTTAGCTTTTAAATTCTTTAGGGCAATGAAACATTTTCTTCAAAATTTTGATACCCTATTTCACCCCCTTAGGCATTAAATTTTCAAAAGCAGTGAAACACGTATGGTTTATTTCTAAAAGAGAAGCCAAGAACAAATTTTCATAGATTTGGCTAAAAAATGCTATCACCGTGAAATGTTTACAAAAAAATTTTCGTCCCTCGTTTCGCCCCCATAGCGGTTGAATTTCCAAAAATATTGAAATACGTATTTTTAAATTTCTGATTGAGAAGCTAAATTTAAATTTGCGTAGATTTAGCTTTAAAAATGCTTTCATGATAATATATCTTCATGAAAAACTGATCCCCTTACGGGTTCAATTTGGAAAAACACTGAAACACGGACGGCCGCTGTGGCCCAACGGTTCTAGCTGCTTCACCCCGGAACCACGCTGCTGCTACGATCGCAGGTTCGAATCCTGCTTCGGACATGGATGTGTGTGATGTCCTTAGGTTAGTTAGGTTTAAGTAATTCTAAGTCTAAGGGACTGATGACCTCAGATGTTAAGTCCCATAGTGCTTATTTGAACGATTTGAACTGAAACACGTACTTTTTTAATTTAAACCGAGACGTCAAACACTAGTAGTCATAGATGTAGCTTTAAAATGCTTTAGCATTTCTTTAATAATGATACTTAAAAATAATTTTCATAAACTGTTTCACCCGTATTTCAAAAATGCTGAAACACATATTCCTTTATTTCTGACCGAGAAATAAAATAATTTTCGTAGGTCTAACGACATTTTTCAGAAAAACACTGCATGCTCTATTTCTCCCCCTTACGGTTAGCATTTGAAGAAATACCTTCTTAAACGACGCCTACAGTATAAGATCCATATAAGATCCACACTTTCTCCAAATTTCAAGTTTCTGTCCTTAGCGGTTTGGGCTGGACGATGATGAGTCGGTCAGTCAGTCATTCAGGACAGTTCCTGTTGTGTATGTTACTGTGAAAGTAAGATGATTGGTAAATCCAATAATTTAAATCTAAAACCTAAAACTTACCATCGCGGTTTGGTAACAGTTCAAAATTTCTGAGTCTGTGCACAGATTTTGTACTTAACACAAAGGTGAATCTTAAGACTTACTCAGGCGAACTGGTAAAAATTGGATCGAAGACTCCCACCTCTGCCGTGCAGGTTCAGAAATATTTCTCTGTTGCCAAATTATTTGTTCTCAGTTTACTCACCGCTGCGTAGCTTCAGTCTGTCTCTAGTATCGTGAGTGCGTGTATGGACATTTTAGTGGTGTTGTTTCTTCTGGAGCTTTGCATAACAATGAGTGATGTTTTGTGTAACAGATCTAAGGAACTTTTAAGTGCATCAGTGAATAAGAAGTAGGACAACACTTTCAATGTTAATACTGAGCAGCTCAATGTTCTGTTTAAGTGAAGTGAAAAATGTAAAGACCTCTGCCAATAAAAAACCTGTTCACTACAGACTCTTGAAGCGCTATGAGTTTCTCAACATCGGGGGTGAAGGGGCCTGTGTCTGCTGGAAAAGAAGGAATTCATTATTACGTTTGTTTTGATGAACTGTTTAATGAAATGAAGGAGACCCATGTTGCTAAATCTTCATCTGCATCCATGTTGTTATTCTGCTATTCACAACAACGTGCCTGGCAGAAGGTTGAATGAACCACCTTCAAGCTGCCTCTCTACAGTTCCACTCTCGAAAGAAGCGCGGGAAAAACTAGCACTTAAATTTTTCTGAGCGATCCCAAATTTCTCTTATTTTATCGTGATGATCGTTTCTCCATATGTAGTTGGGTGACAACAGGATGTTTTCGCAACCTGAGGAGAAAACTGGTGATTAAAATTTCTTGAGAAGATCCCGTCGCAACGAAAAAGGCCTATGTTTTCGTGATTGCCACTCCAATTTACGTATCATGTCTGTGGCAATATCTCCCCTACTGCGCTGAACCTTTTTAGACGTCATCCGTCAGTCCCACCTGATGCGGATCCCACACCGCACAGCAATACTCCAGAATAGGGCGGACAAGCGTGGTGTAAGCAGTCTCTTTAGTAGACCTGTAGCACCTTCTAAATATTCTGCCAATGAATCGCAGTCTTTGGTTTGCTCTACTCACAACATTATCAATCCGATCGTTCCAATTTAGGTTATTTCTAATTGTATGGGCCTGTAATTCAGGGGATTACCCCTATTTCCATTTTTGGGTAATGGCGTGACTTGAGCTATTTTCCGCTCTTTAGGCACGAACCTTTCTGTGAGCGAGCGGTTGTATACAATTGCTAAATGTGGAGCTATTGTATTAGCATGCTCTCATGGTGACCTGACTGGTAAAGAATCTGGACCGCAGGCCTTGCCAAGTGATTTAAGCTGCTTTGCTACACCGAGGATATCTACTTGTATGTTTCTCAACTTGGCTGTTGTTCCTGATTGGAATTCAGGAGTATTTACTTCTTCTTCTTTGGTGACGGAGTTTCGGAAATTCGTGTTTAATAACTCTGCTTTAGTGGCACTGTCACCAGTGACTTCACTGTTGTTCTGTCGTAATGTTGTATTCACGTTTCGTCTGCTGTCACAATTGGAAGGAGAAAAGCGTGACCTTCATTTTCGTAACGCGAGAAGAGTTCCTGGCAAATTTCGAGGCGGTGCGCTTTCATTTCAGGAGTCAGAATCCGGTTACCCGTCGTTCACCGATCTTCCGATAGCCAAGCAAAGCAATAATGTGACCCACACGTTCTTGTGAAATGCCCATTGTGCTCAAAATTTCTCTCTGAGTGATACGACCATCGTCCTAAATCAATCTGTTAGCATTTTGTCTGTGAAACTCGGTGGTTGCTGTCACAGGACGTACAACTCTTTGTTTGTCGTGCAGGTCATATGCTTTCACCTCAACATCAATAGACGTACTCATCCAACGACGCACAGTTGGTGTGATGAATGGCAGCTAGCCGTAAATGTGGAAGAATGTAAGTTAACGCGGATGAGTAGAAAAATGAAACCTGTAATGTTCGGTTCAGAATTAGTAGTCTTCTGCTTGACAGACTCAGGTCACTTGAATACTAGGCGTAACGTTGAAAAGTGATGTGAGGTGGAACGAGCATGTGGTACGGAAGGCGAACGGTCGATTTAGATGTGTTGGGAGAATATTATGAAAGAGTGATTCACCTGTAAAGGAGACCACATACAGGACTGCTCGAGTGTACCATGTCGGATTAAAGGAAGACAAAGAAGCAATTCAGATTCGGGCTGCTAGATTTGTTACCAATAGGTTCGAAAAACACGTACGTGTTACAGAGATGCTTCCGGAAACCAAATGGGAATCCCTGCAGGGAAAGCGACTTTCCTTTCGAGAAAGACAACAGAGAAAATTTAGAGAACGGATTCTGAAGCTGACTGGCGAACGATTCTATTGCCCCCAATGTAGGGTGTCCCAAGAAGAATGACCAAATTTTAAATAGAAACTTAACACCAACAAATTGCATACTAAATTACTCAGAAAAGACAGAAGATTATAAAAATCCATCATATATGGTCAATATGTCCTCCAGGTGCACAGGCGAAATCTTATCGTAAGCTGTCTTCTGTCACAGAAGGAATAACATCTGACACTCTGGTTTATACACTCCTGGAAATTGAAATAAGAACACCGTGAATTCATTGTCCCAAGAAGGGGAAACTTTATTGACACATTCCTGGGGTCAGATACGTCACATGATCACACTGACAGAACCACAGGCACTTAGACACAGGCAACAGAGCACGCACAATGTTGGCACTAGTACAGTGTATATCCACCTTTCGCAGCAATGCAGGCTGCTATTCTCCCATGGAGACGATCGTAGAGATGCTGGATGTAGTCCTGTGGAACGGCTTGCCATGCCATTTCCACCTGGCGCCTCAGTTGGACCAGCGTTCGTGCTGGACGTGCAGACCGCGTGAGACGACGCTTCATCCAGTCCCAAACATGCTCAATGGGGGACAGATCCGGAGATCTTGCTGGCCAGGGTAGTTGACTTACAGCTTCTAGAGCACGTTGGGTGGCACGGGATACATGCGGACGTGTATTGTCCTGTTGGAACAGAAAGTTCCCTTTCCGGTCTAGGAATGGTAGAACGATGGGTTCGATGACGGTTTGGATGTACCGTGCACTATTCAGTGTCCCCTCGACGATCACCAGAGGTGTACGGCCAGTGTAGGAGATCGCTCCCCACACCATGATGCCGGGTGTTGGCCCTGTGTGCCTCGGTCGTATGCAGTCCTGATTGTGGCGCTCACATGCACGGCGCCCAACACGCATACGACCATCATTGGCACCAAGGCAGAAGCGACTCTCATCGCTGAAGACGACACGTCTCCATTCGTCCCTCCATTCACGCCTGTCGCGACACCACTGGAGGCGGGCTGCACGATGTTGTGGCGTGAGCGGAAGACGCCCTAACGGTGTGCGGGACCGCAGCCCAGCTTCATGGAGACGGTTGCGAATGGTCCTCGCCGACACCCCAGGAGCAACAGTGTCCCTAATTTTCTGGGAAGTGGCGGTGCGGTCCCCTACGGCACTGCGTAGGATCCTACGGTCTTGGCGTGCATCCGTGCGTCGCTGCTGTCCGGAGCAAGTATGGTGGGTCTGACACACCGGTGTCAATGTGTTCTTTTTTCCATTTCCAGGAGTGTAGTTCATCAATGTCACGAGGTAAGAGAGGAACGTAAACACAATGTTTAACATATCCCCAAGGGAAGGAATCACATGGTGTTAAGTCAGGTGACCTAGGAGGACAAGAGTGTAAAGCCTGGTCTCGCGGTCCTGCACGCCCTGTCCAACGCCGAGGCACGCTGGCAGTGAGGAAACTGGGCTCGATGTTGCGCCAGTGCGGTGGTGGTCCATCTTGCTGATAGATGAGATTGTTAGAGTCAAGTTGTGGGAATAACAAGTTCTGTAGTATTGCAAGATATGATTGTCCTGTTACGGTTTATTCCTCAAAAAAAAAGTAAGGTACATAAACCTTGCTTTGCAAAACAGCACAAAATACATTCACTTTTGGTGAATCACGTTCGTGTTCAATTGTTTCATGAGGATGTTCGAGCCCCCATATACGCACATTATGACTGTGAACGTTACCGCTAGTATGTAAAGTTGCCTCACCGCTGAATATCAGCCGTGACAGAAAAGTGTCATGTCCCATGTACCCTAGAATAGCATTGCTAAAGTCCATTCGCTTCACCTTGTCAATATCTTGAAGAGCTTGCACCAGTTGTAATCGGTGGGGTTTGAGGGCTAAACGACGCCGTAACACACACCAAACTCTCGCGCACGGTAACGCAAGTTCTCGGCTAGCACGATTCGTAGACTTTCGGGGGCTCCGCTCAAATGTTCGTCGGATTTGTTCCACGGTTTGTTCAGGAACGCGTGGCTGGCCAGGACTTTTGCCTTTACAGAGGCACCCTGTTTCTTGAAACTGTTTATACAACCGTCGAACGTTCTTTGGTGATGGTGGTTTAGCACAAAATCGAATGTGAAACGCCCGCTGAACTGCCATCACTGACTGAGTACGACTAAATTCAATAACACAATACGCCTTCCGTTGGGCGAAAGCCATATTGCGCGAGACTGGCTGCACGCTCCAGGTCACCTCTCGTAGCGAGCGAAATCTAGAGGATTTTTTCTGAAACTGTAGACCATGCCGATTATATCTATCGCTCTTTCAGTTACCTAGTGACATTTGTCTCAATACTATTACAAGTTAATATCGGGTAATTCTTTTTGGGATACGAGAAATTAGGGCTGCCGTTTTTCCGTCGCTCTATTTGCGAGTGGAACAGGGAAGGAAGAGACAATTAGTGGTACAGGGGACCCTCGCCATGAACCATACGGCGGCTTGTGGATTATGAGTGTAGATGTAGATGTGGAAGTACACTGACTTATCGAGTGTCATGGGACAGCGGGGCAGAAATGGCGCAGGTGTGTTGTATGCGCGCAACACTCTGTGCCAGTCGCTGTTGTATAGAAGACCTTCTGAGAAGTGCTTGTGAAAGTGATTTGCCTAACATGCAATGTTGTTGGGAGCTGAAGCCGATCGAACTGAGTACGGTGGTCGGTGTGCGACGGGCGGGGATTTCGATTTCGGCAGTGGTGCAGTAATTCGGCTTCACACACTCGCCCGTGCTCAGGGTGTATCGTGATTGGTTGAATGAAGGTGTCACAGTCCACAACAGACCAACTACTGACCGTCCAGCCACCTTCGATGACCGCGACAGGCGACGTCTGAGGCGGATCGTCAGTAGTGACAGAAGGGTAAGAGTGCAACAAATCACGGCTCGATTCAACGCAGCACGTGCTGTACACGTCTGCCAATGGTGTTTGGGAGCGAGCAATGTACATTTGTAAAACGTTATGGCTTATATTTTTCGCCAATCACTATACATAGACACTGGAACAATGGCATAATGTGATATGTGTAGCCGAGCGGTTCTAGGCGCTTCAGTTTGGAACCGCGCGACTGCTACGGTCGCAGGTTCGAATCCTGCCTGGGACATGGATATGTGTGACGTCCTTAGGTTAGTTAGGTTTAAGCAGTTCTAATTTCTAGGGGACTGATGACCTCAGATGTTAACTCTCATAGTGCTCAGAGCCTTTTGAACCATTTTGATATTGTCGGACGAATCACGATTTCAACTGCACCGTGCCGATGGGGCCACCATGTGTGCAACAAACCAAATGGTTGGATGGATCTCATCCACCATGAAGGTGTAGCCGAGGGCGGTGGTGAGTCTGTTGTGGTCTGAGATGCATTTTCCTCGCATGGAGTGGGCCTCCTAGTTGTTCTGGAAGGGACTTTTATGGTATAGTCTCCAGTGTGTTGAGCTACTCAATAATGTTCAAATGTGCGTGAGTTTCTAAACGACCAAACTGTTGAGGTCATCAGTCCCAAATCTTACACACTACTTCAACTTACGCTAAGAACACCACACACAGCCATGCCGAAGAGAGGACTCGAACCTCCGGCGGTATGAGCTGCACAGTCCATGACACGATGCCTCAAACCGCTCGGCCACTCCACCCAGCTGTTGAGCTACTCGGGGACCATCTCTAGCCATTTTTGTCCGTTCAGCACCCTTACGTTTTCGGTGCGATGATTCAAGGTGATAATGCACCATCACATTGTTCATCCATCGCCCAAGAGTTTCCAGGTAAATGCAGGGGGTCGTCCAAATACTGAAATGACCATCTTGGAGTCCAAATTTGAACCTAGCTGAGTATGTCTGGGATGTCACGGAATGCAGGCTCCGTAACATTGATCCTGCACCCACCAACAGACCAGAATAGGCTGCCGCTCTGCAAACTATTTGGTGTTAGGTGCTTCCAGAGGAGTACCGGAAACGTTTAGACTCACTTAGACGTGTCTCACTGCAATTCACAGGCCAGAGGGGGTCCGACGCTATATAAGATTCCTATCCCACGACATTTGCTAAGACAGTGTACACTGACATTCCAGTCCACCAGGTGGTGAGGTTCCGCCTGATTTAACACAACCTACATGATGTAACTGTCGTGCCTAAAGTGAAGTGTGGCAATGTTTCAGGAAATTTGAAGGAGAACGTACATACGTTCGTGTTGCGGGCGGTCAGGGTAGGAAGCGAGTGTCGACTGATGATATTGTTCAACGAGTGGACAGGCAATTCGAGAAAATCGTCTACGGATGACATTTCAGAGCAAGCAAAGAGGAATGTTGTCACCAGGCATTGTCTTTCTTCATGACAATGCACAGTCGCGTAGTGCAGCTGCAACTAAGATACCGCTGTGGCCTCTCCGATGGGACTTGGATCCCTCTGGTTTTGATCTATTCACTCAAATGACCTACAGGCTAGTAGGGCAGCATTTTGGCGAAGGCAACGAGCTGCAGACGAGCGTACGGAATTGGCGGAAGTCACAGGCGGTTGCCTTCTACGACAAGGTTATTGAGAAGTTGGTACAATGCTACGACAAATGTCTAAGCCAGAGAGGAGACTCTGCAGACAAGCAGAAGGAAGGTGTGGCTAAATGTTGCACATAAAACATTTTAATTTTCACTGTGGTTTCTGTTCCGGGGCTGATCAGACTTTGAAAAGAAAGTACCACTGCTATCTTCCGAGTGCCTCACAAACTGCCGGTTCTGTTGACATGCAAATCGTGTTTATAACATGGCTGTAACATATTGAAAGGGGGGCTAGAAGGACTAAAAGATACAAAGACAATCACTAAAAAGATATCAAAATAGAAATGAAACAGAATGTTATTGTTACGTACATCAGGCGACTATGAGACTGAAATTGGAATTTGCCCGTGCAAAGTATTACGCCAGTTAATGCTGCATGCATCTTCACCAATGTTGTAAGTATCCTTTATTGCATAGCAATCTATATGTGAGCTAAATTGTAAAACATTTGTGTATTTTTTCTTTTACTGAAAAGATAATTGTGTGTACTGGCGTTTGAGCCAACCAGCCCACTATAACAAGCGATTTTAAAAAAACTGTTTTGTTCTCTAAACTAAATTAATCGTCTGGTAAATGTTTGGCAAACCATACATATAAGGTGAATATCTAGCATGTCATTGTTTTTTTACTACTACTTTACTGCACGACGTAACTACTAATTTATGCATGCGGTCTAAATGACATACGATCTACTTCAGTACTCTTTACTCATGCACTACGGAACATTTAGTCATACACAAACGAACTTCACACTCCATGCATTAGACAACCGATCTATCCACCCTTCAATAGCACAAATTTGCATCGCTATCGCTCTGCCCATATAGATGACTGCCCAACACTGGATCATCTAAAACTAATGTTTGTATGTGTAAGTTGAATCTACTTTGTGACACTGCAATACACTGATTTAAACATGCACCTCAAGTTCAGTTGACAAGTTTAAAAGCAGAAAAAAATATAGATGTGACTCTTTTTGAGCCCATCACGTCATGTTCAATCCAAGCCCCAAGTCAAAATACAAGTACTTCATATGTACAACATGAGAACACAATCACTTCAAAGTGAATATAAAATTGTCACAGAAAAAAAGTTTGGACAAAACTTGAAAGGAAATTATAATACACTAGAGAATACAGCACATCAAAATATACCAAAATAAATATTTAACCTAAGCAATGAAATAAACAAATTGGTGTTATAATTACATACTGAATAAAGAGATCAATAACAAGATAAACAAAATTATTTCAGTTCTAACTTTGTAGTTAGAATTATAAAAATATGAATTTTATTAAGGAGTCTCACCTTGAAAAACAGTTTTTGGGACAGTTTCTCACGTATTAGCTTTAAGTCAGTAGTAGAAATTTCCTTTGTGAGTTTTGTAATGCCTGTACGTTGTTATCGTGAGATATTGATATTTCTCAGTGCAGTTTAAAATGCTGTTCACAGCGCCATTGTGCACAGTTCCATTCTTCATCATAGGTAGTGCAAAAAATGATTTGAGGAATCGTAGCTTTACAATTGAAATGAAATTTATGATTCACATATTCTTCAATTGATGCATTTTGTTGAAAACGTTTGTGAGATAATTTTGACATGATTGTGCATAGTAATTAAAATACCACATAATAAGCCACTTTTAAGAAATCTCTTTGTCTTAGCCGAAGACTCAATAGATCGACAAAGATGGGAAACACATAATACTTTCAATGAATCATTAAACTTGATGTCCAGGTTATCACCTCTTTTAACGAAAATTTTCACATGAATTTTCTTTACGCTACACAGAAAGGAGCAGTTCTTGTCCACTGTTTTCACACTCCAACGTCTCACTGTATTGATGTCCTAGACAGGAGGACCGCGTCGCTCTGTCAGTTTATGAAGTATACTCTCATCTGCTGCGTGCGACCTCACCTCGGCCACCAATCATGCTATATTGTTACTTTATTGGATTTTATGTTTTTATAGACAAGATTAGCATGTATCCTAGCTTTTCAAATGATGTACTGAAATGTTCATTGAATCTAAACTCGCCTTGAGTGTGTTTGGTCCTGGTAATATGTTCGTAAAAAACTGTGGCAGACTCGTTGTTGCGTGCTCCTGAGTCCGTTGAATTTCGTCGTGTTTATTTGCAGCTTCGTTCACCCATCCCCCCAGCCTCTCTCCAACTCCACGTTAACGCAGTGTAGCTGAAACTTTCTACTGTATATAGAATGACTAGAAAGAGTAATATTTACGTTAGTCTCACCCAATTATTTATCAGAGATGATATCTCGTTTATTTCTTCCCTGAATACAACTTTCAGTTGTAACATTACAGGACATATTGGGACATATTGAAGTATTCGATACTGTAGACTTTTAGGGGATGTCGATACAGATATGCAAAATGTAAAGGGAAACTTTGGTGATGTCTAAATATTGTACTGTGTCAATATTAGGACATTTTGCACAGAAAGAACAAAAATAGAATTAATGTAAATATATATTAGTGTTAGTAACCTATTTTCATTCAATTTTGTAATTATATTTCATTTTGTAAAAGAAGGACTCACTGTTTGCTGTAGCTCTGATTAATTGTATAAATTATCAGTTTTGAGCTAAATTATTTCGTATAATATGGACAAGATACTTTTAAAAACTCACCAGCTAAAGAGAAAGTCTGTGAATGATCGTTTAATGCACACTTCTGGAACTTTCTATGGGGAAATTCTATATTATGATCGCAAAAATACGAAAACTTGTGAAAACTGTTTCATAACCTAATTTCGAAAGACGATTTGTATCAAAAAATATTGCTAAAAAGATTTATTTACGTTTTGAAACACGATTTAAATCATTTTACATATAAATAGTTGTTCTAAATCACTCAAGAAATATCCAGAATCAAATGTCAAGATATTCCTGGAAACATCGGTACAAATCTGGTGAAGGTTATCCAGAAGCTGGTAGAAAAATGTTATAAAATCTATTTGGAAATTATGCTTGTAAGAATTTATATGTACTGATCCTTTTACTTACTTTAATCTGTACTAAAATTCTGTAATGTCTAATTTAGTTTTAAGTCGTGAATTGCTATCGTATTGTAAACAAAACATTGTCAAAGACTCTCATTGTTTGGAAAGATATTAATACACCTAGGAGTTGTCAGTTGCCAGTTCGGATATGCAGTGCGGTTAGCTCTGAGAGTCAGTTGTTGAGTCTGTGAAGTCTGTCAGTTCTGTTTGTAAATAAACGTCTGTAATGAAGAATTACTTGTTGTCGTCAATATGAACTCAAGACCTTTTGCACGAAGCAGACACCTCCTAATGCAACGTTTTACTTTGGTGTTGAGGAGCTGAAATGTTATAATTTGGTGGAGGAGCTGGGATGTTATACAGTCTAACTGTCGAGTTGTAATGGTCACTATTATAAGTGCCTTCATCTTTATCAGAGCAAGAACAAAATCGGAGTCATTAACGTTACATTCAACAACAAAGATAATAAAAATCAGAGATAATGCAATTTGCTTTTCTTATGCAAGGAGTAACGTCTTTGGCTCCTGCACACAGCGCAATATCTGAAACAGTCACTTCCGTAATAAAATATGATACTGCAATGCAACTCTTGTGGTCTTGTGGTGTGCAGTCTCTATGTGTCGTCATTGACGTCGAATTGTGATCCGCCTTCGATCGTCTATGATATTTCTGCGCAAGGGAGACACGAACTGGCTATTCTGCATGTCCCTCGGCGGCAGAAGCACCGGGAAACTCATTTCATACTGCAGTGAGAAATATCTCACGATAATATCGTATAGGCTTTACAAAAGGAA
Source organism: Schistocerca gregaria (assembly GCF_023897955.1). Classification (NCBI taxonomy): domain Eukaryota; kingdom Metazoa; phylum Arthropoda; class Insecta; order Orthoptera; family Acrididae; genus Schistocerca; species Schistocerca gregaria. The sequence goes on along the minus strand of NC_064928.1, from coordinate 186,417,435 downwards.
ATTTCTACTATTGACATGAAGCTAATACATGAGAAACTGTCCCAAAAATTGCTTTTCAAGGTTGGACTCCTTAATGAAATCACATGAAAGAAGCAAGAAAACTTTCTCGTATATGACTAAATAAATTAAGCATTGAAGCATTCGAAAATATTTCAATGAGAAAAAGAAATAAATTTACTTCTTAAAAGGTTACTTGTATAAGCAAAATATCATATATAAGCTTTTTTAACACTACCGAAGTGAGACTCAAAATTTAGACAATAAAGACAGTTATTAAATAGACAGTAAAACATGTCATTTACATCGAGAAATAGGTAAGGAAAAGTCTTGTACGAGATTTGGTAAGGAACTGGAGTGGATACGGTGACTCTGCTATCTACAAACACAGAGCGTTAGTTACCGTTAACTACATTCCCATACAGACCTATCTACAGGATTAGGAGAGTTCACAAGAAACACATGTAAAGATTCTGATACCAACACATAAATAAAAAGGAAAACACTTATTTTGATTCCTAATACCAGTTGGTTTGACTGCTCCTCTGTGGAGTACAAGTCTGCTGGCCTGTGGAAAACTGCTGTCACATTTTTCTTTAAACATCTCGCGGAAATTATGGTGATTCAGACACAAGAAACCTTGACATATGTCATACCTGGAATCATAATGAGATTATGTATCACACTAACATAAATCAAATAACAGGAAAAATAGAAATGAAAAGCACTTTTTATGTACATACTTGAAATATCAGGAATATATATACTGGGTGGGGAAAAATTGTGTCACGAAATTTTAACCTTGGATAACTGATGCCAGTAGAAACCAAAACTACTAATGTTGTGTATGTCGACATCGCACCATTTTCAAACTACGAAAACTTGGCACCACGCCCTCCGATTGGCCGTGGAATTGCTCTGTTTCCATTTGTCGGTTGAAGGGCAGCGCTACGGTTGTCGGTTCACTCGTACCAACGTCCCTCGCCTCGTCACTGCCCCAACGTGATACGCACACGTGTAGAATAGCTGTTTATCTCCACCTCACGTCAGAGGCATTCACACGTAAGCTTCGCTTCGGAGCACACACGCGTCACCTGCAATTTAGTCATACAGTAAGCATTGCGACACAATATTCGACTGAAGAACAACGAGATGTGGTTTCTGTTTATGGACTAGACGACGGTCATGCGCATGAAGCTCGACGGTCGCATGAGGTACGGTAACCAGCAAGACGCCACCCACACCCACAAACGTTTACAGCAGTTCACCGGCGACTCGGCGAAACAGGCTCGTTAGCGGGATATTGTGTTGATGCTGGAATACCTCGAACACGACGGGATGCTGCATTTGGAGGGACTGTTCTGGAGCGCTCCGAGGAAGCACCTACGACGATTACTCGAGCGGTTGGACACGATATGGGGGTCACTCATCGGTTAGCCTGGGAGATTTTGAGGGATGACGGCCAGCATCCCTGTCCAAGTCCAAAATCCTGTGGCGGGCTATGAACACAGACTAGGGTTTTCCGGTCGTTTCTGTGACTTGTTGCACGAAATCCCGACTTCCCGGCCATTATGTTGTTTACCAACGAGTGCAGACTTCCATCGGGATAGCCGTTACAACACTCTAAACGTTCATTACCGGGCAAGGGGAAATCGTCACATCACATACTTCCACGGACACCAGGTACGATTTTCCCTCAACATTTGAACAGGCATTGTGGGTGAGACCATCTGATTGGGCCTTTCTGTCTACCTCCTCAACTTACGGGGGCAAAGTAACTTCGCTTTTTGCAAGAAACTCCACCCAGCCTGCTGGAAGATGTTGCCCTAGACATACAGCTACTCATGTGGTTGCAGCATGATCGGGCGCCCGCAAATAAGTCACGTTGTGCGCAGATATTTCAATGAACTCTTTGAAGGCCGGGTGACAGGCACATGTGCTCGTAGGACATGGTCCCCGCGATCACCAGACCTCAAGCCACCGGACTTTTTCGTGTGAGGATTCTTCAAGTTTCTAGTTTACCCACCTGGCCGCGAACCACCTAGGGCGAGTTCGAGCACCTGCTTTAGGTAAACAATGTCCTAGCTACACAATTTGTAACAGACTTTCTGTACACGTACTAACGGCTGTTGACTGGTTTGTTCCTGCTACGTCTTATCATGAAACTGCAATGGATGTGTCGGGACCCCGGCGGATAGACCCCCAGGCCCCCACAGTGGAAGGTTGGCGCGCTACGACCGAGCGTGCGGGCCACCTAGGTTCAAATGGCTCTGGGCACTATGGGCCTTAAAATCGATGGTCATCAGTCCCCTAGAACTTAGAACTACTTAAACCTAACTAACCTAAGAACATCACACAACATCCAGCCATCACGGGGCAGAAAAAATCCCTGACCCCGCCGGGAATCGAACCCGGGCGTGGGAAGCGAGAACGTTACCGCACGACCACGAGATGCGGGCCGCGGGTCATCTTGGATACATCGCGATCTCCGGCAGGTGAAGCATTCGCAGTCATGCGTTTTCCAGAGCATCCGGCAACAGGGCAATCCCGCAGCCAATCGGAGCTCGTGGCGCCAAGTTTCCGCAGTTTAAAAATGGTACGTTGTCGACCAACACAACAACAGTACTTCTGGTTCCTACTGACATCACCTACCCAGGGTTATAATTTCGTGACACAATTTTTCTCCACTCTGTATGTGTAACTGTACAGCACTGTTATACAGATACATCAAACTATTCGTCAATGACCATATTCTCCCCCATCTTTGGTACGATGCTCATTCAATAAATGATGTATTATATGGAGTGTGATGCAGACCTCTTGACTTTTGAGTCTCTAGTGTCTGTGGTTCCAGTGCATTTCGACATGGAATGCGTTTTACACGATGCGGACCAATTCCTTCTTCTCTCTCGCGACTTCACTTCCATTCAGACTCCTTTTGCGTCACATTTACGACGAAATCCAGGAATAGAGGATTTCCAAACTTCAAATGGCAGGTGATTGAACTTAATACTAATTTCTCAGGGCTCCCCACGTTCTGGTTTCCATAATTAAGATAATACCTGGTGGTGGAAAAGTTTGAATACTGTTACAACTGCAAATCAGTTCGTCTAGTTATCTCACTGAAAATCAAATATTACTAGTATCATTTCATTCCCAGGCGTATAAAATAAAATTGTCCCTATAGTGTAAGTGGGACAAAGTATTATTTCATTGAGAGGATGTCACTCACTTCCGGTCTAACGCTTTTGTAATGCACCTTGCATCAGTGATTTGAACAGAATACAACATCACGAGTACTTGAAATAAATCTTCTTTTTCAAAACGGCAACTATATCTATCTGTACATTAACATTATTGGCATAGGCACAGTCTCCTCATTGTACACTGGCTAAAATTAATCTGCGCATGTACGGCAACCTCTGAGGCAAGCTCCAGTCTCGTGTAACCCATCACGACTATTTCCCCAACTGCTCTCTCTATTAACCAAAAATCATACCATACATCCTCAGCCTAAAAGAAAACTTACGATACAAGCCACTTCTCCGTCTTTATAGGGAAACCATTTACCTATAATGCTTCAAGTCATCTCTCAAATAACACGATAGAACGACAAAACTCAAAATGCCATCCTTCAGAATTACATATAGCACAGAAAAATTTCACCTTAAACAACGGCTATACAAATATTCCCTCTCTGTAGCGCCACACCCTCTATAGCGTCACTCATGACGACATCAGAAATTCAGGTACTGCAAAAGACCACCACATCTGAAATTCATAATCACTCTCTAAACATTCATGGTGGTGTCTGTTCTATATCGTGTCTCCCTACCACTTTCGCGCAACGACGCTCTGAGCGTGTTTTTTAGGGAATTGACTAGTTTGAACCTGGGACCTGTTGCTGGTAAGGAGACGCCAGACCACACATGACATGTAGAATTCAGAAGAGTTCAGTGAGACTAGCGATGATATAACCAAATACTAAATGATCTCAGCGTCAGCTCCACTGCACTCCCTGTAAAAGAATCTTAATACTAACTAAATTTAGAGGAAAGGGTTCAAGGCTTTCCTATTTTTAGTTAGCTGGTAAAATGACGTCGAAAAGGCAGTTAAGTTTACCATTGGAAATTTTATTCTACGCAGAAACATCGTTTATAAATTGCACTATTGATAAAAGGAAATGTTTTAATACAGGATGGTAAAAACAAACTGCGTTCAACAAAAATGTGAACGAATATTCCCTGAATGGGTTTCCAAGTTCTACAATCTATCGAAGAATGACCTATGCCATATCACATCTATAATCTAGGTTTAATTTAAGTGTCACAAAAGAGAAAACTATCAAAGTGGTCTACAACTATCAAAATGGTCTACAGTGACCCTCAATTATCTTTAATTACTTATTTAACTTGTCGTAAATTACAGTGGCTGATGTGGCTTCTCAATAACTATATAAAAGAAAAATCATCGCGTTTCAGATCTGTTCTTCAAGTGGCAAATGTGAACACCATGAGTTTTAATTAACGATCGACACTAGTATTACGCAAAAACTGGGTGTAACAGATGAGACTTCTGCAGTTCTGAGTGAAGCCTTATGCGCTCAAAAATGCGGCATCGCGTGCGTTCATTACCTTGTCGGTGTTTAAGCAGCGTCAGGGCGGCAGCGGCCGGCGCAGCAGCCATCCATTTCGCCGTCTCGGAACCAACTCTCCTAACTTCTCCTTACTACAATTTACTGAAGTAGATTTAAAAAAGGTATCTGGCTGTGTTTTCATCTGACCAATCAGGGTCTCAATGTTAACCCTAAGCTCCGCCTACCAAGATTCTGTCTATCCAATGAGAAACGTTATACTTTTCGTGGTGGGACAATGTTTTTAAAGTTGGAAACGTAACAGAGACGTGAAAAACTCTCACGCTAAAACCTGCAGCTGGTGTGGTCCTTTTAGCGTTATCGTAAGATCTATACTGTTCTTCTGGAGGGCTCTATCTTTTAACATGGGCTGGGGGGTGGTCCTTGACGTATCTGAGACGCGAAAAAGTCTCACGCTAAAACTTGCGGGTGGTAGTGGCCCTTTTTGTGTTATCGTAAGATCTATACTGTTTTTCTGGAGGGCTCTAGCTTTTAACATGGACTGGGGGGGGGGGGGGGGTGGTCCTTGACGTAACAGGGACGCAAAAAAGTCTCACGCTAAAACGTGCGGGTGGTAGTCTTAGAGGTAGGCTGCCGACGTGGGTGTCCAGTCCGTCCTTCTAGATTAACACGATTCTGCTCTCGGCTTCTGTCCTCGTTTCTCCCCTCGGAACTGCGTCTGCCTCACGGTGGGAAGGTACGACATGCATTTAGGCATTCTTGTGTTAGTCTGTGGTACTCCATTTGCTCACTCGTTACACGTATTACTTTGGTTAATTTAATGTCACGATTTATTCGGAGCTATGTGATGTACTACTGGATTTGCTTATCATGTCAGGGTTTTTATGGAAGGTGTTGGATTTGCCTGACACCTTACAACTCCTTCCCTACAGAGAGCACACTTCCAACCAAAGTTGCCACAGTCTCCTTCAGTGTCTCGTCCCCCGTATCTGATAATTATGGCACAGTCCATGCACTAGTGCTCGCCTGGAATTTGCTGGCCTAATCTCGACTCGAGTAGGATGACCTGGTACACTATGCATCCCACACCTCTCTCCCCGAGATCAGTCGCGGTTGCTATATTTACTTCGTTCATTCCCGTTTCCGTAAATCTGTCGGTTACCATAAGTTTGTTGGTTACCGTAATGTTGTTGATTACGCTAACGAAGCCTATTTTGGCTGTTATTGTTACGCCAGTTCTGATATGGATGACGTGTGTCACTCTCGGATCCGCCTGGGCTTCGCGTGCCGTCCAGTCTCCTGTTCTCACTACGGCCGCGACGCCTCTGTCTATGCGAATGTGATCCGCTGTACTGCATCGTACTGCGGTTCCTGTGGCGTGGTTCTATATCCCTCTGTGTCATCTTTGCCAGTCCTGCAATGATGTTGGGGCCCAAGATAATTGGTAACTTCACAACAAAACGTGAATTAGTTCCACCGGTCCGTGAGGATAGCGGAAGAACTGATTTTTCGTTTGTTTTAAGTTTTGAAATCTTTGCGGTACATATGTTATACCCTAGGTGTCGGACAAACTTTCCCCTAGAACTTAGAACTACTTAAACCTAACTAACCTAAGGACATCACACAACACCCAATCACGAGGCAGAGAAAATCCCTGACCCCGCCGGGAATCGAACCCGCGAACCCGGGCGTGGGAAGCGAGACGTTACCGCACGACCACTGTTTTTTTTTTTTTTTTTTTTTTTTGCCAAGTGGTAAACAGAAAATTTTATGGTGCACATAAGACTATCCCTTCACTGTTGAAGGAAAGTTGCCGCGCTGCTCTGCGATACAACGAAAATGTTAAGACGAAAATGGGAAAGAAAAAATGCCTTCTGCATTGGTGAGCATCTGAATAGTATCTTAAAATTCCGACAAGAACTTAAGTCCAAGGAAGCAAATAGGATTCATACATACCTACATACAGGTAACTGGCAACCTCTACTATCCAAAATATTGTGTTTCAAGCATTTAACCGTTAATTATGATTTTCAGCATATTTCCAAAGATCCTCCTGCAGTCACAATGTTGGCTTATTTTAAAGTGTTCAGTTTCTATGTAAGAATAATAGTCTAGGAAACTAGCATGCCTATTGTGCATAATAAACGATGCTGTGTGGCCCATGATCCACGTTGCAGCGTTGTTTTTTGCTCGTGGATATCTCAGTTTGGCACGAGCTGCGGGCAAACATTCATAAATTTAAACGCTGTGGCATCAAATATTACACTGAAGCGCCAAAGAAACTGGTATAGGCATGCGTATTCAAATACAGAAAAAGCTGCGTGAGGATACTGACGCAGTCGTCCTGCGTGCTGATAAAGGCAACGCTACCGTCCTTTTGCCTCAGGAAGTCTACAAGGAAAAGATTCTACTTAGTTCTGGTGCGTATCGGAAGATCAACAGAGGCCCTACCAACAAGCTGACAATAAGGACTGCTGCGTTACTGAACGCTTTATCACTCATAAAGGAAGTCAAACAAGTTTATAAGTGCGACGGGCGGTGCGACAGAGACTTGATGACCTCCCTAAAGTTCAGAAGATGGGTAAGGGTGAGTGTCTAGAGGATCTGTCTTCGCAGCCTTTCACGACCACTATTGGTTCACCAACGTATTTTTCTGACAAATATTTAGCTTCCTTTGGTAGGAAAATATAGTCACCACATTCGAATTCCATGAATTTTATTCAGAGGCTCAGCAATGTCAGGCTATATAGTACGGATGAGCTCCTCAGTTTCACGTGGTGTCATTACATACCAAGGTACCTTTAAAGGTCTCTTATCGCCCACCATTTTGATAAGAAAAAAAAATGGTTCAAATGGCTCTGAGCACTATGGGACTCAACTGCTGTGGTCATTAGCCCCATAGAACTTAGAACTACTTAAACCTAACTAACCTAAGGACATCACACACATCCATGCCCGAGGCAGGATTCGAACCTGCGACCGTAGCAGTCGCACGGTTCCGGACTGCGCGCCTAGAACCGCGAGACCACCGCGGCCGGCTTTTGATAAGAATATCACGCCCTTATTTGAACATCTTATTTTCAGTTTAATGTTGAATTTTTTGAGCAGATTTATGGAGCTGCTATGGGAAGCCCCCTGACCCCTCTGGTTGCTGCTTTATTCATGGAAGACTTCGAGGACAAGGCACTGGACTCAGCAAGATTTAAACCAAAGGTCTTGTGTAGGTATGTGTACGACATATTTATAGTACGACCGCACGGGATGGATGAATTACATCGATTCCTTAAGCATCTGAATACTGTCCGTGCTAGTATGAAATTTAGTATGGAAACAGAAAAAGACGGCTGCCTCCCATTTTCGGATGTTGCCGTTCGCCATAAAGCTGATGGCACATTAGGACATCCGTATATCGTAAACCTACACATACAAATCTATATCTACATGCTAGTATCTGCCATCGCCCTTCATAGTCCATAAGTGTCCATAAGACCTTGGTGCATAGCGCGCACAGTGTAGGGCGCACTGTATATCCGATAAAGATAATTTGCAATAATAACTGACATACCGCAAGGCCATTTTTAAAGCGAATGGATTTTCTCCGCAACAAATTCTTAGAGCATTCAATGTACAACCTAGAATGCAGGGATGTGATGGGGAAGAAAATAGTAATTCCTTCAGATCAAGCGCGTTTTTGCCCTACGTGGGTGCTCTTTCCTCGAAGATTGACTGTATTCCTGAGAAAAAGATATTCCGTCCTCCCACGAAGATTGCAGCTTTACTCGGTTCTGTAAAGGACGATTTATTGCTTCGTAAGGCGGGTGTGTATCAGATTCCTTGCGGAAATTGTGGGAAGTCATACATACGTCAAACAACACATACCGTTCATGAGACATGTGTGGAACATCGAAGACACACACTCTTATCACAGCCAGACAAGTCAGCTGTGGCCGAACATTTATTGATACAGGGCATTCCATGAACTGCTCTTCCTCTTTGGATTCTGCCTCAAGAAAGCTATAGAGATTGGGTTAGCTAATGATTTAATAAATAGAGATAATGGTTTTAATCTGGACAAAACATAGAATGCGGCTCTTGAGATAATTAAACTGCAGAGGAATCGTCATGGTGTCGTTGTCGCCAAACATACATCGATAAGCGATTCGAATGTCTGTACGCCTCCGCCACAGGCGACGCGTGTGTAAGTGTATCTCTTTGCTGCCGACCATCGTCTGTGAATCGCACGTGTGTACAGCCGTGGTGGAGCATATAATGCAGCGCTTGGGAGCTTAGCAACAGGTTTGGGACTCACTATAAGGATAGCCAGACGAAATGCGAGCGAAATCACATTGGAAGAAAATTTATTTGCGCAGCTGTCTGCAGGAAATTTAAGGAACTGTTCGCTGCGCAGGAAATAGATGAAAATGCGCGTCAGGAATGTTTTCGTTGTGGCCAATTGCAACACCCCCTCTGGCGAAGGTGAAAGGGGCTGTGTGTACGATTAAGAATTTAGGGAGATGTCTGGATGGTGTGATAGGATTGAAGGATTGTTAATTTATCTGCGCGGCTGCATGTACGAAATTTAATGAACTATTCATAACGTCGAGAATAGTTGAAAATGCGCATCAGGGATGTTTTTGTTCTGGTCAATTGCAATTCCCTCTCTTGCGAAGGGGAAAAGGGGTTATCTGAAGGATGAAGGATTTGGGGAGAGATCTGGATGGAGTGTAGCGTTGAAAGATTGTTTCATTAGGAATAACAGTATGGACGTTGTGGGGACGGAAAGAATGCTGTAGTACAGGATTAAAGGAATAAGACTGGTCTGTGCATATATAAGGTCTGAGGAGGTCAAACAATGATGTGAAGACGAAGTGAAGCTGGTAGCGTGGATGTTGAGATGGAAGATGACGCAGGCAGCAAGAGAGATTTGTTGATGGGTGTTTGATCGTTGGAATGGATAGATGTTTTGGAGGATGATGATAACAAATTTTATATATCTTCTTCAGTAAACGGAGCTGAGCGGAGGGAATTGTTGGGTTGAGCGGGGCATCAATCGGATGGATTGAGACAGTGAACTCAGGTTTCCTCGTTATGGCTTAGCTTTGCATTTCGGAGAGTAGGTTGGGTGGGAGTCATTGCAGGTAGGAGGGGATACAAGGGTATGGCAATGTTTAAGAAAATGGGAGGCTTTGCAGTGTGGACAAGTAGCTGGGTTTTTGTAATCTGCAGTAAGGTGGTCATTGTAGCAGCAGAGACTTTTTTGACAGTAGGGAGATTTGGTTGACGTTCGACCTTGTGGCAGTGGAAATAGATCAGGGCTCCCTCTTTATGCAGGTGGTCTATAGTAGCGGTAGATTCAGTGAAGCCACGGATGCGGCCAAGGTCATTATCGATCCGAAGGGCTTTCTGGACTTATCTTGATTGTTTTTTTTTTTGGTTCAAATGCCACTGCCTCATCTGTGATATCAAGGTCGGTCTTCGTTATCACTGCAGTGAGGGTGGGAAAACAACAGTAAGGCAGAAGGTGTTTGTCCCTGGGTGTGGTGGTGAGAGGTGTCAAGGAGGCTTTGGGACAAAGGTAATGCGAGGAATTTTGGAGACAAGGACGGTATGGACTTGTTGGGGTTTAGGGACTTTAGTAGAACGAAGACCTTTGTTGTGATGATTTGTTGGATGTCGAAGCTGGGGGGTACTTTCTGACTTAGAAGGTGAGGGATTTGTGTTTAAGGAAGTTTGGCTCAGGGTCACTGTTATGGATGGTAGGGGAAGAAGCTAGAGGAGAAGGAGTTGTGTTTGTGTCCACATGCTCAGTGTTGTCATGTTCAGTTTGCGGTTTTCTAGGTGTGGCTGTGGAGCAGATGTCAGGGGTTTGCCATTTCAAAGATTTCTTAACGGCTGTTGGAGAGAAGGATGGTTGTAGAATGGGGTTGGCGGGATGTGACGTTTTTGATGATTATGTGGGAGCTGTGCAGGTTCCTTTAGCTCAGCTCACGTAGGTCGGCGCTGAGAGGCTCGAGGAGGTGCTCCTGGTGATGTCATCTCTTGCAACTGTAGCTCGGTGAGCGGTGACACGTGCGGCAGTGGTTGAGGTGGCTGGTGAGGCGTGGGTGAAAGAGAAAAGGTAGGGGAAGCTGTGGACAATGATGGGTGCATGGGTAACTGGGGCAGTAGTACTGAATACGGTATATGATGGGGGAAGGATGTAGGGATGGGTTACGGGGAGTGCTCCCTTTGGTGACAGATGGAGCAGGGGTGGAGAGGTGTACATAATTGACGCAGTATGGTCGTCCATCATGTCGGGAGTGAGCAGCCGCAGAAGCAGTGCTGGGACAACGGCGAAGAGCTATGGTGAAGTCATGAACGATGAGAATGGATACGATGTGACAGGGATGGAAATAGATATGTCAGGAGTGATGTGGTGGTGTCTATCAACAGAGGGAGGCGGTGCCATGACAAACATGCTATGAAGCGGGGGTGACGTTGATGGAGGCCAAGATTGGCAGTAGAGATGCTGGATATCGATGACCAGTAACCAGGGTGAGATATCATTGCGAAAATGATGGCCAGCAGCGATGGAGGTAGCGACAGCTGGCGGCGAAGGCGATGACACGTAGCAAGGCCTGGCAGTGAAGGCGACGACAAAGACGAAAAAGCTAGAAACTACTCCCTATCGTAATGGAAGCCCTGAGAGCAGCTAAGGCAGTTCTTATCCCCAAGAGGAAGAGGGGTTCCAGCTTTCGAATGTTCACGTCCCATGAGAGGATGGCTTATGAGACATTAGCGTGCGTACAGTGGCGTATAGACTAACATTTTTACCTCGATCGGTACGGAACCAGAATAGAAAGGAAACTGGTGTAAGTGGTTCGAGACGCCCTCATGCACTGTACAGAGCTTTACGGAGTATAATGCAGACGTAAACGAACAAGGCAGATAAGACTTCATAACAAAAACAACCCTTGTCAGTTTTCCCGTTTTCTCGATTTCCGTGCACTCTTGTAGCCATCCCGAAGCCTCACCATTTGTTCTAATCAGATAGAGATGACTCCCGTCCTGAGGTATTGCAGCTCAAAAATGTGATGGTTCTACAAAAATAGGCTTTACCAAAATAATTTTTGATTATAACAGAAACTGACAAGAGCTATTTTTGAGTGAAATTAGGCGAAATTGCAACCGCAGCATTCACTGTCGCGTTCATACTATTTGTCGGATTATTACAGTCTATGCTTCGGCACGTGGCGGTTCAGTGGCTGTGATTCTCTAATGAACTCCGAAGACTGTGTTCAGTGACTTTAAAAAGCAAAACCATCAAGAAAGAAAGGAAAATATAATAAAGAAGAAGTTTCCAGAATGAAATTTTCACTCTTTTTCTGCAGCGGAGTGTGCGCTGATATGTTCCTGGCAGATTGAAACTGCATGCCGGACCGAGACTCGAACTCGGGACCTTTGCCTTTCGCGGGCAAGTGCTCTACCATCTGAAGAAGAAGTTGTTGGGCGAGGAACACATAAATAATACATCCGCGAAAGTGCTCCCGCCAGAGTGACGAAGTGACGTATTTATTCTTTCATTACCTGAAAAGCAAGAAACATATGGAGAGATATTTAGTTTTGGTTCCAGAGGGAAGTTCTAGTCATTAAAAATTTTCGTCATGTTTTTTATATGCAAATACACGGCCTGAAAATGTTCAACGGAGCAACTTATATCTTCCCCATGGGAGGCTATTGGTTTTTGCTCAGTGATCAATATTTGTCCTTGATTTTGCGTAAGAGACAAGATCAGGTCATTGAAGTACCCGACGATTGGGAGACAGTCATTTACTCGTCTCGAAAGCGTCTAACATCTTTCCGCATCTACAAAATAGATCAGTCAGTGATATACAAAATGAAAGGAGCTATTGACCACTACATCAAAACATCTGCGAAAAAACAACAACACGAAAACAACTCGAAATGGCTAAGGATGTATGAAATTGAAACATGCACGAGTTACGTTTTTGTGCGAGACACTTATATAGAGGACCGTGGCGTATGGGCGCTTTTCGGAACACCGTGAAGCTTTCACGCGAGTTAACTTTCAGTCAGATTTACAACAATGTTCTCAAGATTAAGAAGTCGAAAGCCCAAGACCTCAAGCTGCTTTTTCCTCTTTTGGCGACTGGTGGACAAAACTTTCTCAAAACACTGATTGCATGCGAAGAGGAAGAAGATGGGCCGAACTTGGATATGATTAAATCTGACTACTACGTTTATTTGATCAGTTCTGTGTATCCTTAATGCCGTTCTGAAAGATTAGAATATTATGAGTTTTATAATGTATGAATAATTCACTCATCGAGTCATTCTTCGTACTGCTAGCTGCATTTTCTGGCAGAAGCAGCCTATTTCAGTGAGGAGTGTAATTTGAGAAGAAAAATTATGAGCTACACTGAAAGACAAGGTAGCACAGTGTAATAAAAATTATGTAGTCATTTCCAAGAAGCCACGTAAAAAGATAACTCATGCACATCTACATGTACATGAATACTCTGCAAATCGAACTGAAGTACATGGCAGAGGGTTAAAAAAAAAAAGTTCAAACCTGCGACCGTAGCAGCAGCGCGGTTCTGGACTGAAGCGCCTAGAACCGCTCAGCCAAAGCGGCCGGGGCAGAGAGTTCATCGAACCACCTACATAATAATTCTCTGTTATTTCAATACCGAACAGCGAGCGGAAGAAACGAACAACTATATCTTCACGTGCGAGCTCTGATTTCCCTATGTAGGCCGGCGTCAACAAAATATTTTCGCATTCGGAGGAGAAAGTTGGTGCTTGAAATTACGTGAGAAGATTGCGTTACAACGAGAAACGCCTTTGTCTTAATGAAGTCCAACCCATCCGTAATTCGCAATTCTTTGAACTCTCTCGGTGTACTCCGTTAATCCTGTCTGGTAGCGACACCAGGCCACGCAGCAGTACTCCAAAAGGGAACGGTCTAGCCTAGTGTAAGTAGTCTCTTCAATATATCTGTTACATTTATAAAGTATTCTGCCAATAAAACGCAGTCCTTGGTTTGCCTTCCCCAAAATATTTTCTGTGTTCTTTCCAATTTAAGTTCTTCGTAATTGTAATTTCTAGATATTTAGTTGAATTTACGCCTTTCGATTTTACTGGTTTTTTGGGTAATCGAAGTCTAACGGACTCCTTTTAACACTCATGTCGATGACCTTAAAATTTTTATTATTTAGAGTCAATTGCCCATTTTCGCACCATACAGAGATTTTTTTCTGATTCGCTTTGCAATTGGTTTTGATCGTCTGATGACTTCATTGAACGATGTGGAACATCTGGAAACAACCTTAGAGGACTACTCAGATTGTCTCCTAAATCGTTTATAGAGAGAAGAACAGCAGAGAGCCTACAACACACCTTCGGGAATGCTAGAAATAACTTCTGTTTTACTCAATGACTGTCCGTCAATTACTACGAACTGTGACTTCTGTGACAGGAAATCACGAATATAGTCACGGCAATACGTTACACATCTATTTAGAACTTTTTTCGTTGTCCTCAGATATGTAATTTTTTGGCAAAGATCGTTTTCTGTTATGGAGTCTTTACAGTGACTATGAAAAGTCCTTTCTCCCATCCGTCAGCCTTTACTATTGTTCACCGCGCTGGAGCAGAGGGGTCAGCCGCGAGTTGTTGCGCGTCTGGCCGCTAGAGGCGCTAGTGAGGCACCAATGGAGCGCGACACTGGCGCAGCACGGCAGTCGGCTACCGACCGCCCAGCTGTACAGACGCGCGTGGGAGGCAACTGCTGCAGCGGTGAGTGTGCTCGCGGCTGCCTAGCCAACTGCAGTCAGCTCAGTCACGCATACCGCCGCTCCCTCTCTTTCTACAGCTGGAGGGAATTTTCTGTTTGTATGGAACGAAGCGGTAATTCATTCGAGGAAATTAGTCTTACTTATCGCTACCACATTAGTTCTCCCTGTAGCTACACAGTTGGCAGGTATAACGTTCTTCAATATCCCACGCATGTATGCTTCACTCCTTTCGGTATCTTGTGTGGGTGACTACATATATATGTGAATGTCCGCCTGCTTAACCGATAATGTGCTTGCGTACGATGCAAAGGGCCCGGGTTCAGTTCGCGGCCGGGTTGGACATTATCTCCGCTTCCTAGACTGGGTGTTGTGTTATCCTTCTCACCATTTTATCTTCGTCACCGGCACGCAAGTCGCCCAATATGGCGTCGACTAAAATAAGACTTGCACTCAGCAGCCGACGAACTTCCCCAGTTGGAGCTCCCGGCCAACAATGCCCCACGAGCATTTTTTAATGTATGTAAACTTACCATTCCTCGAGAGCGAATTGTTGCTTTTTTGGAGATGATATGTAACAAAAAATCTCATTACCGAGAAGGTTGTTGTTGTTGTTGTGGTCTTCAGTCCTGAGACTGGTTTGATGCATCTCTCCATACTACTCTATCCTGTGCAACCTTCTTCATCTCCCAGTACCTACTGCAGCCTACATCCTTCTGAACCTACTTAGTGTTTTCATCTCTTGGTCTCACTCTACGATTTTTACCCTCCACGCTGCCCTTCAGTACTAAACTGGTGATCCCTTGATGCCTCAGAACATGCCCTGCCAACCGATCCCTTCTTCTAGTCAAGTTAAGCCACAAACTTCTCTTCTTCCCAATCTTATTCAATACCTCTTCATTAGTTATACGATCTACCCATCTAATCTTCAGCATTCTTCTGTAGCACCACATTCCGAAAGCTATTCTGTTCTTGTCTAAGCTAATTATGGTCCATGTTTCACTTCCATACATGTCTACACTCCACGCAAATACTTTCAGAAACGACATCTTGACACTTAAATCTATACTCGATGTTAATAAATTTCTCTTCTTCAGAAACGCTTTCCTTGCCATTGCCAGTCTACATTTTATATCCTCTCTACTTCGACCATCATCAGATCAGTTATTTTGCCCCCCCCCCCCCCCCAAATACTGCTTTAAGTGTCTCATTTCCTAATCTGATTCCCTCAGCAAAAATGGTTCAAATGGCTCTGAGCACTATGGGACTCAACTGCTGAGGTCAGTCCCCTAGAAGGTAGAACTAGTTAAATCTAACTAACCTAAGGACATCACACACACCCATGCCCGAGGCACGATTCGAACCTGCGACCGTAGCGGCCTCGCGGTTCCAGACTGCAGCGCCTAGAACCGCACGGCCACTTCGGCCAGCGATTCCCTCAGCGTCACCCGACTTAATTCGACTAAATTCCATTATCCCCGTTTTTCTTTTGTTGATGTTCGCTTATATCGTCCTTTCAAGACACTCCTTTCAAGCGAAAAGGTAGCAGAAGGAATACTTAAGAACGTTTTTGAAGGTATTATTGGTGCCCTTTGAAAATGGACAAATAATTCTTCCAGTTCTGGATGAATGTATTTTACAAAGTATTACATGAAAGTAGTGATTATACATTGCATGGAAGAGCACATTTTAACCCTGTGGTGCATGAGTCTCACTGCAGTGGACAACTTATAATGGTCAATTTTCTGGCGTTTTCAGCCATGAGGCTGCTAATACATGCAGGATACAACACCAGTAGGGAGTGCCCACTGCAGTCAAATGTGTGCATTTTCAGCCCCAGGACTGATTGAAAATGCCAAAGAAGTGACCATTAACAGCTTTCCACTGTAGCGGGCGCTATGCACTACAAGGTTAAAGTTTCTTACACGCCAGTACAAATGTACTAATGTGTCCTGCTCGTGTTACACGACAGAATTCATACAGTAGTCAGCTTCGACCCATAATCGTTCGAACATTCCACTGTCAGTGTTCAGAAGCGTGGCATCGACGACTGAGCAGTTCAGTCAGTGTTGCCAGCGTAGGCTGTACGTACACATTGTCTTTCATATATCCCCAAAGAAATATATCGCAAAGCGCCTTAGGGGTATCTTGAAGAGTGCCAAATCAATATGGACGCTGCTCCCAGTGCAGCTGTCTGGAAATCCTTCTTTCAGATGGCGGCCCACTGCCCTGTGCCAACGAGGCGGAGCTCCGTCTCGTTCGAATACGAAATTTTGGATGTTCCCTGTCAGTTTAGAAAACAACCAGTCCTGCAACACGTGTATGTCTCGAGCGACTGGAAAAAAGCGCAGGTGACGCCTGTATATAAGAAGGGTAGAAGGACGGATCCTCAAAATTACAGACCAATATCCTAAACATCGGTTTGTTGCAGGATTCTCGGACACATTCTCAGTTCGAATATAATGAATTTCCTTGAGACAGAGAAGTTGCTGTCCATGTATCAGCACGGCTTTAGAAAGCATCGCTCCTGCGCAACGCAACTCGCCCTTTTTTCACATATCTTGCGAACCGTGGATGAAGGGTATCGGACGGATGCCATATTCCTTGACTTCCGGAAAGCGTTTGACTCGATGCCCCACTGCTGACTCCTAACTAAGGTACGAGCATATGGGATTGGTTCCCAAGTATGTGAGTGGCTCGAAGACTTCTTAAGAAATAGAACCCAGTACGTTGTCCTCGATGATGAGTGTTCATCGGAGGTGAGGGTATCATCTGGAGTGCCCCAGGGAAGTGTGGTAGGTCTGCTGTTGTTTTCTATCTACATAAATGATCTTTTGGACACGGTGGATAGCAATGTGCGGCTGTTTGCTGATGATGCTGTGATGTATGGGAAGCTGTCGTCCTTGAGTGACTGTAGGAGGATACAAGATGACTTGGACAGGATTTGTGACTGGTGTAAAGAATGGCAGCTAACTCTAAATATAGTTAAATGTAAAATAATGCAGATGAATAGGAAGAAGAATCCCGTAATGTTTCAATACTCCATTAGTAGTGTAGCGCTTGACACAGTCACGTCGATTAAATATTTGGGCGTAACGTTGCAGAGCGATATGAAGTGGGACAAGCATGTAATGGCAGTTGTGCGGAAGGCGGATAGTCGTCTTCGGTTCATTGGTAGAATTTTGGGAAGATGTGGTTCATCTGTAAAGGACCTATTCTTGAGTACTGCTCGAGCGTTTGGGATCCCTATCAGGTCGGATTGAGGAAGGACATAGAAGCAATTCGGAGGCGGGCTGCTAGATCTGTTACTGGTAGGTTTGATCATCACGCGAGTGTTACGGAAATGCTTCAGGAACTCGGGTGGGAGTCTCTACAGGAAAGGAGGCGTTCTTTTCGTCAATCGCTACTGAGGAAATTTAGAGAACCAGCATTTGAGGCTGACTGCAGTACAATTTTACTACCGCCAACTTATATTTCGCGCAAAGACCACAAAGATATGATAAGAGAGACTGCATATAGGCAGTCATTTTTCCCTCGTTTTGTTTGGGAGTGGAACACGGAGAGAAGATGCTAGTTGTGTTACGAGGTACCCTCCGCCACGCACCGTGTGGTGGATCGCAGAGTATGTACGTAGATGTAGATATGTGTACCTACCACAATTTTCCCATACACTTTGCTACGCGATACAGCCTAGAAACCGTTCGGTGGTGGGGAAATTTCTTTTATTGTTCACTGTTAACGTCCGGTTTTGCCGTCGCACATGCGGACTTTGTGACGATTCATTTGACCCTTTATGTGAAACGTCACATCATCACTGAACACGAGTTCGAGGGGATTCACAAAATTCGCATGTGATGATGCGGTTGCGTGGGCGTAGAAGTTGCAGCATCTGTATGCGATACGGTCTCTGATGTAATCGCTTGCGGAGGATGTTCCGCGCAGCTGGCTGTGAAATGGTGAATTCGCGATTGGCTTGGCGTGTCGAATGATTTGTGCTACGAAGGCTCGCTTCGCGGACACTGCCCATTCTTTAAACTGCAGCACGTGGTCATCCGAAACTTTTTACATTCCGGAGGCGACCTGCATCCTACGAATTATCGATACCGCGGCAGAATGCTGTGGTGAGTTGCCGCCATATGCTGTACGGATATTGGAGGACCCCAAAATGGCCTCTGTTGACTAGTCGCCGTTTTGCACACTCATCATAATGAGACCTGGAGTGACATAAACAAAACTTTACAATATGCGCTCTTTTATTGGTTACTAATACAAACGGGTGGGCATTATACAGGGTGAATCTTTGTTACGTTCAAAAACACCCGAAGCGACGTAGATGAGACTGACACTAGTAATTTAGAAAAGCAGTTTAGTAAGCTTAAAGCAACACACAAGAGGGCGATCTTTTACACAAGCTTCTGTAAAGTTTGGAAGGTAGGAGACGAGATACTGGCAGAAGTAAAGCTGTGAGTACCGGCCGTGAGTCGTGCTTCGGTAGCTCAGTTGGTAGAGCACTTGCCCGCGAAAGGCAAAGGTCCCGAGTTCGAGTCTCGGTCGGGCACACAGTTTTAATCGGCCAGGAAGTTTCGTTTAATCCACGCGCCCCTTGAGAATGGAATAATAATGAAACACTGTGAAAATGTTTTATTACCCTCTGCCAGGAACTTGTAGCGTACCCATGTAGATGTAAGTCTATATGTAGACACATGTGGGTCGCAAATCTCGAGAAATATTCCAATAACGGCTGAGAAGTGTTTAACATGTTAACCAATAGGCTCACCGCTGCGCCTGCGATGAGTTACACCGCCTGGTGGCGTCACATTTTCAAAAATTACCGTCCACTTTTGGGGTATTTCTCGATATTTGCGACCCTTCGTATCTTGCCTCAGGGTCACCTACGTCAGTTTCAAGGTTTTCATACGCCAATAAGAATCACCCGCTGTATCTGAAGCTGTAAATCGTCAAAACCTGACGAATAATTTGTAATCATATTAAATATGCAGTTCGGTACAAGAAATAATCATATCGGCAATTGATACAACGCGTGAACAGTAGTCAGTAAGCAGACTATAATGCTAAAAATTTTTTGGTGTTCATACTGTCGAAAACTTGCAGCTGTAGAAGCACATTACTAAGCAACGCAATAAGCTCAGCTACTTTTTCCTCTGCAAGTATCGGAAACAAACTATTCAGCCTCCTGACATATTTTGCATATTTCCAATCAACAAAGTCATATGAAATAATTTCTACATCTACATGCATCTACATGACTACTCTGCAATTCACATTTAAGTGCTTGGCAGAGGGTTCATCGAACCACAATCATACTATCTCTCTACTATTCCACTCCCGAACAGCGAGCGGGAAAAACGAACACCTAAACCTTTCTGTTCGAGCTCTGATTTCTCTTATTTTATTTTGATGATCATTCTTACCTATGTAGGTTGGGCTCAACAAAATATTTTCGGGTTTCGGGGGAGAAAGTTGGTGACTGAAATTTCGTAAAAAGGTCTCGACGCGACGAAAAACGTCTATGCTGTAATGACTTCCATCCCAACTCGTGTATCATATCTGCCACACTCTCTCCCCTATAACGTGATAATACAAAACGAGCTGCCCTTTTTGCACCCTTTCGATGTCCTCCGTCAATCCAACCTGGTAAGGATCCCACACCGCGCAGCAATATTCTAACAGAGGACGAACGAGTGTAGTGTAAGCTGTCTCTTTAGTGGACTTGTTGCATCTTCTAAGTGTCCTGCCAATGAAACGCAACCTTTGGCTCGCCTTCCCGACAATATTATCTATGTGGTCCTTCCAACTGAAGTTGTTCGTAATTTTAACACCCAGGTACTTAGTTGAATTGACAGCATTGAGAATTGTACTATTTATCGAGTAATCGAATTCCAACGGATTTCTTTTGGAAGTCATGTGGATCATCTCACACTTCTCGTTATTTAGCGTCAACTGCCACCTGACACACCATACAGCAATCTTTTCTAAATCGCTTTGCAGCTGATACTGGTCTTCGGATGACCTTACTAGACGGTAAATTACAGCATCATCTGCGAACAGTCTAAGAGAACTGCTCAGATTGTCACCCAGGTCATTTATATAGATCAGGAACAGTAGAGGTCCCAGTGGTAAGTCATCACATTCAATCATTCATTTCCGTGTCCGGTCAGCACTTCCAAAAAATGGCAGCTGCGATAGCTTTGTCATTTCCTTCGTAAACATCTTGTATAGTGCTCGGGTTGCTCAGGAGGAGGCATACAAGCAGGTGGCTTGGATCTTCGTCAGCCCCACAGTCCGTGTAGACATTCTAACGGTACATTCACGACATATATATTGATTAATTAAGTTAGTCATAAATGATGCATCACAGTTTCTGAAGAATGGTGATGTCCATGCTTTGGACACTATAAGAAACAATTGCCTGTATTATTTGTTATTAAAATTGTCAGAGACTCAAAAAGGTGCTCAATATGCAGCAATGGACATTTTTGATCATTTAACCAAAGATATAAAGTGCCTTAGAGGGTGCCTTAGAGGTAGTAAAACAAATATTAAATGTAACCTAAAATCATCTTTTCTCTGGAGAATTAGCAGCCAAAATAAATCAATCAATCAAATAAAACAAAGTAAGTTGTAGGTGTGGTTGCGTGAGTGGAACAGAAAAGTGCACTTAGGTGACAAAAATCATGGGATGTGTCCGACCTGCTTTGGAACCGATCAAGTGGCGCTGCGGTTGGCACACTGGACTCGCATTCGGGAGTGGGCGACGTTCAAACCCGCGTCCGGCCATCCTGATTTAGGTTTTCCGTGATTTCCCTAAACCGCTAAATGGAAACGTCGAAATGGTTCCTTTGAAAGAGCACAGCCTGTCGTAATCCAATGGGGTGATGGTCCCGCTGTTTGGTCCCCTCCCCCAAACTAACCAACCAACCAACCTATAAACCTCCTTTGACTCGACCCAGTGCAACAACGCGACTACCATGGACTCAACATGTCGTTAGAAGTCTCCTCCACAAATGTTGACCAAGCGAGGTGGCGCAGTTGTTAGCACACTGGACTCGTATTCGGGAGGACGACGGTTCAACCACGCGTCCGGCAATCCCGATTTAGGTTTTCCGTGATTTCCCTAAATCGCTTATGGCAAATTCTGGGATGGTTCCTTTGACATGGCACGGCCGACTTCCTTCCCCATCAGTCCATAATCCGATGAGACCGAAGATCTCGCTGTTTGGTCTCTTCCCCCAAATCAACCCAAACCCCAGAAATGTTGAGCCATGCTGCCTCTATAGCCGTCCATAAACGCAAATTTGTTGACGGCGGAGGATTTTGTGCATGAACTGACCTCTTGGTTATGTTCCATACGTGTCAGTTGGGATTCATGTCGGGCGATCTGGGTGGCCAAATAATTCGCTCGAATCGTTCAGAATGCTCTTCAAAAGAGCCGTGAACGATTGTGGGCCAGTGATATGGCCTATTGGCACCCATAAAAGTTCCGCCGTTGTTTGGGAACATGAAGTTCATGAACGGTTTTCCAAGTAGCGGGACGTAGCCATTTCCAGTCAATGATCGGCTTAGTTCGACCAGAGGACCAAGTCCGTTCCATGTAAACACAGTCCACACGATTATGAAACGACCACCAGATTGCACAGTTCCCTGTTGACAACTTGGGTCCATGGCTATGTAGGATCTGCGTCATACGCAAATCCTACCATGAGCTCTCACCAACTGAAGTCGGGACTCGTCCGACCAGATCACGAATTTACAGTTGTCTTGGATCCAACTGGTAGTGTCACAAGCCCAGGACGGGCACTGCAGGCGATGTCGTGATGTTAGTAACGACACTCGCATTGCTCATCAATCGTCGCTCTGTCCTAAGGGATACGTTCATCGTACGTCCCATCATGAAGTATGCTGTTATTTTATTCAGTGTTGCTTGTCTGTTAACATTGATAACGATGCTGCTCTCGGTTGTTAAGTGGAGACCGTCGGCCAATGTCCTGTCTGTGGTGAGAGATAATGCTTGAAATCTGGTATTGTCGGCACACTCTTCAGACTGTGGATCTTGCAAATAATGAATTCCGTAAGCCAGCCCGAGTGGCCGAGCGGTTCTAGGCGCTTCAGTCTGGAACCGTGCGACCGCTACGGTCGCAGGTTCGAATCCTGCCTCGGGCATGGATGTGTGTGATGTCCTTAGGTTAGTTAGGTTTAAGTAGTTCTAAGTTCTACAGGACTGATGACCTCAGAAGTTAAGTCCCATAGTGCTCAGATCCATTTGAACCATTTGAATTCCATAACGATTTCGAGAGCGGAATATCCTGTGCGTCTAGCTCGAGCTGCCTTTCTGGGCCCCACATCTGTTAATCCCCGACCTGCGGCCATAATCCTGTCGAAAATCTTTTCACATGAATCACCTGAGTACAAACGCTAGCTCCGCCAATGCACTGCCCTTTTATAGCTCGCGTACGCAATACTATCGCCATCTATGTATGTGTGCATATCGCTCTTCAAATGGGTCTAAGCACTGTGGGACTTATCTTCCGAGGTCATCAGTCCCCTAGAACTTAGAACTACTTAAACCTAACCAACCTAAGGACATCACACACATCCATGCCCGAGGCAGGATTAGAACCTGCGACATTAGCGGTCGCGCGGTTCCAGACTGAAGCGCCTAGAACCGCTCTTCCACCACGGCCGACGCATATCGCTGTCCCAAGACGTTTGCCACCTCAATGTAATTTATTAAACAGTATTAAATTTAGGAACTTTAAGCGGCCAACATGTTGCCATCCACTGAAACTAATCCTCGCCGCGCGGGATTAGCAGAGCGGTCTTAGGCGCATCAGTCATGGACTGTGCGGCTGATCCTGTCGGAGGTTCGAGTCCTCCCTCGGGCATGGGTGTGTGTGTTTGTCCTTAGGATGATTTAGGTTAAATAGATTCAGATGGCTCTGAGCACTATGGGACTTAACATCTGTGGTCATAAGTCTCTAGGTTAAGTAGTGTGTAAGCTTAGGGACTGATGATCTTAACAGTTGAGTCCCATAGGATTTCACACACATTTGAACAAACTAATCCTCGAAGTTTCGATATGAAAATCGTTCGAAATATCAGTGGAACATGTAACTAACTTGCGGAGACTTCGAAACTGACAGGTCGTATATTACTGAAGGGGATTAAGGCTTCCACTGATACAGCTATTGCAGGTGTTTCTGCGGAAGACGCTCCCGCCTTGCCTTTCACGTGCTGGGGGCTGCCGTCCTTTGTGGTTCGTGTTGAGTTGCGTTGTGACCTTCCGTTTCTTGAGAGAATGCA
Organism: Schistocerca gregaria; assembly: GCF_023897955.1. NCBI lineage: Eukaryota > Metazoa > Arthropoda > Insecta > Orthoptera > Acrididae > Schistocerca > Schistocerca gregaria. The sequence goes on along the minus strand of NC_064928.1, from coordinate 186,393,729 downwards.
GCGTAGATTTGCATAGTAATTGCGATGCCATTGCATGTCTCCCTAATCGTTCTTAATGAACTTAGTGACAGTGTATAGCTGTGATACTATGGGGCTCGGACCGCAGCCGTCCGGGTACGCTTTGCTTCATGTCTACTAGCTTGAGTCTGACAGCGGCTTTGTCCTATAAAGGCTTGCGGCGTGTACAGGACGAACCAGAACTTAGAAAGGGTATTTTTTGTGAAAATATACATTATATTTAAAATGGAACCATGCCTATTGACATTAACAGACAAAATAGTGTAAATTACACTAAAGAGCTAGAGAAACTGGTACACATTCCTAATATCGTGTAGAGGACCCGAGAGCACGCAGATGTGCCGCAACACGACGTGGCATGGATTCGTCTCATGTCTGAAGTAGTGCTGGAGGAATTTACACCATGAATCCTGCAGGGCTGCCCATAAATCCGTAAGAGTACGAGGGCGTGGAGATCTCTTCCGAACAGCATGTTTCCAGGCATCCCAAATATGCTAAAGAATGTTCATGTCTGGGGAGCAGGGTGGCCAGCTGAAGTGTTTAAGCTCAGAAGAGTGTTCCTGGACCCACTCTGTAGCAATTCTGGACGTGTGGTGTGTCGCATTGTCCTGCTGGAATTGCCCAAGTCCGACGGAATGCACAATGGACATGAGAGGATGCAGATGATCAGACAGGGTGCTGAGGTACGTGTTACGTGTCAGAGTCGTATATAGACGCATAAGGGGTCCCCGTATCACTCCGACTGCACACGTCCCACATCATTACAGAACCTCTGAAAAATGTCCTTGAGATTTGGCCGGGGTGGCCAAGTGGTTCTAGGCCCTACAGTCTGGCACCACGCGACCGCTACAGTCGCAGGTTCGAATCCTGCCTCGGGCATGGATGTGTCTGACGTCCTTAGGTTAGTTAGGTTTAAGTAGTTCTAAGTTCTAGGGGACATGAGCTCAGAAGTTAAGTCCCATAGTGCTCAGAGCCATTTTTGAACATGCTGGGTCGATGGATTCATGAGGATGTCTACCCGTACACGTCCATTGGTTCGATGCAATTTGAAACAAGACTCGCCCGACCAGGCAACATGTTTCCAATCGTTAACAGCCCAATGTCGGTGTTGACTGGTCCAGGCGAGGGGTAAAGTTTTGCGTCGTGCAGTCATCAAGGGGGCACGAGTGATACTTCGGCTCCTAAAGCCCATGTCGGTGATGTTTCGTTGAATGCTTCGCACGCTGACACTTGTAAATGTCCCTGCAGCAATTTGTAGAAGAGTTGCACTTCTGTCACGTTGAACTTTTCTCTTCAGTTGACATTGGTCCTGTTCTTGCAGGATCCTTTCCCGGCCGCAGCGACGTCGGAGATTTGATGTTTTACCGTGATCCTGATATTCAGGGTACACTCGTGAAATGGTCGTACGGGAAAATCCCCACTCGGACATGGCGTGTCCCCTCGCTCGTTCGCCGACTATAACACTACGTTCAAACTCACTTGAAACGTGGTAAGCTGTCATTGTAGCAGCAGTAACCGATCTAATAACTGCGCCAGGCACTTGTCATATGTAGGGGTTACCGACCGCAGCACCGTATTCTGCCAGTTTACATATCTCTGTGTTTGAATAAGCATCCGTATACCAGTTTCTTTGGCGCTCCAATCTAGAATAACAGTGATGTTTGTGGCAGGATTCTAAGTAGAATCGCTTACGAGATATCCAATTGTGAAAAGTTTCCACACCGACACTGTTTTTGGCCATTCAATCTGCGTACTTGCTAAGTACAATGTTGTCACGTACGATGTTGTTATGTTTGCTTACAGTGTGCTTGTGTGTTCCTTGATTGCACTGCCACTTTCGTTAGCGGACGATGGGATTCACTAGTGCAGAAAAAGCCGACATGTTCATGGTGTATGGAAAGTGTATGAAGAATGCAGTTCGTTTTCGTATGGTGTATGCGGCAAGATATTCCAATAGATGTCAACCATCTCGGCAGTTATTTGTCAACTTCACCAGTTTGGTGAAAGTGGTATTGTAACACCTAGGCAACGTAATAGAAGCAAAAAATTAATTTACGTTTCATAACTGGTATTCACAGTCATTTGAAATTTTTTGAAAGACATCCCGATTATGCCAGTGGCTGTTACACTTTTTATTTCCACTATTACAATTTCGATCTTAGGCCATTATTAAGTGCAGATGTTTTGGCTTCAGGCCATATCAACTTTATAGCCGCTGTTGTATACATTCGTAAAGCTCGCACTACTTAGCAGCGTTACGAATGTATATAACAGCAAAAGACAACGACATATAAATGTGTCAGCGTGTATAAAGTTGACATGGCTTAAAGCCAAAACATCTACACTTGATAATGGCCTAAGGCCGAAATTGCAACAGTGGAAATAAGAAGTCTAACAGTGACTGGCGTAACCATGATGTCTTTCAAAAAAGGAAGGATACAAGCTGACGACAGAAGAGAAGGAAATTAATTTTCTTGCTGCTCTTGCAATCGCAACTAGGAAGTGGCACGAGTCAGGGAAGTGCCCTACGCATTCTCTGTCGACACAGGTTCCATTCCTGTCACATTTGTCTCCATCAAGAGCTGCATGGAAACGATTATGAGAATCGTGTTAAATTCTGTACATGGCCATTAAGACAAGATACTCCAGATATAGCATGTAATGAAGTCGCCGCGCGGAGTGGCCCCGTAGTTTAAGGCACCATGTCACACATTGCGCGGCCCCTCCCTCCGGAGGTTCGCGTCGTTCCTCGGGCATGGGTGTGTGTGTCGTTATTAGAATAACTTAGTTTAAGTAGTGTGTAAGTCTAGCGACCGATTACCTGAGCAGTTCGGTCTCTTAAGAACTCACACATTTGAATTGAAGTCACATTTACCAACCATTGCCAGGTAAGCCGTGGAAACATCCACTGTTGGTCTGTTGTCAATACTCATAGGCTTCGTCACGTGGAGCGTCAGCTTGCATGGAGTGTAAAGGTCTCATGTGGGATAGTGGACAATCAGGTCATAGGCTGGTTTTTCATAGATGGACCACTGAACGCGCATAAGTATCGCAGGCTGCTAACGAATCATCTGCTGCGGATGCTAGAAAGTGTTCTGTGCAGACTAGGAGGAAACCGTGTTAATAAGACGAAGGATGTCTAACCCATAGTGCACGAAGTATCATACAATACTGGCCATTAAAATTGCTATACCAAGAAGAAATGCAGATGATAAAGGGGTATTCGCTGGACAAATATATTATACTACAACTGGCATGTGATCACATTTTCACGCAAGTTGGGTGCATAGATCCTGAGAAATCAGTACCCAGAACAACCACCTCTGGCCGTAATAACGGCCTTGATACGCCTGGGCATTGAGTCAGAGCTTGAATTGCGTGTACAGGTACAGCTGCCCATCCAGCTTCAGCACGATACCACAGTTCATAAAGAGTCGTGACTGGCGTATTGTGACGAGCCAGTTGCTTGGCCACCATTGACCAGACGTTTTCAATTGGTGAGAGACCTTGAGAATGTGCTGTCCAGGGCAGCAGTCGAACATTTTCTGTATCCAGAAAGGCCCGCACAGGACCTGCAACATGCGGTCGTGCATTATTCTGCTGAAATCTAGGGTTTCGCAGGGATCGAAAGGAGGGTAGAGCCACGAGTCGTCACACATCTGAAATGTAACGTCCACCGTTCAAAGTGCCGTCAATGCGAACAAGAGGCGAGACCGAGATGTGTAACCAATGGCACCCCATACGATCACGCCGGGTGATACGCCAGTATGGCGATGACGAATACACGCTTCCAATGTGCGTTCACCGCGATGTCGCCAAAGACGGATGCGACCATCATGATGATGCCAGGATTCATCCGAAAAAATGGCGTTTGGCCAATCGTGCACCCAGGTTCGTCGTTGAGTACACCATAACAGGTGCTCCTGTCTGTCAAGGGTAACCGCAGCCACGGTCTCCGAGCTGATAGTCCATGCTGCTGCAAACGTCGTCGAAGTGTTCGTGCAGATGGTAGTTGTCTTGCAAACGTCCCCATCTGTTGACTCATGGATCGAGACGTGGCTGCACGATCTGTTACAGCCATGCAGATAAGATGCCTGTCATCTCGACTGTTAGTTGGGATACAGCACGGCGTTCCGTATTACCCTCTTGAACCCACCGATTCCATATTCTGCTAACAGTCGTTGCATCTCGACCAACGCGAGCAGCAATGTCGCGATACGATAAACCGCAATCGTGATAGGCTACAATCCGACCTTTATCAAAGTCGGACTCGTGGTGGTACACATTTCTCCTCCTTACACGAGGCATCACAACAACGTTTCACCAGACAACGCCGGTCAACTGCTGTTTGTATATGAGAAATTGGTTGGAAACTTCCCTCATGTCAGCAAGTTGTAGGTGTCGCCACAGGCGCCAACCTTGTGTGTATTCTCTGAAAGGCTATGCACCTACATACCACAGCATCTTCTTCCTGTCGGCCAAGTTTCGTGTCTGTTGCACGTCACGTTCGTGGTGTAGCAAATTTAATGGCCAGTAGTGTAGTATGGTTTCAGAAATTGTTCCCAAATCGCTGGATTCGACGCAAAGCACTTGTCCAGCGCGTTCCCCTGATTTGACGCTTGTGGCCTTTTTTTCTGTGGGAAAAGCTGAAAGGCGTTGTCTACAAGTATAAACCAACCACACGCGATGATATCCAACGGTATGTTTGTTACTGCAGCGTGCTCGGTCAAAAATGGCTCTGAGCACTACGCGACTTAACTTCTGAGGTCATCAGTCGCCCAGAACTTAGAACGAATTGAACCTAACTAACCTAAGGACATGCCACACATCCATGCCCGAGGCAGGATTCGAACCAGCGACCGTACTGGTCGCTCGGCTCGAGACTTCGGCCCGCGTGCTCGGACATCTCCGCCAAAATCGGAGCAGTCGTCACGTATCAGAATGGGAGCATGTACTGCAGGTACCGGGGGCCCTTTTGGACACAACCTGTAATTTGTATTGTTCTTTAGTATGTGCTACCACACCTATTGTACAAGTCTCGGTGTGGGGGCGTTTCAAAATACGATTTCTCGTAAACAGCTAGCAGTACACTCTGTCCCAAATTATCTTGGAATTGGCAGCGAGGCAGGAAGCGGGGCACAGGAGACAGGGGGGGTGGGGGGGAGAGGGGGGGGGGGGTACCCTACGTGGCAGGCGTGCCAGTACCACGCTTCCTGAAGCTGCAGCAAATCCTCATAGTTGCCAAACCTTCACCCACACCACAACACTTATCTGCCTGTAGTTGGCCGGTCGGTGTGACCGTGTAGGTTGTAGGCGCTTCGGTCTGGAACCGCGTGACCACTACGGTCGCAGGTTCGAATCCTGCCTCGTACATGGCTGTGTGTGATGTCCTTAGGTTCGTTAGGTTTAAGTAGTTCTAAATTCTATGCGACTGATGAACTGAGAACTTAAGTCGCATAGTGCTCAGAACCATTTGAACTACACTCCTGGAAATTGAAATAAGAACACCGTGAATTCACTGTCCCAAGAAGGGGAAACTTTATTGACACATTCCTGGGGTCAGATACATCACATGATCACACTGACAGAACCACAGGCACATAGACACAGGCAACAGAGCATGCACAATGTCGGCACTAGTACAGTGTATATCCACCTTTCGCAGCAATGCAGGCTGCTATTCTCCCATGGAGACGATCGTAGAGATGCTGGATGTAGTCCTGTGGAACGGCTTGCCATGCCATTTCCACCTGGCGCCTCAGTTGGACCAGCGTTCGTGCTGGACGTGCAGACCGCGTGTGACGACGCTTCATCCAGTCCCAAACATGCTCAATGGGGGACAGATCCGGAGATCTTGCTGGCCAGGGTAGTTGACTTACACCTTCTAGAGCACGTTGGGTGGCACGGGATACATGCGGACGTCCATTGTCCTGTTGGAACAGCAAGTCCCCTTGCCGGTCTAGGAATGGTAGAACGATGGGTTCGATGACGGTTTCGATGTACCGTGCACTATTCAGTGTCCCCTCGACGATCACCAGAGGTGTACGGCCAGTGTAGGAGATCGCTCCCCACACCATGATGCCGGGTGTTGGCCCTGTGTGCCTCGGTCGTATGCAGTCCTGATTGTGGCGCTCACCTGCACGGCGCCAAACACGCATACGACCATCATTGGCACCAAGGCAGAAGCGACTCTCATCGCTGAAGACGACACGTCTCCATTCGTCCCTCCATTCACGCCTGTCGCGACACCACTGGAGGCGGGCTGCACGATGTTGGGACGTGAGCGGAAGACGGCCTAACGGTGTGCGGGACCGTAGCCCAGCTTCATGGAGACGGTTGTGAATGGTCCTCGCCGATACCCCAGGAGCAACAATGTCCCTAATTTGCTGGGAAGTGGCGGTGCGGTCCCCTACGGCACTGCGTAGGATCCTACGGTCTTGGCGTGCATCCGTGCGTCGCTGCGGTCCGGTCCCAGGTCGACGGGCACGTGCACCTTCCGCCGACCACTGGCGACAACATCGATGTACTGTGGAGACCTCACGCCCCACGTGTTGAGCAATTCGGCGGTACGTCCACCCGGCCTCCCGCATGCCCACTATACGCCCTCGCTCAAAGTCCGTCAACCGCACATACGGTTCACGTCCACGCTGTCGCGGCATGCTACCAGTGTTAAAGACTGCGATGGAGCTCCGTATGCCACGGCGAACTGGCTGACACTGACGGCGGCGGTGCACAAATGCTGCGCAGCTAGCGCCATTCGACGGCCAACACCGCGGTTTCTGGTGTGTCCGCTGTGCCGTGCGTGTGATCATTGCTTGTACAGCCCTCTCGCAGTGTCCGGAGCAAGTATGGTGGGTCTGACACACCTGTGTCAATGTGTTCTTTTTTCCATTTCCAGGAGTGTATTTTTTGCTTGCAGTGAGCTTCAGCGGCAGTCAGCCTGCTGTCGTGTGTGGTCGTGACTTTCTGTGTGTTCCTTTGTACCGTTGTAGGAGTTGTTCCTGTTATTCGTTGCGTGGTACTGAACGATGTGAGCGGGATGTTCTTCGAAAGTTGTATGTGGAAAAGTTCGATGTCGTCCTCTGGGCCAGGGGACTGCAATACGAGGACAGTCACGAGGAACTGTTTGCGCTTTACGTGCCTAATTCGAGGCTGAAAAAATGGTGGCCCGGTGCACTCCGTTACCAAAGTCATCGACACAAGTGCTGTAGCTTTGAATATAAATACAGAAATTATTGATACGCCCTCTAAACCCGCTGGGCGGGACAGGTAATTAGGTTTGTGGGAAGGGCCAAATGAGGTTGGGGTCAGTTTCACCTTCTTATTGTAATTTATTATAATTTAATAACACTTTTACAACCAAAGCGGGACGTAGCCGGACCTTTACCGAATGCAATTCTTTCACGGCTGAAGGCCTCCAAACAAGAAATCTTAACAAATCAACAAGATAAAAAACCAATTAAGATAGTAATAAAATGATTTAAAAAATCATGACATCAAAGTAGATAGAAAAAACACATGCAAGGTGCAATACAAATGGTTGAAGGCCACAACTGGATTTCAGAATATATTACCATAGACTTAAAAGCAGAAGATCAGAATGAGATTTTCACTCTGTAGCGGAGTGTGCGCTGATCTGAAACTTCCTGGCAGATTAAAACTGTGTTCCGGACCGAGACTCGAACTTTGCCTTTCGCGGGCAGAAGTAAACCTGTGAGGAGCGCGCGTGAGTCGTGCTTGGGTAGCTCAGTTGGTAGAGCACTTGCCCGCGAAAGGTAAAGGTCCCGTGTTCGAGTCTCGGTCCGGCGCACAGTTTTAATCTGCCAGGAAGTTTCAGAAGATCAGAATATTTAAACACAAGAGATCTTAAAAATCATCAAGATAAAATGCAATTATAGTGGCAAATAAAATAAAATTAAAAAAATATCACGGCTGTGTGGAAAGCCTCAGGGCAAAGCAGATAGAAGAAACATATGCAAGCTGGCTGAAGGCCACAATTAAGTTTCAAAATTTTGAAATATATTACCATAATCTTTTAGAGGCAGAAGGCCGAAATGTTTAAGCTAGAAAGATAAATTTAAGCATTAATTTTGTTAAATTTTTAAGAGAAAAGAAAAATAACCATAAGCCTTAAATATTAAGTAGCTGAAAACAGATAATTAAACACCGGTGGCACTCAGAAGCCTCCAGGGAGGTCTGTGTGGCCTCGTTCACTTTGGCTAGATAGGTGATGAGCCCAGCTACACTTGATCCATCGGAACCCAGCTCCACACACACTCCGACACAGCGTAGGGGCTGCCAGCGGCCCCAGCCGACTGCACCGCGCGGAGATAACTTCCCTGGTCCGCAACAACTGACAGATAGCTTGCTGCTCCGTCTGCGACTGCTGCTCCGTCGCGACTGCACTGCTGGTGCGTCTGCCACTCACTTCTAGACACACGACGGCGGAAATACTGGGTCTGACCCAACCATGCACAGGAAACACGCCCACTGGCAAAACGACATCCCTGCACCGGGAAAGCACTGACCCTTAGTTCCAGAAGATGGTAATTGAAGGGGCCCAGAAGTGCTCAGAGAACCAGCTACATGTCGCCCATTGAGATGACCGACCTCTCAGAGCCGGTATGCCGACAACATTCAAAATAACTTGTCCAAGGAAATCACGCCAACTATACAAACAACCTGACAAACACTTACACGAAGACCTGACAGTGAGTGGTTCTAGGCTCTACAGCCTGGAACCGCGCCACCGCTACTGTCGGAGGGTTCGAATCCTGCCACGGACATGGATATGTGTGACGTCCTTAGGTTAGTTCCAAGTTCTAGTTTACTGATGACCTCAGAAGTCAAGTCCCATAGTGCTTAGAGCCATCTGAACCAATACCCAACAGTGAATAAGCACGCACGAAGATAAATCGAGAGTCGATGCGCACGCACACACACACACACACACACACACACACACACACACACACACAGCCGACTCATGAATGATCGGCGAGCCAAAAAGCGTTGTCCGGTAGGACGACCGACCGACGATCCACCAAGACCGTGGCCCGGCTCAAGTGGTGCGTGGTGGCAATGGTCGGGCGAGCCATGTCGACGCAGACCTCACTGCTGCTACAACCCGACTGCACCAGTGCCGCATTGCAACTCCTCGACTGGCAGGTCCCGACTGCGCTCTAAACGCGTTCCAACTCACTGGCAGACCGGAACTTGGGACCCGAACTCCCTTACGACAGACAAAAACTGGGAATTAATAGCAGTCGAGCAAAGATACTACGAGAGGAGATATATCGTTACGAGCCGCTAACGCCGCTCACGGTCAGGCAAAGCTGCAACTCAGTGACAGTAGAAATTTAAATTAACGTAGTGAGATGGATGTACGTTTAGAACTGGGTGTAAAATACATGTTGGCGGGAACACGAGCCACTCACGGCTCTATTGTTGTGCTGATTGGGAAGGAAATACTATACAAAGAAAACGAAGCTGAAGAACCATACAAACTTAACAACCCTGGGAAAAAACGTCTTATAGATAAGCGAATTACCAGTATCTGTTCGTTAGCGGAGGTCGCGATTCTTCGTCATGCGTATCTGAGGAACGTCCGACGCTCAGGAAGTCACTGGTCACACTTAAAGAATCATGACTTTTTTCCAAGGCTGTCGCACATCCTTGGCCACAGTTTTACACAACCTTGGATTTCACTATGGGCATTTCTGTGGCTGTAAGCTGTTGATGAAGAGGGAGGACACAGCTGCATGGCGATGCCGAATTTTAAGGGACATCTGCGACATAAATATTGGCGAAGTGGTGTAACTTTACGAAACATGGGTCACTTACTGTCACGTTGTCAAGCAGGCCTGAACTAACGACACAGCTAAAGGAGCAATTCCATTGACTTCTGGCAAGAGTGGCAGATTTATTGTTCTTCATGCAGGTACCTCGCAGGGTTTCCTCGTAACCGTCTGTTGCTTTTTGAATCAAAGAAAGCAGGAGTTTATCACGAAGAAATGAATTACGTTACATTTACAAAGTGGTTGGAAGATTCACTAATAGCAAATTTTGGAAAACAGTCAACAATTCTACTAGATAATCCTTCTTACCATTCAGTTGTTGCTGCCAAGGCACCTACCATGTCAAACCGAACATGAGTAACGTAGAAGTAAATATCCTCGGAGTAGTAAAGAAACTTAAATCACTTAATAAAAGCAAGTCTTCTGGTCCAGACTGTATACCAATTAGGTTCCTTTCGGAGTATGCTGATGCGTTAGCTACATACTTAACAATCATGTACAACCGTTCGCTCCACGAAATATCCGTACCCATAGACTGGAAGGTTGCACAGGTCACACCAATCTTCAAGAAAGGTAGTAGGACTAATCCACTAAATTACAGGCCCATATCGTTAACGTCGATATGTAGCAGGATTTTGGAATATAAATTGCTTTCAAACTTTACGAATTACCTCGAAGGAAACGGTCTATTGACACACAGTAAACATGGGTTTAAAAAACAACGTTGCTGTGAAACACAACTAGCTCTTTATTCACATGAACTGTTGAGTGCTATTGACAAGGGATTTCAGATCGATTCCGTATTTCTGGATTTCCGAAAGGCTTTTGACACTGTATCACAGAAGCGGCTTGTAGTGAAATTGCATACTTACCGAATATCGTCTCGGTTATGTGGCTGTATTGATGATTTCCTGTCAGAGAGGTCACAGTTCGTGCTAACTGACGGAAAGTCATCGAGTAAAACAGAAGTTTTTTCTGGTGTTCCCGAAGGAAGCATTATAGGCCCTTTTCTCTTCCTTATCTATGTAAACGAATTGGGAGACAATCTGAGCAGCCGTCTTAGGTTGTTTGCAGATGACGCTGTCGTTTATGGATTAATAAAGTCATCAGAAGATCAAAACAAATTCCAAAATGATTTAGAAAAGATATCTGAATGGTGCGAAAAGTGGCAGTTGACTCTCAATAACGAAAAGTGTGAGGTGATCCACACAAGTGCTAAAACGAACTCATTAAACTGCGATTACACGATAAATCAGTCTAATCTAAAAGCTGTAAACTCAGCTAAATACATAGGTATTACAATTACGAACAACTTAAATTGGAAGGAACACACAAAAAAATGTTGTGGGGAAGGCTAACCAAAGACTGCTTTTTATTGGCAGGACATTTAGAAAATGTAACAGAGCTACTAAGGAGACTGCCTACACTACCCTTGTCCGTCCTCTTATAGAATACTGCTGCGCGGTGGGGGATCCTTACCAGATAGCACTGACGGGGTACATCGAAAAAGTTCAAAGAAAGTCCGCACGTTCTGTATTATCGCGAAATATGGGAGAGAGTGTCACAGAAATGATACAGGATTTGGGCTGGAAATCGTTAAAAGAAAGGCGTTTTTCGTTGCGACGGAATCTTCTCACGAAATACCAATCACCAACTTTCTCCTCCGAATGCGAAAATATTTTGTTGACAGCGACCTACATAGGGAGAAACGATCACCACGATAAAACAAGGGAAATCAGAGCTCGTACGGAAAGATATAGGTGTTGATTCTTTATACGAGATTGTAATAATAGAGAGTTGTTAAAGTGGTTCGATGAACCCTCTGCCAGGCACTTAAATGTGATTTGCGGAGTATCCTTGTAGATGTAGATGTAGACGTAGATGAGGAAATGATTGATTGGTCTTAGCGGCAGAACGTCGATGTAAGTGATGACCTTAAGAAGGTGGAGCTTATGGAAAAAATACGTCTCCATAAGCCACAGTTCCCCCTATACGAAATCGGCGAACTGGCAAGAAAATATGGGGGTACGGTCGTTGGGCTACCACCGTATCATTGCGATTTCAACACACTAGAGTTAATATGGGCCCAAATTGAGGTTATGTTGCCAGGAATAATAACAAATTTACCATCTCTGGAGTTGAAGCACTCAAAGTAGAAGCTGTCAGGAACGTCACCGCTGAAGACTGCAAGAAAGCCGTCAAACGTACACAGAACAGCGTGGGAAGGTCATGGCAGATTGAAGCTCTTTTGGAAAATTCAGTGGAGGACGCGATAATTTCATTAAGTGATAACACTGACATTGACAGTGACAGTGATGTGACACTTCAAGGATCCACCATAGCAACGAGAGCAAGTGGTGATTTTCCATTATCCCCATAGACACACAGTTAGTTTACAAATAGTTTTGGGCCATGGCCAATACAGATTTGAAATTTTTTTGTGGGGAGCATGGGGGCTATGTAAGTGGGCTGTATAGTTTTTTTTTATTGGTAACGCCACGTAGCGCTCTGTATGAAAATCACTGGCTGTGCTGTGTGCAGTCTGTGGCTGGTTGGCATTGTTGGAATATTCGCTATTGTAGTGTTGGGCAGTTGGCTGTTAACAGTGCGTAGCGTTGCGCAGTTGGAGGTGAGCCGTCAGCAGTGGTGGATGTGGGGAGAGAAATGGCAGAGTTTTGAGAGCGGATGATCTGGACGTGTGTCCATCAGAGACAGTAAATTTGTAAGATTGGATGTCATGAACTGCTATATATTATAATTTTTGATGACTATTAGTGTAAATACATTGTTTGTTGTCTATCGAAATCTTTCATTTGCTAACTATGCCTATCAGTAGTTAGTGCCTTCAGTTGTTTGAATCTTTTATTTAGCTGGCAGTAGTGGCGCTGGCTGTACTGCACTAGTTCGAGTAACGAAGATTTTTGTGAGATAAGTAATTTGTGAAAGGTATAGGTTAATGTTAGTCAGGGCCATTCTTTTGTAGGGATTATTGAAAGTCAGATTGCGTTGCGCTAAAAATATTGTGTGTCAGTTTAAGCACAGTCATTTACAATTTTTCTAAGGGGACGTTTCAAGTTTACATCTGTAAGAGACTTCGTAACAAAATGAGACCGTAGTAAGATTTGAAATTTTAAAGGAAATTCATGTCAAGCATGCAGTAATAATCACACAAAATAAGTATTATTCAAAATATAACTGCTGAAATAGAGGCGCCCTGTTCTTTGTACCGCTTTTCTTCTTTCTTAACAATAGAAGTTGGGTTACTTAATACACATTTTCCCAGCGCGATATACGCACTTAATCTTACTTTTGGTTGCGTTGTAACTGAGTTGGCAGATCGCAAAAATTAGTAACAGTTTCATTACACATCTGTAGCCATATGTTTCTCGGGCCGAAACTGTGTGGGCGTCCGTTTTGTAGTTGACGCCCGAGCGGATCATTCTGCGTCATATTTAGCTCAACTTACCTCGCATTACAGATCTCCGACAGAGTTCTGGTTTCAAATGAAAATATGATGCGTTCTTAAGATTTCATTCGCATAATGCATTCACCTAATTTCATCAACAAGAAGGTTTCCCGCGTTTCCAGAATTCGGTAACATCGTGAGAAAACGCGCTTTTGTAAACTGTCGTAATATTGCCTAATAATTCGTTGCCGCAGATAATAAAACCAAAATGTAGTGTAACTCTTAAACACACTGATACAACTTCCACATGCATAAATTGACTACTTTGCCTGTTTGAGCGAGTTGAATGAAATTTGAGATCACAGGTGTGTTCTGTGCGTGACGTGGCAAGTATGTTCCGAGCCTCAATGTATTGTTGCCGAAATGACACTCCTAAAATAATTTAGGACAGACTACAGAATCCTGCAACAAACACCAATGACTTTCTAATGTATTCTACTTTTGGTCGGTTATTGTTCTACCTAAAAAAAGTGTATGCTTTCACAAAAACACACTTTCTAAGTGTTATTACAATCTGTTCATTGGACAACAATGCGAACCAATCCATTCTGTGAAAACAGCGCATCAGTACACTATGTGATCGAAAGTAACCGGACACCTGGCTGAAAATGACTTACAATTTCGTGGCGCCCTCCATTTGGTAATGCTGGAATTCAATATGGTGTTGGCCCACCCGTAGCCTTGATCACAGCCTCCATTCTCGCAATCATACGTTCAACCAGGCGCTGGAAAGTTTCTTGAGGAGTGGCGGCCCATTCTTCACGGAGTGCTGCACTGAGGATGCAGCGATGTCGGTCGGTGAGGCCTGGCACGAAGTAGGCGTTCCGAAACATCCCGAAGGTGTTCTGTAGGATTCAGGTCTGGACTCTGTGCAGGCCAGTCCATTACAGGGATTATTGTCGTGTAACCACTCCGCCACTGGCAGTGCAGTAGAACAGGTGCTCGATCGTGTTGAAAGTTGCAGTCGCCATCCCTGAATTGCTATTCATCACTGGGAAGCAAAAAGGCGCTTAAAACATCAATGTAGGCATGTGCTGTGATAGTGCCACGCAAAACAACAACACGCGCTGGCAGATGACGTTCACCGGGCATTCGCCACACCCTTCCATCGGATCGCCACATCGTGTGCCGTGATTCGTCACTCCACACGTTTTTCCCCTTTTCAATCGTCCAATGTTTACGCTCCTTGCATCAAGCGAGGCGTCGTTTGCCATTTACCGGCGTGATTTATGTCTCATGACCAGCCGCTCGACTACGAAATCCAAGTTCTCTCACCTCCCGCCTAACTATCATAGTTCTTGCAGTGGATCCTGATGGAGTTAGGAATTCCTGTGTGATGGTCTGGATAGATGTCTGCGTATTACTAATTACGACTCTCTTCTACAGTCGGCGGTCTCTGTGAGTCAACAGACGAGATCGGCCCTTACACTTTTGTGCTACATGTGTCCCTTCCCGTTTCCTTTTCACTATCACAGCGAAAACAGTGGACCTAGGGATGTTTGAAAATGAAATAAAGTCCCATGCTTCTTGACAGAGTGTAGGGGAACGATGCAGGAGACCCACACCACTTTACTAGGCAAGGTCCTAATGGAGGTGGTTTAGAAGTGTGGAAATCTCGCGTACAGGCGTATAACACAAGTGACACCCAATCACCTGACCACGTTCGAAGTCCGTAAGTTCTGCGGAGCGCTCCATGCTGCTCCCTCACGATGTCTAATGGTTACTGAGGCCACTGATACGGAATACCTGACAGTAGGTGGCAGCACAATGCACCTAACATGAAAAACGGATGTCTTTGGGCGTGTCGGGTACTTTTGATCATATATTGTAGCACTTTCCATTTCCGCAATATTTGCGGTGCAAGTTTTAGGTGATTCACTGGTCTTATAAACCACTTTCATTATTACAGGTTCTAGGCGCTTCAGTCTGGAACCGCGCTGCTGCTACGGTAGCACGTCCGAATCCTGTCTCGGTCATGTACGTGTGTGATGTCCTTAGGTTAGTTAGGTTTAAGTAGTTCTAAGTCTAGGGGACTGATGACCTCAGATGTTAAGTCCCTTAGTGCTTAGAGCCATTTGAATTATTATTACAGGATAGGAGTAAATATGAAAGGCGCAATGTGCACAGCGAATAAACGTTAACGTACTTTGATGCTTATTTGATAGCCAATACTCTGATGTGACATGATTTCTAGAAAAAAAAACTCCTCCCGAACATGCCATGAAGGCCCAACGGTACCGACCGTCCGCCGTGTCATCCTCTGCCCACAGGTATCACTGGATGCAGATATGGAGGGGCATGTGGTCACCACACGGCTCTCCCGGCCGTATGTCAGTTTACGAGACCGGAGCCGCTACTTCTCAGTCTGCCTTTCAAGGGCTGTGTGCACCCCGCTTGGCAACAGCGTTTGGCAGGCTGGATGGTCACCTATCCAAGTGCTAGCCCAGCCCGACAGAGCTTAACGTCGGTGGTCTGACGGGAATCGGTGTTACCGCTGCGGGAAGGCCATTTTCGACGTGCTTTCATTACATCCAAATATAAACTGATGTCAGGAAAAATATTATTTTCGTAGGTCTTTGTTATCTGCTCATATCCTGTAATATGTCGACTGGTTTATCAGACTAGATATATGTTATTTCGACAACTGTTATGTCATTTGGGTATGTCGGACACTTTGGACATGTCAGCTTGCGCATTGGCATTACTATAAAGCCGAGATCATGATTGTGTGAAATAAATAAATAGCAATTTACAGTCAGATGGAAAATATTCCTTTCAAATAAATGTACATGACTAGTTCCCGGTGAAAGAAATATCGTTAAGTGCAAAACAGCGCAAATGTCGACGATATATGGCTGTGTTTTGTTTGGAAACAAACCTGTTTCTGTCCCAAAGGAGGTAGGTGTTACAAACCGAATAAATCGTAATTACATTATTACTCTGTAAAGCATGCCAGAGACTGTGGTTCCCTTAAAGCTAAATACTCAGACGATATTACCACATTCTAATAAATATAGTCATGACGCTCTCTGGTGAGAAAGTTGTAACCGTTTGGCATTTGGAGCGCCACTAGCGCCCCGAGTGGTTTGGATTATTTTCTACTTAATTAACAAAATATTTGCTATATTTTTGCGTTCAATGTGTTAGTGAGTCACCAAGAGACATAAATTATCTTGAAATGCGTGTAAAAACAGCCGGATCACACTGATTCCACGAAATAAGATAGAACTCATTCATGAAGAATTATTTTCGAACATGTATATATTTGCAGCTTATTTCGCCGAATGTCCCCCCCCCCACCACCACCACTGAGGACATCATCAGGTTCCTCACCATTGTCTTACAAAACGTCCACCCTTTCCAGCGCCCTCACACCCTTCAACAGGTCTCCCTCGCCGCCCGTTCCATTTTCCACTTGAAAATGTATGCCACCTACTCCAACAACCAGGCCCATTTCACCTTCTCCCACCTTGACACCCTTGTCTAAATCCCTGTCATGGCGCGACAGCACCGTATCCTTTTCAACAACATACGCTCCCTTCCCGCCAACAAGAACCTCTTCCTGCACACCCTTGCCACCCACCACGTGGATGCCTTCCTCCTCAATGAAACTTTCCTCCAACCCCACCACACCGTCCACACGTCGCCCTACCTCCTACACCGCTCCGATAATCCCCTCCCTATTGCGCGTGGCGGAGTTGCCATTGGTCACCACCGCCAGATCCTAGTTCGGCTCCAACCTCTCCTTTCCGACCCCACCGAACACCTGATCCTTAGTCTCTTCTTCCCTGGCCTTACCGTCACCTGCGCCACCATCTATGTCCGCCCTAACGTCCCTATTCCCTTCGACTTCCTCTCCCACATTGACCGTACCTTCTCCTCCTACGTGATCGCTGCCGACCTCAACATCCATAGTCGTTCCGCCGCCCAGTTATGGCGGAGGCATTGGTTCCTCTCCTCCCTTCAAGGGGACCTCATCCCCATCCCCCAGCACACCCATCCTGAATCAAACTCCACTCCCAAAGTTATCCTTTCCTCCCCTAACCTCCTTGGCCGCATAATGGTGGATGTCCTGGAGCCTATTGGTAGCGACCATCTCCCTGTCCTCCTCACCGTTTCCGACGGTCGTCGCCCCCGCCCCGACCCTCGTAATGACCCTCTCCCAAAGTATGTCCATGACTATTCCTGTGCCAACTGGAATGCCTACCGGGATTCCCTCTCCTCCCAGGTCGATAGTCACCCCTTCACCTACCACCACCCTGATGATGTAACCCATGCCACCTCCTTTCTCCAGCAGACCTGGTCTGAGGCCGTGCAGGCCCACGTCCCTACTGTCGCCATCCGCCCCCACCGTCCTACCTTACCCCCACAGGCCGTCTTCCTCTTTTGTGAATCCCGTCGTCTCTACCGTGCCTTCCTTCGCACGCGTGACGCGGACAAACTACGACACCACCAGCAACTCCAGCGACACATTCGTAATTTGCTCGCGGCCAAGAAACTTCGGGACGGGCGACAGACATGCACCCGTTTAAATGCTACCCTACCTATCAACTCGTCCAGGTTTTGGTCAGCCTTCCGTCGCCTTACCGGAACTAAACCCTCCCCCTACTATCCTTTGCTCCATGATGATCACCCATTACCTAACACCCTTAGTAAGGCCAATCACTTTGTCTCGCACCTCTCTGATGTATTTTCCATCCTCGACGATCCCCAGTTCGATTACTCCCTCTTCCCAGATGTCCGCGATCGACCTGACACCTCTGTCCCTCCCCTTGCACCTGGTTTCCAGTACTTGGAAAACATTGCACACACAGAACTCAATTCCCCTACCACTACACAGGATCTCATTGCTACACTCTGCACCAAACACAACACCACTCCTAGTGATGATCGTGTCACCTACCGTCACCTTCGTGAAGCTCCTGTCTCTTTCCTTTCCACCCTGGCCAGGCTCTACAATGTAGTCATGTCCACCAGTTAACACCCCGACCTGTGGAAAACCTCCCGTATCCTGATGTTCCTTAAACCTGGTAAACCGCCATCCACCGTCTCCTCCAACCGTCCCATCAGCCTTACTTCGGTCTTCAGCAAGGTCCTGGAATCTATCCTCACCCGCCGCATCCACCAGCATCTCCGCCAGTACCGCCTGCTTCCCATTACCCAGTGTGGCTTTCGGCCATCCTTCTCTTCCGACGACCTTCTCCTTCACCTCACTCATCTCCTTTCCTAACAGCTTAATTCCCGTCGCTCTGCAATCTTCCTCTCCCTGGACCTCGAACGTGCTTATGACCACGTATGGCATTCCGGTCTCCTCTTCAAGCTCCAAACCTTCGCCCTTCCCATTAATTACGTCCGTCTGATCGGCTCCTTTCTCTCCCTCCGTCCTTCCTATGTCACCATCCATAACACGGATTCCTACATCTTTTTTCCCTTCGCCAGTGTGCGTCAAGGCTCCGTCCTATCTCCCCCTCTGTACCTTTTATATAAGGTGGACATGTCGCCGCCATCACCCCCCCCCCCAATCCACCTTCTCCAGTTTGCCGATGACACCGCCTTCCTTGCCCTTGCCCCCACCCTGTAGCGCTCCCAACACCTTCTCCAATCTCATCTTGACCGGTTCACCGCTTGGTGTAACCAGTGGTTGCTCAAGGTCAATCCCTCCAAAACCCAGGCGATCATTGTAGGCAAAACCACCCCTTCCTTCCTCCTCCTTGATTTCTATCTCACTGTCTATGGCCGTCCTATTGCCCTCACCCCCACCCTCAAGTACCTTGGCGTCACCCTCGACCATCGACTCTCCTGGACCCCACATCTTCAGACAATCCAAGCCAAGGCACGCTCCCGAATCCGTCCCCTCAAGCTCCTTTCCGGCCGTACGTGGGGTCTGGACCCCTCCATCATACTCCACACCTATAAATCTCTCATCCGCCCTATCCTTTGTTATGCCCATCCAGCCTGGATCTCCGCCCCCCTACCTTTAACAAATCCCTCCAAATCCTTGAACGCCATGCTCTCTGCCTTGCCTATCGCATCCGTATCCCCTCCCCCACGTGGATCCTGTACGATCTCATTCCATTCCCCCACCTCCTCCTTTTCCTTGAGAGGATACGGATCCTGTACACCTCCCGCAAACTCGATCCTCCTCACCAGCTTGTCTCGCCCATCTTCTCCCGCTCCCGCCTGCTGCCGCGCCTGTATTCCCACGTCCCACCCGGTCTCCATCTCTCCACCCTCCTTACCCTCTCCCAAGATGGCTTCCGCCAGCTCCCCGTCCCTGATGATGTCCTCCTCCCCTCCATATACTCCTCCTCCCATCTCCTCAGCCATTGGCGCCTTTGTTCTCCCCTCTCCACTCTCGCCACACCCCCCCTCCCTCCCCCAGCCCTTCTTCCCCTCTTAGCAGGTCCCCGGACTCGCAACTCGCACACGCTACGTGGACTTTCGTGCGCCGGAGATCATCACCATCAGTGTCTCGTATGTGCCGTCGTGTTTAGTGTTCAGTGTTCATCGTCGCACTCCATCGTTCACCTGTGCCATCGCCGTCTTCAGTTTTTGTGCGTCGTGTCAACAGTTTCAAGTGTGAATTATCTCGAGTATGAACGGCTCCGTGTTTGTCTTTCTGTGTCAACTGTTTTCTTGCCCACCGTTCTGTAACCTATGTGTAATCTTTCTGTATTTCCTCTGGCTGAAGAGTAGCATGGAACGCTGCTGACAGCCTGCCTGTTGTACAGGTTTTAAAATAACAATAAGAGAAAAAATAATCAATGAATGTTAGTGAATCATGTATTTCTGTTGTCTGTTATTGCTATTACATGCATTTCCCTTGACACTTAAAATTTGTTTAGGAGTCCAATGATTCGCCCATTCCTACACTCCGCTCGACTTTTTAACAAACGAACATTTCTATAAATGTAATTACTTTTGCTTCAAAAGCGAATGTGTTGAAGTTTCTTGCCGGTTGTGGCTCAGATTGAGCAACAATTGTGGAACTGGTTTCTGCTGTGTTGGGAAACCGTATTAGTGCTTTCGTCAATTTATTATCGCATTTGTCTGGTTTTCCCTTAAGCTACAATAGTGGTGGCTTATTTGCTAAGTTAAAACAATGTAGGTACTACATTCACATAGATTTCCCAAGTACCACATTCACTAATTTGGTTGAGAGTGTAGCGAACAAAACTCTGCTTTGTTGAATAGATATCGACATCTTTCTGCAAAATGTCAGGTCTTCTGGTGTTGAGTAGCTAGTTTTTTTTATTAGAGGAAAATGGTATTACTCAGTAAATGTCTGTATGTTACAAGATGATAGTAAATAAACTGTCGTGTAATACACCGTTGTGGTCGTGCGGTTCTAGGCACTTCAGTCCGGAACCGCGCGACCACTACGGTCACAGGTTTGAATCCTGCCTCGGGCATGGTTGTATGTGATGTCCTTAGGTTAGTTAGGTTTAAGTAGTTCTAAGTCCTAGGGGACTGATGACCTCAGATGTTCAGTCCCATAGTGCTTAGAGCTTTTTGAACCATTTTGAATACACCGTTCCGTATCTCCAAGTGTCCTGATGCAACTAAACAATCACAAATGTTGTGTAACTTTTTAGTAATTTTCGATATTTTATCGCCTACATACACTCCCTATTGTAAAAACTATGTTACAAATCAATATCAAGGCTAATGTTCTCACTCATCCGATGTCGTATTTAGAAGTGTGCTTGCTGGCCACTTGGGGCGCTGCTGTCACTGGGGATAAGAACAACGAGACGAGTGTTGCTACTGTTACGTTAGACTGTGTTATCGCTGAACAACCTCTGAAAGTCTGTTGGTGGACTTCTGTCTTCACCCTGTATATATATCACCTCTAGGCAGTGCAAGGTTACACATCTGCTTCCCATAATTTCTTTCAGCTAGGGTGTTGTTTGGCGATGTGGAAAATATTCAATTGTTCCATGGGTCGGCGTCTATCTTAAACTGTAGCTGGCCCTATAGCTCGCTGGATGAGTAAGTTGAGACGTCCAGACGCTGTGTCTAGTACAGAATTGTGGAGCTGGAACCAAGCTTCGGGTCGACTAGAGCTTTATCTTCTTAATGGCTTCTCTTGTGCTCAATGCACGTAAACCATTTGTGAGACAGGATCAGTAGCACTGCAAGACTGTTTGCTGCTGAGTTTGTCGTGCACGGGGAAGTACCAAATGGTTTAAATGGCTGTAAGCACTGTGGGACTTGACATCTGAGGGCATCAGTCCCCTAGAATTAGAACTACTTAAACCTAACTAAGCTAAGGACATCACACACATCCATGCCCGAGGCAGGATTCGAACCTGCGACCGCAGCAGCAGCGCGGTTCCGGACTGAAGCGCCTAGAACCGCTGGGCCACAGAGGCCGGCAGGGAAGTACCGTCGTGGACAATCGCAGGGAAATGCAGAGAGCCTTGTGCAAATTGCCCTCTTGCTGTAATGAATACGTGTCTAATGAAACGCTGGTGGACATAAGATAGTGCTTCTAACAAGGAGAAAGAAAAGGAGGAGTCATCTGATATGAGTGAATGTTTCAACCCCATCACATTGTGCAAGCGTTTAGTGATAACACTTGGAAGCGATACTACGTCGCAGGATCACATGAACTCAGCTCAGGAATGTCTTATGGAAGACTTGTGCTTACCGGAGGACTTCTGAGGGAGTGTAAGCCTTCTATAAGCAATACAGTATAGAGGGTGAAACAGAGCTCCATTGACAAAATTTCAGAAATTGTTTAGCGATACCTTCTGAGCATTGTGGAGTATGAGATCCGTGTCCACTGGTGGCTCGTTACAGAGTAGTTATGACTTATTCCGCTATGGTACTACAATTATTTACCTTTCTTTGAAAATACTTCCACAAACTGAAAAAGCCTGTAATACACGGTCAACAAAACATAGTAATACGAAAAGGTTAGGTGACAAGTATCAGGTTACACAGTGACCTTGAGTGCATCACAGACAAGTGCCCTACAGCCTATGGCTCTGATCAGGTTACACCACGAACTTGAGATAAAACGATTATCTGTTCTCATACCAGCAGTGTTACTCTGCTACAGCTGTTGTATACAGAAAAGTCGCAACACTGGAAAGTTGCAGCGAAGTAAAGGAAGACCTGCAAATGATAGACGCTGGTTCAGTGAGTGACAACTGAATCAGACAAATCTCTTGTATTACGCATAAATATGTGGAAGATACAACGGTTTATGAGTATGATGTTAAATAGGGGACACCTCCTATTTATTTCCTGCTGCGTACCGACGGAAAATTCAGTTACTACGATACGACTACATGACTGTTGAACAATCACTAGAAGTAGCACATCGTTCCAGTATAAAGTTCTATATATACAAAGTAATTTGTAGTGAACGTGGGGGTGAGCGCTGCATCACATTACACATCTTCGTGGCCTCACCATATAGCATACGTTTCGATGTTTTAATTTTCTGTGCCTTTCTGCAGGACGGACAATGCAGTCCCTACTACAGGTAGGGTGATACCTAGTGCAATTTACACACTTCAGAGGAGTCATGAGCGGTCTTGTCACATTTGCCTCAAGTTGCTTCATCCTTACATACTAAAGCGGCGTGCCCAAAGCGCTGGCATTCAAAACATTAGGTTGGGGACATGTGGCCACATGTTTCGATAAAGGAAACCTGTCTTGATATATCCCGGAGTTTCGTGGTATTGAACATAAAGATGAAGGAGTGAGATTTTGCGAGATCAAAAAAAAAAAAAAGTTCAAATGTGTGTGAAATGTTCTGGGACTTAACTGCTCAGGTCATCAGTCCCTAATCTTACACACTACTTAACCTAAATTGTGCTAAGAACAAACAGACACACCCATGCCCGAGGGAGGACTCGAACCTCCGCCGGGACCAGCCGCACAGTCCATGACTGCAGCGCCCTAGACCGCACGGCTAATCCCACGCGGCATTGCGAGATCTCTAACCACCCTTTTCAGTACATTTTGCACAGCAACGATCCATTCTTGAGCCAACTCATTTTTCAATTCCTCCTTGGAAATGTCGACCAGATCTCTCCATGACACATGACACAACACTATTTCTGTAATTCAAGGTTTTGTGGAGCGCCATTTCTACGGTATATTCCCGAAGGCTTTTAGCTTTTCGGAGGTTCAAAAATGGTTCAAATGGCTCTGAGCACTATGGGACTCAACTGCTGTGGTCATTAGTCCCCTAGAACTTAGAACTACTTAAACCTAACTAACCTAAGGACATCACATACATCCATGCCCGAGGCAGGATTCGAACCTGCGACCGTAGCAGTCGCACGGTTCCGGACTGCGCGCCTAGAACCGCGAGACCACCGCGGCCGGCTTTTCGGAGGTTTTTTCGCTTGTTAGTAACTAGCATTTTCAACCAGAAGTGTTCCTTTATGCCATCGCTTGGCTGATTTCAGTATATCTGTGATGCCCTCTAAACCTTTATGAATATAAAAAGGCGAAAACTTCTCCAAGCTGCTCACTTTACATCTCACAATAACAAAAACTTTCTGGCCAGCAGCGTCCTGTTATTATTTAGTGAAGAACTCTGTGTAATCCCTGAATCTGGAGGACTGACTACACATGCCGTCTTGTTATATTGGGTGTTTGTACCTACCAGTGGCTCACCTAATCCCCTGCAAGTAGGAGAGCATTTAGAGGATTCCATCTATGTTCCACAAGCTGCTAGCGAAATAAGTCCACCTAGGCAGAGCCCCGTGTGCCTAGGTAAGCCTTGTGGAACTGAGGTGCGGCAGGTTCCCCAGAGACTGCCCTCCACAGTCTGTTCCACCTCATCTGATCGGTGTGGGGCACAGCTTGAGATTGAGCGGATGTTTTTACCATCCTCGCCAACTGGGCGGTTAAGGCAAAATCCCTGTGACACGCAACGTTCCACTGCCACTCCACACGGTGGTCGCTGAAGCACGCCCAGAGCTTACTGACATGGCACTAGCGGCGTTTAACGGTCCCCAGCTAAAGCCGTCGGCACACCATGCATCCAAACGTTGAGCGTGCCGAGTTTCTGGCGTCATAGCGTGGAATAGCACGTTCGGCAGTCTTTCCGAACGTGCAGAGCAATATCTGGCATGCCAGATATTCTGAGCGTGCGTTTGAGCGTTGACCAATGAGAGGGCGCAACGCCACCTACGTCACACGCACGCCGTCTCCCTTCAGTACAGAGTTGTGAGGCACCATATTGGCATTCATTTCAAGCCTACATGTACATATGCCGTTTCTGAGCACCAACAAATTGAGAATTACTGGAAAACCCGTAGTTAACTGTGTGATTCTTTCCAATAAAATAATGAGAAACATCATATTGGTGGCAAAAGAATTATTGTAACTTGCATATTATGAGAGTAGGCTATTCGAAGCCAGCGACACACTGAAGATCAGCCCAAAACGTATTGTTCTTGGTATAAGTTGTTACAATTAAATTTCAATTAGTAACATATCTACGATTAAGGTTTTCAGCAGGACCTAACATACTATGATTAGACGCTAGGGGTATGTTATCGGTGTAGCGTAATGACTAGCTTCACTGCCTGCTATTGAGTTGTTTTTTGACCAAACATACTATGATTAGACGCTAATGGTATGTCATTGGTGTAGTCGAATTAAGTCGGGTGATGCTAGGGGAATTAGATTAGGAAATGAGACACTTAAATTAGTAAAGGAGTTTTGCAATTGCGGAGCAAAATAACTGATGATGGTCGAAGTATAGAGGATACAAAATGTAGACAGGCAATGGCAAGGAAAGCGTTTCTGAAGAAGAGAAATTTGTTATCATCGAGTATAGATTTAAGTGTCAGGAAGTCGTTTCTGAAAGTATATGTATGGAGTGTAGCCATGTATGGAAGTGAAACATGGACAATAAATAGTTTGGACAAGAAGAGAATAGAAGTTTTCGAAATGTCGTGCTACATAAGAATGCTGAAGATTAGATGGGTAGATCGCATAACTAATGAGGAGGTATTGAATAGACTTGGGGAGAAGAGAAATTTGTGGCACAACTTGACGAGAAGAAGGGGATCGGTTGGTAGGACATGTTCTGAGGCATCAAGGGATCACCAATTTAGCAGCGTGGAGGGTAAAAATCGTAGAGGGAGACCAAGAGATAAATACACTAAGCAGATTAAGAAGGATGTAGGTTGCTGTAAGTACTGGGAGATGAACAAGTTTGCACAGGATAGGGTAGCATCGAGAGCTGCATCAAACCAGTCTCCAGACTGAAGACCACAACAACAACACACAACATCAATGACTAGCGTCACTCCCCTCTATTGAGTTGTTTGCTACGGCGGAATTCGCGTTTTGCCATTTCCAAGTTTATTTTCCTAACATTCGTGTTTTTATTAGGTTCTGATAGTTTGTTATTAGTTTAATATAAGTGTATACTACAATATTTGATGTTATGTAAATATTCCACCTTTATTTGAGGGGTGACTTTGTTCGATTGGCTTAATCTACAGGACAGCTTGCGCTATTTTTATGATTTTGCTCCTTTTTCTTTTACGCTTCGTAATTCTCATGTTTCAAAGATTCTGCTACTGGGTAGGAACAGTGATCAAGTAAGACTGACTCTGGGGTGTGACTAAAATGTGGGAACGATGAAATAACGTTTATCTTATGCTGAGAAGTATTCCAAATTTGTGCCGCACTGTTTGTAATGGATCTTATATTAGCCTGTGTCCTGACTGATTGGACATGGTACTTTCCTTTTCGCCGACGATGGAGGAAATGTGCGTTTTAATAGAGCTAACGTGGGAATTTTACGCGCACCCGTTGAGTAAACAATGTGATTTACGAACTAGAAACATCCATCAACTGCCGCTGGAGTGCGGTGCGATCGCGTATACCACGTTTGGGCCCACGTACCGTGTGCACAAGTCGCATCGTTCCCGAGCGTTCAGCAGCACGTTGAACTTGGCACGATCAACGTTAACGTTCTACAGCACGGTCCGTGTGCCGACGGCTTGAGGAACCCCAGGGTCGCCAAGCACTTACCCACACAACGAATACGGAGGCCCTGAGGGTCGAAGCGATTTACAGAGGAGGGAACACATAAATCACAGATAAGACAGACTCCACTCTCAGATTCACTGACAGAATCCTCAGGAAGTGTAGTCCAACCGCAAAGAAGGTCATTCGACCAGCTAAGTGAATACTGCTCGTCAGAGTTGGATCTGTACCGGATATCGCTAATAGAGGAGATAGAGAAGACAGAAGCTAGAGCAGCTGGTTTCATTTAGTAAGTGGGAAGGTAACACTGAGACTCAGCCAGATCCATTGGCACGCGTTTCAAGGGAGACGTTATGCATAATGGAGTGGTTTAACGATCAAATTAAGTGACCGTACTTGCTTGAAATAATGTAGCAGCAGATTGCTGTCTCCTAAGTATATCTGTGAAATCACCCTGGTGGTAAAAATCAGAGAGATGTTAGCTCAGGCAGAGGCTTACCAGCAATCAATCGTATCCCGAAACGTTCACGACTGCAACCGGTAAAGAGGGAAGCGACAGTCTTACATTAAGTACCCTCTTCCAAACACCAAAAGATGCATTTCGGAGAATAGATGAAGATGTAAGTACCAGAAACAGAGGAGAGAATTACGCAGCATGTTCCGTGTAACATTTGTCTGGAATTTCTCTGCGTCTAGTATATTGTGTCACTCAGGTAGTGACAACATTTTCTACCATGTCGTTATATTGCCCGAACAGCCACGTCAACATCCTATTAAGAGTTGAATCCCAACAATAGAATGGAAGCTACGAAGGAAGTTTACAGTGTAACGCAGAGTCGATGTCAAGGTGGTTGTATCGATTGGGAATAGCCGGGTAGCATGGAATGTGCGTCATTGTTCGAAACTTTATGTCGGCAAAATATCTTGATGATTTAGGGAGAATAGGGAAGTTTATGGGGTAATTTTCCGGTTCTGTTTTCTAGTGGCATCAGCTAGGAGCTTTTCAGCAGCTGGAGATAAATACGAGGTTCCATTCGGTGTATATATAGAAAGGTGCGAGCAATTGAGGGTGGTAGAATGTTTGTACAGTGCATCTGTTTTACAAGAATCCAATCAAATCACCATATTCTCCGATCCGAGAAGGTCTAAAGTGTGGAACTCAGGTGACTAAAGTCATGCGTTACCTCGTAATATCGTGCCGGACCTCCTTTCTCCTGCCGCAGTGCAGCAACTCGGCGCGCGACATCAACTCAACAAGTCGTTGGAAGTCCCCTGCAGAAATACCTGGCCATGCTGCCTCTATGGTCGTCCATACCTGCCAAAGTATTGCCAGTGCAGGACTATGTACACAAACTGACCTCTCAGTTTTGTCTCATAAATGTAAGGTGAACCCTCGAATTGTCCACGGTGTTCTTCAAACCAGACACGAACAACAGTGGCCTGGTGGCATGGCTCATTGCCATCTATAAAAAATCCATCGTTTTTGGGGAACATCATGTCCACTAATGACTGTAAATGGACTCCAAGTAGCCGAACATAATCTTTTCCAGTTAGACCCACACCATAAAGAGACACTACCAGCTTTCACAGTTCCTAGCTAACAATTTGGATCAATGGCTTCGTGGGGTCTGCGTCATTCTCGAACCCTACCATCAGCTCTTACCAGCTAAAATCGGTCATCGTGATCTTATATGGTCACGACCCCAGGAAAGGCTCCGCAGGCGATGTCGTGCTGTTATCAAAGGCACTCGCGTAGGTCGTATGCTGTCATAGTCCATTAACGCCGAAATTCGTCGCCCTGTTCTAATGGATATGTTCTTCGCACGTCCCACATAAATTTCTGGGGTTGTTTCATGCAGTTTTGCTTGTCTGTTAGCACCGCTGCTGTCGGTCGTTAAGTGAAGGCGTCGGGCACTGCGTTGTACGTGGTGAAAAGTAATGCCTGAATTTGGTATTCTCAGCACATTCTTGGCACTGTGGATTTCGGGATACTGAATCCCCCAACTATTTCCGAAAATGGAATGTCTCATGCATCTAACTCCAACTATCATTCCCCGTTCCAAGTCTGTTAATTCCGGTCGTGCGTCCATGATCACGTCGAAAACCTTTCCACATGAATCACCTGAGTACACTGTCCCTTTATACCTAGTGTACGCGACATTACAGCCATGTGTACATGTGCTTATCGCCGACCGGTGTGGCCGAGTGGCTCTAGGCGCTTCAATCTGGAATCGCGCGACCTCTACGGTCACAGGTTCGAATCCTGCCTCGGGCATGGATGTGTGTGATGTCCTTAGGTTACTTAGGTTTAAGTACTTCTAAGTTCTAGGCGACTGATGACCTCAGATGTTATGTCCCATACTGCTCAGAGAAATTTGAACCATATGCTTATCGATATGGCCTGTCTGCTCAGTGTATTGTAGGCATTGTTCTGAACATTATTGCACACTATAGTAAGGAGGGTATTGGGTACATCATTTGTACACAGCTGAGTCACTATATCCCAGCAAATTTTGAAGAAAGAAATATCAACGTTATGTAATCATAGCCTTATTCAAACTTTATGCTGGAAATCTGTAAGTGATTCGTCAGGTTACTCACTTTGATGAATAGAAATGTGTTTTGATACTGATTATAGTTTTTTCATGTTTACCGTTCTAACAATGCCACTCTGCAAATAAAAACTGCGCTTGGAAAACTCTAGGTTGTAAGGAATAGTAGCAGCTTGTGAGAGTCATGCGAACCTTGTGTACCTCACTGATTTTGCCAACACTGTCAAGTTAAAAAAAAGATCTATTAATAAAAATATAATATTGGTCAAAAATGAAGACTATCTGAGCTTTTATTTTTGAAATACATGTAAAATGACTTTTAACGACGAAAAGATCAAGGAAGTCGTTTAGAAATAATGATAGAAAACAAATAAAAATTGTTTCAGAAAAAAAGAAAAATCTATCTTCAGTTCTAAAATAATCTCCGCTACGGCTTGTAGCCCAAATTTTGGTAGGTATATATATTTTTTTCAATCGTTACTGACGGGTTATGAACCACCTCCAAATTTCTCATTTCTATATCTCTTTCTCCAAAACCCTTTCATTTTCTCGGAATGAGCTCTTCTCCTCTCATCTGACCATTTGATACTCGTTGTTTTTCTGTTGATTTTTGCATCCTAAAAACCTATAAATATCTTTGAATTTCTTGATTTCTAGTCTGAATTAGACTCTGCTGTGTAAGATCTTCTGTTCGGTCTGAATTTTGTCTATGTCGTTTTTTGTCTTTCGTCCCCACCCCTTTTCTTTGTCTGGATTCCTGTTTTGGAAGAGTGTGTGGATCTCCTTAGTTAATTTGTCTTCGTTATTCTCTCTAGATGTCGACAAAATATAACACTTCCTTTCCTAATCTGTTGTTTTTGGGTCTGAATGAATGTATCTCCTTCTTTATTTTCAAAACCCAATTGCTATTTTTGTTCTTGATTAGACCTAAAGTTTTTGGCTGGCTTTTTCTTTCTGTCTTTTCCAATTCTTCAAATCCCCTTTTGGATTCGGATAGAAGTAATGCCTCTGATCCAAAGAGGACTTGTGGTTTTCCAATTGTATTCTAATGTCTTGTTTAACATCTGTAGAAAACATACAATTTCATGTACTCATTTCTTCAGTTCTTGCTTATTGTTCACTTTTTATGTTTATATTCTCAACCACATATTTAAAGTTGTGTTCTGTTGATGTTGCCATACTTGGTTTTAAAATTTATGGTGAGCTTCTTTCGTTGGACATGTATTCTGTCTTTACAAACGATATTTATAGACATTCTTCTCATCTGTTTCCTTCAGAAGTTCTAGTCTTTTCTTTGCATTCTCTGAAGTTACATCTATTATTATAAGATCATCTGCAAAGGTCAAACAATTTATTGCTTCTTTTGATCTACCCAGCTTTATGTAGTTATTTACATCTTGTGTTTCCTTCCTCTCTTTACATTCTCTTATAACTTTTTCGAGCACACAGATGAATACGAGTGGTGATAAAACGTCTCCTTGCCAGAATCCTAACAGAAATTGGAAGGGACTAGAAGGTGTTCCAAGAAATTTCAGATGCTATGGCTGTACAAGTTTGTTTAGTGGTTTCCAGAGTTCTCTTGTATACTGCAAATTCCGTAAGGGTTTTGAGGAGGGAGTCTCTGTCTGTTGAATCATATACCCATTTTTTAAAAAAAATCAACAAACACTACAACTACATTCTTTCATTTCATCTGATACTGGGAGAAGAAAAAAAGAGATTTTGTCTCCTGTGGTTTGTATTCTGCAGAGAATCTCGGCAACAGTATCCAGCACACTCGATCCACATTTCAAGGCTACACGTCAGCATCGGTGAGACACTGTGAGGGTAGCGTGCAAGGCCACGTGGTGGCGTCGCGGTCCGTCTGGGCGATGTCCTGAGCGAGGTATTATTTTACTATGATTAACTGAAAAACGCACAATGTGTAAAGAGAAATTACAAATGAATAGTTATTCCAGAGCCCGTTTTATAATTGACACTTTCCTCAGTTTGCAGTTTTGAGCGTGGTATCTCTTACAATGCTTCTTACACAAATCACAAACACTGTCTTCGTTCGGCTGGTGAAATTTCTTGTTTCGGCAGAGTTTATGCTGAAATCGATGCGTGGCGTAACCCGTTACTACGTATAGTAGTTTTTAGTTGGCTCATTTCCATTCGTCCATTATTATGGCGTCTGTGGAGCAAAAGTCGTGCCAGATGGCTGCGCACTTCTCGGTGAGGGTTTGACGTGATTTCTCGTAGGGGTTGGTATTCGGCAGCCAAAACTGCATTTTGATGTCGTCTATGAAGTAGTTTTGAATGGTTAATACATATTTTAGCCTTAAGTATGATGACTTCCAGATGCCTAGAATCCTTTTTGATGTAGTGAGCTTTGACTTTTTTCTACTGTTATCAGGTCGCTCAGGGTGAGTTTTTCCCATATGATGCTGATCCCATACGTAGCTACTGGGGAAACATTTCTGTATCCAGTGATGTTGAATCTGTTGGATGTGGTAGATGGCTTTTATTGCTGCGGCCACTCTTTCTTTGAGATGGTTAATGAAGGAACACCAGGTGGTTTGTAGGGTGACTCCAAGATACTTGCATTTCGACACCACTTCTAAAGGTTTATTGTGCAGGGTCACTGTATTTCTGTGAAAGTGTTTCCCTCCTTTCCTAAAAGTCATTTGTTTGCGTTTGCGGTGGTTTATTTGCAAATGGTTCAAATGGCTCTGAGCACTATGGGACTTAACTTCTGAGGACATCAGTCCCCTAGAACTTAGAACTACTTAAACCTAACTAACCTAAGGACACCACACACATCCATGCCCGACGCGGCCGCGCGGTTCCAGACGGTAGCACCTAGAACCTCTCGGCCACCTCGGCCGGTCATTTATTTGCAATCCATTTCTTTCCGCCCATGATGTGAGCCTGTTCAGGACACCTGCATTTTCTGAGCCTATTGCCACATCGTCCACATAGAGAATAAGTGATGCTGACGTGTCCCTGATTATGTCTGTGATATCTGCGGTCATCATGTTGAATAACGTTGGGCTAACTGGATCTTCTTGTAGAACTCCGTTTGTCTGGATTATGTTCGTGGATATTGCTATGCTGTCTGATATTTGGATATTGTTCTATCTAAGGATACTTAAGATTGTGATTGCCAGCGGGTGTGTGGCTCCTATCAGATGGCTGAGTTTTTGGACTATCGTCGGTCTGTCGATGAGGTCAAAGGCTTTGTGGTAGTCCACGAAGACTACAAAGTATTTCTTTCTTGGATGTCCATCTTGTGCTTGCTCCATTAGGTAGCTTACGCCGTGTAGCGTGCTTGTTCCTTTTCGGAACCCGAATTGATTCTGTGGTATTTGTGAGTCTATCATTTTTGTGAATCTGTTTGTTAAAATTTTCATGTATATCTTGAAGGATGTGTTTCTGTGTGCAATTCGTCGGTATAGGTCAGGATCGCAGGGGCCTCCTTTCCCTTTTAACGTCACCTTGATTAATGATGACCTCCATTGCTCTGGTACAGGGTGTTTCAAAAATGACCGGTATATTTGAAACGGCAATAAAAACTAAACGAGCAGCTAGAAATACACCGTTTGTTGCAATATGCTTGGGACAACAGTACATTTTCAGGCGGACAAACTTCCGAAATTACAGTAGTTACAATTTTCAACAACGGATGGCGCTGCAAGTGATGTGAAAGATATAGAAGACAACGCAGTCTTTGGGTGCGCCATTCTGTACGTCGTCTTTCTGCTGTAAGCGTGTGCTGTTCACAACGTGCAAGTATGCTGTGGACAACATGGTTTATTCCTTAGAACAGAGGATTTTTCTGGTGTTGGAATTCCACCGCCTAGAACACAGTGTTGTTGCAACAAGACGAAGTTTTCAACGGAGGTTTAATGTAACCAGAGGACCGAAAAGCGATACAATAAAGGATCTGTTTGAAAAATTTCAACGGACTGGGAACGTGACGGATGAACGTGCTGGAAAGGTAGGGCACCGCGTACGGCAACCACAGAGGGCAATGCGCAGCTAGTGCAGCAGGTGATCCAACAGCGGCCTCGGGTTTCCGTTCGCCGTGTTGCAGCTGCGGTCCAAATGACGCCAACGTCCACGTATCGTCTCATGCGCCAGAGTTTACACCTCTATCCATACAAAATTCAAACGTGGCAACCCCTCAGCGCCGCTACCATTGCTGCACGAGAGACATTCGCTAACGATATAGTGCACAGGATTGATAACGGCGATATGCATGTGGGCAGCATTTGGTTTACTGACGAAGCTTATTTTTACCTGGACGGCTTCGTCAATAAACAGAACTGGCGCATATGGGGAACCGAAAAGCCCCATATTGCAGTCCCATCGTCCCTGCATCCTCAAAAAGTACTGGTCTGGGCCTCCATTTCTTCCAAAGAAATAATTGGCCCATTTTTCAGATCCGAAACGATTACTGCATCACGCTATCTGGCCATTCTTCGTGAATTTGTGGCGGTACAAACTGCCTTAGACGACACTGCGAACACCTCGTGGTTTATGCAAGATGGTGCCCGGCCACATCGCACGGCCGACGTCTTTAATTTCCTGAATGAATATTTCGATGATCGTGTGATTGCTTTGGGCTATCCGAAACATACAGGAGGCGGCGTGGATTGGCCTCCCTATTCGCCAGACATGAACCCCTGTGACTTTTTTCCGTGGGGACACTTGAAAGACCAGGTATACCGCCAGAATCCAGAAACAATTGAACAGCTGGAGCAGTACATCTCATCTGCGCGTGAAGCCATTCCGCCAGACACGTTGTCAAAGGTTTCGGGTAATTTCATTAAGAGACTACGCCATATTATTGCTACGCATGGTGGATATGTGGAAAATATCGTACTATAGAGTTTCCCAGACCGCAGCGCCATCTGTTGTTGACAATTGTAACTACTGTAATTTCAAAAGTTTGTCTGCCTGAAAATGTACTGTTGTCACAAGCATATTGCAACAAACGGTGTATTTCTATCGCTGCTCGTTTAGTTTGTATTGCCGTTTCAAATATACCGGTCATTTTTGAAACACCTTGTATATTCCTGCAGAGGATGCATTCGTTGAACAGTTCTACCCAGTAGTCTTACTGACTTTAGGTGTTCGATATAAATGCTGTCTGGGCCTGGGGTCTTACCGTTTTTTGCTGTTGTCATTGCAACAATTATTTCCTGTTTCGTTATGGGAGTGTGATTTGCTGTCATTGTATTTGGAGTTATTTCAAAAGTTGTGGGCCAACTTTGATGGTTGAGACTGTTTTTGAAGTGCCTTTCCCACGATTCCATTAAGATAGTATTTGTTGCTGGGTTTTAGGGTTTCCTGAGTGCTATGAATGGGTCAGTTTGGGCGCTTGTTACACACCTCCTGGGGTCCTCTTCAATAAATTCTGCCCTCGACTTCTTGATCAGTGACTTATATTTCCTTCTTTGCTCGGAATATTGGAATAGGTCATTTGGGTGATTTGTATTCTTCGCTCGATGCAGTGGTAGCACGGTTTTTTCCGTTCGTTACAGCAGTCCTTATTGAATCATGGTTGCGATTTTTTTTCTTTCATTTTAATTTGGCAGGCTTGTAGAGTTCTCTTGCATATTTCTACTGCTTTAGTTAATGGGAGTTGTTGTATTAACTGTCTTCCTTTGTCTATTTCTTAGGTGTTGTGTCCAAGTTTCTCCATATCTAATTTCCTAGATATTTTCTTCTCTGGCGGTATGGGCGCTTGTTCTCGGCGAGCGATTTCAAAGGTTGTTAGGTTGGTAGACGTTTTGTAATCGGAGCCATGGCCGATTTCCGTAGCGCGATTTGGTTGAGTGACTTAATGTCTGTTCCTCAGTAGAAGACTCGGTCTTGCATTCGAAGCAATGTAAGTTTTCATGTTGGAATCGTTAATGAGGGAGTGTCCAGCTTCTTCTAGTGTCTCTTTAATCAGTTCCGTTTTTATAGTTGGTTTATCTATCCTAGCGTTGACGTGCCCTACGAGAATTACCCTATCATCTGTTTTCGTTTGTGATAGAACTACTGTAATTCTTTCAATTATGTCTTCTGTTGAAATGTGTGGTTGCGCGCACATGCCGACGATTGAGAGTTGATTAGTCTTTACGATGATTGTTTCTTCTTCTTTTATTAATGGTTTTTTTGCTCCTATGCTCGGTTTGAGAAAAACTGAGACCCCTACTGCTGGTCTTTCTGCAGTATGACGGCCGAATGGATGGATTCCGTAATATCCTTGTATGCGTATTCCTCTCTTAAGAATGTTTCTGTCCGTGTGATGACAGACCTTCGAGAACACTTGTGGAGCCTCCTCGGCGTAGAGTGTCCTCCGACAACGGAAACATCTTACGACTACTCCTATCGGCCAGAACTCTGGTCGCCCTGTGTGTTTGAGGAATTCGAATGGGAATCCTATTCTGAAGGCCTTTTTCCCCCTATTGTGTGTAGTTCTTCACATTGGACATTGTCTTTAACTCCATTTCTCTCTAATTAATGTCTAACCTTTTCTGCTGTGGCGTTTCCATTCAAGTTGCCTAGGTAAAGCCATTCCATTTTAGAATGAAATTTTCGCACTACAGCGGAGTGTGCGCTGATATGAAACTTCCTGGAAGATTAAAACTGTGTGCCGGACCGAGAATCGAATCGGGACCTTTGCCTTTCGCGGGCAAGTGCTCTACCAGCTGCGCTACCCAAGCACGACTCATGCCCCGTCCTCACAGCTTCACTTCTGCCAGTACCTCGTATCCTGCCAGGAAGCTTCATATCAGCGCACACTGCGCTGTAGAGTGAAAATTTCCTTCTAGAAACATCCCCCAGGCTGTGGCTAAGCCATGTCTCCGCAATATCCTTTATTTCAGGAGTGCTAGTTCAGCAAGGTTCGCAGGAGAGCTTTTGTAAAGTTTGGATGGAGGCGAAGAACTGGAGGAAGTACAGCTGTGAGGACGGGGCGTGAGTCGTGCTTGGGTAGCTCAGTTGGTAGACCAGTTGCTCGCGAAAGGCAAGGGTCCCGAGTTCGAGTCTCTGTCCGGCACCCAGTTTTAATCTGCCAGGAAGTTTCATATCAGCGCACACTCCGCTGTAGAGTGAAAATTTCATTCTAGAAACATCCCCCGGGCTGTGGCTAAGCAATGTCTCCGCATATCCTTTCTTTCAGGACTGCTAGTTATAAGAGTCTAGGGACATGAAAGGGAAGCAGTGGTTGTGAAGGGAGTGAGACAGGGTTGTAGCCTCTCCCCGATGTTATTCAATCTGTATATTGAGCAAGCAGTGAAGGAAACAAAAGAAAAGTTCGGAGTAGGTATTAAAATCAATGGAGAAGAAATAAAAACTTTGAGGTTCGCCGATGACATTGTAATTCTGTCAGAGACAGCAAGGACTTGGAAGAGCAGTTGAACGGAATGGAGAGGGTCTAGAAAGGAGGATATAAGATGAACATCAACAAAAGCAAAACGAGGATAATGGAATGTAGTCGAATTAAGTCGGGTGATGTTGAGGGTATTAGATTAGGAAATGAGACACTTAAAGTAGTAAAGGAGTTTTGCTATTTGGGGAGCAAAATAACATGATGGTCGAAGTAGAGAGGATATAAAATGTAGACTGGCAATGGCAAGGAAAGCGTTTCTGAAGAAGAGAAATTTGTTAACATCGAGTATAGATTTAAGTGTCAGGAAGACATTTCTGAAAGTATTTGTATGGAGTGTAGCCATGTATGGAAGTGAAACATGGACGATAAATAGTTTGGACAAGAAGAGAATAGAAGCTATCGAAATGTGGTGCTACAGAAGAATGCTGAAGATTAGATGGGTAGATCACATTATTAGTGAGAAGGTGTTGAATAGAATTGGGAAGAAGAGAAGTTTGTGGCACAACTTGACCACAAGAAGGGATCGGTTGGTAGGACATGTTCTGAGCCATCAAGGGATCACCAATTTAGTATTGGAGGGCAGCGTGGAGGGTAAAAATCGTAGAGGGAGACCAAGAGATGACTACACTACGCATATTCAGAAGGATGTAGGTTGCAGTGGGTACTGGGAGATGAAGAGGCTTGCACAGGATAGAGTAGCATGGAGAGCTGCATCAAACCAGTCTCAGGACTGAAGACCACAACAACAACAGTTCTGCAAGTTTAGCAGGAGAGCTTCTGTAAAGTTTGGAAGGTAGGAGACAAGCTACTGGCAGAGGTGAAGCTGTGAGGACGGGGCGTGAGTCGTGCTTGGGTAGCTCAGTTGGTAGAGAAATTTCCTGCGAAAGGCGAAGGTCCCGAGTTCGAGTCTCGGTCCGGCACCCAGTTTTAATCTGTCAGGAATTTCCAATCCATTTTGCTTGCAGCTTGCAGGTCGTCTTCCACTACCCTTGTTCCCCTGATGGATTCATTATTTCTGTTTCTGGTTAGGACACTGGGCTCGCATTCGTGAGGACGAGGTTGCAAACCCGCGTCCGACCATCCTGATTTAGGTGGTCCGTGATTTTCCCAAATCGCTTCAGGCAAATGCCGGGATGGTTCATTTGAAAGGGCATGGCCGATTTCCATCCCCATCCTTCCCTAATCCAAGCTTGTGCTCCGCCTCTAATGATCTCGATGTCGATTGAACGTTAAACACTAATGCCCCCCCCCCCCTCCTCCTTCACCTCCTGGTCGAGGTCAGAACTGGTTCCCACACCGGAAATCACGCCATCTATTTCTCTCTTTTTCTTCCGGGAACAGTGATGTAACGCAAGGACGGTTGTCGTAGGAACGGACAAGATACGACCTTGACCGCCTCTTTGTAAACACAACCGTGTATACCAAACTTGCCGACGAGAAGCGTTGAAAGGAAGGTTTCGGAACACTCATATGGGACGTTCAGAGCTCAAGGGAATCAAGTCTATTTTAGGTCGTCTTGGGCTTATTCCACTTTTAAGTACAGGGTTGCGCTAATAAAAGTAGATCGCCTCCCTTCTGAATGCGAATGCAATATTTCGGGTTCTAAAACAGAGTAAACAGCTACAACAGTGGCCCCTTTCACGCAATAATCGATTTTTAGCATTCTTCTGTTAGAATTTCAGTTTATTGCATCACCGAACTCGGTTGCTTCTCGATAGAAGAAAGAATTGAACTGTGGCAGCGTGTGTTAAAACTGGTTCGATTAAGGAATATTTCAGGATGAAGTATCGGGATAGAGGACTACGAGCAAAGTGAGCAATACAGAGTCTGTATAAAAATTGGCGCACCTACGGATCTGAGAAAAATGTAACACATACAAAGAATTCCTTCGGTTTCCCCACCAGAAGTTGCTTCAGACATTCGCCGAAGAATTATTCGGAGCCCAAAGAAGTCTACACTTAAGTTGGTCCAAATAAGTTGGAGCTGCCAGCGGATACTGAACGGTTTTAATTTGAATCCATATCGTGTGACGGATGTGCAGCAATTACGGGAGAATGACAGTCAGGAACGTGTGGATCACAGCACGGGGCTTTTATATTTTTCCCCTATGATTCTTAACAGGTTAATAACATCTACTGCTGAACAATGCAGAAGCTCGCAAATCAAAAAAATTACGAAAAAAATTGCATAGTACACAGAGAAAAGTAGCACTCGAAGATGGGAATCATTTTCCGAAACAAGTCGTGTAAAATATAAATAAAATAAGAGCTTAACTGGTAGCAGAAAACTTATTTATAAACAAGCCGATTGTTTTCACAGTCGCAAGTTTTCCTAAACCATTGGCAGTGGGTGAGATCAGACACAAGGAACCGTTCGCCACGGACTCTATCATTACTTGCGGAGTATACACGTACCTGTAGATGCACGGTACTGCATTTTTATTTACAGTGAAAAATAAATTCATACAAGATATGGAAAGTGATATCCTTCAATATCAATATACAGCTGTGCTCGTCTAAGCATTTTCGGATGCGCCCGGCATAAAGTTCCGATAATGATGGCGCCAACTTCACGGCCGATGTTGTTTTTCAGTTCCTGTAGAGTGTAGGGATTTGTTTCATAGGTATTGCTCTTCAAATGTCCCCGAAAAAGAAATCATATATTTATAGATCACGCTAACGTGGTGGCCATTTGTGTTTGATGACAATTCTTTCCTCAGTGAAGACATCATGAACTCGTTCCAGGGATACCTTAGACGTGTGGCATGTTGGCCCATCTTGCTGGAAGAAGCGATGTTATATTCAGTGAGATGAGCACAAAATGTTTAAAAATTGTTCATCCATGCAGCCGTGTTGGGAATAGTGTCAAAAAATATCGGTCGAATAGTGTGCGTTCCTCTTACACCTCACCAAGGCCGATTTTTTCATCACGGAGTGGTTGCTGACACACGATATTAGGGTTCTCCGTTGACCATTATCTCGTTTCCTGTCAACTCACGTGACCGGAAAGATGAAACCATTCATGATGTAATGGAGAGAGTCTAACAAACCATCGTCGACGTTATTCAAAAGCCTCATGCAACATTCAACACTTTTCTGACTGTTATCTTCCCGTAATTGTCTTTCAACCTTCACTTCAAATTATGACTTCAAATTATGACTTTTCAATATCCTCCCTGCTTACACGCGCTTGTTGGACCAATTTACCTGTCTGGTAAGAAAATGAAATGCTTACAGCCGTCCTTACGATCTTATTTATTGTGTAGCTACCAGTTTCGGCGCTTCAATGGGCCATATTCAGGCCATAGTTGACGATGAAGGGGTTGTCGCGATCCATATATGCGATGCATCAGTAGGCAACATACAGTAACTGTTTAACGCAGACAGTCTGTAACTGTGACAGTCTCTCCAGCCATCAACTGTCAACTATAATGGTTGGAGAGTTGACATCACAGTTACAGATTGTCTGCGTCAGCCAGTTATATTTGCCACTGACACATTGTATATATGAATCGTGATAACCCCTCCTACATCAGCTAAGGCCTGGAGATCGCGCACTGTGATTTGTAATGCCGAAACTGGTAGCTACACAATAAATAAGATCAAAAGGACGGTTGTACGCGATTCATTTTCTTACAATAGTGAATGGCCGTGGCTTCCAGACTCCACTCAAAAATTCTTCATTTTTGTGGTGATGTTGTCCGTAGCTGCTTTACAATTGTTGAGGGTAGTTTTGTTCTGCCGTTGCCAACCTAAAACATGCTTTTTTTTCACCACAAACGTTTCGTTTTATTAAAGTAAAGCATCATCAGTGGTGGTGAATTTCGATTGATTTCTCGCTTACATAGGGAAATGCCGTATGCAAGCACATCGTTTATGTTTTTCTTCATAGCCACTGGTAGTTGTGGTGTAATTTCTTGTTCTGCGGCACTACGCATTTTTTATGTTTGTCATACCACTCTTTGGTGAGTGGTTTGCGAAAAAAATATGGTGTGGGAAACATAAGAGATGCATAGTGCTGCAGAAAAACTACAAATTAGACCGCAACCACCAGTGTCGAAGAACCTAAGCGATATGCTATTTCCCAATGTAAGCGAGGAATGGAGCGAAAAATACCACCACTGAGGATGCTTTACCTCAACAAAGCGAAACGCGTCTCTAGAAAAAAAAATGTAGTTCCAACGACAGAGCAAAAATATCCTCAAGAACTCCAGTCAAAAGGATAGACATACAAGAAAATTTACGTGTAGTCTTCTTTCTGATCTGAACAATTCTTCAGCAGAAGCCTACAATAACTTATGGTTTACGAACTGAAGGAATTCTTTCTTGTTTTACATTTTGCACAGATACAGTCTCTCTATAGCTCCCTTTGCTGATAGTCCTCTACGCGGATACCTGAGCCCGAAAGTTTCCTTTATCGTACCTGTTTTCACATATGCTTCCACTATTTCAGTTCTTTCTACAATCGAGAATATCATTATGGAGACCGCAAGGAGGAACTTCACTGATGAAATAAAATTCAATGGTGACAGAAGAATGCTAACAATTGATTATCACATAAAAGTGTTAAATTCAGAAGTCGCAACATTGCATTCGTGTTCAAAGGGGGCAGGCGGGCTGTTTTTAACTGCGTCACTGTATAAAAATTAATTCAAGTGAGGCAAAAATTTATCGGAACATATCAAATGAAGTACGAAAGTTCGGAGGAGGCAAGAGTAAGAGCTCCTGGTGGAGCCACACACTGGTATGGGCTGCTCTGTTGTGACTACGTGCAAACAATACTGACAACGTAACACCGAAACTACAGAATATTTTAAAGTGTGTAATCTACCCCCTCCTTCCTACTTGCAGTTATTGCCAATAATAGTCTTTTATGAAGATTTGAGAGGAGCGAAAACTACAATTAACTTTCCAGTTTACTTATCTTTTCACTTAGAGTTGGCGCCAATTCTTCTTGTCTAGGGGTCTAATTCTTGAAGCTGAATTCTCACATTTTTGGTCCTCATGACTAAATTGATCTAAATAAATTTGAAAATTGTTGTAGTAGAATTTCTGTTGCCACTTGTAACATTATGTGTGTCCATCGACCGGATTTAACTGAACAAGTTCTCCAGAGAATAAAACACTGAGTGAAATTGTAAAAGTCGCGTGATATGACGTTACCTGTTCTGGCACAGAGCGCCCAAGATTACTATTGCAATGCGATAAGCTCAAAAGCGGTCAAAGACAGTTCTCAAGCCCGATCGCGGTGTAACAAAATATGAGATGCAACATGAAAGCAAAATGTGTAATACATCCTATACCACTTATGTTTTGTCTGTCTATATGTGTAGACGTACGTTATTACAGTTCATTGTAATTTATAATTAAAAATATGTAATGTGAATAGTTTCTCAATACATCAAGAAGTACGACATATAAATAATACAATGGATATTTGCCAGTTTCTGAGGAATTGTAATTATTAGCACAAAAGCTGGTTTATGCGGCATTGTCAGACACGAAAAATGTTTAAAGTAAGTTTCTCTTTAGCTTATTAAAAATTAATTCTGAAGTGAATGCAGTAATTTGACTTCTTATTTAAATAGCAATCACCGGTCAATTTTCCATGCCCTATGTTCATAAATGTTTAGTTGTCATTTTAGTACAAATGTTCACAGAAATCATCGACGGCTCCACAGGACGAAGGAACTTGAAAGAAGTCGTCGAAATCAGCAAACTGCTACTCGTCACTGAATGGTAATTCGCTGTACTTTATTTCCAAACGTAGGTCCCTTCGGTAATCTTGTTGAGATCCAGGTACAGAAGCTACCCGGCGAAAATTTGACTGCAATCCCCGTTTCTGTTTTCCAGAAAATTGTATCAGAATTATTGATCGCTTCTTTCAAGTATCCGACACGTCATTGCACCGAACAAGGTGCGCTTATGTCGAAATCCGGCGTACTCGCACGAGGCTAAAAAACG
Organism: Schistocerca gregaria; assembly: GCF_023897955.1. Taxonomy (NCBI): domain Eukaryota; kingdom Metazoa; phylum Arthropoda; class Insecta; order Orthoptera; family Acrididae; genus Schistocerca; species Schistocerca gregaria. The sequence continues at coordinate 186,351,592 of NC_064928.1, read as the reverse complement.
ACATCTTCTAAGACATCTGGTACCATAGTTAACAGCAAAATACTCTCTCCATTTCCCCCATTCAAAATATTTATAATAATGTCCACGTTAATATATTGTGTTACATTTTAGTATACCATACATTCTTAATTTCTAACATTAACAAAGCCGACATTACGACGGTCATTCAATAAGTAACGCCCAACATTTTTTCTTAGAACATGTTTGTTGTTAAGACTCAGAATTTGGTGAATATATACATCGACATGTCTTGTCGATGCCCTACTTTCCGACGCAGTCTGCGTCACGTTCTATGGCCGTACGCCAACGTTGTGGAAGATCATGTATTCCCTGCTGTAGGCGTAGCCATATTTTCACTGCATGACTGACACTCTCGTCATCTTCAAAGTGTGTTACCCACAGAGAATCTTTCAGCGGTCCAAAGAGACAGCAGTCCGAGGGTGCCAGGTCTGGACTGCAGGGTAGATGAGGCAGTGATGTCCAACCCTATTTGGCGGTATGTTCCCGGGTTTTCAGACTTGCATGAGGCCGTGCATTATCGCGCTGGAGCAAGATTTCTGCAGGATTCTTATCCTATCGAACACGTCGGAAACGGTTCTTGAGTTTATTGAGATTCAGCACGTCTGGAGCAGTGGCTGTGACAGGTCGTCGCGAGAGTGGCTGATCATGGAGTTCTGTTTCTGTATTTCCTGAGGCTGTGACTTTCTTTACCCACCGCCCAACTGTACTTCTATCAACTGCAGCATCGCCATACACTGCAGACAAACGATTGTGGATGTTCACCACGTTCTCTTTTTCTGCACACAAGAATTCAATAAGAGCAGTCTCCAGAATGAAATTTCCACTCTGCAGCGGAGTGTGCGCTGATATGAAACTTCCTGGCAGATGAAAACTGTGCGCCGGACCGAGACTCGAACTCGGGACCTTTGCCTTTCGCGGGCAAGTGCTCTACCAACTGAGCTACCCAAGCACGACTCACACCCCGCCCTCACAGAAGTCCTGGCAAAAGTAAAGCTGTGAGGACGGGGCCTGAGTCGTGCTTGGATAGCTCAGTTGGTAGAGCACTTGCCCGCGAAAGGCAAAGGTCCCGAGTTCGAGTCTGGGTCCGGCACACAGTTTTAATCTGCCAGGAAGTTTCAAGAGCAGTCTGCTTGTAACATGAGTAGTGATTAGACGCCATTTTGACGCCGTACTACAGCTCTCCCATCTGCCAAAACGGTTCTAAACTTCACCGACGCACAGAACAAACATCAAATGTGAAGCACCAACAAGGACGCTTGTGTGTGTATATTAATGGCTGTTTAAAGAATTGTGGGGAATTATTACTGAAAGACTCTCGTACATTTTTGGCTCAAGGTACAGAAATATGCCCAATCACATCAGAGGCAAGCTTACTGCTGTCTCACTCCGCAGGAATAACAATATTCCGAAAGGTTTACAATTTTCTTGGCAAATGAATTTCTATTAGTTAAGATTATTATCTCATGAATGAATTCAGAAATATAATAAACAGTACCGGATTGCGTAATTAATAATAGAAATTTCAAATATGTCAAATAACTCTTAGTTTTATATGTTTCTAAAAAGAAAAATATTTCTAATTTAACATTCAGAGCTAGTAGGTGTCGATTATAGCATCCAAAATATAGTGTTGTTGTTGTTGTGGCCTTCAGTCCTGAGACTGGTTTGATGCAGCTCTCCATGCTACTCTATCCTCTGCAAGCTTCTTTATCTCCCAGTACCTACTGCAAAAAACATCCTTCTGAATCTGCTTCATCTCTTGGTCTCCCTCTACGATTTTTACCCTCCACGCTGCCCTCCAATACTCAAAACTTACATATTAGGGACGGTATAGCCACCATGATTGTGCCCCTCTCATCTCTTTCTTTCTCCCCTCCACCACAGCTTCGAATTTTCCCATTCTATTTGTCTTCCTCTAATTTATCTACCTCTTATATATCTCTTTCACCCCATGCTATCGTCTTATGTCTCTGCTCGATGGGAATAACTCTCAAGCTGCAAGAACATAATGAGAAAATTCCCAACTAACAATAGGACTGACATTCACAAAAGAAAAGTATGTTTACTTTCATATACATAGTCATTACTATTATTATTATTATTATTATTATTATTATTATCATTATTATTCTTGATTGTTATAATTATTTTTTGTTTTTATAATTATCATTGTACTACTGCCTGCTTAGGTGTAAGAGAGGGCCTGAAGGCCCTAATATTGCCAGGTAAAATAAATGCATTAATAAATAAAATAAAATAAAATAAATTGGTGATCCCTTGATGCCTCAGGACATGTCCTACCAACCGAACCTTTCTTCTAGTCAAGTTGTGCCACAAACTGCTCTTCTCCCCAGTTCCATACAATACCTCCTCATTAGTTATGTGATCCACCCATCTAATCTTCACCATTTCTCTGTAGCACCACATTTCCAAAGCTTCAATTCTCTTCATGTCTAAACTATTTATCGTCCATTTTTCACTTCCATACATGGCCACAATGAACACCAATCCTCTCAGAAAAGACTTCCTTACACTTAAATCTATACTCGATGTTAACAAGTTTCTGTTCTTCAGGAACGCTTTCCTTGCCATTGCCAGTCTACATTTTATATCCTCTCTACTTCGACCAACATCAGTTATTTTGCTCCCCAAATAGCAAAACTCCTTTACTACTTCAAGTGTCTCGATTCCTAACCTAGTTCCCTCCGCATCACCTGGTTTAATTCGACTACATTCCATTATCCTCGTTTTGCTTTTGTTGATGTTCATCTTATATGGTCCTTTCAAGACACTGTTCATTCCGTTCAACTGCTCTTCCAAGTCCTTTGCTGTCTCTGACAGCATTACAATGTTGTAACCTCTCAACAAAAATATTTCGTAACCTCCCTACAGAAAAAAATATAATGATTTATATCGTTCACATTCTGCGTAGTCTACTAACAGATAAATTAATTCAGTAACCTACCAATAATACAATGTGACTAATCTCTCAATAAAATTGTGGCTCACTTATAACCTTTTAATAATTGACCGTGAATGTAAACTGGTAAATTTGGGACGTCAGCAGTGCTGCGTCATGGCCCTGAAAGATCATTCTGAATAAATATAAATTTCGTACCTCAATAAGGTCGCCGGATAACGCATATATATCTGCTCCTGTAAGAAACTTTTCTGGCGCAGCTCAGTGCAATGCTGCAGATAGATTTGTCATGTATAAAAAGAAACAACTGATTTTTCTTTTCAGTAATCGGGATGACCAAGGATTGGAGAAATTAGTAAATTCTTTAAATTGAAATGAATGATTGTCAAAAGTTACTTTTTATGAGAAAGATTATTATTAGGAGATTTTTTTTAAAAACGTTTACATTGGAGTTGACATAACAATACTACATATGCGCGAGGCTGCTTTTACCTTACACTACAACGCTCAGTCTCCGCCATCTCTCCACCACGACCGGCCCAGCCAACTCGATACACCAGACTGCTAGCAACTACTACTACACAGTTCCTACTGCATACAACACTGCTCTCTGGTCTGAGATTCTCTTATACCTCACATGTCACAGGCAGCGCGTGAGGAATCCATCGAAATTACATCTGCTCGAGTGCGCTAGCAAACTAATTCCTTAATCATGGACCTCTTACAATGTCATCGGCGAACCTCAAAGTTTTAATTTCTTCTCCATGGATTTTAATACCTACTCTAAATTTTTCTTTTGTTTCCTTTGCTGCTTGCTCAATATGCAAATTGAATAACATCGGGGAGAGGCTACAACCCTTTCTCACTCCCTTCCCAATCACTGCTTCCCTTTCATGCCCCTCGACTCTTATAAGTGCCATCTGGTTTCTGTACAAATTGTAAATAGCCTTTTTCTCCCTGTATTTTATCCGTGCCACCTTCAGAATTTGAAAGAGAGCATTCCAGTCAACATTATCAAAAGCATTCTCTAAGTCTACAAATGCTAGAAACGTAGGTCTGCCTTTCCTTAATCTATCTTCTAAGATATGTCGTAGGGTCAGTATTGCTTCACGTGTTCCAATATTTCTACGGAATTCAAACTGGTCTTCCCCGAGGTCGGCTTCTACCAGTTTTTCCATTCGTCTGTAAGGAATTCGCGTTAGTATTTTACTGCCGTGACTCATTAACGTGATAGTTCGGTAATATTCACATCTGTCAACACTTGCTTTCTTTGGGATTGGAATTATTATATTCTTCTTGAAGTCTGAGGGTATTTCACCTGTCTCATACATCTTGCTCACCAGATGGTAGAGTTTTGTCAGAACTGGCTCTCCCAAGGCCGTCAGTAGTTCCAGTGGAATGTTGTTTACTCCCGGGGCCTTGTTTCGACTCAGGTCTTTCAGTGCTCTGTCAAACTCTTCACACAGTATCATATCTCCCATTTTATCTTCATCTACATCCTCTTCCATTTCCATGATATTGTTCTCAAGAACATCGCCCCTGTATAGACCCTCTATACTATCCTTCCACCTTTCTGCTTTCCCTTCTTTGCTTAGAACTGGGTTTCCATCTGAGGTCTTGATATTCATACAAGTGGTTCTCTTTTCTCCAAAGTTCTCCAATAAAGTGGTTCCTTTTCATAAATCTTAGCTTGATATAGAACATACTGTGTGTAATATTACATGAAAGTTATCAGAAAAGCAGATGAGAATAATAGTGGTATCGACACTTGCTGTTGAGGAAAAGTGATGCTGGAGGAGGGTCTCACGTTGTAAGCGCTAATGCCGGCCGGAGTGGCCGAGCGGTTCTAGGCGCTACAGTCTGGAACCGCGCGACCGCTACGGTCGCTGGTTCGAATCCTGCCTCGGGCATGGATGTGTGTGATAGGTTAGTTAGGTTTAAGTAGTTCTAAGTTCTCGGGGACTGATGACCACAGCAGTTAAGTCCCATAGTGCTCAGAGCCAATTGAACCATTTTTTTTGTAAGCGCTACTGTAGATGTACGTGTAGAGAATAGCAGCGCGAGGCGGCTGGCTGTATGAGGGCAGCGCTCGTCCGGCTCCCGGCTCTTGTAGTGAGGTGAGGCGAGGCCCGCTGTCCACCAGAGTGGCTCGCAGGCCGTCCTTGACCCGGAGGTAGATTGGCGGGATCAGCCTTCAATGCCGGCCGGAGACGGCCACAATGGAAGCCGGGCGTGAGCGCGTCCGCTGCTCTGCGAGCCGCACGGAACACAGCAGAGCAGGCGAGCAGGGCCGAGCAGCGAGTAGAGCAGGGAATGGCAGGGCAAGGCGAGGCAGGGCACATCCGGCGGCCAGCGCCTCGAGTGAGCAAGCGAGCGGCTCTCTGGTCCACGAGCAGCTGACAAACTGACTAACCACGTAAACACCCCGCTAGACGTAAACCAACCGTATTTCCGTAAACTGGCCAGCGCAACATCGACTGTCTCCTACAGTGTGGCCTGCCAGGTCCACCACATTTATTTCACACATTGTAACACCGAAAATGCAGGATGCATGATATATCTACAGGGTGTTACAAAAAGATACGGCCAAACTTTCAGGAAACATTTCTCACACACAAAGAAAGAAAATATGCTATGTGCACCTGTGTCCGGAAACGCTTACTTTCCATGTTAGAGCTCACTTTATTACTTCTCTTCAAATCACATTAATCATGGAATGGAAACACACAGTAACAGAACGTACCAGCGTGACTTCAAACACTTTGTTACAGGAAATGTTTAAAATGTCCTCCGTTAGCGAGGATACATGCATCCATCCTCCGTCGCATGGAATCCCTGATGCGCTGATGCAGCCCTGGATAATGGCGTATTGTATCACAGCCGTCCACAATACGAGCACGAAGAGTCTCTGCATTTGGTACCGGGGTTGCGTAGACAAGAGCTTTCAAATGCCCCCATACATGAAAGTCAAGAGGGTTGAGGTCAGGAGAGCGTGGAGGCCATGGAATTGGTCCGCCTGTACCAATCCATCGGTCGCCGAATCTGTTGTTGAGAAGCGCACGAACACTTCGACTGAAATGTGCAGGAGCTCCATCGTGCATGAACCACATGTTATGTCGTACTTGTAAAGGCACATGTTCTAGCAGCACAGGTAGAGTATCCCGTATGAAATCATGATGACGTGCTCCATTGAGCGTAGGTGGAAGAACATGGGGCCCAATCGAGACATCACCAAAATCTGTGTTGATGACGTGATTGCAAAATTGCGTGCGGATTCTCGTCAGCCCACACATGTTGATGGGGAAAATTTACAATTTGATCACGTTGGAATGAAGCCTCATCCGTAAAGAGAACATTTGCTCTGAAATGTGGATTGACACATTGTCGGATGAACCATTCGCAGAAGTGTACCCGTGGAGGCCAATCAGCTGCTGATAGTGCCTGCACTCGCTGTACATGGTACGGAAACAACTGGTTCTCCCACAGCACTCTCCATACAGTGATGTGGTCAATGTTACCTTGTGCAGCAGCAACTTCTCTGACGCTGACATTAGGGTTATCGTCAACTGCACGAAGAATTGCTTCGTCCATTGCAGGTGTCCTCGTCGTTCTACGTCTTCCCCAGGTGCGAGTCATGGGCTAGAATGTTCCGTGCTCTCTAAGACGCCGATCAATTGCTTCGAACGTCTTCGTGTCGGGACACCTTCGTTCTGGAAATCTGTCTCGATACAAACGTACCGCGCCACGGCTATTGCCCCGTGCTAATCCGTACATCAAATGGGCACCTGCCAACTCCGCATTTGTAAACAAAGCACTGACTGCAAAACCACGTTCGTGATGAACACTAACCTCTTGATGCTACGTACTGATGTGCTTGATGCTAGTACTCTAGAGCAATGAGTCGCATGTCAACACAAGCACCGAAGTCAACATTACCTTCCTTCAATTGGGCCAGCTGGCGGTGAATCGAGGAAGTACAGTACATACTGACGAAACTAAAATGAGCTCTAACATGGAAATTAAGCGTTTCCGGTCACATGTCCACATAACATCTTTTCTTTATTTGTGTGTGAGGAATGTTTCCTGAAAGTTTGGCCGTACCTTTTTGTAACACCCTGTATACAGAGCGCTATACGGACAAACAACGACGTCTCGAGAACACGTGATCAGGCCGGCAATGTATGTTTACAACACAAAAGCTGTTCTGCGCATATGAATGCTCACTCCAGAGATATTTACTCTATGGGAAAAGCCAAAGGGATTGTTATTTGCATCGTCTAGCAACGATAATAGGAGTGCTTGTGCGTTGTAAAATCTTTGGGTAAGGGGTTGTTGCGCAGAGCGCGCGGAGAGAGCGAGAGAGACGTGTTCCAGCGCGGAAGTGTGGTGTTAACGCTCTCGCAGTAGGGAGTACCATTTCGGCGTCATCATGTACGCTCGCTGGCCAGATGACTAGCAGCAGGAGGAAGGACAATGGACGGGTGGAAGAGGCTGTACTAATTACGATGGCCTGTTCCTGTAATTAGCCGTGGCTCCACAAGATGCTGCCGTCTTCAAAAACAACAGCAGTTCCAGCAACACAGATTCGTCGTCGGCTCCGGGTTTCGTCACATACACAGCACTGAAGTAAGCCCCATCGGTAGAAAGTATTAACGGCTAACCCAGCAGCATAACTGAATGTGATTTGATTAATCAACTTTATTGAATTAATGATGTTAAATGCAGGGGGATTGTGTCCTCATTACCTCCAGACATTGTTACCAAGCAGGGTCCTTCTTCGCTTTTTCCTTATATGCTAACCGAAGATTGAGAATCTATCACTGGAAAAAATCCAGATCTAAAGAAAATGCACAAATTAAGAGTGCGGAAGTTTTATTTATTTTACATATAGCTTGGAGCACATGACTGTTTGGTTTGGTACGTATTCTAGTATTTAATTCTGTTCAAGTCAGTAAAAAAGGCTGAGTTGTTCAGACAATAATATGAAATCCAATTTGAAAATTCAGTAACTGCAAAGTAAAAAGTGCTTGCCTTTCTCTAAATTTCTTTGATGACGTTATGCTGAGATCTCTGAAAGTAATTGTTCACGCAACGAAGTTCACTACTAACAGTTCAATACTAACATATAGTTTAAGTGGATATTTTCAAATCATTACTCGATTTTCTTTTTCAAAATTAATGACAAACATAACGTAAAAGTGACTTCTCAGTTTTCTTCATCATTACGTACTCGCTTAAAATTAGTGTAAAAGAAACGTGACAACCTTGAGTTGCCACGTCAGTGTTTAATAATCAATGTCTTTCTTCCTCGTCATCTTGTACAGGATTTTGGATGTAAATCGCCTATTGGGCTGGCGACCGTTGATTATTTCCTTTTCGTTCATTAGTGTAATTTTTGGATCCATGATCAGTGGTACCCCTTCACTGTCCAGTGTTGTTCGTGAGTGAATGCACAAAATAACTCTCCTTTTACCAAACTGCAGCCCTGTTCGGTTTAATTACTTTGTTATTTTTAGTAGACTTTTCTATCAGAAAGATCGGTTGCTCACTTTCCCCCTACTTATCGTTATTACTTCTTCGGGAAAGATAGACTTATCAAATTAGAAAAAAAATTCCATTAGGTATACACGTGATCCACGGTCATATTTTATATCGCAAGCAGGATCGGCCGATTAGTAAGGGTTACAACGTCTTTAAAATATTCTCTCGTAATAGAAACTTGTATATTTCTATTTTCTTAAACCTATCACCATTGAACATTATTGTGCGACTTTGTCCATGTTTCCACTCATTTAAAAGCTGCCTGTTTTACGCGATGTAAAATTTGTCTCAGGTCTTATCTTGTGTAAGCCAAGCTTCGCGTCGTCACCGAAGAAACAGATATAGACTTGCGTATTCGAGAACAGAGATATGCAAACAGGCAGCGCCTATATAAACAACAAGTGTCTGGCGCAGGTGTTACATCGGTTAGCGCTGCTACAATGGCAGGTTATCACGATGTGAGTGAATTTGATCGTGGTGTTATAGTCGGCGCACGAGCGACGGGCCACAGCATTTGCGAGGTAGCGATGAAGTGGGGATTTTCCCATACGATCATTTCATGAGTGTACCGTGAATATCAGGAATCAGGTAAAACATCAAATCCCCAACATCGCTGTGGCCGAAAAAAGATCCTGCAAGAAAGGGCATAGCGACGACTGAAGAGAATCGTTTAACGTGACAGAAGTGCAACCCTCCCGCAAATTGCTGCAGATTTTAATGCTGGTCCATCAACAAGTGTCAGTGTCCGAACCATTCAACGAAACATCATCCATATGGGTTTTTAGGGTCGAATGGCCTCTCTGTACCCTTGTTGACTGCACGACACATACATTTACACCTCGCCTGCACCCCTCAACACCGACATTGGACTGTTGATGACTGGACACATGTTGCCTGGTCTGAGAAGTCTCGTTTCAAATTGGGTCTAGCGGACGGACGTATACGGGTATGTGGACAACCTCATCAATCCATGGCTCCTTCATGTCAGTAGGGGACTGTTCATGTTGATGGAGGCTCTGTAATGGTGTATGGAGTGTGCAGCTGGAGTGATATGGGAACCCTGAAATGTCTAGATACGAATCTGACAGGTGACACGTATGTAAGCACTCTGTCTGTCCATCTGCATCCACTCATGTCCATTGTGAATTCCGAAGGACTTGGGCAATTCCAACAGGACAGTGAGACAACCCACACGTTCAGAATTGGTACATAGTGGCTCCAAGAGCATGTAGATTATTGAGTATATCTGCAATGCCTCGCAGATGGTGTTCAGAAGAGATCTCCACCTCCTCGTACTCTTACGGATGTATGGACAGTCTTGCAGGATTCATGGTGTCAGTTCCCTCCAGCTCTACAACAGACATTATTCGAGGCCATGCCACGTCATGTTGCGGCACTTGAGCGTAATCGCGGGGGCTATTCATGAAGAAAAGAGTCAATTAAAACTAAATATTTTTATTAACTTAATTTGTGGTAAGTTCCTATGGGGTCAAACTGCTGAGCTCATCGGTCCCTAGGCTTACACACTATTTAATCTAACTTAAACTAACTTACGCTAATGACAACACAGGCATCCATGCCCGATGAAGGACTCGAACCTGCGAGGAGAGGGAGCAGCGCAAATAGTGGCAAGGCGCCTTAGACCGCTTGGCTACCCCTCGCGGTATATTTTTATTAAGAATATTTTGTACTCAGCTTAGAATTATACCGTATAATATTTTATTCCAGAATTATTATGGTCAATTTAAAGCTGCAATGAACGTTAGCTTTTCTAACGAGCCTTTTTCTCTCCGTGCATTAGCGTATCCTTCTGTTAACGCGGCAGTTACACTTATTACCAAATGTTGAACAACAGTCATGTGACCATCGTGAACGGAAACACACTACATCCAACCGCTACTTTTCTTAATTTCGTAATAGATTTCACAACACCAACAAGTTCTCTTCATCCCATTAGTAAATGTTATTTTGGTAGCATTCTGCAATATTTTTATCTGATTAACGCTGTGAGTAGTTTTCCTTCTCAGCTACATCAGTCTGCTCTTCTCTTCACTAGTATTTCCCATTGGTGACCATTTTGTGCCTTTTTCTGTTTATTTTCTGATCCCTCTCTTTCTTTGAAATTTCAATATTTTTAGCTGAATTTAGCTATATTTTACAGTTACTGGCTTCCACTTAAAAGTCATGTTTTTATCAGTAAAACGTACAAATGGTATTTCTTCCAAAAGATTTTTCTGTGTTGGCTTAGGAGATTTTTGAATTGATATCTTTGAAGTTTTAGTTTTAGTGGGAGGAAAGCCGAAGTTCTTTCAGTGAAAGGATTTGACTTACGTGAATAACTCTGCTCTTTTGGAGTGTTTAGGATCAGTAGGTCTTTCGATGTGCTTTGAAGTGGTCGGAAGTCCTGTGCGTGAGATTCTTCTCTTCCGTCTGTTGGCATAGACATACCTTCCGACAAATAAATGTAATATGGGACTGCGTGCATAATCAGTGGGATTATTCCGCATGCCTTCAAGCTAAGTGTAAATTTAATTGCGCTCCATTTCTTCCACAATACGGCAAGTGGTCCATTTCTCCCAGATAACACTGGTCCCTCTCTCTCGATTGTCTGGAGACTTCTATCAGCAGGTAGCGAACTCTGCGGTCATTTAAAAAGTTGCCTCAGTATTGCGCAAACTAAGCCTAAATGCTAAAATCATATAACCACACTATAAAACTTTTCGGCTTGCAAAAAACAGAGAATGTTATTTTTCTCCAGAAGTAACACAAAAATAACAGCAACACTTCTGCACAACGTTTCTGTACACAAGAGATTCCTCATAACAAGCGGGTGCTGCTCTGTAGCGACGGATTTGTGACGTACGTCACCTCTCCGTCTTACCCGGTGGTCCAACTCTTCCGCACTTACCGTACATTTTTGTTTATTTGCAGCATGACTGACCTCTTTTCTGTCTTATAGACGCTGGCACGTGAAATATCTTTCTTTTCGTGGTCTTTCAGTTGACGCTATCTTCGAACTGTTGGCTACTAATTCCACTGCGTGCCATGGCTTGTAGAACTTCATTTTGGGTGCGTATGGTTGTTGATTCCCCTCTCCATTTAACAAAATTTTTATCAGGTCTGCCTTACATTTAGTTGGGATGTTACCGTGAAAATTATTGCTCCTACATCTAATATGTTTATGCGTAAGACAAAATACCCTGTTGTTGACGTCTCTTCCAAGTGTATGTATTTGCCTTTTGGTCAAGAGACTCCTGTTACAGATTCACTATACAGGGTGTAAATTTTAAGTTGACAAACCAGAGTAACTCGAAAAATAAGCTTCACACAAAAAGATGTGTAGAATCCAAAGTCTATTTTTCCGGGGGTGGGGATATCTGCTGGTGCTAAAATTAGCCTGCCACCACAACACCCTGGCGCTGTAATTCAAGAAAATTTCATGTTCTCATTTTTGCGTGGAAAATAGTTAGGGATGAATAAAAATTACTTATTCACTTCGTAAATTTTGATTCGATAAAACTAAAACTCTCCCTCTCTCCCCGTAAGGTGGGGTTTGAGAGAGAGGAATTACAGTTTTACAAATGTTGACCCAAACAAAACTTATCTGAATCTGCGGAAGAAATTAATATTTGGGTCAACATTTGTAAAACTCTAATTGCTCTTTCTCAAACCCCACCTTACAGGGAGAGAGGGAGAGTTTTAGTTTTAGCGAATCAAAATTTACGAAATAATTAAGTATTTTTTATTTATCCGTAACCATTGTCCAAGCAATAATGAGAACATGGATTTTTTTGAATTACAGCGCCAACTACCAAGAATCAAAACAAATGTTTAAAACCAAATATATGTAGTTTTTTATGTAGGATCTGATTCTGCAGTAAAAATTGGGGATTCCCATTTGAAGTTTTTAAAGTTTCCTCCACCCCACCCCCAGGGGGCTGGGGGGGGCGGGTTAATTTTAGCACCAGCAGATGTCCCCCTCGAAAATAATCTACTGTGGATTCTACATATATTTTCGTGTTAAGCTTATTTTTCGAGTTATTCTGGTTTGTCAACTTAAAATTTACACCCTTAATAATAATGTCGTTTGTACGTCTTTCATCTACAGTTGAGCTGTTTGCCTTAGCTACATCACACGTTTGTTCTCTATTCGCCACACTATGTGTAAGTGTCAAATTGTATTTCAGACGAAAGATTATAATAATAGTTCCAAAGCCATGGAAGCTTTCATTTCGAGTGGAGTGACTGTTTAGTCACAATGTCTCTTACTCGATAAGATGGAATTTTCGTGATACTGTGTACTGGTATCGTGCTCACTGGAGGCAGCGATTAACTCTACTGAGTTCCATCATGATCGATAAAGAAGTCATCAATTCTGTAGTCTGTATCATCTAACTCTTCAGTGCTTGTTTCACTTGGGACCATTGGAGACGTGGGTTCATTGTCCTGGTGACCATCAGTGTCTGAATCTCTGCTTTCTTCTTGATGGAAGAAAGCTTCATCTTCAAGATACTCAGTAACAATTGATTTGAAGTTTCGATAACCTTTACTGGCTCCAAATGTTCTTCTGTCTGTAAGGACAATATGGTATCGGATTACGTTCTAACTAACGAAAAATAGTATTATAAGTACTTATATTGTTTATGATAGAAAACTACATCATCTGAAAGTGTTTTGGCATTGAAAAATACACTTGTTTTCAATTGAGGACTGGCATATAGATTTTGCTTCTGAATTCTCAGTGAAGAGTACAATTGTGCCAAACTGACAACCATTATCAGTAATCTAGCTACTTCCATAAGTCATTCTGGTGAAATATAAATGTTATTGTCGTGGTCTTCAGTCCAGAGACTGGTTTGATGTAGCTCTCCACGCTGCTCTATGCTGTGCAAGCTTCTTCATCTCCCAGTACCTACTGCAACCTACAACCTTCTGAATCTGTTTAATGTATTGATCTCTTGGTCTCCAAAAAAAAATGGCTCTGAGCACTATGGGACTCAACTGCTGCGGTCATTAGTCCCCTAGAACTTAGAATTACTTAAACCTAACTAACCTAAGGACATCACACACATCCATGCCCGAGGCAGGATTCGAACCTGCGACCGTAGCAGTCGCACGGTTCCGGACTGCGCGCCTAGAACCGCGAGACCACCGCGGCCGGCATCTTGGTCTCCCTCTACGATTTTTACCCAACACGCTGCCCTGCAACACTAAACTGGTGATCCCTTGATGCCTCAGAATATGCCCTATAAACCGATCCCTTCTTCTAGTCATTTGTTCCACATATATCTCTTCTCTCCAATTCTATTCAATACATCCTCATTAGTTAGGTGACCTACCCATCTAATCTTGGCTCTAAGCACTGTGGGACTTAACACATGAGTTCATCAGTCCACTAAGACTTAGAACTCCTTAAACGTAACTAACCTAAAGACATCACACACATCCATGCCCAAGGCAGGATTCAAACCTGCGAGCGTAGCAGCAGCGCGGTTCCGGACTGAAGCGCCTAGAACCGCTCAGCCACCACGGCTGGCAGCTAATCTTCAGAATTATACTTTAGCACCACATTTCGAAAGCTTCTGTTCTCTTCTTGTCTAAACTACTTATCGTCCACGTTTCACTTCCATACATGGCTACACCCCATACAAATACTTTCAGAAACGACTTCCTGACACTTAAATGTGTACTGGATGTTACCAAATTTATCTTCTTCAGAAATATAAATAAATATACATAAATACACTCCTGGAAATGGAAAAAAGAACACACTGACACCGGTGTGTCAGACCCACCATACTTGCTCCGGACACTGCGAGAGGGCTGTACAAGCAATGATCACACGCACGGCACAGCAGACACACCAGGAACCGCGGTGTTGGCCGTCGAATGGCGCTAGCTGCGCAGTATTTGTGCACCGCCGCTGTCAGTGTCAGCCAGTTTGCCGTGGCATACGGAGCTCCATCGCAGTCTTTAACACTGGTAGCATGTCGCGACAGCGTGGACGTGAACCTTATGTGCAGTTGACGGACTTTGAGCGAGGGCGTATAGTGGCCATGCGGGAGGCCGGGTGGACGTACCGCCGAATTGCTCAGCACGTGGGGCGTGAGGTCTCCACAGTACATCGATGTTGTCGCCAGTGGTCGGCGGAAGGTGCACGTGCCCGTCGACCTGGAACCGGACCGCAGCGACGCACGGATGCACGCCTAGACCGTAGGATCCTACGCAGTGCCGTAGGGGAACGCACCGCCACTTCCCAGCAAATTAGGGACACTGTTGCTCCTGGGGTATCGGCGAGGACCATTCGCAACCGTCTCCATGAAGCTGGGCTACGGTCCCGCACACCGTTAGGCCGTCTTCCGCTCACGCCCCAACATCGTGCAGCCCGCCTCCAGTGGTGTCGCGACAGGCGTGAATGGAGGGACGAATGGAGACGTGTCGTCTTCAGCGATGAGAGTCGCTTCTGCCTTGGTGCCAATGATGGACGTATGCGTGTTTGGCGCCGTGCAGGTGAGCGCCACAATCAGGACTGCATACGACCAAGGCACACAGGGCCAACACCCGGCATCATGGTGTGGGGAGCGATCTCCTACACTGGCCGTACACCTCTGGTGATCGTCGAGGGGACACTGAATAGTGCACGGTACATCCAAACCGTCATCGAACCCATCGTTCTACCATTCCTAGACCGGCAAGGGAACTTGCTGTTCCAACAGGACAATGCACGTCCGCATGTATCCCGTGCCACCCAACGTGCTCTATAAGGTGTAAGTCAACGACCCTGGCCAGCAAGATCTCCGGATCTGTCCCCCATTGAGCATGTTTGGGACTGGATGAAGCGTCGTCTCACGCCGTCTGCACGTCCAGCACGAACGCTGGTCCAACTGAGGCGCCAGGTGGAAATGGCATGGCAAGCCGTTCCACAGGACTACATCCAGCATCTCTACGATCGTCTCCATGGGAGAATAGCAGCCTGCATTGCTGCTAAAGGTGGATATACACTGTACTAGTGCCGACATTGTGCATGCTCTGTTGCCTGTGTCTATGTGCCTGTGGTTCTGTCAGTGTGATCATGTGATGTATCTGACCCCAGGAATGTGTCAATAAAGTTTCCTCTTCCTGGGACAATGAATTCACGGTGTTCTTATTTCAATTTCCAGGAGTGTATAAATAAAGTACCTAAAAGGCAGCTGTTTCGCTACGTGGTGTAAAAGACGCCTGTAATACATTATACTAGTTCGACTACAAAATTTATAAACTAAAATAATTACTTTTACGTCCAAGAAACAGTTTTCTTTCTGAGCAAAACCAGTTTAATTCTGTTACCCAGCACATCAAATAAAATTAATAAATTTTAAGACAATTATTGGACAGAATGAAAGGTTGCCAAATCACACTGTTATACATACAAGGGGTACCATAGGTAACATATGACCTCAGGCTTGCTATGAAAAGCCAAGAGGTTGTGTCTTCTTAGACATTATCAAACCCTTATACACTGTCGACGTATTTGCCAAACTTGGCAGCCTACATTTCTCGCCAAGCGCAATGGAATGGTTTCAGTAGCACGTGACGTCTCGCCAACAATGCGTCGTGTCCGGCATCGTAAAGGAGACAACCAGTACCAAGCGTCCCCTAAGATTCGGTATCAGGTCTTATACTCGTTTCACTGTAGGTTGCTGACGTATCGTCAGTATAATACATTAAATGCATTCCCTATTGCGAATAATGATAACCATCAGCTGCAGGATGAAGTGACAATAAAAATTTGTGCCCGATCTGGACTCGAACCCGGATTTCCCGCTTATGGCGAGCGGTTGCCTCACCATTTGGCTATCCGTGCATGTCTCACGACTAGACCCAAAATTAGGTAGACGCGCGGTTGGCGACATATGTAATTTTGGCTATGGCACTGAATCGTACACCGATAGCCAAATGGTAAGTCGACCGTTCGCGGTATGCAGGTTCGAGTCCTGATCCGGCACAAATTTGCACTGTCGCCATAATCCGCTATTGGGAATTCATTTAATGTATTTCATAGCGGCTGCATTACCCGCAGTGCCTGTTCCTTTGGACATGGATGGACGTGTAAAAGAACTTTGTATCGCAATCAGAATAACACAGACACTGTCGTATCGTATCGTCAGTTTCGTCCTACAGAAAATAACACAAATACGCTGATGATCTCTATTTCTATCTAACAAGCAAAGTTCCCCAGTGATGGGAGGAGAACGACGGTTCAATCCCGTCTCCGGCAATCCTGATTTAGGTTTTCCGTGATGTCCCTAAATCGCTTCAGGCAAATGCCGGGATGGTTCCTTTGAAAGAGAACGGCCGATTTCCTTCCCCATCCTTCCCTCCTCCGAGCTTGCGCTCCGTCTCTAATGACCTCGTTGTCGACGATACGTTAAACACTAGTCCTTCTCCTCCCCAGTGATGGGATAGAGTTTCTTAAACCATCTATAGTGATGTTCAAAATATTCACGGGTGTACTGCCGGTCTATAGTGTTCAACGGGCACAATATTTCGGCGATCAAACATGTCGCCATCATCAGGTGAACTGACGGACTGAGCTCCTGTGAACGCGCCGGCACGGAGATCCGTACGCTATGGCTGCTCAGGGGGAAGTGGGTTCGGTCGCGGCGGCGGCCGACTTAAATACCCTCCGCCCGCGGCGCGCTCCCTCCGCCGTCCGCGGATCTGTATTTGCAGGCAGACAGCTGCCACCACCCTTCACAGAGGAATGGGGTACTTAAAACTCTAGTACATAGGGCGCGCACCATCTCTGACACAGAGAGTCTACCCCAGGAATTGAAACATCTGAGAACTGTATTTCGAAAAAATGGGTACTCAGAGTGGCAGATCCAACGTGCTCTCCGCCCAACCACTGCATCACAACCTGTTGAGATGGATGAAGTCACGAGGGAGGAGGTAGGCACTGCATTTATTCCATACACAGGCGCACTCTCGGGGAAAATCGCCCGCATTCTGAAGAAACACCGGGTTGGAACTGTGTTTTGTCCTCCGAATAAAACTCGTGCACTGGTGGGGAGCGCCAAAGATGACCTCGGTTTGAGGAAGGCCGGCGTGTACCAGATTCCGTGTCAATGTGGCAAGTCGTATATTGGTCAGACGATGCGTACCGTGGAGGATCGATGCCGTGAACACCAGAGGCACACTCGACTGATGTATCCGAGCAAGTCGGCGGTCGCTGAACATTGTTTGTCGGAAAATCATGCTATGGAGTATGACCGCACGAGGATTCTGGTACAGACGTCGAGATACTGAGACAGCGTTGTTAGAGAGGCCATCGAAATTCGCACCAATGACGACCTCATAAACCGTGACTGTGGCTATAATCTTAGCAAGGCTTGGGAACCAGCGATTGGGTTAATCAAGACTAAATCGAGCAAACGCATAGTTGTGACGACCACGGCGGACAGAGCCATCACACCGACGTCATCTCAGACGTTGTCGCAATCTGTTCCACCGCGCTACCGTGGCGCGGGGTGCGGACGGCGGAGGGAGCGCGCCGCGGGCGGAGGGTATTTAAATCGGCCGCCGCCGCGACTGAACCCAGTTCCCCCTGAGCAGCCATAGCGTACGGATCTCCGTGCCGGCGCGTTCAATGGAGCTCAGTCCGTCAGTTCACCTAATGATGGCGACATGTTTGATCGCCGAAATATTATGCCCATTGGACACTATAGACCGGCAGTACACCCGTGGATATTTTGATTATCAAATACGCCGGGAGAAACTCAAGAATCACATTATAGTGATGTAGTTTAAGATCCCAGGTATCAGACCCTACAATCTTTCTCCCTGGCCGGCCTTGGTGGCCAAGCGGTTCTAGGCGCTACAGTCTGGCACCGTGCGACAGCTACGGTCTCAGATTCGAATCCTGCCTCTGGCATGGACGTGTGTGATGTACTTAGGTTAGTTAGGTTTAAGTAGTTCTAAGTTCTAGGGGACTGACGACCTCAGAAGTTAAGTCCCATAGTGCTCAGAGCCATTTGAACCATTTGAACCTTTCTCCCTGGTTGGCCCTCATTTGCGAGTAATCGACGAAAAAAAAATTCTGAATTTTGCGTGACGCTCAGTACCTTTAAACAACTATTACTGTGTAGACAGATTGCGTGGTGTAATTGACAGGATAAGCACTTTGTATACAAAAAGTTGTGGGTTCTAATCACATCAGACGCTTCAAATTAAAAAAAAAATCTTTATCGAAATGAAATTGTTCACTATTTTTATTCAGTTGCTTGGTTTAAAGGTAATATTTTATTTCTATTCCCGTGTCACATTTTAATCGCCCTATGGACTTTCACATTTTTGTATCATTCTTTCTCCACTTGGAATTTTTAGGAATTTATGAATGTGAATTTAATTATATTTATGTACTATAATATTTGGAAATGTTGATCTGTCGGTTAAAACACAAAAGACGAAATAATCTTTGTATGTTTACTGTTCAACGGCGCAAAAATTGTAGTGTTCGTCACAAGATGTGCACTTTTATGGTAATCGTCATATGAACACTTAAAACATAGCCTCTCC
Organism: Schistocerca gregaria; assembly: GCF_023897955.1. Taxonomy (NCBI): domain Eukaryota; kingdom Metazoa; phylum Arthropoda; class Insecta; order Orthoptera; family Acrididae; genus Schistocerca; species Schistocerca gregaria. The sequence continues at coordinate 186,332,553 of NC_064928.1, read as the reverse complement.
CTATTGCACTGAAGACAAATAACGCAGATCAAGATTTAAACGAAAGAAGGGTTTCAAGCAAAATGAGAAATAGAAATAATGACTGCAATAACATATACGAAAAAAAGATGGTACAGTGAAAGAAATGAAATCGAAACTGATACATAAAATTAATCAAAATAGCATGACTCAAGGGGTAAAAGCTTGAAAGCAGAAAAATGAGAGCAAATGAAGAACTTTATATAATGATTAGAATTATATGACATTACATTTAAACTACATTAAAATTACATTGAAACTAATTAACTGAATAAAAAGTAATCATCAAAGTGATTTCGATAATGATTTAAAAAGAAATTGAAGGCGTACAAGAAAAACCTATCGAAAGTTGAAAATATCATACTTTCTTTATTTACTTGATGACTGATATTAGACCGGAACCAATTTTCAAATCGTCGTAACTGATAGTCAAAATGGTGTAACCGAAAATGAAAAAATCCCATCAAAAGTATATACATATTATTAAGTGCAAACGAACAGTTCAAGCCCACATAGATTCCTTCCATCGCTGCCAAGTGCTCTCCATTAGATGGGGTACACTTGTCAAGTCTTTTTTCTCACTGTTTAATGAAAGCAGATGTAAGTATTAAACCTGCAAATATTAGAAGTTTAATTTTAATTCATTAACATAATTTTACTGTTTATTGACTGAGGATCAACGTTTTTATAATTTCATTTTTGTAATGTGTTTATCTGACATGTTCCACACTCTGGAGGATCCCCTCTTTTGTGGGTCTGTGGAATGAAAATCAAATCAATCAAATCAAATATGACTGGAACTCTTCAACTTTGATGTCGTACATTGTCCTTTGCCAAGTTGCTTTTACCGCCTCCTCATCATCATACCTCTTCCCTTTCAGGGATTTTTTCATTCGTAGGAATAGAAATAATTTCCCTCATTATGTTACAGAGCTTTGTGTTACAGAACTGAATAGCATCTCCAGTTTCCAAACACATTTGATGATGTGTCCACTGAAGCGACAATAATGCCAACCAGTATTCCGGTATGCACTTTATACACCTTTACATCCTTCCTTCCAACCAGATGTTCCTCATTTGCCAACGTTCGTATCTGTTGCAGTCTCCACAAATTTTTCTTCATCAGAACTTGCTATGTCAGAAAATATCTATTTTGCATTCCTATAAATTCTTTTTGATCTGGCTCTTTCACTACTTTGTGCACCTATGAATTCCTTTTATACCTGTCATTAATATTATTATTATTATTTCTTTCCTTTCTCAGATGTTATGTTTCGTTAAAAATGGAAAGTGACGTGGACCTTGATCAAGAGTGACTTCCTTTTAACTGTACAGTATATGTTACATTGCATTTAGGAACTTTCGGGTAATTGAACATGTAACAATAATTACAGATTTCTGTAGTTACATATATGCATTTGGATGTAACTATATTGCGTTGATGTACTGGTGGATATTGTGTGATATGACTCCTGTAGTTGATAATATAATTGGTATGATGTCAACTTTATCCTGATGCCACATATCTTTGACTTCCTTAGCCATTTGGATGTATTTTTCAATTTTTTGTCCTGTTTTCTTCTGTATATTTGTTGTATTGGGTATTGATATTTCGATTAGTTGTGTTAACTTCTTCTCTTTATTGGTAAGCATGATGTCAGGTTTGTTATGTGGTGTTGTTTTATCTCTTATAATGGTTCTGTTCCATTATAATTTGTATTTATCATTCTCCAGTAGATTTTGTAGTGCATACTTGTATGTGGGAGCGTGTTGTTTTATTAGTTTATGTTGTATGACAAGTTGTTGATGTATTATTTTTGCTACATTATCATGTCTTCTGGGGTATTCTGTATTGGCTAGTATTGTACACCCACTTGTGATGTGATCTACTGTTTCTATTTGTTGTTTGCAGAGTCTACATTTATCTGTTGTGGTCTTGGGATCTTTAATAATGTGCTTGCTGTAATATATGGTGTTTATTGTTTGATCCTGTATTGCAGTCATGAATCCTTCCGTCTCACTGTATATATTGCCTTTTCTTAGCCATGTGTTGGATGCATCTTGATCGATGTGTGGCTGTGTGTATTAAGTACTTCTAGGTCTGTGTTACTCCATTTGACTATTCCAATTGAGTAAGTCAATATTGGTATAGCATAGCTATTTATAGCTTTTCTCTTGTTTCTTGCTGTCAATTCTGTTTTCAGTATTTTTGTTAGTCTTTGTCTATATTTTTCTTTTAGTTCTTCTCTAATATTTGTGTTATCTATTCCTATTTTCTGTCTGTATCGTAGATATTTATAGGCATCAGTTTTTTCCATCGCTTCTATGCAGTCGCTGTGGTGTGTTTTCCCTTTACTATGCTATTTTTCTTACATTTGTCTGTTCCAAAAGACATATTTATATCATTGCTGAATACTTCTGTTATCTTTAGTGATTGGTTGAGTTGTTGATTTGTTGTTGCCAGTAGTTTTAGGTCATCCATGTATAGCAAATATGTGATTTTGTGTTGGTATGTTCTAGTAATATTGTATCCATAATTTGTATTATTTAGGATGTTGGATAATGGGTTCAGAGCAAGGCAAAACCAGAGAGAACTTAATGAGTCTCCTTGGTATATTCCACTCTTAATCTGTATCGGCTGCGATGTGATATTATTTGAATTTGTTTGGATATTAAGCGTGGTTTTCCAATTTTTCATTACTATATTTAGGAACTGTATCAATTTAGGATCTACTTTGTATATTTCCAATATCAAAAGCTTTTCAGTAATCAATGTATGTGTAGTGTAGAGACCTTTGTTTAGTTTTAGCTTGATATGTCACCTCTGCATCTATTATCAGTTGCTCTTTACATCCTTGTGCTCCTTTGCAACAGCCTTTTTGTTCTTCATTTATAATTTTGTTCTGTGGTGTATGTGTCATTAATTTCTGTGTAATTACTGAAGTTAATATTTTGTATATTGTTGGTAGGCATGTTATGGGGCGATACTTAGCTGGGTTTGTTGTGTCTGTTGATCTTTAGGTTTCAGATAAGTTATTCCATGTGTAAGTGTATCCAAGAATGTGTATGGGTCTGCAATGTGACTGTTAAATAATTTAGCTAGATGTGAATGTGTGGAGGTGAACTTCTTTAGCAAGAAATTTGCTATTTTATCTTTTCCAGGGGCTTTCCAGTTGTACAAAGAATTAATTGCTCGGGTGACTTCATGTTGCAATATTATCACTTCAGGCATTTGTGGTATCATCTTGTATGTGTCTGTTTATGCTTGTATCTACCGTGCATGCCTGTTATGTTGTACCAGGTTTGACCATATGTTGCTCCAGAAGTGTTCCATGTCTGTTATGTTTGGTGGATTGTTAATTTTAATGTGTGTGTTATGTATTGTCTGGTTAAATTTCTTTTGTTTTATGTTGAATGTTTGGTTTTGTTACCTTCTATTTTCACTTTTTTTGTGTCTTCTAAGTCGTTTGGCCAATGCCTTCTAATTTCTGCTTCTTTTCATCTAATTGCTCTATCGCTTCTTGTTGTAAGATTTTATCTAACCTTTTTTTCTTATAAATTGTGTTAGCTGTCTGATGTCTTTTCCCAATTTTTCTACTATTATTATTTCTTTCTTTTCTCTGACGTTATGTCTGGTCAAATATGCACAGTCACGCGGACCTTGATCAAGCGTGACTTCCTTTTAACTGTACGGTATATGTTATGTGGTCTTGTTTTGTCTGTTATAATGGTTTCTGTTCCAGTATAATTTGTATTCATCATTCTCCAGTAGATTTTGTGGTGCATACTTGTATCTGGGAACGTGTTGTTTTATTAGTTTATGTTGTATGGCAAGTTGTTGATGTATTATTTTTGCTACATTGTCATGTCTTCTGGGGTATTCTGTATTTGCTAGTATTGTACATCCGCTTGTGATGTGATCTACTGTTTCTATTTATTGTTTGCAAAATCTGCATTTATCTGTTGTGGTCTTGGGATCTTTAATAATATGCTTGCTATAATATCTGGTGTTTATTCTTTGATCCTGTATTGCAATCATGAATCCTTCCGTCTCCCTGTATATATTGACTTTTCTTAGCCATGTGTTGGATGTGTCTTGATCGATGTGTGGCTGTGTTAGATGATACGATTGCTTATTATTATTATTATTATTATTATTATTATTATTGAAAGCAGTAATAAAAGTAAAGAGTCACAGGAAACGGTATATTTGTTGTAAAAAATTTATTCATGAAGCTCTTTACAAAATTCCTTCGGTCAGTTTCAAAGTGCTCTCTATTAGATGCGGTGCACTTGTCAAGTCCTTTTCCCACAGTTAGAAGCATGTCTGTACCTCTCCGTTTTTGATATCGTAGAGTGCCTTTGGCGAAGCTGTTTTTACCGCCTCCACATCATGATACCGCTTTCCTTTAGAGCTGTTTTCAGTCGCGGGATTAGGAGAAAGTCGCAGGGTGCTCGTCTGGCGAATATAGAGGGTGGAAAACGACATGCTATCCCTGAGATGGCAAATTGCGGGTCGCTCTTAAGGCTGTGCGTTGTCTTGATGAATGGACTGTCACCTATGACAGTGTGGCCGATGGACACAAATTCCCGTTTCGCAATTCCTTGAACCTTAAAAAAGACAATTATCATCCACTTCACGTCCCACCTCATTTGCATTGCTTTTTTTTGGTTTAGGAGAGTTGGGATTCGTCTACGTAGAAGATTATTGCTTCGTTTTTGGTCATACCCGTAACACCAATTCTCATCGCCTGTGATGACTTTGTTCACAAAATTTGGATAACTTTCAGTCTCTGTTTTCAAGTCTTGGCACACTTTCACACACATGATTTTTTGCTGATTTGTGATAAGGCTCAGAAGAAATTTAGCGGCAACATGTCTCGTGTGCAAATCCTCGCTCAAAATCAACTGACACGACGTCTCACTCATCATGAAACGGTGACCCCTCCTTGATTTTTTTCAATGTTTTCCTCGTTTCGCTATGTTGCAGGACGTCCAGAAGGAGGTTGGTTTTCAACACTTTTCTCGCCACATTGGAAGTGACCAAACCAGTCGAAAACTTGTGTGCAGCTCATAGCATCCTTCTGGAAAGCCTCTTGAAGTATTTGGTGAGTCTCCATTGCCAACTGTTTTTTTAAACAGGACAAAAATTTCAAATTTTGTTCTTTTAAAGCTGCCATAACGACTTTGCAACAGAAACACAACACTACACTCCCATGTTCTTCTACACATTGAAAAATTATTATCTATCCACCTCTTCTTCGTTCTTCCTAAAGATCTGTATAATAAATCATCATTAATTTTGATGTTCCGTTCTCTTCCATTGTTTTGTCATGATCCTTATAAATGTTCCCCTCATCATAATTTGCTCATTTCAGCTCTTGTCTCATATCTGCATTCCCTGTCCTATTGGCCACTCTCTTTTCGGATCGTATTGCCGATGCTTGTATTCTTTGTTAATTTCTTTTTTGTTACAGTGCACGACTCACTTCGGTATGTCATGGTGGGTACTTACATCTTTATACAGAACCTGAGTAGAGTTTTCGTTCATACTTTAGTTCTGAAGATTCTATTGGCTGTTCGGATAATGTAATTAAATCATTCTACTTTATTTTGTTTGCCGATTTCTGTCATGAATGAGACAGTAATTTCTAGGATTTGACCGAGTTCACTCTTCGTATTTTCTAATCATATATTAACATTTTTCTGAGAATTGGTTCCTGGTCCCTGAACACCGTAGCTGCTGTTTTCTTTCAAGACACAGTAGATTATAATTTTATATTCCAATTTAGTTCCTTTGCAGAAAATATGAGCATCTGTTATGAATGAGTTCTCAATAACAGCAGTCGCAATGAATCATCAGCAAAGAGTAATAACATAGCATAGTTCCTTTCGTTGAAGTCATAAGTCTAAAAACTTAATTTACTTACAAAGGGGTATCAAAGAAACGGAATTATTTTTTAAAAGCTATAATTTTTCAAATTTGTTAACAAAACAATCTTTCCGCCATCAAAATATTTGGCATTACAACTAATACATTTGTCCCACCGATGCTTTCACAGTTTGAAACATTTTTTGGATCGTCTTTACAAATGGCTGATAGCTCCTCCCTCGTTTTTTCCACCTCTTAAATATGGTCAAATCTGCGTACTTTCATGCTCCTTTACAAGAGAGAAAATAAGGAAAAGTCGCTCAGAGGCATGTAAGGTGATTAAGGTGCGTAGGGCAGAGGAACCACGCAATTTTAGCCAAAAAATGCCTAAGAGAGATGTCTGCGTGTGCAGGTGCATTCTCGTGTAAAAGAACCAGTCTCATGTCTACCACAAATATGAACACTGTTGGGTAATCTTCTTAAATGTTTCAAATAAAAGGAATGATTGACGGCCTTATCGGGGGAACAAACTCTGAATGAACTTCGCCCTTGGCATCAAAAAAGCAAATCCAGCATTGCTTTGAAGTTTGGTTTAACTTGATGACATTTTTTTGGACGGGTGGCCATGACGTCTTTCATTGGCTTGACTGTTGCACCGTCGCACCATGGCTCATCAATAGTAATTATCTGTGACAGAAAACTTGTATCACTCGCTGAACCGATCTCTAAGATAACCCACTAATCTCTGACTGTTGATTAGGTGTCTGTCGTCGGTCTCTGGGCATAAGCTCACGAATTTTTTCAATATTTTCGTCGATTCTGACAGCTGATGGACGTCCAGAACGAGGTTTGTGATCAATCGACATGGCGCCGTTTATGAATCGAGTAAACCACTCGTACAGTTACGTTTTCCAATAGCGTCATCTTGGTAACCTGTTTTCAACTCAAAACAGTTTCAGCAGCAGTTTTACCGAGTAGAAAACAAAATTTCACATCTTCACGTTGTCTACTTAAACTTTTCATCATAAAAAACGAAATAAGAACACAACAGCGCTTGCAAAAACTGCAGTCAACTAGTACTGAGATGTACTATGCACGCCTAGCACTAGAAAAGGGTACTAACCAAGCTCCGCCCACGTCAATGTTGTTCCAGTTTTTCTTTCTTTGTTACTCCTCCTACCCATTATCATGATTCGAAACAGAGGGAACAAAAGGCTATGTACAGTTTGCAGGCTGCATTTATAGCACTCATACGTGGAAGAAAAGCAGTGGTCGAGACGGACTAACTTTTGTATTAAGGCTGTCTGGAGCAAACCGTGCTTAAATCAAAGCACACTCTGCAGTAGAGGCAGTGCAGTTATTAAGACACTGACATATTGGGGAGAATGGAGTTTGATGTACAAAGCCATTCTGATTTTTTTTTTGCGATGCTTTCCTAAATAACGTGAGGCAAACGCCTTGATTCTTAAAACGAACCAGTGCTGCCTGCAGCATTCCTGATCCCCCTGTTTCTTGCAGTATTGCACGATCTCGGTCTTACACCATTATTACACTACTGGCCATTAAAATTGCTACACGACGAAGATGACGTGCTACAGACACGAAATTTAACCGACAGGAAGAAGATGCTGTGATATGCAAATGATTAGCTTTTCAGAGCATTCACACAAGGCTGGCGCCGGTGGCGACACCTACAACGTGCTGACATGAATAAAGTTTCCAACCGATTTCTCATACACAAACAGCAGTTGATCCGGCGTTGCCTGGTGAAACCTTGTTGTGATGCCTCGTGTAAGGAGGAGAAATGCGTACCATCACGTTTCCGACATTGATAAAGATCGGATTGTAGCCTATCGCGATTGCTGTTTATCGTATCGCGACAATGCTGCTCGTGTTGGTCGAGATCCAATGACTGTTAGCAGAATATGGAATCGGTGCGCTCAGGAGGGTAATACGGAACGCCGTGTTGGATCCCAACGGCCTCTTATCACTAGCTGTCGAGATGACAGGCATCTTATCCGCATGGCTGTAACGGATCGTGTAGCCACGTCTCGATCCCTGAATCAACAGATGGTGACGTTTGCAGGACAACAACCATCTGCACGAACAGTTCGACGACGTTTGTAGCGCCATGGATTATCAGCTCGGAGACCGTGGCTGGGGTTACCCTTGGCGCTGCATTACAGACCGGAGCACCTGCGATGGTGTACTCAACGACGAACCTGTGTGCACGAATGGCAAAACGTCATTTTTTCGGATGAATCCAGGTTCTGTTTACACCATCATGATGGTCGCATCCGTGTTTCGCGACATCGCGGTGAACGCACATCGGAAGCGTGTATTCGTCATCGCCATACTGGCGTATCACCCGGCGTGACGGTATGGGGTGCCATTGGTTACACGTCTCAGTCACCTCTTTTTTGCATTGACGTCACTTTGAACAGTGGACGTTACATTTCAGTTGTGTTACGACCCGTGGGTCTACCCTTCATTCGATCCCTGCGAAACCTTACATTTCAGCAAGATAATGCACGACCGCATGTTTCAGGTCCTGTACTGGCCTTTCTAGATACAGAAAATGTCTCCAGATCCCTCACCAATTGAAAACGTCTGGTCAATGGTGGCCGAGCAACTGGCTCGTCACGATACGCCAGTCACTACTCTTAATGAACTGTGGTTTCATGTTGAAGCTGCTTGGGCAGCTGTACCTGTACACGCCATCCAAACTCTGTTACTGAATGCCCAAGCGTATCAAGACCGTTATTACGGCCAGAGGTGGTTGTTCTGGGTACTGATTTCTCACGATCTATGCACCCAAAATTACATGAAAATGTAATGACTTGTCAGTTCTAGTATACTGTATTTGACCAATGAATACTCGTTTGTCATCTACATTTCTTCTCGGTGTAGCAATTTCAATGGCCAGTAGTGTAAATATCTACGACATGGAACCACCGTGCATTCAACATACAGGAAGATTATAATTAAATTATCGCTACTTGAGCCATTGTAGATGGGAAACTACGAGCGTTGTAACTTTAATAGTGGAAACTATTTGTTTAGAGCTCGTACAAAATAGATAGGTGTTTCAAAATTTTACTGACCTTCATCGTAGTCACCACCATTGTGTACAACCCGTTGCCAGCGATGTGGAAGTCGTAGGATACTCTCAGCAGTGTCAGTTGTGGGGACAGTTCGAGAGGCGCGGTCTATTGCCCGACGAATTTGTATCAGTTCTGAAGCGAATGCCGTCAAGTGTTTCCTTCAGTTTGGAAATCGATTTGAACTAACGAGGGCTTAATTCAGGGGAGTGCAGTAGGCGGTATAGCATTTAGCAGCCCCATGTGTCAAACACATCAGTAACAGCTTGCACTGCACATGATTGAGCATTGTCTTGCAAAATAACGGTTAGGTCCTGGAAGAAGTGTCAACGCTTATGTCTCTATGATGCTCATTTTAGGAACACAGCATACGACCAGCTTTGAGAAGGAAGTGATGACACTTTCTGCAGGACCTGACCATCATTTTACAGGACAATGCTGAAGCACGTACAGTGAAAGCTGTTACTGATTTGTTTGACTGATGGAGCTGCTAAGTGCTATACTACCTACTCCATTCCTTTCACTTAAGCCCTCGTGAGTTCAACTCGATTTCTAAACTGAAGGAAGCACTTCACGTCATTCGCTTCAGAACTGCTACATATTCGCCAGGTAATAGCCCGCACCGCTTGAACTGTCAACACAACTGGCCCTGCTGAGAGTATCCTACGACTTCCCCGTCCCCGCATGTGCCTATCACTATTGCCAACCTGCCTGACAGGTTTGTTAACAACGTAAGTCATAAGACTTTTTCACACGATGTGCAGGTTTGTTGCTGCGTCTAAAGCCGACATAGCAGCCAGAATGGACTGCACAAAAGTGTTCTTTGACATTTCATTCTACAATGATTGTACGATACAGGTCTCCTTGTAATTATGTATATTCTGTCTGCAACGCGTGTATTCTTGCAAAGATATATTTCTACCATACCAATGTATTTTTCGTAAATATGAGCTGACTGTATGGTGAATGTTAAAGGCCAATAAATTCAGTTAAAAAAACTGCTGTACATTACTCTCTAATTTTTCAAGGATGCACAGAGGTCCCCCCTCCCCCGCTCCCCCCCCCCTCCACACACACACACAAACTTCGTCTTTTTCCTTTTTTGTGATTCGCACAACGTATTTTCATGGGCAAGACAAAATGACGAGTGAACAACTTGTGTGATAGAAATGCATTTCCAACTGCAGTGTTGCGCTTTCGACTGATAAAGCAGCAGTGAAGTGCAGATTACGGAAAACGCTTTCAAAGATAACTTCTGTACGTGTCGAACAGGCTGCCACTTACATGCAACACAGCCGAGCAGATAGTGAGGTGATTACGCTATTCCTGTGTGGCAGGTGCATTCCGTTACGTAATGACGTAAGGCGTATCCGTTCTCTGCAATAAAACTGGCCGGTGAGCGTGAGCGCAGAGGTACGCCAAAATTACGATTGCCAACGCTTTAACACTTGCAGACCCTCTGGCTACAGTTGCGTAAATGAATATTCACTGTGTCTTAGCAGCAACAGAATTATTTTTTTTCCAAATTGAAACCTGAGGAACACATTTCTGAATGTCCATTCTTTTCATAATGTGCAAGTGATGCCAACTGCTGGGCATAATTATGAAAATATCAACAAGCCAATAATGCAGTACGCAGCAGGTCGTGACGACCACATGGATGTGGTTGGTTCACTATATTCCACTGCATAATTGAATATTGTTATTCTTATTTCGTATGGCAATCATTGAACGATAATTTCACTATTTATTACATGAGAGAATATTTCACGATTAGTTACTTTAGTTGATACAATGAAACCAAATGTAGAAAGAAGGTATGTTTCAAAAACGGGTACATAGTTTTCTATAAATCTTGCATCTAAAATCATTAAAAAATCACCTAAGAGTGTTACCGTGTAAAGAAAAGTCTTCCGCCCTCCAGAAAAAAATTAAGTTCTGAAGTGAAAATACGGGATAATAGTGTATAACAGAAGTGAAAATAAAGGGTAATCGCGAAAAGTAAAGGACCTAAAGTTGACCACTCGTAAACAACAACAAATAATAAATTATCGTATAGTATTACTATTCTCTATAAAAAAAAGCTATATCATAACATTTACGACATAAACTACATTCATTCCTACAAATACAAAAATGAAAGAAAAAACACACTAAGGCAGAGATTTAACACTTGAGAGATTACACTTAGGTAATTTAAAACACTCCCTTTTTGTTATTCTTTCATGTAATAAAAACAGAAATCGAACAAAGATTGAAAAAAAATTAGTCCTTGAACTTCGAGATACATGGAATCTAAATATTAAATTAAATAGCCAAATAAAAGAAAGCTTAGTGTATCCAATGCGCGCTGCTTTTCTGGAAAAGCCGTAAGTGCCAGAATACTGCAAAAGACTCCAGTATTCGCCAACTGATTCAAATGTTTTGAAACTCTGCTCTAAAATCATGTTGTATTCGGGGATCCTACCATAATTTAGACATTACGAAGAGTCACGGCTAGATGGGTGAAAACTTGCTTTAAGAACTCTTGTCTTTGTTGTTAATTTGTCCGTTTTCAGGTGGTGTAGGCAGATAAAGGTATATGTTACGTAGATTAAGGCAGCAGATCAGCCCTTCCTATTCTTACTGTAAACTATAAATCAACTATGAAGTTTTTAAGCTTTCTCCATATATTATGTAGCAAGTTTGCTGGGCTTCTCCCGTTTTTAATCATTTAAAGCAAATGGAGCACTGTACTTCATTGCTGCCGCACTTCTGTAAATACTTCCAGGCTAGGGGCGGTGCCATTCTGTAATACAACTGATGTCTGACGACAACAGTCAGAAACTAGCATATGGACCAGGTGGGGCAAGACTTACACACAGCCATGCACATTCATAACGTCTAAGAATTCTCGCCATAGTAATAATTACATTGTTATCCCTGCAATGTTGTACTAATTCTTATGATGTGTCTGTTGCTCATTTGTGTCGGCACTATTATTAAAACAGTAGTGATCACATTTTCCCATTGTCTATAACAACGCAATTTTCGAAATTTTACGAATAAGAAGCACTCATTCCTTAAAAAAGGTTTATTTGACTAGGAAAAATTTTAGCACAGGCGCTATGACTAATTGATATTTCGTTTTCTAATAACTTACTACTAAAAAATAAAAACATCTGTTGTTTCTGAGCTCATACAAATACCGAAAAAATACCGGTTATTCAGAACTAAAACACCAGTGTCGGCTTTAACCGGTGGTCTTTCTCATCCCTAAGAGGCAGTGCAAGCTCCTGGTCACCTAAGTCACCTGACACCTCTCACTGTGGTTTTCACCTATGGAGCAAACTGAAGGGCCAGCTGTACTCAGATAATCTTCACAGCAGAAAAGTAAAAGCGCTATCACCATGGTCTAGACACGTTTACATTTTGCTAAATCTTCGTCACCAGCGGCAACTTCCAGCATCTTCAGTGAAGTCCATTGACAAGGGTCATGCCAGCCACACAAAAAAGCCAACCCACCAACATATTGGACATGTTTAGCTCTGTTGGCCAACTGATTGACAAACTTTGTTTGGCTCTGTTCCCCAACTGATTGACAAACTTTTCATATCGGCCGATTCGTCGGGTATGACCATATGACCATCCGACAGCCGAACCCCCCAACACAACTTCTCCCTGACCCCACCACCATTTCAGCTCCTGTGAAACTGCAGAACTGGCACTCCTGGAGAGCTTCTGTAAAGTTTGGAAGGAGAGAGACGAGGTACTGGCGGAATTAATGCTGTGAGGACGGGACGTGAGTCGTGCCTAGATAGCTCAGTTGGTAGAGCACATGCCCGCGAAAGGCAAAGGTCCCGAGTTCGAGTCTCGGTCCGACACACAGTTTTAATCTGCCAGGAAGTTTCATTGTTAAGATAGCGTATATATTGAGTGGTGTAAAGCAGCTGAAATCAATCGCAATTTGGCCAATGTAACGACGCAAGGGCTGTAACAGATGCTGTTTTGGCAGTTTCTGTGTGAACATCTTTGCAAGTGCTTATAGAAAATACAACTGCTGTGAAAAGGATTCATCAGTGTGTTGAAAATCCAAATTTTCATCACATCCGAAATCCAGGCAAATCCGAAATATACATCGCGTAATGGACATTATTGGTGGAGGAGATTCGACGGTTCAGAGCTAACAATTCCACTGCTAAAACCACACCACTCTCACCCTACAGTGAATGTCTCGTAATGAGAAGTATTTTAGCCAGAAATGCAGTTGCGATAACATAAGTCATCGTATAGTATACAAAATTACAACTCGTGACATAACCTATCTGGCTTGCACATTAAGTTACGTACCAGTATTTCGGACCGAGAGAGGTGGCGCAGTGGTTAGCACACTGGACTCGCATTCTAGAGGACTACGGTTCAATCCCGTGTCCAGCCTTCCTGATATAGGTTTTCCGAGATTTTCCTAAATCACTCCAGGCAAAATCCGGGATGGTTCCTTTAAAAGGGCACGGCCGACTTCCTACCCCGTCCTTCCCTACTCCGACGAGACCGGTGACCTCGCTGTCTGGTCTCCTCCCCCACAACAACTCCAATCCAATATTTCGGAGCTGTTACACGTGCCCTAGTACGTCTACACCTGTTGTTTGGGTTCTAACTGCATAATACATAAGCTTCATAGTAAAGGAATTATGATCTCTAATAAAATTTGAAGTTTGGGTAGGGACAAAATAAAATCAAATAAAGTTATATTACTGGCGTTGCTGTATCATTTTACTTCCACCCTTAAAAGTTAACATTAGAAGATATAAGAATGGCAGACTCTTGCCTTGTGAGTCAATTATTTTGTTATTCTTTAAAAGCATATTGAAAATTATTTTCATAAAATTTACAAACAGGTAGGGGGCACATGATATACGCTGCGAATATTGGAATTTATTAGAATATTTTCTTTTGTATTTTAGTTGTCATGGGAAGGAATGTGGCTCATATTACTTATTGAATATTTCATAGACGGTGCCAGATATCACTAAGATAGATTGGTTGTGTGATTTGCCAATACATAACGGATGTAAAGGATAAATGTCAGTTCATACAGATTTTTAATCAATAAGAACAATAAAAAAAGATAATGAATTGCTGTTATGAACAATATGCCTGCATCGAAACCAGTATAACATGGAGAAAGTTATCTATGTTCAGTATTATAGCCATAGTAGTAATACAGGAGTGCGTTAATGGCTGCTATATAGTGGCAAGAAATCTAATGTTAACTTACCTCCTGTATACGGCAGATATGTCCCAACCCCCCCCCCCCTCCCCCCTCCAGTACACCTCCTGCAGTATGCCGATGGCACCGCATTCCTTGCCCTCGTTCCTATCCTCCAACGGTCACAACACCTTCTCCAGAATCACCTAGACCTTTTTACTGCATGGTGTAACCAGTGGCTCCTGAAAATTAATCCTTCCAAGACCCAGCCAATCATCGTAGGTTGTACCACTCGCTCCTTCTGGCTCCTGGATTTCTCCCTTACTGTCTGCTCCCATCCTGTCCGCCTCACCCCCACCCTCACCTACCTTGACCGTCACCCCACCTGGATCCCTCATCTCCGCTCCATCCAATCCAAAGCCCACAACTGCCTCCGACTCGTTAAACTCCTCTCTGGCCAGACATGGAGGTTGAACCCCTCTACCATCCTCCACATCTACTGATCCTTAATCCATCCCATCCTCTACTATGCCAGTCCCGCCTGGATATCCGCCTCCCCCCACCCCCAAATTCTATAAGTCCCTCCAGATCCTCGAGCGCCATGCACTCCGCCTCACTTTCCATATATGCCTCATCTCCCCCATGCTGATCATCTGTGACCTGATTCCTTTCCCCCATCTGCTCCTATTCCTCGAAGATATTCTAATACTCCACACCTCTTGCCACCTAGCTCCTGCTCATCCCCTGGTTGCTCCTCTTCTCTCCAACCTCAGCCCTCTGCCATGCCTTCACTATTGTGTCCCCCTAGTCTCTAGACTCTTCATCTTCTTCTCCAAGGTGGCTCCCGTCAACTCCCCCTCTCGGATGATGCCCTCTCTCCCTCCATTTATCCCCCCTACCGACTGTGATCTCCATCCCCCCTCCTTTCCTCTGTCCTTTCACCGGACTCCCTCTTCCCCCCTTCCATCCTGTTTTTTCCCGACCTACACCCTTATCTGCCTCATTCTCCCCCCACCCTGAGTCCTTTTGCTTTCCCCTCTGCTGCCTTTTCCCACTCCCTCTCGCGTCTGCCCAGCCCCCCCCCCCCCTCTCTTATGAATCCTTGTCCACCGTCGGCTCCTTCCCCCCTCCCCCACTTCGATTTTCCTTTGCTTCTCCTCTTTTCTTTCCCATCATCTGTCCAGGTTCCCCCCATCTGCCCTCAGCTGTGGTGTGTCATATTTGTGCCAACTTTTTAGTTCAGTGTTCAAGTGCGTGTTCAGTGTTGCGCGTCTTTTCAGTGTTGCCAACAGATATATGCTGTCGCTGGGTGTGATTTTTATATCTCTTGCGAACAGAAACCAGACTGTCGCAGTGTTTTTTTATTGTCTATTATTTTACCTGTCTGCTTTCTGTGTATTTTATTAGCATCATCAACACTTTGTTTTATGCTTGAAGTTCCACAAGTTTCCGCCATTTTACCATTTAAGTCGCCGATTTTATCGCCAGGTTTTAATATTTATTATCTTCATTTTTTAGAACAAAATCTGTAGGCTGAAGAGTGGCGTACTAAGCAGCTGCTAGCCCGTCCCCTTCGGGGGGAATCGAAACTCAATAAAGGGAAAAAAAAGTTAACTGTTAAGTGTGGCGGTAAGTTAGTACAACAAAGACAGTAACCTTACGTAAATTTTGTTTTGTTTTATTTTATTCGTATGGAGCTTTTAAATTTCATTAGAGACCGTAACTGCTTCACTATGAAGGTTATGTATTACGTAGGTCATATAAAGAGGGCCAAACAGCCACAGTTCTTCCCAAAGCCTACTTTCATTACACTCTGGTCTTGACTGAACCGTGACAACAGCCTGAACAACAGGTGCAGATGTACTAGGACATGTATAACAACTCCAAAATACTGATATGTAAACTTCCTGGCAGATTAAACCTGTGTGCCGGACCGAGACTCGAACTCGGGACTTTTGCCTTTCGCGGGCAGGTGTTCTACCAACTGATCTATCCAAGCACGACTCACGCCGCGTCCTCACAGCTGCCAGTATCTCGTCTTCTACCTTCCAAACCTTACAGAAGCTCTGCTGCGAATCCTGCAGAACTAGCACTCCTGAAAGAAAAAAGGATATAGCGGAGACATGGCTTAGCCACAGCCTGGTATGTAGTTTAATCTATAAGCGATATAGGTTACGTCATAGGTTGCAATTTTTGTTTACTGTGCTCTGACTACGCACTTCTTGTATTTTTAGCTTTGAGATAGTTACTAGCCGAAATCTGGATCTGTTCAAAGAAAGCTAGAACGGAAACGACTGCTGCTCTTTACCGCTCTGAAAACTGTATCACAGTCGTGGAGCGTATTCTATTTTCCTAATGGAAGATAATTTGGTAAACTTAGTTGTTACAAGAAGTACTTAGTGTCGATGTCGTCATCACTGCCGGCCGGTGTAGCCGCGCGGTTCTAGGCGCTACAGTCTGGAACCGCGCGACAGCTTCGGTCGCAGGTTAAAATCCTACCTCGGGCATGGATGTGTGTGATGGCCAGTTCTAGGGGAGTGATGACCTCAGAAGTTAAGTCCCATAGCGCTCAGATCCATTTCATTTGAAACAGTTTTTGTAGTCATCACTCGATAGTGCTACAGAAGAATGCTGAAGATTAGATGGGTAGATCGCATAACTAATGAGGAAGTATTGAATAGGATGGGGGAGAAGAGAAGTTTGTGGCACAACTTGACCAGAAGAAGGGATCGGTTGGTATGACATGTCCTGAGGCATCAAGGGATCACCAATTTAGTATTGGAGGGCAGCGTGGAGGGTAAAAATCGTAGAGGGAGACCAAGAGATGAATACACCAAGCAGATTCAGAAGGATGTAAGTTGCAGTAGGTACTGGGAGATGAAGAAGCTTGCACAGGATAGAGCAGCATGGAGAGCTGCATCAAACCAGTCTCAGGACAGAAGACCACAACAACAACACTCGATAGTAGCCGCCCAAATCAGAAATGGCCCAGATTAGACAACATATGTACTGCGGCACCCGCTCGCTGCTGACCTTCGCGATCCTAGAATTCCGTACAGCAACGAAGCAGCGACAAGAATCTCACGGTGAAACACTAGTGCGGTGTGGAGGAGGCAGCTACGTCACACAGAGTGCGCAGTTGCGACATAAATCATACTAGCCGTAGATGTCTACTCGGCAGTAATCGTTTCGGCTTCTACGAAATGACTCAGTGACGAGAGCGTGCGACTACAGTCATGGGGGAGCGGCTTCCTCTCGCAGGCTGAAGATGATAGAGTACTCGGGGAGGTCGCATGCCTCCATCCCTGATAAATAATGCCTCGCATTTTTTGGTTCGTTTTTTTCTTCTGGTCAGTCTAAGGCCCACTCTGTCCCTTGGCCCTTGGTATGTTTCTAGTACAATGGCAAGAAAATCTGAAAACGAAACTTTAAAGAATCGGGAGTTCCCAGAGTTTTCCCCCGACCAAACATTTTGGCAATCCAGGAACTTTGATAGAACACCTTCATTTTTGGAAGGTTAGTAAAATTATTAAAAGTAATATAAACTGGTTTTCTTCAGTTATCATTGCAATTTTAAATCTTGAGTAATAGCTTGGAAATCATAGTAAAATTATATATACAGAAAATAATATCGTCGAAATATACAGAGCGGTTCATAATTCATGTTGCACATTTTTAGAGGTTGCAGAGGGGACATACTAGATGAAGTTTTACGCGGGAACCCATGTCTGGAAACGGTTCATTTTCATGTCACAAGACAGTCGAGTGTTCCTCAGTCGCGCGCTGGATGTTTCTTACGCAGTTCACCTGGTACAGTAGGCTACCCACGCTCATGAGTGGTAGACTATATGATCAAAAGTATCAAGACAACAGCCTGAAAATGACTTACAAGTTCGTGGCGCCCTCCATCGGTAATGCTGGAATTCACTATGATGTTGGCCCACGTTTAGCCTTGATGACAGCTTCCACTCTCGCAGGCATACGTTCAGCCCGGCGCTGGAATGTTTCTTGGGGAATGGAAGCCCAATCTACACTCAGTGCTGTACTGAGGAAAGGTATCGATGTCAGTAGGTGAGGCCTCGCACGAAGTAGGCGTTCCGAAACGTCCCAAAGGTATTCAGGTCAGGGCTCTCTGCCTGTTAGTCCATTACAGGGATGTTATTATCGCGTAACAACTCCGCCACAGGCCGTGCACTATGAGCAGGTGCTCGATCGTGTTGAAAGATGCAATCGCCATCCCCGAATTGACCTTCAACCGTGGGAAGTACGCCGATGCTTAAAACATCAATGTAGCCTTCTGCTATGATTTTCTCACGCAAAACAACAAAGGGTGCAAGCCCTCTCCATGGAAAACACGACCACACCATAACAGCACCGCCTCCGAATTTTACTGTTGGCACTACACACGCTGGGCATTCGCCATACTCGCACCCTGCGATCGGATCGCCAAACCGTGTACCTGTATTCATCACTCCACACAACGCTTTTCCACTGTTCAATCGTCCAATGTTCGCTCTCCTTACACCAAGCGAGGGGTTGTGTGGCATTTACTGGCGTGATGCGTGGCTTATGAGCAGCCGCTCGACCATGAAACCCAAGTTTTCTCATCTCCCGCCTAACTGTCATAGTGCTTGCAGTGGATCGTGATGCAGTTTGGATTTCCAGTGTAATAGTCTGGATAGATATCTGCCTATTAGACATTACGACAGTCTCCAGCTGTCGGTGGTCTTTGTCAGTCAACAGATGAGGTCGGCCTGTACGCTTTTGTGCTATACGTGTCCCTTCACGTTTACACTTGACTATCACATCGGAAACAGTGGATCTAGTGATGTTTAGCAGTGTGGAAATCTTGCGTACAGACGTAGGACACAAGTGACACCCAATCACCTGACCACGTTCGAAGTCCGTGAGTTCCGCGCAACGCCCTATTCCGCTCTCTCACGGTGTGTAATGAGTACTGAGGTCGCTGATATGGAGTACCTGGCAGTAGGTGGCAGCACAATGCAGCTAATATGGAAAACGTATGTGTTTGGCGGCGTCCGGATACTTTTGATCACATAGTGTACGATGACTCGATGTGTGGTAATGTCCTATGTTTCCATCTGTCTCGTTTCCATGCTTCTAGCTATTGAATGACAGACTAATCTTGAAAAATGTAATCTAATACTGCAAAATACACTCAGACTTCAAGAAGAATATAATAATTTCAATTTCAAAGAAGCTGGTGCCGAGAGGTGCGGGTATGACTGAACTGCGAGTTCAATAAGGCATGATTGCAAAATGCTGACACGAATTCT
This sequence comes from Schistocerca gregaria, assembly GCF_023897955.1. Lineage (NCBI taxonomy): Eukaryota > Metazoa > Arthropoda > Insecta > Orthoptera > Acrididae > Schistocerca > Schistocerca gregaria. The sequence goes on along the minus strand of NC_064928.1, from coordinate 186,313,077 downwards.
GTACATAAGGATGGAAAAACTGGTAGAGGCCGACATTAGTGAAGGTGTACCCACACGCAAGCAATACAGACATTAACGACTTACCTTAGAAAATAGTTTAAGGAAAGGCGAATCTATGTTTATAGCATTTGTAGACTTATAGGAAACTTTTGACAATGCGGACTGGAATACAGTCTTTGACATTCTGAAAGTGGCAGGGGTAAAACACAGGCAGCGGAAAAGGCTATTTACGACTTGTACAGAAACAAGACGGCAGTTATAAGAGTCGAGGGGTATCAAAAGGAAGTAATAATTGAGAGGGTAATCAGACGGGGCTATAGCTTATCCCCAGTCTTATTCAATCTGAAAATTGAGCGAGCATTGAAGGAAACCAAAGGAAGATTTGGAGAAGGAATTACTGTTTACGGAGAAGAAATAAAAACTTTGAGGTTTGTCGATGACATTGTAATTGTGTTATAGACAGAAAAGGACTTGGAAGAGACGTTGAACGAAATGGACAGTGTCTTGAAAGGTGGGTACAAGATGAACATCAACAAAAGCAAAATGAGAATAATGAAATGTAGTCGAATTAAACCAGATGAAGCCGAAAGAATGAGGTTAGGAAACGAGACACTTAACGTCGTAGATGAGTTTTGCTATCTGGGCAATAAAATAACATCAGCCGGTGTGGCCGTGCGGTTCTAGGCGCTCCAGGCTGGAACCGCGTGACCGCTACGGTCGCAGGTTCGAACTCTTCCTCGGGCATGATTGTATGTGTTGTTCTTAGGTTAGTTACGTTCAAGTAGTTCTAAGTTCTAGGGGACTGATGACCACAGATGTTAAGTCCCATAGTGCTCCAAGACATTTGAACCATTTTGAACCAATAAAATAACTGATGATGGCCGAAGTAGAGAGGATATAAACTGTAGACTGGCAATGGCAGGAAAAAGTTTCTGAAGACGAGTAATATGTTAACATCGAATACAGATTTAAATGTTAGGAGGTCTTTCCTGGCAGTATTTGTATGGAGGGTAGCCATATATGGATGTGAAACATGGATGATAAACAATGTAGACAAGATGAGAATAGAAGCTTTTGAAATGTGGTGCTACAAAAGAACGCTGAAGATTCGATGGGTAGATAAAGTAAATAATGAGAAAGTCTTGAACGGGACTGGGGAGAAAATAAATTTATGGCACAACCTGACTAGAAGAAGGGATAGGTTGATAGGGCACATTCCCAGACATCAAGGTATCGCCAGCTTAGTATTGGAAGGCAGTGTGGGGAGTAAAAATCACAGAGGGAGACACTCCGTCTTGAGGCCATGAGTTCCCTACCGGGACCATTCGACCGCCGTGTCATCCTCTGTGGAGGATGCGGATAGGAGGGGCGTGGGGCCAGCACACCGCTCTTCCGAACGTAAAATGGTATTCTTGACCGAAGCCACTACTACTCGGTCGAGTAGCTCCTCAATTGGCATCACGTGGCTGAGTGCACTCCGAAAAATGGCAACAGCGCATGGCGGCCCAGATGGTCACCCACCCAAGTGCCGATCACGCCCGACAGCGCTTAACGTCGGTGATCTCACGGGAACCGGTGTATCCACTGCGGCAAGGCCGTTGCCACAGAGGGAGACCAAGAGATGATTTCAGTAAGAAGATTCAGAAGTAAGTTGCAGTAGTTATTCGAAGAGTAGTATCGAGAGCTGCATCAAACTAGTCTTCGGTCTGAAGACCACAAAAACAACAACATAACGCTAATCAAAGAGAAATGATCATTCAATCACAACTAGCATTGGACTGATTTTAAACCTGAATCAGAAAAGTAATAAAGAATAACAAGGATAACACTTCGGTTGCCACCACCGAGACATCGCAGAAAGACTTGGCAGAAATGTAGCCACTGTACATGAGTGGTGACGGCGGTGGTCACGAGGAAGTACGTTCGTAAGAAGACCGGGTCCCGAACAGCCACGCGGCATCGTACTGCATCTGCAGCAGCAATTAGAGCACCACCTGGTACCACAGTTGTGGTGTCACCGCCAGACACCACAATTGCTAGGTGGTAGCCTTTAAAGTACTATACGTCGGACCCGCGCGTCGCCACTATCAGTGATTGCAGGCCGAGCGCCGCCACACGGCAGGTCTGGAGAGACTTCCTAGCACTCGCCCCAGTTGTACAGCCGACTTTGCTAGCGATGGTTCACTGACTTCTTCGCTCTCATTTGCCGAGATCATAGTTAGCATAGCCTTCAGCTACATAATTTGCTACGACCTAGCAAGGCGCCATTGTCGGTTACTATTGATATTGTGAACTATGTACCGTAAAAACCGACGTTCATCATTAATGGATTAAAGTTAAGTATTCCACCAGCTACGTCCGTTTTTCTAAAGTCGAATTTCCTTGTCCTGTTCCAGACCTCACCCCAGCCTGCGTGAGCTAAAATGCGTGCCTTTCGGCCTCTTCTAGTAACACGGTGTTGGCTCTCCTGCCAACCACAACAACAGTGACACAACGAATTGTTATAAATCGGTTATTCGAGGACACCTCCGTGCTAGGTACCCTGTAGCGTGCATTCTACTGACCCCAAACCATCGCCATTTGCGACTTCCGTGGCGTCAAGCGAGAGCTCACTGGAGGGCGGGATAGAGGTCTGTTACGTTTTCTGATGAAAGCTGGCTCTGTCTCGGTGCCAGTGATTCCTGTGTATTGGTTAGAAAGAGGCCAGTTGAGGACCTGCATCCAACCTGTCTGTGTGCTTGACACTCTGGATGCTGTGTCTGGGGCGCGATTTCGTGAGACAGCAGGAACACCCTCGTGGTTATCCCCAGCATACTGAATGCAAAGTTGTGCGTCAACCGGGTGATTAGACTTGTTGTGCTGTCATTCATGAACAGCATTCTAGGAGTGTTTTTCAACAAGATAACGCTCGTCCACATGCTCTGCAGAGTGTCGTAATATTGCCTTGGCCTACTCAATCAGCAGATCTGTCTCCAATCCAGCACATATGGGACATTATCGGATGACAAAGCCAGCGTGTTCCATAACAAGTGTTAACCGTCCCTGTGTTGACCGGCCAAGTGCAATAGGCGTGGAACTCACTCCACGAAATTGACATGCGACACCTCCAGAACGAAATTCATGCACGTCTGCATGCTTCCATTCAAACTTCTGGTGGTTACACCGCTTCTCAGAGCATTCACACAAGGTTGGCACCGGTGGCGACATCTACAACGTGCTGACATGAGGAAAGCTTCCAACCGATTTCTCATACACAAACAGCAATTGACCGGCGTTACCTGGTGAAACGTTGTTGTGATGGCTCGTGCAAGAAGGATAAATGCGTACCATCACGTTTCCGACTTTGATAAAGGTCGGATTGTAACCTATTGAGATTGCGGTTAATCGTATCGCGACATTGGTCAAGATCCAGTGACTGTTAGCAGAATATGGAATCTGTGGGCTCAGATGGGTACTACGGAACGCCGTGCTGGATCCCAACGGCCTCGTATCACTAGCAGTCGAGATGACAGGCATCTTATCCGCACGGCTGTAACGGATCGTGCAGCCACGTCTCGATCCCTGAGTCAACAGATGGGGGCGTTTGCAAGACAACAACCATCTGCTCGAACAGTTCGACGACGTTTGCAGCAGCACGGACTATCAGCTCGGAAAACATGGCTGCGGTTACCCTTGACGCTGCTTCACAGACAGGAGCGCCTCCGATGGTGTACTCAACGACGAACCTGGGTGCACGAAAGGCAAAACGTCATGTTTCCGGATGGATCCAGGTTCTGTTTACAGCAACATGATGGTCGCATCCGTATTTTCGCGACATTGCGGTGAACGCACATTGGAAGCGTGTATTCGTCATCCCCATACTGCCATATCACCCGGCGTGATGATATGGGGTGCCGCTGGCTACACTTCTCGGTCACCTCTTGTTCCTATTGACGGCACTTTGAACAGTGGACGTTACATTTCAGATGTATTACGACCAATGGCTTTACCCTTCATTCGATCCCTATGAAACCCTACATTTCAGTAGGATAATGCACGACCACGTGTTGCAGGCCCTGTACGGGCCTTTCTGGATAAAGAATATGTTCGACTGCTGCCCTGGCCAGCACATTCTCCAGATCTCTCACCGATTGAAAACGTCTGGTCAATGATGGCCGAGCAACTGGCTCTACACAATATGCCAGTCACTTCTCTGAACTGTGGTATCGTGTTGAAGCTGCATGGGCAGCTGTACCTGTAAGCACCATCGAAGCTCTGTTTGACTGAATGCCCAGGCGTATCAAGGCCGTTATTGCAGCCAGAGGTGGTTGTTCGAGGTACTGATTTCTCAGGATCTATGCACCGAAATTGCGTGTAAATATAATCACATGTCTGTTCTAGTATAATATATTTGTCCAATGAATACCCGTTTATCATCTGTGTGTTTTCTTGGTGTAGCAGTTTTAATGGCCAGTAGTGTATTTGCAATGGCTTCTCTCCCTTTTACATTAGCCTGTCACCTTGTAATATTAATAACTTAAATGTGTGACCTAAACAAATGTATTCCAGAAATTTCATTACTATACATGAATTATTTTTTGTATGTAAATTGAAGGTGGACTGGGGAGAAATGAAAGTAAACGGAAGGGACGATAGATGTCAGCTGCACCGGGCGACGAGTGAAAACATGTGCCGCACAAGCGATTCGATCCGAAGACCTGCTTTAGGCAGATGTGTTTACCACTGCGTGTCCAAAAGAACAGACACCACGCATTCGTATATAATTATTTTTTGGTGTTGCGATTTTTTCCTTCAGTGTAATAACTTTTGCTTTCAAAAAGTTCGTAAAATCTGGACCGGCCATTCCACGGGTTGTGTCAAGTGGAGAAAGCCCTGAAACTTTATTCGCACGCGCTACGGCATGTCCAGAGCACACCAAAGCAGGTGAGTAAGAAGCAACAGGAAAATTTGGGCTGTGGTTCTCAAGACTGTTTGGAACGATTTTATCTCCTCCACTAGAAACCCACTTCCCAGGCCTACAGAAATACTTCCTGCCTGAGGTAACGTCTGGCCATTGAGCTTGGTTGCTCGCAGGCTGTACCTAACCCTTTGGCCTTTGAGCCGGCTGACCATTGTGAAGTGGTTAGTGTACAAAAAATAGTTCAAATGGCTCTAAGCACTATGCGACTTAACTCCTGAGGTCATCAGTCCCCTAGAAAGTAGAACTACTTAAACCTAAGTAACCTAAGGACATTACACACATCCATCCCCGAGGCTGTATTCGAACCTGCGACCGTAGCAGTAGCGCGGTTCCGGACTGAAGCGCCTAGAACCACTTGGCCACCGCGGCAGGTGGTTTGTGCTGACCACCAGAAAAGGTAATATGAAGGTAATGACCGTAGAAAGTTTGATCGTATAATGAGAAGGAAAAGTAAGGAATCTTTGATCTAAATCCCCAGTGTGTTCACCCTGAGGTCATTCAAGTTGTTGTATCGAATGAAGTAGAAAATAAAACGAGAATGTACCTGGCCGACAGTCTTGTGTAAGATGAGAGATGGCTGACTAATATGAAAATTTATTTAATCTAATAACTGCCACGGTACAGTAAATTCCCTCAGATGATCAATCAATAGAATAAATGTCAAAAACTAGACTAGGGTGAAGTGGGCCAACAATATAAGACTACAAAAAATAAAAATAAACGTTTTACCTTCTTCTTCTTTTCAAAATCTTTGTTATGTTTGTCTGTTACACAACGATTGTTATGATTCATCATTCTTCCTCGGAGTAAATCTGCAACTTACATAGTTCCAAAAGTGCGTCCGTCCATTACACTACACACTCAACAAATACCCCCTGCTGCACACCGCAGCTATACATTACTAACTGTCAAAGACTCTACCACTCCACAGTGTTGGCATCACAGAAACAGATACTGTTGCCTAACAACTGTTTTGTCTGATCACAGTTCTTCAAGTACATCATTGCCTTTATAAATATTAACACGTCCAATAACATCGTCAAAAAATGTCCATCTTACAAGGTGGTGTGCTTTATCACACCTCCTTTAGCCTGACTTGTGACAGGCAACATTGGAACACTTAGAACCTAGGTTGCAGGAGTTTGAATTAGATGTAAGGGTTAAAAAACTGAGAGGGCAATGGTTTGGCAAAGAAAATTTGCAACAACAAAAAACGATTCAAATGGCTCTGAGAACTATGAGACTTAACTTCTGAGGGCATCAGTCTCCTAGAACTTAGAACGCCTTAAACCTATCTAACCTAAGGACATCACGTACCAATGCCGAAGGCAGGATTCGAACCTGCGACCGTAGTGGTGGCGCGGATCCAGACTGAAGCGCCTAGAACCGCTCTGCCACACTGGCCGGCAAAATTTGCAACAGGTAATGCATATCTAGAAAAGTGAAAGTAAAACATTGCAGAACATTGATAAGACAAGAATTTTTATATGGATGTAAATGACTAACGATGAATTATAAGCTGAGTAGAATAGAACTTAAAGACCCATTATTAGAAAAAAAATGCGTATAATACAAACTACAGACGCCTGGAAAATGGGAAGTAATGAGGAGAACTACAAAAATTAAGTGAAAATATTAGAAGCAGTAGCTAAAACAAGGTAACCTTTTTGGACTCTACCGATTGGATGAGAACAAGCTAAAAACACAGACATTCGTATACTTCTAGAAGAGGGAATCGACAGTACCATGGATTACACGAATAAGTAGAGAAGTAGAAAGAAACAACATCAAAGAATCGGAAATGACAGATAAAAATAATATTATAAAGAATATACTAAGATTAGAAGGCTTTCAATGTACACTCCTGGAAATTGAAATAAGAACACCGTGAATTCATTGTCCCAGGAAGGGGGAACTTTATTGACACATTCCTGGGGTCAGATACATCACATGATCACACTGACAGAACCACAGGCACATAGACACAGGCAACAGAGCATGCACAATGTCGGCACTAGTACAGTGTATATCCACCTTTCGCAGCAATGCAGGCTGCTATTCTCCCATGGAGACGATCGTAGAGATGCTGGATGTAGTCCTGTGGAACGGCTTGCCATGCCATTTCCACCTGGCGCCTCAGTTGGACCAGCGTTCGTGCTGGACGTGCAGACCGCGTGAGACGACGCTTCATCCAGTATCAAACATGCTCAATGGGGGACAGATCCAAAGATCTTGCTGGCCAGGGTAGTTGACTTACACCTTCTAGAGCACGTTGGGTGGCACGGGATACATGCGGACGTGCATTGTCCTGTTGGAACAGCAAGTTCCCTTGCCGGTCTAGGAATGGTAGAACGATGGGGTCGGTGACGGTTTGGATGTACCGTGCACTATTCAGTGTCCCCTCGACGATCACCAGAGGTGTACGGCCAGTGTAGGAGATCGCTCCCCACACCATGATGCCGGGTGTTGGCCCTGTGTGCCTCGGTCGTATGCAGTCCTGCTTGTGGCGCTCACCTGCACGGCGCCAAACACGCATACGACCGTCATTGGCACCAAGGCAGAAGCGACTCTCATCGCTGAAGACGACACGTCTCCATTCATCGCTCCATTCACGCCTGTCGCGACACCACTGGAGGCGGGCTGCACGGTGTTGGGGCGTGAGCGGAAGACGGCCTAACGGTGTGCGGGACCGTAGCCCAGCTTCATGGAGACGGTTGCGAATGATCCTCGCCGATACCCCAGGAGTAACAGTGTCCCTAATTTGCTGGGAAGTGGCGGTGCGGTCCGCTACGGCACTGCGTAGGATCCTAAGGTCTTGGCGTGCATCCGTGAGTCGCTGCGGTCCGGTCCCAGGTCGACGGGCACGTGCACCTTCCGCCGACCACTGGCGACAACATCGATGTACTGTGGAGACCTCACGCCCCACGTGTTGAGCAATTCGGCGGTACGTCCACCCGGCCTCCCGCATGCCCACTATACGCCCTCGCTCAAAGTCCGTCAACTGCACATACGGTTCACGTCCACGCTGTCGCGGCATGCTACCAGTGTTAAAGACTGCGATGGAGCTCCGTATGCCACGGCAAACTGGCTGACACTGACGGCGGCGGTGCACAAATGCTGCGCAGCTAGCGCCATTCGACGGCCAACACCGCGGTTCCTGGTGTGTCCGCTGTGCCGTGCGTGTGATCATTTCTAGTACAGCCCTGTCGCAGTGTCCGGAGCAAGTATGGTGGGTCTGACACACCGGTGTCAATGTGTTCTTTTTTCCATTTCCAGGAGTGTAGAAGAAATGAGAAATCTGGGACAATGTGGACAGCAGAAAGGAGAAAACATGGATAGAGGATGAAGGAGTACTGGAAAAATAGGAAACAACGACAGGGAAAGAAGAAAATCCTGAAATTGGTACGTCATTGTAGTTGGTCAGTATGGAAATGAAAACACACTCAGTACAGCACTGTGGCAGGCCTCATATAGTCACTGTTGCGCTTTGCTGTCTGTTAGTTTCTTTGTCTATTGCAGTGAGAGTAAAGAAGAAATTTCTGTTCTAATGCAGGAACTATCCAAAACTTGGAGAACACAGTTCCATGAGATACTTCGTTTCTGTTGCGTACATGTCCTACAGTATGTAGTACAAAGTATGTGTGCAGTGGGTGGAGTATGTGAGGAACATGTAACCTGCACCGCACAGTCTCGCATTAATGCTGGTAACTGAGGAAAAAAGTAATTATTGGTAATTTATATAATCAGCATTAGAGTCTCACAAAACTGTGATAACAGTAATTATCTTATAAAAATAATTTAGTAACCTGACTGGAACACAGTCGAACATTTTACAGCTTTTATCCTCCACAAAATTACCCAAGGGGTGGGAACTAGTGGTTTATATTGTGGTGGCTGAAATGAAATGGAAAGCAGATAACAACTGCATGTGGTGAGACGAATCAACAGCAGCAGAAAAAGGTGTAACGGGTGGAGGATTCATCATGAATATAGGAAAAGTCACTGTGAAAAATTATGTTGATAATGATCAATTTGTGTTGCATCTAATTACAAATGAAGGAAACGAATTTCCGCTGCCATACAAGTTTCGCCTTTATTATTTGGAAAGCATCATCATTGGCAAATTTAATAGGTTCTGAGCTACACCTGTTCTTTTGCCGGTTTTAGAGCTGTTCTTCAGCTTATTGCCATTCGAAATGTCCTTCTAACAATTTCCGGGTATGCAGCCGGATCCCGTCGACATTCTGCCACGATATTTCAGCCCAGAGACGTCCGGCCATCATCAGGTGAGTACACAACTACTGAAGAGCCCAGGTGCAGTCGCGGTATTTATACCGATTCTCGCGCACGTGTTGACATGCGCGGCATAGCCGAGTTGTACGTGCTGCCCTCGGTGGTGAAAGTAAAAGATCATCTAGTCACTGAGTATCGAATGACGCTGTCTATTCCGCTGTGAATGTATAATTTCCTGTTATTAAAATTATACATTCACAGCGGAATAGACAGCGTAATTCGATACTCAATGACTAGATGATCTTTTACTTTCACCACCGAGGGCAGCACGTACATGCCGCGCATGTCAACACTTGCGCGAGAATCGGCATAAATACCGCGACTGCACTTGGGCTCTTCAGTAGTTGTGTACTCACCTGATGATGGCCGGACGTCTCTGGGCCGAAATATCGTGGCAGAATGTCGACGGGATCCGGCTGCATACCCGGAAATTATTAGAAGAACAAATACGCCGGGAAAATTTCAGAAGTCACATTCGAAATGTCATTTGCAGCACTAGGAAATGGAAATTCATTTAGACCTTGATGATGAACTTCGCAGCGTCATTTGGTCGCAGTGTAACGACTCCGATAGGAGGGAAAAGAAGAATGAAAGTCTACGATGCTGAGGATAAATTACGATTTTTCAGTAAATTAAACTAAAATTACTTAAATTTCGGATGGTTGCAATTACGATGCAATGTTTTTCAGTGTCATTAATAAATAATATTTCGATCCAAAAGAGATTGAAAAACCAAGGTACATTTATTTAAACTGTCTTAACACGAATATTTCATGAGGAACTGTTATGTTTTTTGCTCGCATCGGCTTATTCAATGTGTCAACATACGTGACTACGAAATTGTTTGTTATAAAATTTGGCCTCAATGTGTCAACATATGTGACTACGAAATTGTTTGTTATAAAATTTGGCCAGGAAAACCTGATTATTCACTACACTTAGTGTGAAAAACAAATTAGTTTAATAATACTGTTTTACTGTATACTCAGTAATTTACAGATTTGCACTTTTTAACCCCAATATTATGCAAATGAGAAAGGTCAAATTAAACATTTAGTAATCTAGCTATTTCACTTGGCTGACACTTGTAATTATTTGTAAAATGCACCATTTGTTTTTAATCAAAACGCCTGAGCACCAGAATCACTCTTAACTATTTCCTGTAAATAATTCATTTAATAACAATTTAATTGACTCTAAAGAAAGAGACAATTTGTTGATCGCTTTGGAAGGTTATAAATACGAGCACTGTCAAAGACCGGCAGGCAGTTGGCTCAGTGTAGTTGTGAAAGTCACGTAGGTCAGTGTTTTTAGTGCCGGCTAATTCTATTGTAGGTAAAGATGTGTGGATCGAAGAACCAAAGAGGTTGATGCACAAGATGTAACTGTTTTCTCAGACACGCCATGTAAACTTTACGTGTGTTTTTAAAGAGGAATAAAAACGTGTGATGACTTTTATAAAACTACTAGATGTCTCCAGCCTTTCCTTTTTTTTAAAATACGAGCCACTCATAAATATATAATACCCTAGACAACAAAAGTGAAGAGCAATAATTTATCTTTGAAACAGTATTATTCAGCGTTGTGACGACCACCCTGCGAACATCTTTGAAATGTTTTGACATTTTATTTTCTAACATAAAACTGAATTTTCATCATATTAAGGCAGGGGGCCGTTATAACAGTCACAATTGAAAAAAATTGTGGAGCACCAACAAACCACGTCTTCCGCTTGGGTTGTCGAACAATGCGAATCATGTAACATTTATTCGTGCTTAGAGGCAGCGGCCAATCTTTGAACATGGTATCTACATCTATATCTGCGTATTGGGAGCTTGCATTAATCGCCACTGTTGGCGAAGAGAGGGCATTAATAGAGCGCAGTTAATTTTTTTTGATAGTTGACACTTCACTTGTTGTAGTTGCTTTCCTCCAATCAGAGCGCTCAACGCGCTCTATCAGTTCGCCGTTGCCAAACTGTCACAACAATTCGTTAATTCACTTTCAATTTTTTGTCCGGCTTTCTTTCATGTTGAGTTTAGATCCCTGGCTCTTTTATTTCGTATTTCATCACACATAATAAACACACACACACACACACACACACACACACACACATTTCACACACAGTGCTGACCAAACACTGCTGGACCCTTCCGTGGAAGAAAACGCGATTCAGCATCACGTATAGAGCTAACATGATCCCAGAGGTCGGCTTACGTTAGCTAAGCTTCGCACCATACTGTGTGTAATCGAATTTTTGAAGGCTACAATTAATCTTTGCGACCGAGACACCGGAGTCATAAATACAATGCGGTTATGCTATGTAATGGTATAGCGAAGTAGCTAGCGTATAAACCCTACATCTAATAGGTCGTAGGTTGCAATGTCGTCAGAAGAAGCAAAGTTTTTATTTTTCGAAACGTAATTAAAATAATTTGATTATCATTTCTATTCAATTAAATGGTTTAAATGTGATTGTTTTATTTATAATATTTTGCCATATCATTTTCATGACTGTACTGACTTTTGTATTTGCTCTTATTTTCTTCTTACCGTTCGTTTCCATTTGGAATCTCCTTGCGTCGGTCATAATCTGCAACAAAGTGTCAACTAGGACTGCTCATCGATTGGTACCACAGCATCCCGTGTAGCCAGAGTGAGGGCAGTTTCAGGTAACTACCGACAGAGAGAAAGTATAGTTTGCTTTTATCGCTACAGTCGAAATTTTTCTGTCGAATCTGACTATGGGAAAAAAAACATATTATGTAATTTTTCTGTCTTAAGTTTGCTCACGCGGGCTAGCCTTAAACGCCATGACCATTATTTTAGTTCTTCCTCAGATTGTTGATCGCCCGTTTATCAGATACTTTGCACATTACCAGGCTGTGGTTAGGTTAGGACGTGAGTTCAAATTCAGGGCTACAGTAGGCATCGTCTGGACTTTTATACAGCGGGAGGTAAAGTTGGGCAAAGTTTAATATAGAAATAAATATCGTGGGGAGGCTACACACCCAGTAACCGAACACGAGTTGACGAATGCTAATTCTGACTCGCTGTTACTGTAGTCATACGATAATAAGTTTTTCGTTTTGCGGAATGCACAATTTAACATTGCTGCACATTTAAAGTAAGTTACCAGTCCTTGCACAACACTGAAATTTTATCGTGATTTTACTGAATATGTGTACAGTTTTTTTCTCACGGTAAGCAATTACAGGTAACTGTACCATCTGCATAGAATGTGAGGTTACTATCATATAGTCTGCAGGGCTGTTAATATACGACATGAGCAGGAAGAGTGCCAACACACTTCCTTGCAGCTCACTTGAAGTTAGTTCTACACCTTTCGTTTACTCTTCATCCATGCTTCGCTCTCAACCGAGGTACAGCTGTCTTTGCTCTGCAAATGAAATTACCTTTGTTAATAAATGTTAGTGTGGAACCGAGAGAAATTCATTTCTGAAATGGAGAAATACTGCATCTACTTCAGCTCCTTCTTTTGTGGCTTTCACGATATCGTTTATGGCAAAGGCACAACATGTGTTTCGCATGATCTGTGTTTTCGTAATCAGTGCTAGTTGACATGGAGGAGATCATTATGTTCGAGATACTTGGTTACATTTGAGCTCAGAATATGTTCTAGGATAATACAACATAGTTATAGCGATGGCGTTGTACAGTAGTTGTGTGGATCACTTGTGAACACATGCGGCCTGTGTTTTTTCCCAGCCACTGGACACATAGTTGACGGGATCAACGGTGTATCAAGTTTAAAATGGAAGAAAACACCGATGCAGATTCTGTGCAGAAGTTGATAGGAATCCCATCTGCTCCTGGAATGTTGTTTACTTGTTCAGAAATTTTAGCTGATCATCTGCAAGTGTGTCTCCATCTCCTGATAAGCTTCTGACAGTGTCACCTCGCGCCAGACAAATGCTTCGCCTGCTAGCAACCTCACATGGCAGCAGCCTTTACCGGTGAGGTCTCTTGTGCTTGTGTAGTGCAAATTGAGGTGGCCCCAGAACACAACCGTGAGGTACGCAAGACGCCACATCTGCTGCTGATTTCCGGGCAGATAAATGTCGCGATTCGAGTCCACCCTCTTGCACAGCTTTCAGTTAGTGGCGCGTCATCCACATGGGTATGGACTGTTTAGCAGTTCGAGGAAGAGTATAAGCACGGAAGGAAGATTAGAGAGCTAAAGAGGAGGAATAGAGGACGTCCCCCACACCTTGTGCGTGACCTAGAAAGTCGTTTGCTTTCATTGCTCTCTGACTTTAAGCAATTTCCAGCTTAACTCGGCCGTCAAACAGCTGCACTCGTAAAAGACAGCGGCAGGTTAATGGAATGGATCGTAAACCCGACTCGCTCATTTTATGTTCCGCCAACAGACTTCCCACTGTTCGTGGCACTTATCTGCCACCAGACGTCAATAACGATTGTTTCTATTAGCTATTCAGCCTCCATACGTTGGCGGAAATACATGGTCACAGACGTGTAAGACTTAGTCCGGGATTAATTGTCAGTATCACTGAAATTCTGCGACAGCTGTGTAGCTAAGATGTTATTTTATTTTATTTTGACGACAAGCAGTTTCGTCATTGCACTCTGCATTCTTCAGGGCCCATATATATCTCTCAAAATAAACGATAATGCCATACAGTGCCATATAACTCGTTTCGTGAATTGAAACCGTTTCTCAACTGCTTCAATCCAAGACTTACTAGCTGCTGCTAAATGATTTGCACTAACACTTTCTCCGAAAATTTCGGGCATTTACTTCAGGAGACCACTCGAAGCGTAGATGGAAGCAAAAATATAATCGATTCGTAACAAATCGTTCTTAACAAATCATCCTGAACAAATAAGGAGGCTCATCATGAATACAGGAATTATTGTTCAAATGGTCATTGAAGCGAGACTGGAAACTGTAACATCCAAACACACCAAACGTAAACGCAAAATATATATTCCTAGAGGTATCATTTAAAACTGGTTCTTCAAACTTTGTTAGCAGACTTTCTCGAGATAGTTCACGTATATCTTCAAAAGTCTGCCAGTTCAGTTTCTTACGTATCACTGTGACACTCACCCAAGGGTCTAACAAACGTGTCACCATTCGTGCTGCCCTTCTCTGTATACGAGGTGTGACAATAAAGTAATGAGACTGATGTAAAAAAATGTTGCTTACCTTTTTAGTCAAATTTAGTGTTGTCACCTCCAAAGTAGTTATTTTCTGATTGCACACACTTTTTCCATTGATGGTAACATTTCTGGAACTCATGTTCTGTAATATCCTCCAAGACCCTCGTCACAGCTTTTGGTCATCTTGTGCTGTTTGCAAATGGTATCCCTTGACCAACGTTTGGCTCTTGGAAATAGAAAAAAGTGGCACGGAGCGATATCTGGTGAATAAGTTGGCTGTGGTAGTACTGAAATTTGTTTTGAGGTTCAAAATTGCTGTACTGACAGAGGAGTATGGGATGGCGCATTATCGTGATGCACAATCCAATTATCAGCTATGTTGGCATGGACACGATGTTTACAAAGTCTTTCTAAAATTTATTTGTAGTAATATTGGTTAACTGTTGTTCGCTCTTTATGAACAATTCCCTTGGAATCAAAGAAGCACACAAGCATGCATTTCACTTTTGAATTTGATATGCAAGCTTTTTTTTCTGGGTGAGCCCTTTGAGTACCATTGCAAACTTTGGCGTTTTGTCTCTGGATCGTACTAAAAAAACCAACTTTCATCGCCAGTGATAACACAGCTCAAAAATTCTGGATTGATTTCTGTTTGCTCTAACAGATCGGCTGCCACATTTTTCTATGTTTCTCGCTGTTGTTGTGTGAGATTTTTGGGGACCATTTTTGCACAAGTCTTTCTCATACCAAGATCTTCAGTTATTATTAAACGAACCGTTTCTCGATTGATGTTCAGTTCTTCTGCAATCATTTTCATGGATAATCTTCGATCAGATCGTACGAGTTCATGCACCCTGGTCAAGTTGACATCCGTCTGTGAGGTTCATGGTCGTCCACTGCAGTCTCGAACTTCAACATTTGTTCTGCCTTCACTAAACATTTTACGCCAACGAAAAACTTGAGCTCTTGACATAACCTCCTCTCCAAAAGATATCTGAAGGTTACCATAAGTTGTTGGGTTTTCACCCAATTTAAAGCAAAAAGAACTGGCATACTGTGTAAGATGGCAAGAACTATGCCCATTACATGAAGTCATTAAAGATCACCTAACTCATGGTGAGCGAACAGTAGGGCTGAACAAAAATGACTGACAAGGCACACTGCATCTTGTAGATGGTATAGTTGGACATATTGGAATAATCATTGTCAGGTGATGGTTTTAAAATAATTCACACTACATGAAAACTTTGTGGAAATGCGTCGATTTACTAGGGGACAGTTTATCCCAGGGAAGTACCCAGAAATGACCGTGGAACACGCCTAGGGAGCTGCAAAGGGAAGCAACAATAGGCAGCAGTAACGGGCTGCGGCCTCCAGCTGCCTTAAGATGAGTGACAGTGAGTGGGTGGTTGACCCCATGCTGGTGTACTAGGAAATTGTATGCCTGTTGATAAATGTCCACCGTCCGATTTTCAGTGAAACATGGGAGAAAGCCCACAAAGCTGCCGTGGAGCAGTCAACAGAGGTCAAAATATGCGTGTTCGTGACTATAGCAACTTCACGCAGAATACGTGGTCCGCAGAGTCAGAAGTAAATCATGTGAAGAGCGACAGAATGAAATACGCTGGCCTCCGATGGGAACGTAGGACCAAGGAATTTGAAGTACTCTCCTGGGAGTCAGAATTCCAAAAAACTTGGTGTTTGTGCAGATGCTTACCTTAATGGGTGGCCTGGGAGGAGCGAAATAGCTGAAGTTGAGAGGAAGGTAAATTTTGTGGGAATTTGTTCACTTCCCACAGCAGGTATTGGTTGGCACTGGTAAGCGATGCATAATTAGCGCGACTTGCGCTGCAATTGGCGTAAGTGATTTTGCTGAAGGGGAAACTGAGGCAAAGAGCGGACTGTTAGAAGTCTCCGTAGTGGACTTTCGTTCCCAGCTTGCCTAGAGTGTGGAAGTGGCGTTCTTTACTCAGCTTGTCTGAGAAAGAGTGAGCATCTCTGCAGTTTAGGACTTAGCAAATGGAACGATTGAACTTGGACATAGGAAGTTTTGGTTCAGCTATGTACTGAGCAAGATAGCTAGGAGTGAATAGACGAGTGCAGCCTTGCAGTACCATGAGGTGGGCCGACGTACGCACAGCGACACCACTCCGCCACGCTGAATTCGGTGATATTGCGCCTGTTCCAGCCACTGATTAATTTGTTGGACCACGACGGCGAAGTTTCCATGAGGATGTCAAGGTCCATGTATTGTAGAATTCTTCTCGCACTTCGCATTACGCCTAGGTGAGTCGATAGGAATTACTTTTGATTTATCGCGCTAAATCGTGAGTTAAAATAAATCTGTGCTAATCGTCTACATCTGTTTTCAATCAAGTAGTTGAAAAGCCAAGTCACATTCTTAATTAATTTTATGTTCAACATTTGCATCTGGTGTTCAACAGCTGAATATAACATCAATGTGCACCCCTTTTTAATTAAAAGGGATCAATTCTGAATCAATTAATGTCAACACTGCCACCGCAGTTCAATCAGGAGTCACAGGACCTTATTACTTTTTTTGTGTTATCCGACATTGCAGAAGTATTGCACTCTCTGTTGATCTGTTAGTCATTTACCTGGGGTGAACACACACAAAAACCAGATAAGTGACGGATGGCGTGTTACAACTGTTGTGCAATATTATGCAGTTCCATTTCCGTGACGAGAGACACAAACATGTGTTAACTTATTACAGCACAACTCACAACTGAGCAGTTGCCGCTTGTACTAGAAGCAGCTTTTCATGGAAAATCAGTCTCATTACTTAATTGTCACACCTCCTATGTTCAACATCCCCAGTTAGTCCTATGTGTTACAGGTCCCACACACTACATGAATGTTCTAGAACCGGTCGCACAAGTAATTTGTAAGCAATATCTTTTGTAGGCTGATTGCACTTCTCCAGTTTTCTACCAATAAATCCAAGTCTACCACCTGTTTTACCCACGACTGAACCTATTTGGTCATTCCATTTCATGTAAATACAAAGTCTTATACCCAGGTATGAGTTGGCCAATTCCAACAGTGACTCACTGATGTAGTTACAGAATACTACGGTTTTTTGTTTTGTGAAGTACACAGTTCTATGCCTCTGAACATTTAAACCAAGTTGCCACTCTTTCTATCACTTTTAAATCTCTCCAAGATGTGACTGAATATTGATACAGCTTTTCTCAGACAGTAATTCATTATAGATAACTGCATCATCTGCAAAAGGACTGATGTTACTATCAGTATTGTCTGTAAGGTCCTAATTATGCGATATGAACAGAAACAGGCACTTCTATAGGGCACACCTGGAGTTACTTGGACAGCTGACAATTACTCTCCATCCGTAATAAAATGCTGTGCCCTCAATACAGTCACAAATTTCACTTGATGCCCCTTATGATCGTACGAAGGAGTGGTAGTGAGTCAAATGCTTTGCGGAAATCAAAAATACTACATGTACACGGTTGCCTTGATCCAACGCTTTCAGTGTGGTATACGAGAAAAGTGCGAACTGTGTTTCACATGATCGATATTTTCAGGATATATGCTTGCTGGTTAGTGAGGAGGACATCAGTCTTTTCGAGATACCTCATTTTGTTTGAGCCCAGGTTTTACAACAAATTGACGTCAAGGATACAGAACGGTGGTTTTATGGATCGCGTCTAGTACCCTTCTCCTAAACGGGTGTGACCTGTGCTTTTTTCCAAGAGATGAGAACGGTTTTTTTTGTTCGAGGGATCTACGATATATCATACACTACTGGACATTAAAATTGCTACACCACGAAGATGATGTGCACAGGCGCGGAATTTAACCGACAGGAAGAAGATGCTGTGATATGCAAATGATTAGGTTTTCAGAGCATTCGCACAAGATTGGCGCCGGCGGCGACACCTACAACATGCTGACATGAGGGAAGCTTCCAACCGATTTCTCATACACAAACAGCAGATGACCGGCGTTGCCTGATGAAACGTTGTTGTGATGCTCGTGTAAGGAGGAGAAATGCGTACCATCACGTTTCCGACTTTGTTAAATGTCGTATTGTAGCCTATCGCGATTGCGATTTATCGTATCACGACATTGCTGCTAGCGTTGTTCGAGATCGAATGATTGTTAGCAGAATATGGAATCGGTGCGTTCAGGAGGGTAATACGGAACGCCGTGCTGGATCCCAACGGCCTCGTATCACTAGTAGTCGAGATGACAGGCATCTTAGACGCAAGTCTGTGACGGATCGTGCAGCCACGTCTCGATCCCTGAGTCAACAGATGGGGACGTTTGCAAGACAACTACCATCTGCACGAACAGTTCGACGACGTTTGCAGCGCCATGGGCTACCAGCTCGGTGACCGTGGCTGGGTTACCCTTGACGCTGCATCACAGACAGTAGCGCCTACGATGGTGTACTCATCGACGAACCTGGGTGCACGAATGGCAAAATGTCATGTTTTGGGATGAATCCAGGTTCTGTTTACAGCATCACGATGGTTGCATCCGTGTTTCGCGACATCGCGGTGAACGCACATTGCAAGCGTGTATTCGTCATCGCCATACTGGCGTGTCCCCCGCCGTGATTGTATGGGGTGCCATTGGTTACACGTCTCGATCACCTCTTGTTCGCATTGAGGGCACTTTGAACGGTGGACGTTACATTTCATATGTGTTACGACTCGTGGCTCTACCCTTCATTTGATCCCTGCGAAACCCTAAATTTCAAAAGGATAATGCACGACCGCATGTTGCAGGCCCTGTACAGGCCTTTCTGGATACAGGAAATGTTCGACTACTGCTCTGGCCAGCACATTCTCCAGATCTCTCACCAACTGAAAACGTCTAATCAATGGAGGCCGAGGAACTTGCTCGTCACAATAAGCCAGTCACTGCTCTTAATGAACTGTGGTATCGTGTTGAAGCTGCATGGGCAACTGTACCTGTACACGCCATCCAAGCTCTGTTTGATTCAATGCCAGGCGTATCAAGGCCGTTATTACGGCCAGAGGTGGTTGTTCTGGGTACTGATTTCTCAGGATCTATGCACAAAAATTGCTTGAAAATGTAATGATATGTCAGTTCTAGTATAGTATATTTGTCCAATGAATACGCGTCTATCATCTGCATTTCTTCTCGGTGTAGGAATTTTAATGGCCGGTAGTGTAGATTGAATACGAGCATCTCAGCCGCCCAGTCTCAAGATTGAATCAATAAACGCAAGATCTGGTGACAAATTCGCGAAGTTGGCAACCCTGCGCTAAGTTGTCCGAATAATTTGTCGACTATACGGAATTTCCTTATGCCTCGTGCAGAGGTGCCCTTTATGTGTGGGACAGTGTGGAACCGGCCCAGACTGCAGTACTCTGACGTCACATTTGACAGTAGCGCCGCTCAGAAACGTCATAGACGCGTAGGCGTGGCTCTGATAGCGGCATAATGGAGCCACTGTGTGTATATCGGCGAGCCTGTGCCCTGCGAGGCACTGCCAGAACTGTGACCTTGTGTTGTGCTGGGTCGCCGGGCCATTCAAACACGGCCACCGGAAACTGCATGCTTTGGGATGCGGTCTGCTGCGCGCCTCCTGTTACACATTTCGCGTCCGTTGTCTCTTTCTCGTTCACCAGTTAGACTCTAGGAAAGGTTAGCTACAGGGTGGCGCACGAAATGTGTTACCATTTTGTTATTGAATACAAATTTTATTGTCAATATAATCTGAAAGGAACATATACTACACTGAACAGCCGTCCATGGAGATTTGATCTAACTCAGCACATGCTCAATATGTCCACCATTTCGTTTCCTAACTTCCTTCAAACGAACACTGAAGCTAGTGATTACCCTACGGCACATGTCTTCCGTAATTTCACTGCAAGCTTGAAGAATAACTCTTCTGAGCTCCATTAAATCACGTGGACGTTTCGGGAAAATTTTTCCTTTAGGTACCCCCAAAGAAAGAACTCACATGGATTGAGGTGTGGACCAATTTTGTCCGTCATTGAAGCGACCTGGAAACCTGAGTGAAATGGTTCAAATAGTTCTGAGCACTATGGGACTTAACATCTGCGGTCATCAGTCCCATAGAACTTAGAACTACTTAAACCTAACTAACCTAAGGACATCACACACATCCATGCCCGAGGCAGGATTCGAACCTGCGACCGTAGCAGTCGTACGGCTCCGGACTGAGCGCCTAAAACCGCGAGACCACCGCGGCCGGCTCCTGAGTGGAATGATCCGCATGTCGAAATGCTCGTCTGAAAACTCCAACACAGTGTTTGCAGTATGTGTGTGGTCTTGCTCCATCTTGCACGAACAACTGCGTGTTGAAGGGCAAGGCAGTAGCAAGAAGACAAAGGGTCCAAATAAGTCTGTGACTGGAAATTGCTGCCCACGCTGTAATCCTCGGAGCACAATATTGTCGTTCATTAAGAGCACTTGTGGGTTTTCAGTGGCCCGAAAGCGTACATTTGGTTTGTTAACCACACCGTCTAAATGAAAATGCACCTCGTCTAAAAACCAAACGTTGTTGAGTTTCTTACCTATCCTCCGCCCACTGAGCAAACAGTAGGCTCTGCTGCTTGTGTTCTCCAGTCAGCTTCTGTGCACAGGTCATCTAGTATGGGTACATATGGAGGTCACTTTTAAGAATGCGTTGAACGGAGCGTCTGGATATTCCCAGTTGCACTGCTGCCTTTCTACACGATTTCCCGGGACTTCTCTGTACAGCAACTCGTACCGCTTCAATATTCTCCGGTGAACAATCAGGCTTATGCCGAGGTCGCTTCGCTTCCAATACTGTTCCTTCCTGTACAAATTTATCGTACAACCTGTGGGTGGTCTTCTTACAAGAGACCCATCGTGTGTTAAACTGTTGTCGAAAACGCCCCTGAGCCACAACAAGGCTTTTCGTTTCATGAAAAAGTAACACGATTGTCGATTGTTGCTGTGTCGTCAGTCTTCCATTGCTGCTTACTAGTCTTCTAGCGGCAGTATCGTGAATTACACGTCATTTCGTAACTCATTTGTTCTTCCGAGCTCTGCTGGTACTGCTGTAGAGATCCTAGCGGGAATCTAATGTGCTTCATAAATTGCGAAAGAGACAATTGCTAACACATTTCGTGAGCCACCCTGTAGGCGGTTATCACTGAAACAAACGGTTTTTGGATAGAGTAACTCCGGAAGAGTTGGACCACTGCTCTTTTCAGTATAAAATTTGTTTTATTTCCAACATTTATTTATTTATTTATTTATTTCGCGTGTGGCAACATGTTTGTACAGAGTGTTATATAAACTTAGTGCAATGTATTGCGGAGACTCTGACACATACGATATATGATAACTTGAAAATATGAAATGGAATGAGCGTATGGCATCGTCGACCGGGAGGCCCCATGTTGGGAAGTCTTTGAATTTTAATTCCACTGTTCAACATCTTCCACTCTTGAAAGGTGACCGACTAACCAAGTTGTCATGTTTGCACCTAGCGGCTGGCTCGTGTTGATACTTCCATGTGCTCTGTTCCTACTAAGAAAATTTTACACTCCCATTTCCTTACTTCCTTGATGTGTAAGAGTTCCCACCTTTCTAATAAAATTCATCGAGAATTTTTTTCTTTTCTTTGGTCTACTAATGAGTTATCTTACGTACTTACATTTACTCTGAACCGTTGTATCCTTCAACTACAAAAAATCTTTTCCTAGTTTGCTCATTCATGCACTGTGTCCTCTAAAATCTTTTGTTTACTACAACAAATCAACTTTGTGAACGGTTGCTTCTTTTCCATCAGTTACATTCCTTGGTATACAAAAATAAACTGCTTAAATAAATGCCAGTATCCCGATATCGTTAGTGGTTGTTACACTGATCCTAATGATGTTCCATCTACGTTTCTCCTGATATTTCCGTAAATGCTGTAACATTTGATCTGGCAAAATTTGTCCTGTCTCTGAAATGATTAATTCACCTATTTCCTGTAGTAAAGTGCGATCAAAGGCACTGTTTAGGAAGATTAGGTTCCTTATGGGTAACGTACGTAAAGATTTCTCTATCCATTAGAACATTTGTTGGTTCGTATAATCGTTATAGTACTAGTAATTGTAGCTGTGACTTATTTCACCTTCCTGCTGTATCACACTTGGTTCCATTAACTAATAACCCACGCGGTCTATCTTTAGTTTTGTTATGTCAATAAATGTTTTATTGTTATAGCAATTGACTATTATAGTTTCTGGTGAGAACATGCAAATAGCTCCTATGACTGCGAAATCGCTGTTGAGGTTGCGCCACCGGCCGGTGTGGCTGTGCTGTTCTAGGCGCTTCAGTCTGGAACCCCATGACCGCTACGGTCGCAGGTTCGAATCCTGCCTAGGGCATGGATGTGTGTGATGTCCTTAGGTTAGTCAGGTTTAAGTAGTTCTAAGTTCTAGGGTACTGATGACCATAGATGCTAAGTCCCGTAGTGCTCAGAGCCATTTGAACCATTTTTGAGTTTGCGCCATTGAGGCTACCCTTTTGCACTCTGGTGCTTCTGTATTTCCTAGTAATAAATGAATTTCACATGATCACTTCTCGGTTATAACTATACGTGCTGGATAAATGGTGATTAACTCCTTGATACAATTGCTAAGACTTCTCTCTGACATAACAACATGTGTATCTCATTGCTCCAAAAAAACAATACTTCAACGGTTTCACTCAGAACCAAATTATTCACAAGCTTCCATTTGACTGGATTTAGATGGTTCGGAAAACATTCGTAACGGAATTTTAACTCTACAAACACTGGAAACTGTATTAATGTATACCCCAGCACATCTCAAAAGACCTAAACTGTAGAAAGATAAAAGAAAAATGCTGTATTATTTTTTACCACAGGTACAACGTGTCTTAAATCCTGTCAGAAGTTCTTTTTCTACTCGTTGTAGTCCTAATAGAAACTGCTGTGTAATTCTTAGCTGTCCATGTGTGGCATGGTGAACTGCTTCTTGTACCTTTTCTGCTTGAATTATGGCACCTCCAAAGCTATTAGCTGGTTCCCGTAGCAATCCGTCTACTACTAAATTCCCATCTAGTGTAGTCCAATGATTCTGGATCTCTTTCAGATGTTTATTTGGTGTTTACATCGCTCCTTTCGTACACTGCACCAACTCGGTAGTAACTATGTGCGTAGTTTTCGTTATGTTCAACATTTCCTGTTCCATATCCGTCATCTCTGTTGCGTGCCAACTATCAGTTGTTTTTATTTTTTATGACCATTTCCTGTACTAATAGTAATAATATCGTGAGACTGGGGCCCCCCGTAGGGTAGACCGTTCGCCTGGTGCGAGTCTTTCGATTTGACGCCACTTCGCCGAGTTGCGCGTCGGTGGGGATGAAATGATGGTGACTAGGACAACACAACACCCAGTCCCTGAGCGGAGGAAATCTCCGACACAGCCGGGAATCGAATCCGTGTCCTGAGGATTGGCATTCGGTCGCGCTGACCACTCAGCTACTGGGGCCGGACATTTCTTGTACTGTCTCTACCATGCTATTTAAATTTGTGATGTCCTCATATACGCTGTTCCCAATATTGTTTATAACATGCCAGCCTTCGTGGCCGAGCGCTTCTAGGCGCTACAGTCTGGAACCGCGCGACCGCTATGGTCGCAGGTTTGAATCGTGCCTCGGGCATGGATGTGTGTGATGTCCTTGGTTAGGTTAAAGTAGTTCTAAGTTCTAGGGGACTGATGACCTCAGAAGTTAAGTCCCATAGTGCTCAGAGCCATTTGAACCATTTTTTGTTTATAACAGTTTACCGCCAGCATCGCGGTAAAAAATGGTTCAAATGGCTCTAGGCACTACGAGACTGAACATCTGAGGTCGTCAGTTCCCTAGACTTAGAACTACTTAAACCTAACTAAGGACATCACACACATCCATGCCCGAGGTAAGATTCGAACCTGTGAGCATAGCAGCAGCGCTGTTCCGGACTGAAGCGCGTAGAACCACTCGGCCACAGCGGCCGGCGCCGGTGATGACGACGAAATGATGACGAGTACAGCACGAACCCAGTCCCTAAGCGGAGAATATCTCCAATCCGACCGGGAATAGAACCCTAGACCGCTTGCATGGGAGACGTGCACGTTAACACCCAGCTAAGCAGGCGGACTTGAAAATACTCGTGAATAGTCCATCTCATCCAAAGATGTACGGGTGAGCTGGACCTGTGTACTGAGAGAAATGGGCAATAAAAAAGCCAATGTACATGAAGAAAGTAATCAATTAAAATTGCATGTTTCTATTTGGAATATGTCGTAATGAATGCAGAATTATACTATTATATATTTTAGTCCAAAACAATTTTATCAGTTTATTATGCATCGTGACTGAACATTGGCTTTCCTGTTTAGTTGTCTTTATCTCACCACGCCAATCACCCCTGTTACCAAATGTTGAACGACATTCACGTGACCATCGAGAACAGTAAAAAAAAGTGAATTTATAACTTTTGAATCCATTGTGAGAGTGAACAGTGATCAATGTGTTACAGATATTTACTATCAAAACAGTTTTTGATAGGAGATAAAAGTGAATTTAATCGTCCTTTTTATTAGTTTCGAAATAGATTTCACCATACCTAACAAATCCATTTTCATTCCATTCACCAGTTATTTTCGTAATATTCTACAATGTCTGCATGTCATGGCCTCGGTGACTTATTGCAGTACTGTACTTTTTTAGCTTCTTCACTCTCCTTTTCTGTCCGCAGGTCGTGCGCTAGTGGCTAGCGTTGCTGCCTCTGGATCACGAGGTCCCGGGTTCGATTCCCGGCCGGGTTGGGCATTTTCTCTGTCCGGGCACTGGGTGTTTGTGTTGTCCTCATCATTTAAACATCATCGTCATCATTCGTGATAATTGCAAGATTGAACTGCGTAAAAATTCGACGATGTAATAATTGAGACTTTGAACGGGCGCTTATGACCACGCAGTTGACCGCCCCACGAACCAAACATGGTGATCATCAGTCTGTTTTTCTCTTCACTAGTATTTCCCTTTGGTGATCTTTTTGCAACTTTTTCTGTTTCTTTTCTTTTGTTATCCCTCCTTTTTTTTACAGTTTCAATATTTTCATCAGAGTCTAGACCACTGGATATAGTTGCTGCTTTTCTCTTAAGATTTGTGGTTTCATCAGTGGAAGAAGCAGGTGACATTTCTTACAAAAGTTTTGTTGTGTTGGTTCAGGAGTTGGTAATATTCGATGTTTTAGGTTCTGTGGTACTGGACTCCGAAGTTGTGCCCGTGAAGGAATTAGACTAGTGAATAGAACTCTGTTCTTTTGATGTGCCTAGTAAGATTAGAAGATAGTATCTGTTCTTTCGAACATGACCGAAAGAACAGACACCACCCGTGACCACGCAGCTCATTAGAATGAAATTACGATGAAATGAATACCCCTAGCTGCATATAGGCGTTGATATAAGTCAACGGTGACAGTTCAAAATGTGTGTCCCGATCGGGACTCGAACCCGGGATCTCCTGCTTACATGGCAGACGCTCTATCCATCTGAGCCCGAGGACACACAGGATAATGCGACTGCAGGGACTTATCTCTGGCGCGCCTCCAGTGAGACCCACATTCTCAGCTTACTGTTCCACGCTATATTCGTAGTGCACCTGCCCATTATACTCATTACTCGCGGCTGTACCGCCGATTCCCGTAAGAGTTCGGGCACTGTCTGTGCATCCGCACGGAAGAAGATGGTCAAATGGCCGGTGAGCCTTAACCATATATATATGAGGATGGTATCTGTTCTTTCGGACATGACTGAAAGAACAGATATGTTGGGAATGTGGGTCTCACGGTTGGCGTGCCAGAGATAAGTCCCTGCAGTCGCATTGTCCTTTGTGTCCTCGGTGGATCAGATGGATAGTGTGTCTCCCATGTAAGCAGGAGACCCCACGTTCGAGTCCCGGTCGGGGCAGACATTTTCAACTGTCCCCGTTGACTTATATCAACGCCTGTATGCAGCTAAGGGTCTTTTGATGAGCTTTGAAGTGGTTGG
Source organism: Schistocerca gregaria (assembly GCF_023897955.1). Classification (NCBI taxonomy): domain Eukaryota; kingdom Metazoa; phylum Arthropoda; class Insecta; order Orthoptera; family Acrididae; genus Schistocerca; species Schistocerca gregaria. The sequence goes on along the minus strand of NC_064928.1, from coordinate 186,286,605 downwards.
TTGGCCTGCTCTTCTATTTGTTGCCACAGACGTGTTTTACGACAAATAAACATAGTCTGGGACTAGGGTAAGCTTCAGTGGTATTATTGCACATCCCTTGAAAGCTAAATTTAATTGCGCTCTATCTCTCCCGCACTAAAACTAGAGGTCCATCTCTTTCAAATAACTCTCGTCTCTCTCTCTCTCTCTCTCTCTCTCTCTCTCTCTCGATTGTGTTCGATAGCTGGACTGCCCCGACTTTCTGTAGGTACCGAACTCGGTGGCCATTTTACGTCAGTTTCATGCCTGCGCACTTGTCAAGCTCGCAATAAAAAAACTGCATTAAAATTATGTAACTTCAGAATAAAACTTTTCGAATTACCAGAACAGAGAATGAGATTTTTACCCAGAACTAATACAAAATTGGTAGCAATCATTCTGCACCACCTTTGTTCACAGAAGAGTAATTTCTCAAGCAGCAGGTGCTGCTATCCAGTGGCACATTTGGGAAATATGCCACTGGTCCGTCTCACCCAGTGGTCCAACTCTCCCGGACTTACGCTACTTCGGTTTTTGCTTTTTAACTCCAGTTTAACCTGAGTGTTAAAACCGTTTGAAGCAACCGGTTACTGAATTAACCGATTTTCGATGTTTTTCCCTATTATTTCGTGTATTACACGTAGAAAGATTGAAAAATTGCGACTCCTTTCTGTTTCAGAATACATAGTCTAACATGTGTGAGACTGGTTACGATCTATCTTCCTACCACAGTTGGGCAAAGACGTGTTTTAAGTTTGGTGTTGAACCTACGGCCTGCAAGGTAGGAAGATACCATCTGACGCATACAGAGTTCAGAAGAGTGCAGCAGTACAGACACTGATGTAATCAGTCAATTATCTCAATGTCGGTTCCACTACACTCCTTGTAAAGGAAACGATATCGCTAACAAAAACAAGTGTACGGCTACAGGAGTAACTATATTTTTGCAAAAAAAAAAAAAAAAAAAAAATTATTTTCGTTACCAAGGTTTCTTTTCTTTTCTAAGTACGACTTAATAACACAGAAACAGTTATAATACGTACAGGATGGTAAAACATTGGTTCTGGGTTATTTTACCAGGGCCAGTTGTCAGTGTAGAAATTTTAGTGTGTTTCAGGGTACATTCTTACACAGGTCGACATTACATTTTTTTTCTATTTAAAGTAAAGTTCTTTTCAGACAGGTTGCACTGACCAAGTCTATTGAGCATGAAATTATTGGTTTGCTTATATTTTGCTTATGAATGACATCGGTTTTCACACAGATGTGATTGTTTTGAATTTCATGGAAGTGATGTGGAGCTCAGTAGCACATTTAGGTTGTCAGTTCACATTCCCAGATTTGTATTTCTTAGCGATTTCCAACAAACTTCACACATAATTTCAAAACTTTAAGAAACTCTTTGTCACTGACATCCCCCACAAAATAAAGAAAAGAAAAAGAGTTCGTCGCTTACTATATATCCGCTATTGATAAAGCCAGACTTCAGTATCAGTAATTTCGTTTTAATTTATTTCTATTTTACTGCTAACTCTATTCGCAGCAAAGTTTTGAGACCACGTACACCATTGAATGGACTTGCAAAAGTATAACATTGCACTACAGATAGTTCGGAACGTGGCCAACGAGAAACACAGGCCTGAGCGTACATCTGTGTGACGTCACGCCGTGACCTGATAGAGGGAAGACAGGGGGCTTGAGGTCAATCTGCAATTTCCGGGCGGCGAGGAGCAAATGCAGAAATACACGTTCCCAGCGAGGGTAGGCTGATGATTTGGATCAGCGCCAAACCAATCACTGTCACAGGGCACCTACGAGAAGCTCGTATTCTGGGACTCCACAGAATCTACATCTACATCTAGATTTATACTCCGCAAGCCACCCAACGGTGTGTGGCGGAGGGCACTTTACGTGCCACTGTCATTAACTCCCTTTCCTGTTCCAGTCGCGAATGGTTCGCGGGTAGAATGACTACCGGAAAGCCTCCGTGCGCTCTCGAATCTCTCTAATTTTACATTCGTGATCTCCTCGGGAGGTATAAGTAGGGGGAAGCAATACATGCGATACCTCATCCAGAAACGCACCCTCTCAAAACCTTGGCAGCAAGCTACACCGCACCTCTCTTGCAGATTCTGCCACTAGAGTTTGCTAAACATCTCCGTAATACTATCACGCTTACCAAGTAGCCCTGTGACGAAACGCGCCTCTCTTCTTTGGATCTTCTCTATCTCCTCTGTCAACCCGACCTGGTACGGATCCCACGCTGACGAGCAATACTCGAGTATAGGTCGAACGAGTGTTTTGTAAGCCACCTCCTTTGTTGATGGACTACATTTTCTAAGGACTCTCCCAATGAATCTCAATCTGGCACCTGCCTTACCAAAAAATGGTTCAAATGGCTCTGAGCACTATGGGACTTAACATCGGTGGTCATCAGTACCCTGGAACTTAGAACTACTTAAACCTAACTAACCTAAGGACATCACACACATCCATGCGCGAGGCAGGATTCGAACCTGAGACGGTAGAGGTCACACGGTTCCATACTGAAGTGCTTAGAACCGTACAGCCACACTGGCTGGCCCTTGCGTTACCAACAATTAATTTTTTATGATCATTCCACTTCAAATCGTTCCGTATACATACTCCCAGATATTTTAGAGAAGTAACTGCTACCAGTGTTTGTTCTGCTATCATATAATCATACAATGCTTGCAGTGGGGGACTCGTGGGGTGCAGGGGTCTGATTAACCCTATTTATTTGCCATCAGACCGACTACTACACTGAAGGCTAATTCTAAACATTAGAAAAAGCAAAGCAGTCAACTGGTTGCACAACAGAAGTCAGTGTCTGAAGCCACAGGGGCTGGAGCTAACAAGTAGCGAACACTAGAAGCAGGTTAAGCACAAACTTGAGAGCACCACTCCAAGTGAGTAAAGCAGACATGTCGGAGTTTACCAACGCTGGCCACGAGCCACATGGAGTCAGCGCCCCAGGGATCTGACTGAGAACTCCCCTCTGAACACAAATACATGGGGTTTTAATGAATCGTGGCAGCGCACTATTTCTCCCAGAGTGTCCCAAAAAGAATGACCCGATTTGAAATAGAATTATTTATTAGAAAGAAGGGCTTAACACCAACAAATTTCATACAGAATTATTGATAATAGACAGACGTTTATACAAATCTATCATAAATGTTCAATATGTCCTCAATAGGCTACGTGGACGACATCAAGCCGATAGCCGATTTCATCCCAAACTGAGTGTAAGCAGCACTAACGGGATTTTTCTGAAACTATATGCCATGCCAATTACATCTAGCGCTGTTTCAGTTACGTAGTTACATTTGTCTAAATATTATTATAAGTTACAATCGGGTCATTCTTTTTGTGTCCCACCAATCCACAGGCACTCAACAGGCTTCGACCAATTTAGCGAGTCATTCTGCACCTTCAGGGCGCCTCTGGCCATCCATATTTAGATTCCTCCCCTTTTCCTACTTGGTAAGTAGGAATGCTTCTTGACTTAACACTAACATACTCCAAGTTTGGTATCAACTCACCCTCGACCGTCGCCTCTCCTGGACTCCCATCTCCGGACAATCCAAGCCAAGGCACGCTCCCGAATCCGTCTCCTCAAGCTCCTTTCTGGCCATACGTGGGGTCTGGACCCCTCCACCATACTCCACACCTATAAATCCCTCATCCGCCCTATCCTCTGTTACGCCCAGCTGGCCTGGATCTCCGCCCTCCCTACATTTTATAAATCCCTTCAAATCCTTGAACGCCATGCTCTCCACCTCGCCTATCGCATCCATCTCCCCTCCCCCATGCAGCTCCTGAATGATCTCATTCCATTCCCCCACCTCCTCCTTTTCCTTGAAAGGATACGGATCCTGTGCACCTCCAACAAACTCGATCCTCCTCAGCCGCTTGTCTCGCCCACCCTCTCCCACCCTCACCCGCTGCCGCGCCTGTATTCCCACATCCCACCCAGTCTCCATCTCTCCACCCTCCTTACCCTCTCCCAAGGTGGCTTCCGCCAGCTCCCTCTCCCTGATGATGCCCTCCTCCCCTCCATATACTCCTCCTACCAACTTTGATGCTCCCTCCCTCTTCCTGTGTTCGCTCCTTTGGGCACCCTCCCTCCCACCTCTTCCCCTTCCCTCCTTCCTCCATTTTTCCCCACTCGTCCCCCGGGCTTCCCCTCCCCTGCCCCTCTACTCCTTCTCTTATCTCCTCAGCTATCATTGGCATCTTTGTTCTCCCCTCTCCCCCCCTCTCACCCTTCTTCCCCTCTTGGCAGGTCCCCGGACTCGCACACGCTACGTGGACATTCGCGTGCCAGAGGTCATCGCCATCAGTGTCTCGTGTGTGCTGTCGTGTTTAGTGTTCAGTGTTCACCGTTGCACTCCATCGTTCACCTGTGCCATCGACACGTCAGTGTTTGTGCGTCGTGTCAACAGTCTGTAGTGTGGATTATCGTCGAGTGTGAACGGCTCCGTGTTTATCTTTATGTGTCTACTGTTTTATTACTCACTGTTATGTACCTGATGTGTATTCTTTCTGTTGTTTCTTTGTCTATTCTATGGCTGAAGAGCAACGTAACATGCTGCTGACAGCCTGCCTGTTTGTACGGGTTTAAAAATAACAATAAAGAAAAAAAATTGGTATCAACAGCGTTCTGCTGAGAGATGAACGTCACTGCCATTCCTATTATGCCCAGCAACAACAGTGTTTTACGTCACCTGGCCCCGCCCTCCGCTCTTCTGTGGGTGGGGACTGCTACAGAAACACTGCACCTGTCTAAACCCGCTGACGTTGCAGTTCTCTGGAGCAAGTATCAAGCTTGTTGCCTCTGCTAGGACGAGGCTTTTCATTTTCTAAAGTGACGCCTTAGAATAGAATCTACACGATGGATGCAGTTACCGGTTAATTCTCTGCAGTGAAACTTCTCCCCTGGGACAGCTGCAAGGGAGCGTCTCCAATTTGTAGGGCTCTCGTGTTACTGTTTAGCACTGGTAACTTAAACGCTGCCACTTTTGCCTGCTCTCTGCATTGGGTCTCTGATTCCCATTCTTCCAGTACTCTCGATGGCTCCCAACAGCCTTAAGGGTAACAACGTACAAGTTATTAAGACATCAATATATGACAGTCAGCAGTTTAGTGTTATTGCTGGCCGACAAATGCGTGAAGTCTAAGGAGCGTATTACACTGTAAAAGATCTTTGACTACCATCTTTGTCATAGATTTCGTCAAACATTTTTGACAGAACTTCACTCTTGCTCATAAATTAACAATAATGCTGATACATGGTGAGAAAACTCTCTGGTGGGCGGTTTGCGGGTTTAAATCACCTCAGAGTATGACCATGCGGTGCATTTGACCTGCGGTCGTCGCACGGTGGCGCTGGCAGCAGTCCACATACACAGAGCTGTGTTGGTACATGTCAGAGTATGATGCAGCGAGTAAGTGTGCAGACGTTTTCAGACGTGCTAATGGTGACTGTGTGTTCAAAATGGCTCAAAGAACACATATTGATGACGTTATGAGGGGTAGAATACTAGGGCGACTGGAGGCTGGTCAAACACAGCAGGTCGTAGCATGGACCCTCCGCGTGCCACAAAGTGTGATCTCAAGATTATGGCAACGATTACAGCAGACAGGAAACGTGTCCAGGCGCTACAATACTGGACGTCCACAGTGTACAACACCACAACAAGACTGGTATATCACCATCAGTGTCCGGAATACGGCAAGTAGCCTTGTCGGGACCTTACCACAGCCACTGGAACAGTTTTCTCCAGACACACAGTCTACAGAGACTGAGCAGACACGGTTTATACTCCTGGACACCTGAAAGGTGCATTCCACTTTTCCCTGGTCACAGGAGAGCCCGTAAAACCTGATGTCAAGAACACAGTACATGGTCATTGGAACAGTGGTCCCACGTTATGTTCACGGACGAGTCCACGTATCGTCTGAACAGTGATTCTCGCCTCGTTTTCATCTGGCATGAACCAGGAGCCTGTTACCACTCCCTTAATGTCCTTGAAAGTGACCTGTATGGAGGTGGTGCTTTGATGGTGTGGGGTGGGATTATGATTCGTGCACGTACACTCCTGCATGTCTTTGACAGAGGAATTGCAACAGGTCATTTTGCACCAGTATGTTCGCCTTTTCAGGGGTGCAGTGGGTCCCACCTTCCTCCTGATGGATGATAATGCACGGCCCCACCGAGCTGCCATCGTGGACGAGTCCCTTGAAACAGAAGATATCAGGCGATTGGAGTGGCCTGCCTGTTCTCCAGACCTAAACCCCATCGAGCACGTCTGGGATGCTCTCGGTCGACGTATCTCTACATGTCTTCAAACCCGTAGGACACTTCAGGAGCTCCGACAGGCAATGGTGCAAGAATGGGTTGCCATACCCCAGCAGATGTTCGATCACCTGATGCAGAGTATGCCAACCCGTTGATCTGCCTGTGTATGTGTGCATGGTGATCATATCCCAAAAAATGGCTCTGAGCACTATGGGACTCAACTGCTGTGGTCATTAGTCCCCTAGAACTTAGAACTACTTAAACCTAACTAACCTAAGGACATCACACACATCCATGCCCGAGGCAGGATTCGAACCTGCGACCGTAGCAGTCGCACGGTTCCGGACTGCGCGCCTAGAACCGCGAGACCACCGCGGCCGGCATCATATCCCATATTTATGTCGGGGTATATGCGCAGGAAACAGTGGCGTTTTGTAACACATGTGTTTCGGGACGGTTTTCTCAATTTATCACCAATACCGTGGACTAACAGACCTGTGTAGTGTGTGTTCCCTATGTGCCTATGCTATTAATACCCGTTTTGTGTAGTGCCACGTTGTTTGACACCTCATTCTGCAATTATCCATAATTTACGACCATGAGTGTACTTTTCTGCAGCTATTAACCGATCGTAAAATGTTTTCTCGTAGTTGCTCGGGTATGAATGCCGAAGTTAATCGCTTGTACAACAGCATATGTTGGCAGCGAGCACGTTGAAAGTTACCATTAAATAAATAAAAATATGGACTGTTTCTGATTGTACGCCTAAGCTGTGATAATAAATTAACTGTCGTATTGTGAAAGCCAAGCACAGTAAAAGTAATTAATTGTCATAATGAAATGGGAGGTCTTTCATATTGTAGAAGTTAGCAATCTGACTGCAAGTATTTTGAACAGTATAAACTGCTTCAGTAATTAACTTGGACATGAAACCTAGAGTAACTGGGTTTACAAAAATTGATAAATAAACTGTAGGTTGGCCCTGATTGAATAAATAGAACAATCATAGTCTTTTCTCCTTACCTCTAATCTGGGCAAATCTGGATAATGCGTTGCAGTACTGCTCTATCTTGCGCGCCACTACAGTAAACCTGCAGATTACTGTATCTGCAGAGACACTGAGAGGTGCAATGGGTTTTCTGTTAATTGCAAATCCAACATACTTGGTTGGATCATCCATTAAAAAAAAGTAACAGAAAGGTTGGCAAGAAAATGAAATATGCACATAAATGACAACACTCTGTTTTCTGTGTACTGAGATCAACTGCTCAAGGCAGATTTTAAATTTAATGAACTTCTCTACATCCATACAATACACTTTCCTTTGTCTCAAATGTAACAACTTTCAGTACAATAACCAAGTTAGTTCGATAGCGCAGCGGTAGTGAAAACTAATATAATACTGTATTTACCTGACATACCATTAGATTTCTTCCTTCACAAATCAGTTTCGTAATCATGTTGCTTGCACAAAAGATCAATTTTCATTTGAATCATAAAATTACCTTGGCCTTCTCACTAACATTGCTTAAACGTATCAGCTTAACTCTTAACAAAGTTGAACTTCTACTCCATTCGCTACCAGAGCTAAACATTCTGTGCTACACTGCAACCTCGCGCAGCTCAAAGACGTTAGCTTAACTTCTGCGATGCAGTTTACAACATCGCTGCTCGCTCACAATCGATTCAGATACAGAAAAATTTACATACCAGAATTATACATGACACATACCAACATTGCTTGAAAAGAAAGATGAATGACAACGATTGTAGATGAAACCGTGAAGAGCGATGTGTTGACCGTGATTTGCCTCATGAGCCCCAGTGTGAGGACATAAAGAACAACGAAAATTATTTGAGAACGAACGAAGAAACATTTCAGTCTGCCCTCGTAGAAGTGGCCCCACATATTCGCATACACGGTACCCATTTAACGAATGTAATTTCTTAATTTTCGGGTTGGGGATTTTCTCTGCCCCGAGATTGGATGTTCGTGTTGTCCTCATCATTTCATCATCATCATCATCATGATTCGTGATAGTGACTAGATTGGACTGTGTAAAAAGAACTGGACTGTGTAATACACTCCTGGAAATGGAAAAAAGAACACATTGACACCGGTGTGTCAGACCCACCATACTTGCTCCGGACACTGCGAGAGGGCTGTACAAGCAATGATCACACGCACGGCACAGCGGACACACCATGAACCGCGGTGTTTGCCGTCGAATGGCGCTAGCTGCGCAGCATTTGTGCACCGCCGCCATCAGTGTCAGCCAGTTTGCCGTGGCATACGGAGCTCCATCGCAGTCTTTAACACTGGTAGCATGCCGCGACAGCGTGGACGTGAACCGTATGTGCAGTTGACGGACTTTGAGCGAGGGCGTATAGTGGGCATGTGGGAGGCCGGGTGGACGTACCGCCGAATTGCTCAACACGTGGGGCGTGAGGTCTCCACAGTACATCGATGAAGTCGCCAGTGGTCGGCGGAAGGTGCACGTGCCCGTCGACCTGGAACCGGACCGCAGCGACGCAAGGATGCACGCCAAGACCGTAGGATCCTACGCAGTGCCGTAGGGGACCGCACCGCCACTTCCCAGCAAATTAGGGACACTGTTGCTCCTGGGGTATCGGCGAGGACCATTCGCAACCGTCTCCATGAAGCTGGGCTACGGTCCCGCACACCGTTCGGCCGTCTTCCGCTGACGCCCCAACATCGTGCAGCCCGCCTCCAGTGGTGTCGCGACAGGCGTGAATGGAGGGACGAATGGAGACGTGTCGTCTTCAGCGATGAGAGTCGCTTCTGCCTTGGTGCCAATGATGGTCGTATGCGTGTTTGGCGTCGTGCAGGTGAGCGCCACAATCAGGGCTGCATACGACCGAGGAACACAGGGCCAACACCCAGCATCATGGTGTGGGGAGCGATCTCCTACACTGGCCGTACACCTCTGGTGATCGTCGAGGGGACACTGAATAGTGCACGGTACATCCAAACCGTCATCGAACCCATCGTTCTACCATTCCTAGACCGGCAAGGGAATTTGCTGTTCCAACAGGACAATGCACGTCCGCATGTATCCCGTGCCACCCAACGTGCTCTAGAAGGTGTAAGTCAACTACCCTGGCCAGCAAGATCTCCGGATCTGTCCCCCATTGAGCATGTTTGGGACTGGATGAAGCGTCGTCTCACGCGGTCTGCACGTCCAGCACGAACGCTGGTCCAACTGAGGCGCCAGGTGGAAATGGCATGGCAAGCCGTTCCACAGGACTACATCCAGCATCTCTACGATCGTCTCCATGAGAGAACAGCAGCCTGCATTGTTGCGAAAGGTGGATATACACTGTACTAGTGTCGACATTGTGCATGCTCTGTTGCCTGGTCTATGTGCCTGTGGTTCTGTCAGTGTGATCATGTGATGTATCTGACCCCAGGAATGTGTCAATAAAGTTTCCCCTTCCTGAGACAATGAATTCACGGTGTTCTTATTTCAATTTCCAGGAGTGTAATTGGGACTTGGTACGGGAGCTGATGACCGCGCAGTTGAGCGCCCCACAAACCAAACATCATCATCATCATCTTTCCTCCACTTCGTTTATCGTGATCCATGTTTTGGAAAGCATGCAACCGATCATTCATGCTTTAAATAATGGAACACTGTACGAGTGACGTATTTATTGTTGCTTCATGCTTATATGACGCGTTTCGGAAACTGATTCTGCTGATCGAGACAAAATATTCATATTAGGTATTTTTTTAAGTGTACGTCATTCCGCGTAGGTAATTACAGATCTTCTTAACAGGACATTGGGAAATCGGTTCGTCGATCGTTCGTAATACACTAAAAGCTGATCACGCTCACTCTGCGTAAGACTTTTATATTGTCAGCTCTTAGGAATATTAAAAAAGTACACTACTGGCCATTAAAAATGTTACACCACGAAGATGACGTGCTAGAGACGCGATATTTAACCGACGGCAAGAAGATGCTGTGATATCCAAATGATTAGCTTTTCGGAGCATTCACAGAAGGTTGGTGCCGGTGACGGCACCTAAAACGTGCTGACACGAGGCAAGTTTCCAACCAATTCCTCATACACAAACAGCAGTTGACCGGCGTTGCCTGGTGAAACGTTGTTGTGATGCCTCGTGTAAGAAGGAGAAATGCGTACCATCACGTTTCCGACTTTGATAAAGGTCGGATTGTAGTCTATGGCGTTTGCGGTTTATCGGATCGCGACATTGCTGTTTGCGTTGGTCGAGATCCAATGACTGTTAGCAAAATATGGAATCGGTGGGTTCAGGAGGGTAATACGGAACGCGGTGCTGGATCCCAACGGCCTCGTATCACACTGGCAGTCGAGATGACAGGCATGGCTGTAAAGGATCGTGCAGCCACGTCTCGATTCTTGAGTCAACAAATGGGGACGTTTGCAAGACAACAACCATATGCCCGAACAGTTAGACGACGTTTGCAGCAGCAAGGACTATCAGCTCGGAGACCGGAGCTGCGGTTACCCTTGACGCTGCATCACAGACAGGAGCGCCTGTGATGGTGTACTCAACGACGTACCTGGGTGTACGAATGGCAAAACCTCATTTTTTCCGATGAATCCAGGTTCTGTTTACAGCATCATGACGGTCGCATCCGTGTTTAGCGATATCGCGGTGAACGTCACTTTAAACATTGTATGTTACATATCAGATGTGTTACGACCCGTGGCTCTACTCTTCATTCGATCCCTGCGAAACCCTACATTTCAGCAGGATAATGCACGACCGCATGTTGCAGGTCCTGTACGGGCTTTTCTAGATACAGAAAATGTTCGACTGTCGCCCAGGCTAGCACGTTCTCCAGATCCCTCACCAATTGAAAACGTCTGGTCAATGATGGCCGAGCAACTGGCTCGTCACGATACGCCAGTCACTACTCTTGATGAACTGTGGTTTCGTGTTGAAGCTGCATGGGCAGCTGTACCTGTACACGCCATCCAAACTCTGTTACTCAATGTCCAAGCGTATCAAGGCCGTTATTAGGGCCAGAGGTGGTTGTTCTGGGTACTGATTTCTCAGGATATATGCACCCAAATTGCGTGAAAATGTAATAACATGTTTGTTCTGGTATAAAATATTTTTCCAGTAAATACCCCTTTACCATCTGCAATTCTTCTTGGTGTAGCAATTTTAATGGCCAGTAGTGTAAGTTCGTAAGGTTAACACAAATGACTCCCGAAGACGTGAGAAGCCATATGACATGCGCCTGCACTGTTATGAGTCCAGACGAAGATCACCATACAGTACTGCCTCGAATAATTGTGAGCAGTCTATAGGGCACTAATAATAGCAATCACACGGACGGTACCTGAATCACGTGTTTGCTCATATTTGGTACACTGCGCCACACGTTTCGTGGCGCTTCTTCTCTCCTCTTCTGCTGAAGCCTTTCAACCCGCGCAGAAATTGAAACGGTATGTCACTCTCTTCCATTGATATTAACTATCAAAGAGTGGCTATATTTTTCTGGACCCTCTGTATATATGCCATTTCTAAGCATCAGCTAATAGAGGATTTCTTTAAACGCCATCGTTAATTGTGTGGTTGCAGTATGTCCACTGTGGATGAAAAACAGCGACTGTAATTTAAATTGGAGATTTATCTGGTAATAAAAATGCAGCCCGTCGCTTTTTTTAAGTTTCTTGATACGATTTATACTACGATAAGTTTAAGTAGTTCTATGTTCTAGGGTATTGATGGTCTCACATGTTAAGTCTCATAGTGCTCAGAGCCATTTTGACACGGCTGTTTATTAACAACACAACAGTGTACCAAGAAAGTAATGGAATACAAACTTTTCATCTGCATAAAGCCCCATTATGACCATACAGATTTTACAATTAAGTGTTTTTGTTTCAATTCTTGTTGTAAGCAGGATAGGCAAGCTGCTAGCTTCTTGATGTACAGAATATCTAATAATAAATCAGTACTTTAATGTTGTTTGTTGTTGTAGTCTTCAGTCCAGAGACTGGTTTGATGCAACTCTCCATGCTACTCTATCCTGTGCAAGCTTCTTCATCTCCCAGTACCTACTACAACCTACATCCTTCTGAATCAGCTTAGTGTATTCATCTCTTGGTCTCCCTCTACGTTTTTTACCCTCCACGCTGTCCTCCAGTACTAAATTGGTGATCCCTTGATGCCTCAGAACATGTCCTGCTAGCAGATCCCTTCTTCTAGTCAAGTTGTGCCACAAATTTCTCTTTTCCCCAGTTCTATTCAATACCTCCTCATTAGTTATGTGGTCTACCCATCTAATCTGCAGCATTCTTCTGTACCACCACATTTCGAAAGCTTCTATTCTCTTCTTGTCTAAACTATTTATCGTACATGTTTCACTTCCATACATGGCTACACTCCACACAAATACTTTCACAAATGACTTCTTGACATTTAGATCTATACTCAGTGTCAACAAATTTCTCTTCTTCAGAAATGCTTTCATTGCCATTGCCAGTCTACATTTTAGATCCTCTCTACTTCGACCATCATCAGTTATTTTGCTCCATAAATAGCAAAATTCATTTTCTACTTTAAGTGTCTCATTTCCTAATCTAATTCCCTCAGCATGACCCTATTTCATTCGACAACATTCCATTATCCTCGGTTTGCTTTTGTTGATGTTCTTCTTATATCCACCTTTCAAGACATCGTCCATTCTGTTCAACTGGTCTTCCAGGTCCTTTGTTACAGTACTTTAATATGCAACTCTAAATTCGGCAGTATACTTACAATGTGCAGCCAATATTTTAATAGGCCGATATTCCGATGTTCTTTCCTTCGATGTATCGATACTTTTGTCGATATATCGGTGGCCGATAATGATGTTTTCTTCAATATCGTTATAACAGAATGCCGATATTTTTTAAATTATCAACAGTCCTAATGTGTGTACGTGGTCACAAAGGTAAACTTCTATGTCCATTAAATATTGTCAACATCATTTGTGTTCCGTTCTTTTCCTTAGTTGTCCAAGTTTTTTTCGAAACTTTTTAAAATGCCCCTTCTTTCAGTAAAAATTAAATGGACACCTTGTAGTACGAGTAAATAAACCCACCATAGACGAATTTCTGCTTGTGACGAAATGCCGATGTTGGATAGCATTGGCCAAGTTTCTCACTAACAAGGGAACCTTCGCATCGCACCCCCCCCCCCTCCCCCTCAGATTTAGTTATAAGTTGGCAGAGTGGATAGGCCTTGAAAAACTGAACACAGATCAATCGAGAAAACAGGAAGAACTTGTGTGGAACTACGAAAAAAATAAGCAAAATGTACAAACTGAGTAGTCTTTGCGCAACATAGGCAACAACAAGGACGCTGGGAGCTCAGGAGTGCCCTGGTCCTGTGCTTAGCGTGAGCAGTTGTCGAACGAAAGGTCCTTGGTTAAAGTGTTCCCTCGAGTGTAAATTTTAATTTTTTGTTTTCAGACAATTCTTATCTGTCCGTCCGATGCGATCACTTTTTTGGGAGTGATAATCACATCCACAAGAAAACCTAATTCGGGCAAGGTAGAAGAATCTTTTTACCCATTCCCCAAGTGTACAAGTTAGGTGGGTCGACAACATATTACTGTCATGTGACGCACATGCCTTCACCAGTATCGTATAGAATATATGAGACGTGTTTCCTGTGGAGGAATCGGTTGACCTACGACCGTGCGATCAAATGTTTTAGGTTCCCATTGGAGAGGCACGTCCTTTCGTCTACTGATCTCACGTTGTTGCGGTGCGGTGGCAAAACACAGACACTAAACTTATTACAGTGAACATAGACGTCAATGAACGAACGGACAGATCATAACTTTGCGAAAATAAATAAAGTAAATTTTTCAGTCGAGGAAGGACTTGAACCAAGGACCTCTCGTTCCGTATCTGACCACGCTAACCACGGGACAACGGCGCTCCTGAACTCCCGCCGTCCTTGTTGTTGCCTTGTTGCGCAAAGACCACTCAGTTTGTACATTTTGCTTATTTTTTGCGTAGTTCCACACAACTTCTTCCTGTTTTCTCGATTGATCTGTGTTCAGTTTTTCAAGGCCTATCCACTGTTCCAAGTTATAGCTAAATCTGACGGGGTGTCATGGGGAGGTTCCCTTGTAAGAAGCAAAAATCTGGTATGCCATTTGCTTCATTTCACGCTTCGCAGTGTGTGTAGTGGAAAATGGAATTCCACGCTGTGGCGTCACCATCGCCTCTTCCACGTGCGTTTTCCAGCCAGGCGGGAAGACGGCTTTTAAGGTTGTAGAAATTGTGTTGGCGGTAACTGCAGTACATTCTAGAAGACTGGTAGGCCGCTTCCCACTGTCCTTGTACAGTCCGCGCCAGACAACTGAAGGCGCGGGTGACGTCACGGAGCGAACTCCCGCTGAGCTCGACATGAGCTCGTGCGCGCTCAACCGAAAACACTGACTGCGGTTACTCGCCATCACTCACTACCAGCCAGCTCAGTTAGCCCTTCCAGTTCTCCGCCATCTTCAGAGTGATAAAATCGCCGTAAACACTTTCGCTGTCACTTTCTACGCCACCTAAACGCATTATAATTTATTTATTTCATCTTCGGAAATTTCTTCAAACGGTTCAAATGGCTGTAAGCACTATGGGACTTAACATCCGAGCTCATCAGTCCCCTAGACTTACAACTACTTAAACCTAACTAACCTAACGACATCATACACGTCCATGCCCGAGGTAGGATTCGAACCTACGACCGTAGCATTCGCGTGGGACTGGACTGAAGCGTCTAGAACCGCTCGGCCACAGCGGCCGGCGGATATTTCTTGCCGCATGCATTTTCGCTCACTTTTCTTAACGTGTTCGCACAACGGTATTTCATTTTATTCTTGCTTACGGGTCCGTTGATTGATATTTCGACACCAAGCCTGCCTATATATTACATGAATTTGCATGTTATAGAGGTTAGACTTCCGTAGGCAAGCCAGTGAGATAATAATATGCAAAGATAATAAAATACTGACTCTGCACTTACTTTTTGTTGGTGGGTTCACTTTTATCATACAGGCTGACAATTATTGAACTGTATTTATTTATTTATTTAACCTGGCAAGATTAGGGTCATCAGGCCCTCTCTTACATCTAACCAGGCATTCTACTTATTTTACATTCATATGTTTTAGTAGCCATGTTAAACTACATCTAGTACAAAAAGTGAAATAAACAGTTGCAAAGGCACACTTGTAAAAATACATACATACACAGTTTATACTCGTAGATGATAAGTACTGCTATAATTAGACATTATGAAAGAGACAGATTTTAGATAGGAGTGCTAGCAGCAGGGAGTATG